>NW_028233335.1:2500-1202500 GCF_057557595.1 Rhyacophila brunnea
ATTTAGTATTTGAAAATTTATTATCATTCATAATATATTGAAGCATCCTGCTAAAGCTCATTTTTTTTATGTAACTTTCCCTATAATCACGTGAAAAAATAAATGAACCCAATGACTGATATATATTTAACTTAATATATCCACTACCACCGAGTATACATTCCTTTTTTACTATCTTCATATTTTCAGTGCTGTGAATTAATTGATTTTGCACGCTCACGCAACTGTGTGTAATAAATTTTCTATTGAAATTGGTTATCAGATCTGAACAAAATATATTATGGATGCTTGTATGATATTTTTGATTGAAGTTGCCGCACACTGGACTTATGATAACTAATTCATTGTCTTTTTTTAACTTCTTTTGTTCAATACTGACAGAAAAATCATAATAAAATACGTTCTTCAGGCTAAAAATGATATCTTTTCCAATTGCATAAATAAGATCTAAGAAATTAGCATTTCTAGTTTTTTCCTTGGAACCATATTGCTCCATGAAGAAAAAGGCATCAGATGTTTTTACTTCCATTAAATTCTCTTTGTTGAAATAAAAACACAGGAATCTTTCAAATTCTTCACTATTAAATGTGCATCTTATTTTCATGTTTGATTTATCTTGTGATTCAGATTCTTCTATTATCATTTTTGACATCGTATTTCTGGAACATCTATGTATGTTCATTTTGCACTCATTGTAGAAATTCTTTAAGCTCATTGCGAATTCAGTATTTATAGTATCAACGATTCGAGAAAATGGAATTGACGGAATGACAATATAGATTTTATATATGATTGCAGAATATTCAATTTCTCCAACATAGAAATGTGTTAAATTTCTAATATTTATGCATCCATTGCTCACTAACGCCATGTAATTTGAACTTAACATCTTCCTTTTATATATCGTGGCATTATTCGCATTTATTTGAACTTGTATAATCGGATTCACCAATACTTTTGTATATTCATGAATTTCAAACGCTCCACTAAATCCGTCATAATCATAAGATGATGTAATTCTGGGTTTTAAACTATTGTAATCGACTCTTTCAAATGTGCAATTGTTAGGCTTTTCTCTATTGATAGAACACACCTCTTTTGTTTCTTTCTTACTTTTATAGACTGTTCTGTCCATAAAAGACTTATCAAATGGACTATCATTGGTAAAACTTATGATCTGTTTTACTTGTTCAAAACACATAGAATCATCTATGCAAAACAGAAATGCGATTCTCTTTTCTTCAAACAATTTGTAAATATATCTGAGCATAAATACGTGATCAACTTCTTCGTTTATTCCCCAGCTGTAATTTGATATATTTTCATGAAGCACGATAGGCAGTTCAAGTTGTTTATTGTCTCTAAAAAATACTATTTCTATTTTCTTTGGATAAGAATCACAAGAGAGTATATCATTATACATGCAAAATGGCTCTGATAGTATAATTTTTGTTTTCAAATAGCAACTCAGGATCAGCAAATCTATCACAGAATAATTTTCATCTTGAAATCCAGGGAATTTGTGCTCTATATACTTAAGCAGGTCATTTGAGCTCTTTATCATATCCTCTTTAACACATGTTATCCTTTCGAGTAAACTAGGAATTCCGTAATATTTTTCGATCTTTTTAATTATAAATAGAAAATTCATCTTAGGAATATAAAAATCTGTGAATATATAGTGATTTTTTTTCTGGAAACATTCTAAGCCATCAATTTCCTTTTTTAGGCAAAATCTTGTAGATCAAAAATGTAAATCCAAAAAGTTTTGTCTAACACTATATACAGCCATATTTTTTGAAATTTCTAAAGAAAAATGCCCTTTTAATGTTCTTAATTCAATACAAGATCGAGGAAAATAACCCACTTAATGTTATAAAATTTGATATAGCAGATCAATTATATTTATGGTGAATTATCAAGCTAGTTTCGTTTTTATAACATTAATATATATTGAATAGGAAGAATAATAATATTTAATTTTTTTTGATCCTTTTATGTCCGATTAAATAAATTTAATATGTTCCAAAATATATATGATGTTTTGTTTTTAGCAACAGATATATCCTAAATATATTTTTATATGCAAAGTACATTTCTTTTACATTTTTTTATGGAGATCGCCAGTATAATTTATGAAGAAAATTTTTTCATAAAAAATCTTTTTTATATTGGTATCATAGATAGCAAGTTGCAAATATATATGAAACTTATAAAATCAGAAATCATTTGTGATGAATATGCTTTTTAAAATGCTATAATACTAATTTCTGGTTTAAGAAATTAAAGAATGCATTTTAATAATTTCATAGTCTTATTACGTATCTATATTGTAATCTTATTTCAATTAATATCTTCACCGTATATTTCTGTAGCATAGAACTAGCATTAAATAGCGCATATGCAAATATTTTATGAAAAGTAAATTTTGTTATTAATTAATGCTATTTTTTATTTGGACTATTTTATTACAATGAAACATTAATTTAATAATTTTTTCAGCGAAATTTATACGTATTTTGTGCATCAAATCTTTTTAGACCAATCTTTATATTTATTTATTAATTATATATCTAACTAAATGCATCCAAAAATTATGATTTAATTTCTAATCGTATTATTTAAGACTATTTTTAAATTTAAACTAATAAACAAATAATTTCTTGTGTTTTAAAAATATCAAAGTCATTGTATTCTCACGATGGATATGTTATGATTATAATTATATAATATTTTTAATGATTAAATGCTATCTATAGAATGTTAATATGACCCATGACATATATCTGCAAACAATATTGTTAATAAAATTGTCGTTAATGTTATATTTAACCTTTTGATATTTTTAGTTATAAAAATGGTTTGCTTATATATAAACCTGGAAGTTAATGTGTATCATCTTTTTTCTGTTAATAATAATGCAATTAAATTCTAAATAATTTTTAGTCTCATCTTGCATGAGTTCTTTATGATACACGAGTATTTGAATAAGATCGTCTAAGATTTTGTTTTTTATCTCTCCATATAAATTATAAAGGCATGTATGTATAGAAATACAATTAATAAATTATAGATTTAAAAACGGCAAAGAGTAAAAAATAATATCAATGAGCTATTACATTATAGTAGTCGCATCAATTTGTAAATATATATCGTGCTTGTTAAGCGTATAATCTTAATTTTATATAGAATGAAAGAAATTGAAGATTCGTTAATAAGTATAAAACTACTGTGTTTAGTCAGTTATACTAAACAATATTAAAATTTATGTTTTTTTGAAATAATTGAAGCTATATAATGTATATTTAAAGCCCACATCAAAATGATAATGGACGAAAGAAAACAAGACTTTCGTCCAGAGAAAACAAGAAAAAAACCTGTCGAGGTTAAACGATAGGGAAGGTGACACCCGAAACAAGTTTCTGCTCCGTTGAAGATGGCATTGGCGGGAGATTTGGGACCTCTCGCCAGGAGAATTTTTTTGAATGATGGGAGATCTTGGTGGAAGAGGAGAGGTGGTGCAGGAGGTTTAGAAATGGAACACCGAGTTCCGATGATTTTGGTTGTGCCGAAGGCCTTGCAATTTTTTTTCTGAACTTTTTTGACGCTATTACAATAAAAATCATTATAATCTAGAAATTATTTTTAATCTTCTTTACTAATTAACGTTTCTTTTGCATAAATATAATGCTATATAAAATAATAAATTATAATTATAATATGAGCTTCATCCCCCTCATATTAATATTTATATATACGATCAATACTAGTTTTTTATAATCGTTTTAAATCCAATTATTATTATTTAATACAAAAGATCTTAATTATTATAGAACCTGTTTTAAAGTTAATATAGTTGTTAAGTATAGATTTATATATTTATTATTTATTAAATAATTGCTATGTATAATTTAAAAATAAATATTTAATTAATTAATGAAATAATTATTGATGCATGAGTAATGCTGAATTCATAGAATATTTGATATAGTAAAACATATTTTAATCCTTTATTTTGTATTAAATATTCAAACATATAGATCTCAAAAATTAAGGTTTTTTATGGCATAATTTTGGTTTTAATAATTGTAAAATTTGAAGATTTAATGTGATATAAAGTATTTTACTTGTTTATATATATTTTGTTACAATCTATTTTTTATTAATCAAGTATGTATATATATTGCCAATAGCTAATTAATAAATAATAGTATGCTATTTAAAAGACCGTCCTATGTATTATTAATTTTATATTGCTTTAATTAATTTCTAGAGTAGCCTTTAAGCTTTTGGTAAATATATATTTATTTAAATTATTTAGATCTTTTTTAATTTAAATATATTTTTTTTTAATATCTATACTCCTAGAGAGCTACTTTTTAGAATTTCTATATTATACGGTTTTACTATATTATGCCTTGATATAGAGATATCTTCAGTCGGGTTTTCAATATTTTTGTACCATATATATATTTCATCACATCTCACTATGAGCTTAGATATATACAGATAATTTAGCTACTTTTTTTTTATTAATAAAGATCGTCATTTATTATATATATTATTGTTTAATTTCGGTTTAATAGATGATTGGAATATTAGATGATAAATTACTACTCTATATTTGAAAACCCCTTATGCCATATTTATACTTAAAAGTCAATAACTATAAAAATTTAAATTGATGCAATGTTAAATGTAAGTATTATAATTCTTTAAAAATTTACAATCGATGATAATACCGATATTAATATCATAGTTATGAATAATATTTTTTGGTTTGTTATGAATATGCTAAAAGATGTTTTCTGTATTTGTTTTTGTTTTTTAAATATTTTTATATTTACAAAAGACATTATATTTATGTGTGTTTACATAGTTAATATTAGTAGATTTCTCACTCTTTATATATACATCAAATGGATATTTAAATTCTTTATATTTCTTTTAGGTATCCATATCGATAGTTCATTTCCTTTGTTAAATTATATATATATTGATAAAATCAAAAATTGAGTAACTATTTATAAACTGGAATAATATTCTGCTGTGTAATATTCTATTTAACAATATATAATTTCGTTCATTTTCTTACTTAATGCTTTTCTAATTTGGTATATCTTTATTAAAATCCTACCCAGGCATGAATCTTCTCGGGATGCAGTAGTCCCGAGAAGAAATCGGACAATCATTCCGCTGATTGTTATCGATGGTTTTGATATAGATATAAGATTGTTCTGCAGCTTGGAGGATGGCATTGGTGAGAGATTAAGGTCCTCTCACCAGGAGAATTTTTTTAAAGGATAGGAGATCTTGGTGGAAGATGAGAGGTGGTGCAGGAGGTATAGAATGGGAACACTGAGTTCCGGTAATTTTGGTTGTGCCGAAGGCCTTGCATTTTTTTTTTCTGGCTTTTTATGACCTCTTTCAATAAATATTTTCTAATCCAATTATCATCATCATTACTATTCTTTTATATAACTTAATAATCATCATTTTTTATCTTCTTACATACTTAACATAATGTTTTCTATAAATCACAATATAATTCTATTAATAAACTCATAATTTTTTTTTATCATCATCCACTTCTTTCCCATCTTATAATGTTTAATAATTTCTATTTAGTCATAACTAGTTATTTATTTTTATAATGTTTGAATATAAATTTATTATATAATATAATTCAATGTTATATTAACTCATTTTTTAGCTGAGAAATAGTTTTTAAAAATTGCTAGTTAATTATTTATTATTTATTATTTAATTATTATTATTTTATTAACTATTGTTGAAAAATTCGTATAACTGAATCTAATAGAAATACTGGATTTATTTACATATAATTTAATGTAAATAATTATATATCTTGTTTTATACATTTCAAACATCTAATCTTAGAAAAATGGCTATTAAGACATGAACTAGGCACAGTGTCTTCTAAAAGATGAATTATTTTAACAAAAAAAATATATTTTGTATATTTATCTAAGTTTAGAATCATTTAATTTTTTTTATAAATCAAGAGATGTATATTACAATTCAATATTGCTAATGACTAAGATCATATTGAAAAAATCATTGTATTACATTCTTAAGATATAATATTATATTTTACTATAATTGAATAACAATTTATTACCATTCATATTCTAGTTTGAAATTATTTTTTTTTGTTTTTGTATCATCTATTTAATTTAAATTAATTTTTTTTAATTCATAAAATCTATGCTTCAGTTTAGATGCTTTCAACCAGTTGACAATGAGACATTATATTTTATGAAATTTTTTTAGATATCTCAAGTCGGCAGCTACAGCTTTCTGTTCGATTAATTTTAATAAAAGTTGCTCCTAATTTTTTATTTAATTCATTTTATTATCTTTATTTGCTGAGCTATAAACAGGCACATTTCTACAACTAGAAAAAATTATTCTACCTTATATTTTTTTTTCTAGATATCTTTGTTGACATTTTAAGCTTCGCGTACCATTAATTTCATATATCTTTAATTTAATTGAATTAATTACTAAAAAATTTAAAAATATAAGTCTATTATCGAGGTGTAGCCACCATTCTAAATATAGATATCAAGTGTCGAATATATATGCATAATTTTGTAGGATCTGAAATTGGCAGCTCAAGATTTTTGTACCATTAATTTCATTTATCTTTGATATATTTTAATTAATTACTAATAAATTTAAAAATATCTGTCTATTATCGAGGTGTAGCCACCATTCTAAATATAGATATCAAGTGTCGAATATATATGCATAATTTTGTAGGATCTGAAATTGGCAGCTCAAGATTTTTGTACCATTAATTTCATTTATCTTTGATATATTTTAATTAATTACTAATAAATTTAAAAATATAAGTCTATTATCGAGGTGTAGCCACCATTCTAAATATAGATATCAAGTGTCGAATATATATGCATAAACTTGTAGGATCTGAAATTGGCAGCTCAAAAGTTTTGTACCATTAATTTCATTTATCTTTATTTCCATTGAATTAATTACTAATAAATTTAAAAATATCTGTCTATTATCGAGGTGTAGGCACCATTCTAAATATAGATATCAAGAGTGTAATATATATGCATAAACTTGTAGGATCTGAAATTGGCAGCTCAAAATTTTTGTACCATTAATTTCATTTATATTTAATTTATTTTAATTATTAGTAATAAATTTAAAAATATCTGTCTATTATCGAGGTGTAGGCACCATTCGAAATATAGATATCAAGAGTGTAATATATATGCATAATTTTGTAGGATCTGAAATTGGCAGCTCAAAATTTTTGTACCATTAATTTCATTTATATTTAATTTATTTTAATTATTAGTAATAAATTTAAAAATATCTGTCTATTATCGAGGTGTAGGCACCATTCGAAATATAGATATCAAGAGTGTAATATATATGCATAATTTTGTAGGATCTGAAATTGGCAGCTCAAAATTTTTGTACCATTAATTTCATTTATATTTAATTTATTTTAATTATTAGTAATAAATTTAAAAATATCTGTCTATTATCGAGGTGTAGGCACCATTCGAAATATAGATATCAAGAGTGTAATATATATGCATAAACTTGTAGGATCTGAAATTGGCAGCTCAAAAGTTTTGTACCATTGATTTCATTTGAATGAAGCTCTGCTCCTTATTTTTTTTAGATCTAGCTTCCTAGAGTCATTTGTAAAGTTTAAAACATACAAAAATATTTTAAATAAATTTATTGGATAAAGTGTAGCTATTTTTACTTGTTAAGATTGTCTAGCATCACATATATTTTTAGTGCTAATACAAAGAATTTCGATTTTACCTCCAAAATTATGACGTCATCCCAACCCTTTTTCTAACCCAACCCAATTAGGTCCCGAAAATCCCCTTTATTTCTACATATTTATAGGTTTACAAAATACGCTAGCACATTTATATACAAGTAAGGGTTTTTTTAAGAGATAGAGTAGCATTTTTATGTATTTTAAGGTTTGTAGAATACGCTAGCACAGTTTAGATCAAGTAAGGGTTTTTAAGAGATAGAGTATAATTTTTATGTATTTTAAGGTCTACAAAAAGTGCTAGCGCAGTTTAATACAAGTAAGGGTTTATATATGAGATAGAGTATTATTTTTATGTATTTTAAGGTCTACAATAAGTGCTAGCGCAGTTTAATACAAGTAAGGGTTTATATATGAGATAGAGTATAATTTTAATGTATTTTTAGGTCTACAAAAAGTGCTAGCGCAGTTTAATACAAGTAAGGGTTTATATATGAGATAGAGTATAATTTTAATGTATTTTTAGGTCTACAAAAAGTGCTAGCGCAGTTTAATGCAAGTAAAGGTTTTTTAAGAGATAGAGTATAATTTATCTGTATTTTAAGGTCTACAAAAAGTGCTAGCGCAGTTTAATGCAAGTAAAGGTTTATATGGGAGATAGAGTATAATTTTTATGTATTTTAAGGTTTTAGAAATACGCCAGCTGATTTATATACTGGTAAATAAAGTAATAACAGATTTATACAATCTATATCTATATTTAGAAAATATATACATGCTAGTTTATATAACAATGTTTAAAGCCTGAAATATAAGATTTTTCATTAGAATTATCCTTAAAAGTTATAATTAGGTGCAATTTATTTATACGAGCAATCAAAAACATTTTATCAAACTTAAAAAATCGTTTTTAAGGTTTTTAAAGCGTCAGCGAAACAGACTACATTAACCAGGAACTTGAATATAAGGTCTACATAATACCTTAAATAGCTTCAAATCTAAGGTAGCCAATGCACATATAATATACTATATATGGCATATAACTATAGGATTAGAATAAACAAAGTATAGTTTATCCAGCCTACCCCAAGTAGGTCAAAAAACCCAAGTATACCTCTAGTAAGCCAATAGAATAACTGAATTAACTAGTTTTCCTTTGCCTGGCCATAGTAGATCAATCGGATTCGAGTATTCCCGTAGTTTTCTTTTGCCTGGCCATAGTAGATCAATCAGATTCGAGTATTCCCGTAGTTTTCTTTTGCCTGGCCATAGTAGATCAATCAGATTCGAGTATTCCCGTAGTTTTCTTTTGCCTGGCCATAGTAGATCAATCAGATTCGAGTATTCCCGTAGTTTTCTTGAGCCTGGCCATAGTAGATCAATCAGATTCGAGTATTCCCGTAGTTTTCTTTTTATTTCTAATACGCCAATTATATTTGAGTATTCCCGTAGTTTAATCAACGAATATGGTTAACGAACCCTAAGCCCCTAGTCCCAACCCGCATTGGTATTTTTTTGGCCCTTTATAATGTGACATGTATACATTTTTTAATGGCGAATATAATCACCTTACTATTAATTACTAGCGTCTATATTATTCTATAATCAAGCCTCTCGTTGCAATAATATATTTGAAAATAAATCAAGTATTTTAAGTAGAATCAACAAGAAAATTATTATACGCGAATAAACATCTAATAAGTAGTTGAATTTGTGTTCAATATATTTAGCATATGTTTCTAGGCTACTTTTATAAATTTTGAATGAATATTTTTTTTTGTAATATCAATCGATTTACCCCGTCTTACAACATAAGCATTTGACAATTTACCACATGATTTTCTATAATAACTATATTCTAGACATTTTAAATGTAAAAGAACACCAGGATAACAACAATAAAGGTTAATTATATAATATAAAGAATTTTCGTTGAATTTATGATGTTGAACTATAAAAGATACAAAAAATGATTTATTTGAATGTGTAAATCTAATCCCAATAATTTTTGTCATATATTTTTCTGATCTTTATATTATATTTGTTCGTCTTATAGTATAATAATTTTTAAACTCGATCCGTAGTGATATTTATTCTTATTTTATAGATAAGTTGAATTTTAAATTTCAAATAGTCTAAAGTATTGAAAACAATTAATTTACTTTTCAAAAAACAACACTATGGTTAAATACACACCCAAAAGCTTGATTCTGTATTTTATTATAAATATGCAATCTGGATATTTAAAACATCTCCTTATGTGTAGATATTCCCTTCAAATTTTTGAAAGTATTGATCACGAATTCGATTTTTAATGCATTATCAAAGCTCGTTTGTTATCTAGGGGGAACATGTATCATGAATGATTTTATTGTTATTTATAGGAAATTTATGTATAATGTAATGACTTCTACTGAATATAATTTAAATGTGCCAAAAAAATCCAATAATTCATGTTTTGAATATAAAAGTAGTCTCAAATATCGTACCAACGCAAAATTATTATGAAATACATTAAGATCCTACATAATGTGTTACATTGATTTTAAAAGTATGCTTAAAATTACTATAAATATATATTCATTCATTATGAATTATAGGCGTTATTCCAGAGTAAGTCAAATTTACTCTTTAAGATTTTATTTTATGCTATTTAGTTGGATATTATGCTTTTTTACAAATTTTAATCTTAAATCAATTCATATAAAATTACCTTGCAAATACGTGAATTAAAATTGTAAAATACCAAAATTGCGTATATAGAATAGATTTTATTGTGTCATGATATTCTTGTTTACCTTATATCTGAAATCATAAAATTCAATCGACAAAAGAAGACGATAATGTGCTATGATGGAACTTTAAACCATATATAATATATTTCAATAAAAGAAGACGTCATAAATATCAATTTTTAGGTAGCATTGTGTTTAAAAGCATATTTAGATTTTGGTAATATACTTTTTGGTGTTTCTATACTAAATTTACGCTTTGAATTGGAAATATCGCTTATTCTTTTTTATAGATGCATATTGCAAGCGATTATTGCACAATATACTTCAAAATAAATATATTATTTTTTTATAAAAAACCAAAGTCCAGACAATTCCATTTGATGGTAAACCATATACGTTGATTAGTAATAGAACCGTTGTTCGATGACAACTGAAAACGACAAATGTATATTTCTTTAGGAGTAAGATGCTATATTTATATTTTTAAATAATAAAATATTTATTGTATATAAGTTTTTTATACTTTTTTTGTTCATGTATAATATTTAAGTCTTCAATATACTTTTGGTTACCACTCCATCTTTACATTTTTTTTAAAAATTTCTTCTAATATTCATATACTTTCGTTTCTATTATTAAGTGTTTATATTATATAATCGTTTTACATATAGTTTTGCTTTTTTTGAACGCCATAGCCGCATTTTATTATATCATTAATCATATAAGCACGCCTTTTGATATAATTATCTGAAAGATACGCAAAATTATAAATTAAGATTTGTCTAAAAGAATTATTTATCTTCATAAATATATAAATAAATTACACACATAGTTTAAAATATTTTAATTATATTCTTAGAGCTAAACTTTGGGTTGATAAAATGCCAATAAACATAAAAATATCGCAAAAGCTTATAAAGCAACAAGAAACCCATGATATACAAAATATTGAAGATTTTTGGGCTTTACTAGAGTATTTTTTTATCATTGTTTCTATTGAAAGTATAATCGGTAAATATTTATATAATTAACCACATTTAGTGCTTTTTTTTACCATCCACTTCATCTTTTTTTAGATTTCTTTTAAAATTTCGGGATCCAAATTATAAATTTACAGTAGGAGGAAAACTATTTATAGTTTTTTATGGTTTTTTCAGCTCAAATGATTAATTATGCTGTATTTTACATAAATTGATTTCTAATGATATTAATTACATGTAATTTTTGGGCTTATTCGAAATAATTCGATCATCTTATAATTATAACCCTTTATCATTTATTATGTATTTGTATTGGATCGTTCATTCCATTCTTCGCTATGTGATTTGATCCTTTTCACAATAATAGTTTTATAAACTCATAACTTGTATAATTTTATATTTTTATGGTGATTTTGCATTCATTGTATTTATTTATTTCTGTATAGTATACTAATGTTTTCTTTCCAATTGTTTAAAATTATTAGACCCATTATGCAAAATTCCAGACGAGATGTAAAAGAATCTCCAGAAGAAATTAAAAAAACCTAGTCAGGTTACACGATCGGGGATGAGTTCCCTCAAAATATGATAATACAGCTTTGAAGATGGCATTGGTGGGAGATTCGTGTCCTCTCACCAGGAGAATTAGATATTTTGCATTTTTGCTGCTGGTGGAGGAAACTGAGTCTGGCCGTGCGTTAAAGAAAAAAAAGAAAGTTAGTTTTTATAAATTGGGCCGAAGGCCATGCCCGATTTTTGTCCAAGGGGATTTTCTCTCGTTCGGATTTTTTATTAAATTTTTAGTTTTTAGCTTATCCTGCATATATTTTTCTTGCAATAAAATTTATAATTTAAGAATTTTTAAGTTCGTTTTTAGATTCAATTTCCTAAAATTTGGTTTTTCTTATATATTTAATCAGTGTTCTAAAGTTTTTCTATATTGGTTTGTTTTATTCTTTAAATTTTTATTTTTTGTGTTCATTTAAGCTAATGTTCATATCTATGTTTATTTTTCATTATTTCTTTCTGTTTACGATGTTTTCAAACTATTGTTCAAACAAACCCAATAAATAAGTCTTTTTTTATAAAGCTAATATATTATTCTAATATTTATTGAACCTATCTACTAAATAAACAGACGCATAGATATTATTATCATGCCAATCAAACCTATATAAAAGCTATAAGTAATAATTAAATATTATGTACATTTATTATCTCAAAAATAGAATTATAACAATATTTTTTATTATCAATCGCTAATTTTATTTTATAAGCTTATAACCAACCTGCAATCTAAGAATATTTGTTATTTATAGTTCAAAAATTATTAAAAAGAAAGATCCTAATGTGATAATACAAAATGAGTTTTAAACTGTTTAATTAGAACATTGTGACTATAAAATTGATTAATAGCAGACAAAAATTATTTTATTACATTTATATCGAAGATTAAAGTCAAAAATAGTTTATAGAATTTATGTTATACTGTTACTAGTTTGATGTATCAACTATAAAATCGAATTTTTTACCTCGTTCTTCAAAAATATATTATTACGACTGGTAATAAATATTTGGAAAGAATATGTTCAATTTTTAAATCTTTTTTCAAAGCTCATTCATATTCTAGAAAAAAACTGTATCATGAATAATTTAGTTGTTATACACAAAAAAATTATGTATAATTTAATGAATGTGTTTGAGTATAATCTAAAATGTCCCAGAAAAACTATAAATCATGTTTTGGAAATATAAAAGAGGCCTAATATCGTATGAGTGCTTAATTTATACGAAATATGTTTATGGTTAACATAAATGTTACATTGATTATAAAATGTATGAAAAAATATTTTAATCACCAATATATGCTCATTCATTATCAATTTTTGACTATGATTTCAGAGTAAGCTAATTTATTTTTTAGTTTTAAATTGAACATAATATATAAATTATTTTAGGGTATTTAGACGGATATTAAGTTTTTTATTATATTGCAATCTTTTATCCGCTTGTATGCAATAGATTTGCAAATTTTATAGGTAAATAACAGGATAAAAGAAAAGAAACAATATTGGGTATAAATAATGGTTTTTATTGTGTCCTGGTATTCTTGTAAACCTTGCTTCAGATATTATAATATCCGATCAATAAAGGAAAGTGATAATGCTCTATGACGTAGTTATTAATCATATTCTATATTTTTACTGTAAATATAAAACTTTGATGAAAATATACATACAAAATTGGGTTTGTAACGTACATTTAAAATTAAACAAAAAATTTATGGTAGCATCTTTACGAAATTTATAGTTTGAATATATATATATTTTATTCTTTTTTTATAAATACATATTTCACGACGTAAATTAAACTAACATACTTCTTCATAAATAAATAAATATTATAAATTGATAAAATTTTTAAAAACCAAAAATCATACAATTCCATTTGATGGCAAAGCATATAAGTTTATTCGTAATAAAGCCGTTGTTTGATGCCCCATGAACACGACAAATCAAAATTTCTATACCTATTAAAGGTTAAAAGTTAAATGTTAATTTTATATTTTTAAATAATAATAAAATATTTCTGATCATAAGTTCATTTATTTTTTTCTTTCATGTAGAATATGCTGGTCTTCGATATACTTTTGGTTAGCTCGCATCTATATTATATTATAAAGGTTGCTTTCGATTTTAATTTACTTTTGTTGCACATTTTTTATGTGTTTATATGAATATAGTTGTTAGACATATGATTCTACTTTTTGTTCGACGCCACAACCCGTTATTTTTTCTTATGAATCATATAAAAATATCATCTCATTATCTGAACTTCACAATGAATTTTTAATTCTGGTGAAACTTTAAGAAGTATTTAGTTTCACAAAATAAATGAATAAAATGATTCACATAAGTTCATCTTAATCAAATCATATTTTTAGACATAACATCTGTGGTGATAAAATGCGGATATACATAAGAATATCGTAAAAGCTTATTAAACAATGAGAAAATGATGATATATTAAATATTAAAGATTTTTGAGCTTTATTCGGTAACCCTTTTATAAATGATTACATTAGCATGTTTATCGGTTACTCTTTATATATTCTTTACGATATTTAGTCTTTTTTTACCATCAGTGCAATCCATTTTTAATTTGTTTCAAACTTTTCGAAAATGAATATATATTTACAGTAGGTGAAAAATATATATGGTTTTTTCATGGTCTTTTTAAGCGCAGATAATTAATTATAAAGTATTTTAGATATTTTGGTATATATTTACGTGTTTATTTTTATGCGTATTCAAAATAATTCATTTAGTATAAAATTATAACATTGTGATATTTATTATATTCCTGTATTTTGTTATTTATCCTATTCAACGCCGTTTGATTTATGCTTTTCCTAAAAAATAGTTTAAAGAACTGTAAACTTTTATAATCTTAAATTTACATCTTGTTTTTAAATTAATTATATTCATTCTTTCGTGTATGTCATACTAATGTTTTCTTTCGTACTGTTAGAAATTTTTAGACCCATTTTTTTTAAATCCAGAAGAGATGTGTAAATCCCGAGTAAATCGAACAATCATTCCGACTGATTGCAAACGATAGGGAAAATACACAAGAAAAAGATACAAGGGCATCGAAGATGGCATTGGCGGGAGATTTGTGTCCTCTCGCCAGGAAATCAGAAAGAATATATTTTTTTTGCTGGTGGAGAGAATGGAGTGTGGCAGTGCCCAAGATAAGAATTTAGAATTTGGTTTTTTCAAAGTTGGGCCGAAGGCTATGCCCGATTTTTGTCTGAGGAGACATTCCATCATTTGAACTTTTTATTAAAATTTTTATTTTTAAGCTTTTCTTACATAATTTTTCAGATAATATAATTTAAAAGTTTCGTCCTGTATTTTTATTATAATCTAATTCCTCAACTTTTTTTTTAAATTTTCTTCTATAAAAATTAATCTTAAATAATTATTTTGTATGATCAATTCATATGATTTTATACTTTAAATTTTGAATTTTCTATCATGGAGTCAGAGCTCATTTTATAAGTTTTTCGATATTTCTTAAATAATTGTAGAATTCATGGGATTTTTTATTTACCAAGTTCTTTTGAACGTATATTTTAATCAATGTTTATTTTTTATGCTTTCTTTCTGTTCACATATTTTTTAAACTATACATTTAAAAATAATCATAATTTGTCTGTTTTTAATGTTTTTTTAATAAGCTAATATATTATTCTAATATTTATTGAACTTATCTAATAAATAAACAGACGCATAGATATTATTATCATGCCAATCAAACCTATATTAAAGCTATAAGTAATAATATAATATTATTTAGATTTATTATCTTAAAAATAGAATTATAACAATATTTTTTATTATCAATCGCTAATTTTATTTTATAAGCTTATAACCAACCTGCAATCTACTAATATTTGTTATTTATAGTTCAAAAATTATTAAATAGAAAAATCCCAATGTAATAATACAAAATGAGTTTTAAACTGTTTAATTAGAACATTGTGACTATAAAATTGATCAATAGAAGACAATTACTATTTTATTACATTTATATCATAGAATTA
Source organism: Rhyacophila brunnea (assembly GCF_057557595.1). Taxonomy (NCBI): domain Eukaryota; kingdom Metazoa; phylum Arthropoda; class Insecta; order Trichoptera; family Rhyacophilidae; genus Rhyacophila; species Rhyacophila brunnea. Next base: position 18,617 of record NW_028233335.1, read on the forward strand.
AGTCAAAAATAGTTTATAGAATTTATGTAATACTGTTACTAGTTTGATGTATCAACTATAAAATCAAAATTATCACCTCGTTCTTCAAAAATATATTACTACAACTGCGAATAAATATTTAAAAAAAATATACACAATTTTTTTCCCAATTATAAAATAGCTATGAAATTAGCATATTTTTTTTATCGATTTAGATACAAAGCTCAATTTATTAAATGTATTAATAATACAATTTTTTCAAAAGACTATTCATAAACTGACATATATATTGAAAAAAAAAGCTGCATGCTTTTTTGTGTTTGAAATTTTTCTCGTAATGTTATAATATTGTTGCGCAAATTGATATACACGAGGTGTTTCTTTATATTATTTTCTAAATCTTTAATCCTAAAAATTAATGTAATTAATGAACGTATATTCTTAAATATAACAAGTTATCTCAGATATTCTTATTCAAAATATGTTATTTGTACAAACAATTTTTTTGATTCCTGCATCATATTCTTTTATATTATATGTACTTCTAGTAATCTTGCAATTTTTGGTATAAAAAAATATAGTTTCTTTGAGGTGTAAACATAGATAAGAAAACAGGACAATTTCGAAGATGTTACAGGGTTTTGATTTTTTAAAAAATTATGTTAAATTTTCTCTGCCAAACTTTTTTTCTACAATTATTGATATAAAATTATTCATTTATTATAGAATTAGTTTCGAAATAGAGCTATCTTAAAGAATAAAATTCTAAAGTATAAGGAAATAATTATATGTAAATCAGCTATCCAAATATTTTGTCAGTATTAGATGCCAATATGCATACACAAAGCCTATTTTATGCATTTTTTGTATTTTACTACTGATAATTAAATTTATATATCGTTTTTAAACAACGAATAAATTCTGGTTTTATTATGTAAGAATTTTCGTATTGTCTATCTATTTCACAAAATATAGAGTAATAGGCTGTATATATAGTATTTTCTAATAATTATATTCCAATATAATTGTCATATCCATTGCAAGAACATAATCTTATTTTTACCTTCTAGAAACTACAATAATAATTTACTCGAAAATAAAAGATATAAAAGAAAAAATGTTTTAGATTACACGTTTTATTTAAATGTTGTCTTATACCATATATTCTATTATACCAACACAAAATGCATATTTAAAGCAAATTTTATGTTTATTATTTCAGTTTGTCTAATTCCAAATTTTTATGATTAAGAAGTTTGTTTTTCTTTCATAGAAATACCCAAATATCTTTGCTATTGTATTTATTTTAGGTTTTGACTAGTTTCTATAACTTTAATTAATTTTTTTGGGTGTACTACTGTTTCTCGCACGTCAAATATGGATACGTAATCTTTCATTGATTTTAATTAAATGCTTTACGATCTACTATTGTGAATTATTTGTATATATATCAAAGGTAAAGCGAATTTAGCTTATTTCATTTCTCAGTGAATATATAGATTCATAAAAAAGGGGAAATATATGATATTTTTGAATAATTTAGATGTAATAGCAAGAATAACGTCTTTGTACACTATATAATAATTTTTTTATCTTAACAAATAAAAATAAAAAGAATTTTATGATTTTGTTCATCAAAGTCTTGTAGCTTAAATATTATGATCGTTTATAAAGTATCAGAAATACCTTAACTTTTGAAGATTTTGAAATCTTTATGGTGGAAAACCGTTTATAAATGTTTATATGTAAAAAGCCGATTGATCATCAAAACAGAATTTCAAAATGCTAGTTTATTTGAATCTTTTATTTTCTTCGCTTGCTTAATTTTGAAATTTATATACTGTTCCACATTTATTTGTAATTATTTAATATCTAGAAATAGAGGCACAAGTAAGATTTTAAATAAAAAAATTGCCACTTTTTATTAGAGAAGAGATCATTCTAGTTTTTACTATTAATTATGGGCATAATATCAACTTGAGTCGATCATATACCGAATAGATTAATTTTATTTATATTATACAAATTTATGCCAAAACTAATAAATATAAATCTAAGATAAAGTTTCAGGAATAAAATATGTTACAACATCACAAACAAGTTTTCATTTCTACAACATGGACTCGCTGATAATGTCCCATAATATCCTACTTTAGATATGATGGAACGTACATGTATGAAATTTACGTTATAATTAAGATGGATTTGTGACCTTCGTATTATTATACGTTTTAAGTTATATAAATAATTACTTGCATTTTAATAGATAAGAAAATTTCTTAAAATAAATTAAATTTTTTCTTCTTAAAACATTAAGTCAGCCTTATATCATCTAATAAATACATATTTCAAAATTAAGTAACACAAAGGTTTTTTTATCGATACAAAGGTGATGGAATTTTTGTATAACTATAAAAAATTGCATTATAAACTTATATTTTTCATTTAAAGAATTCAAATATGAATAATCATAGATAATATCTCGAAATATTTGTTGCCTACCTTATTTTTTAAAACTATACAATGTTTCGTTTTAAAGATTTTCTAAAACATAAAGGCTATATAAATATTTTGATTTTATATGCATCAATAGCTCATTTTCGCTCACATTGGTATTTTATCTAAATTTTTAATGTGCCTTTGTCTTTTTTCTAAACACAGTAAAATATACTATAAATTTTGTTTTTACCTACTTAGCATCGTCTGTGATTGTGTAATTTTCATTTTTTGTTTCGTTTTACAAATATTGAATTTTAAATATACTAAAAATATAGTGAATGTATTTTTAAGCGGAATTATATTTGTTTTTATATATTTAGTTATAACAATACTGATAAAAGGTTTTTTAGAGACAGTAAAAATAATTTTTTATGGATAATATTTTCTTACAATATTTTTTACAAACTTCGCCTAGTATAAGAAAATATCACATTTGTATTTGTGAATAAAGTTCTCTAGATTCCTCATATATCACTCTACATATTTTATACCATTAGTACAATTATATTAAAATATATTATTTTATATTATTAAGTTATATATACTATTTTATATTTTGAAAACTTTAGAAAAGTAAAAAAAATCTAGAATGATAATAGTATCTAGCTATCTTATTGTGATCATCTTGGTTTAAATCTTTTTGTTGGTTTACTTTGATATTTAAATAATTTTACCGTGCTTTTTTTTTGTTCTGATTTAGATTATACTGTGTTAATTTCTTTAATTATGATATTATAGTTTAAACTTTTATTCACTTTAGAGTTTATTAAATAGAGTAATTAAAAACATGAATATTTTTTTTTAATGTAAACCTTGATATTTTTTTTTGTTTAAAAGTAAACTTATAATTAATTTATTTATTTTCAATTTAATTTTTGTATACTATTTTGTCAAATCTATTGCAAAGATGATGAAGATTCTTTGAGATTTATAAGCATATATCTGTACAGGTATAAGTATAAGTATTTACGTTACAAATTTTCTATCCTGCAATATTCAGCATGTTAATGTGTCAGTGGCAATGATATTCAGTAGATTAAGTACTTGCCATGATAAATTTGATAGCAAAAGGCATTAATGGTATTTTTCGGCGTAAAAAACCATGGTAACATATATTCTGTATATCGTCGCAGATTTTTGGGCAACTTTCTAACAGAAACATAAAGATTTTGAAATTCTCAGATCCAAAAACGAATTTATGATTATATTAATTTTTAAAAAATTCAAAACGTATATCTAGAAGCCTAAAAAGGTATTTTAAATATAAATTATCTGTTTATTACTTTATTTTTTTGTTTCTTAAATATTCTATATTATAAAAATCAAACTTTACTCACTTTATAGATAATATGCACATTTATATATATTATCAAAATACTCACATTGCAATAGTTAAAATTAAAAAATTTTAAATTAAAAAAATATTCATTTGCAGAATCATTGACAGCAAAAATGTAATCCGCATTTTATAGTATAACTGATAATGCATAATTCATTTGATTTATATCGCAAAAGATACTTATAAAAAGACATTTTTCGAAATTAGAATCCGCTTAAAAACATAATATAATAAAGATATTTTCAAGCATGTTTTTATTATATCTGATTTCATAAAATGATGGTAAAAATCATATCTTTTATTATATAATGTTCTGTAATTTCGACAAAAAAACCTACTGATATTTTTGAATCTGATTCATTTGGCATAATTTGATTTTAAAATATTTTCGTCTCATTGTAAGGATTCTTCGGATTTCCCAGATTTTTTTATATAAGATAAACATCTTTTTTCTTATTTATAACCTCAAGTAATTTTCAGCCACCGTTCAATATGTTATACGTTTTATAATTTTTTTCTTGCTGTTTTAACATGTGTTTTTGAATTTCCCCCTAGAACGCATTGCTTTCTATGATTTTACGTATGTTTATCTGAATATCAAGATATGAAACGAAAAATTCATTTATAAGCGCATCATAATCATCATTAGGAAGCACATTTACCGCATTCTTTTCATAGTTTTACGTTCTAAATATAAAATTTCGACATCAAATAACGTGTTTTCATTAGCCTTTTTGGTTCTTCTAAATCGAATCTGTTAAGAAGCTATGTTTTTTTGTAAACTTTTGCAATATTTCCCTGTATTTTTTTTCCCTTTAATAAAAAAAAACCTTTTTTTTTGCAATTTTCTCTTCTAAATTATCAGTTTTTCATTTTAAAATTATATTGACGGTTCGTGTGTCGAAATTTTTTACTTCTTTATTACTACTTAAAAAAATATGAGTTCTGCTCATTTACGAATTTCACGGAATTTAAATCTTCTTTTTTTCTTCTGGATTTGTTCTTGTGAATCGATTCAGATGAATCTTGATTTTTCGTGTCATCTTTATGCCTATATAAGCCACAGTATTTATACGAATCAAATTTACTGTGTTTATATAATTGAACTTTTATTTATAAAAAAATGACAAGTTATAGCAAATGAATTCATTTTAGTCTAATTTGACATGTTTTTATATGCTAATATAAACCAACAAAGCTTGTTTTTCTGTAACTGCATATGAAACTAAATTGAATTTTAATATGGTGATTGGCAAGAACTCCAGTCTAATATTTTGATTTGCGTAGTTTCAAAATATTCATATGAATATGAGCTTTAAAAAACCAAGATTCTAATTATAATTGCATATAATCATAAAGGATTCATCCATCATATTATATCCTCAGTTTAGAAATATAACATTTTTTGATGATTTGTGTGCTTCTAATTAAGTTTCTGTCATTATATACATATTTTTTTTGTGGTTTATATTCGAATTTTTTGCTTCGAATTATAATAAAGTTTGTTTTTTTTAATACTTTTAATTATTCTTTTAAATTAATAAGAGTAAAGAAAATTTCTGTGCAATTCGTTTGAATATATTTACAATAAATAATTTTTGGTTAAAAAAATCAATTATTATATTTTTCTAAGTGGAATACCATAGTATCCCAACAGACTAAGAATAATTGAAAATAAATTATATTTTGTTCTATACGTTTATAAATATACAAAATAAAAATCTTGTTGCAACCAATTAGTGCTTATTATTTATACAGTTTATTTTATAATAAATTCTGTTTTTAAACCGATTTATATTACTCGTTCGCCGTATTATATTAAATATTCACAAGAATACCCGAATTAAAAGCTCAAAAAGAATCGTACAATAAGAAGGTACTTTATAATGCTTTAAACTTACTCTTTAATTGTTTTTAATAATGTTTTTGGAATTTTAAAGTTTTTTTTTTGCATCTATTTTTATACACTTAATTATAAGATATAATAGTTACTTATTTTGTATATTTTTTATAAAAAAGTAAATTGAGGGTTTTTTTGAAAACTTATCATTGTTAGATCTATGTCGCAAAATATTATTCAAATATTGTTTTCGTTTTTGCTAAAAAATATGTTGAAATAAATTTCGAGACAAAATATTTGATAATTTACTATATTAATCTGAAAAATAGTATAAAAACAGAACGAATTTACGAGTAACTTTGAAGAAAAATAGATAAAATTATATTTTGTTTCAAATTTATGTTTTTTAATTGTTATTAGTGACATATTAAAAGATTTATTGGATAAGTATACTATAAAATCTATAAAAGTTATCAATGTGTGAAAGAATATTAAGATCAAAAATAAGATAATTCAATATAGAGTTTTAATTTACAATAATTATATATATCTGAATTTTTTTAGATACTATTCACATATGTATTTTCGATTTAGAAATACCTTGAATTTACGTAATTTATAAAGTTAGCTGAATATAGGATAATTCGATATTTTACATTGTTATGATTAGACTTGTTTAATCACAATCATTTTTTTCGTAAATAAGAATAAGTTCGCCTTTGAATTTAAAATGTATAATTATTTATTATATTTTAATTGTTATTTTGAATATAAAGATAACCTATAAATAAGTTAACATGTTTAAATGTTTGTGTAATTATTATAAAACTAATCATGTGATGGTATTTATAAATTATTACAATAAATTATATATTTTACAATTCTATTTCGTAATGCCTTTGCTTTTGTGTATTTAAGTGCTTATATTTTTATGTTTTTTTTGACTTTATTTATCATATATCGAATTTTAAATCTTTCTTTAACGAAACTTTCCTAGAAAATTTTGATAAATATAATTTCGAGATTATTGACATCGAAATCAATCTTAAGACCTTATAGTTTTTATTATAATTCTAAAGAGCTAGATATAATCATTCCATGTGGTTAGAACGACTTTAAAAATTAATTTAAAATTTTCTGTGTTTAGATTGTTAAATATAATGTACATTTAGAAAAACATTATTTATAGAATTCGGCGTTTTTTGACGGAGTTACATCGTATAATACATTAAGATAATCATATGCCTTATAGCAAGATTTACCATACACAGTCTTTTTTTTTATAAATTTTATTTTTTTCGCATACTTATATTTTGAATGCCAACGAAAAACAATTAAAATAGCGTAAGTAAAAAACAATATAATGGTCCTTTCTTTGTATAATATATCAGTTTTATAACATTTGTCCTATAATTATGCGAAAATATAATTACAAGGTTTTTATTTTCTTATATTTGTCTAACTTAAAAAATGCTATATTTATATGCTGGTTTATAAATATTCTATGCATTTAGTAAAAATAAATAGGATTATGATCTTATATAAATCTATAAGACCAATATACACAATAACTCAATCACAATATATGTGACTAAGTATTTTATTTTTTATTTTTTGTGTATTGATCACATTAAATATTTTATTTTACAGGAAAAAAAGTAATTTATCGTACTATAGATTCTGTTAAATAAAGAAATGTAAACTAAGCGTTGTTGAATGATTAAGACCATAGAATCTTATCTTTATGGTAATGTATAAAGTTTTATTCTTATTTAAAAGCTGTTCTTTTTTTAAATTAAATATTGAAATATCATCCTAGTCTTTCTAAATTGACATTTTCAACATAATAAAACTTTCAAAAATAAAATCGAATATGTAATTTCTTTTCGATAATTATTTACTTTAAGATTATGATTTTTGTATAATGATATGGTTTTCTGAAACATATTGAAGCGCATCATTATATATAATGCCAACTTTTAGTAATATTTCTAGATTATATATTCAAATCAAACATTTTCTATATAATTCGTGCCGATATCTTTAATTGGATTTTGCTGATGTGAGAAAAATATTGTTTTAAAACCCACAAATAATATTATATCTGTTTTATTTGAATAAGTCCGATTTTTCTATAAATAATATTTAAATGGGATTTTTGTTTTATATTTATAGTAAAAATGCCAATTTTACATTATTTTAACTCAACTATTTAAAAGATTGTCGTAAACAATAGAACTAAATAAAAAATAAACCAGGCATTATTAACACCTAAAAAGAAATTGGAATAGAAAGAAAACTTATAGATTCATATAAAAGATGGGATTGTCGAAAAATAAATAGATTACACTTTTATGCATTAAATATATGATACATTGCTATATTTTAGCCACGATTGTTTTTTTATTTACAAGTCAGCTTTTTTTTGTTTTAGTCTATCTATTTATCCATGTAAATATTCATTTTTTTCTTTTTTGCCCCCTTAGATATTTGAGCTACCAAATATTACTACTTTTATTCTTAATATTTATATACAAACTTATTAATAGTATGAAATTTTTTTTTCCCATCTGATCTGTAATTACACTGAATTATTTTTACGATTATATTAAATTACATAAGTTTGCTTATTGTAGTTAACGTAAATGACAATTTTTTTTCTCGCAAAATATTGGACTTATTCTACGGGTTGTTTTTTTCTTCAAATCATAGCCAAAATTTATTTTTTTCCTTACGTTAATATCCAAATTAAATTTTCTATTGCATGATTTGATTTAGTAAGTTTAACTTTAAATTTTAGAAGTTTAGATATACTTTTTTATCAACTTTATTTGCCTCCTTCTTTTCGTGTCATTTTTTTTATTTTTAAATTCTCAAGATGCTAGATTTACTTAGTTTTTAAACAAACATTTTGTTTTCATTCTAATAAATCATGTCAAAATTCTGTATTTGCATATTAAAAAACCAAAAATCTATAGAATACGGCAAAATAAATTAATATTGATGTTTTTATTCAGATAATATATATCGAGTAAGTAAAATTTAATTTATATTTAGATTTAATTTAGTGAAAAAAATTTTGTAATGATTTAAGCTAGTAATTTTTTATTTTTCGTCAACGAAAATATACTTAGTATAATAATTAACTTACAAGGTTCCAACTTTTAAACTTTTTTTTTATAGACTCAGGGATGTTAAAATTTTTTATGTAAAACATTAATTTTTGTCTCGAAAAGAGTTTATAACTTGTAATAAACATAAAACTAACATATTTGACCATCATATTTTGGTAATTATAAAATTATTACCGATAGTCATGATATTTTTAGATATTTGAAATGAATAAATATAGAAAATCATCTGAAGAGGATGAATATAAGAAATCGATAAAACATGGTTTGGACTTATAATCATATTTTTTTTTTGTATTTTATGTACTATTTGCTTTTATTCACGTGAACTCATATATTCTAATTTAAACATTAATAATTGATTTATTTTAATAAGATGTGTTAGAAACTGAAATAAATTAGTTTTTGTATGTTTAACCATAAAAAAACACATTTATGCTTAATATAAAATTCAACAATGAACTATAAAGTTATTTATAGAATAAGCATGTTTAAATCCGCTAAAAAATTCAGTAAATATATTTAAAACTAATTTACAATATATAAAAGAAGATAAATTTTTTCTTAAAGAAGAAATGATATCTATAAGATATTTTATTATCAAAATATCGTTAAGATCGAAAATTTCCAGAATTCCTTAATTTTTTTTTGTTTTTTTATTAAACATATATTGGCGATTGTATATTGATGTTATGATTCTAATTCATGAAGCACATAAACTATATAAAATTATTTGCTCAATCACATATTGTATGCATATAAGGCTTATAATGGGCTTTTTTTGCATTATCAGCCGTAAAATAATTTTATTGATCTTATTTTTTAAAAATCATTTTTATTATGTGTGAAAATTGCACCTTGATGAGCTTTGAAGTCATTAAAGATAAAATGACATAATTGTCATTGATATATAGCCAATATGGTATGTTTAAGTTTTTTTAGATGCGACTACAAAACAAAATAAAAATTAATAATAATAGAAAACTAAGTTTATGTTACCAATTAAATTATATATAGCATTTTATGGTGCTTTAATATGCTTATAATGTTTTTCGTATGCATAAAACAGGATTCAGAAAACTTTTACATACTCTATTTCTTTTAATATGTGAATACCAAGATAATTATAATATTTACTTTACTTAATTTCCATTTTATGTGATACAAAGTTCTTATAAGTCAATCTATAATTATTAACAGTTTTACACATGTTAATCTCAAAAGATTGCTAATACCGATTCAGATTTTAGTATTTTATAATATAAGCCATTGAAACATATATTTTTAGATTTAAAATTATAGAAATATATTAAAAAGTCGAAAATATCTTTGAAATTATACATTGATATTATTTTTATAATATTTTTGATTCTTTTTCCTCTAAATATATAAAAAAGATTATTATATGTTTAGTTTCTTTAAATATAATTTTTAGAATAATTAAGTCTGTAAATTTTTGTTTATAACTGCTACAGCATTTTATTTTAACATTACAATTAGCTGATAATACTTTATATATAATTTAACGCCAAAATCTTATATAATTTTTTCTATCACTATAGCTTTATACTATTAGAATTCTATTTTTATCTGTTTTTAATATTGCGGTAATTCGTCTATTTTTATGCGATTAAAGTTCTTTAATGTTTATTAGAATCTTTTTAATTCCTATCTTGACATGATATATCGACGAGAGTGGAAAAGACTCTCGTCAAAAAAAAGAAAATAAATCCTTTCGAGGTAATACGATAGGGGAGAAATCCCCGAAACTTATATTTCTGCTGCTCTGAAGATGGCATTGGCGAGAGATTAAGGTTCTCTCGCCAGGAGAATAAATATGAAATAATATAATGGATGTAGTTCGGTGGAAGATACGAGGTGGTGCAGGTGGTTGGAAATCGAAAAGTAATTTTTGATTTGGTAGTAAATGTGCCGAAGGCTATGCAAAAATTTTACTTTTTTTGTAGAAATTAAATATACGAAATTTATTCACAATATTTTCATATTTTAATAATGCCATCTACTCTATCTCTAGAGATACTTATTCTAATATTTACTCCTATATAATGCCGACATAAACTCTAATTTAATTATATACTTCTATCTCGTATTAATTATAAATAACTATCCATTATTCTATAATATGTTTTTTAAAACTAATCAATTATAATAAATAAAACAACAATACTTTCAGCAGTTTACTTTTCCGAACAGTTTTAAAATATTTGATATGTTTATTTTTAACGCTATTATGTTTCAACTGAGTTTATTTTCATAAAAAGATAAGAAAACCATTTTTTTTTGATTATTTTATGATAAATTTGTAAAAGCTAAATTTTTTAGAAAAATTATTTTAATAATTTGAATAATTATAAATATAAATATTTTTAACTTTGTTTATTCGATAAAAACATAGATATTTTTAAAAAAAAATTATATTTTATGACATGAACTAAACATCAATACTGCCAAGTACAACCATATTGTTTTGAAAAATATTATTCTTGTTTTAAAAAGATAAGTTGAAATGATCGAATTACTTTCCACTATCAAGAAATTAGATTTTCGATTGATGTAATTCCAAAGAAATAAAATATTTTCATTCTTTATTCATTTTTACAACCTATTAAAGATCGAACCGCTTCAAATACTTGCACACAAAAATATTTATATAAATTAGTAAGTCACAGAACAATATTTCGATTTTATAAAAAAACGGCGAAAAATATAAGTTTTTCAATATAAATTCATATTCTTAATAAAAAATAATTAATAAACTGTAATTATAAATAAAAAAAAAGACCAAAATACTAAAATAGAATGGTGTTAAATACAATAATTTTGCATTAAAAATAATAATTAGCACATTATAGAACAGTTTTAATGGTAAAAAGATCGGATCTATTAATTTAAAGGTTTTTTATGGGTCGAAAAAATAAATATTACAACAATTAAGTTTGTTTTTAGAACTTTTTTATTAATTTAGAGACCAGTGCAAAATTAAAGATATTCAAAGATTATTAAAGGTTTTTTGAACCACGAAATTATGATAAAGTATCAATATTAGCCTAATGATCATAACTTAACGATTTTATAGTCATATTTTTTTATTTCATTTCCCAATTACCATAAAAAACTTCAAATACGTTATATAGATTAGTTATATTTCATATGATAACTTTAATTTACTGATAAATACATAAATATAAATCCAGATATATCCATAGAACCGCCATAAAATGGGATTAAAGTGATAATTTTAAACACTGCAAATTACTAGATTATATTCTATAGGTCTTTAACGTATATATTGTATTTATAAATTACCTTGTTTATATGTGAAAAATGTAATCATAAATAAAGATAAAAATTTCGCATATATCGTGTCAATTAATTAAAAATAGATAAAATAGAGAAGAAAATTTCTGAAATAAAGTTAAATTACATGTGTTTATTATTTTTAAAATACGCTAGCTCATTTTAATACAAATAAGGGTTTTTTAAGAGATAGAGTATAATTTCTATGTATTTTTTTAGGTTTACAAAATACGCTAGAGCAGTTTAATACAAGTAAGGTTATATATTGAAAGATAGAGTATAATTTCTATGTATTTTTAGGTTTGAAAATAACGCTAGCGCAGTTTAATACAAGTAAGGTTATATATTGAAAGATAGAGTATAATTTCTATGTATTTATAGGTTTACAAAAGTGCTAGTGCAGTTTAATACAAGTAAGGTTTTATATTCAAAGATAGAGTATAATTTCTATGTGTTTTTAGGTTATCAAAATACATTAGCACATTTCTATACCAGTAAGGGTTTTTTTAAGAGATATAGTATAATTTCTATGTATTTATAGGTTTGAAAAAGTGCTAGTGCAGTTTAATACAAGTAAGGTTTTATATTGAAAGATAGAGTATAATTTCCATGTATTTTTAGGTTTAAAAAATACGCTAGCGCAGTTTAATACAAGTAAGGTTTTATATTGAAAGATAGAGTATAATTTCCATGTATTTTTAGGTTTAAAAAATACGCTAGCGCAGTTTAATACAAGTAAGGGTTTATATTGAAAGATAGAGTATAATTTCCATGTATTTTTAGGTTTAAAAAATACGCTAGCGCAGTTTAATACAAGTAAGGGTTTATATTGAAAGATAGAGTATAATTTCCATGTATTTTTAGGTTTAAAAAATACGCTAGCGCAGTTTAATACAAGTAAGGGTTTATATTGAAAGATAGAGTATAATTTCCATGTATTTTTAGGTTTAAAAAATACGCTAGCGCAGTTTAATACAAGTAAGGGTTTATATTGAAAGATAGAGTATAATTTTTATGTATTTTAAGGTCTACAAAAAGTGCTAGCGCAGTTTAGTACAAGTAAGGGTTTATATATATGATAGAGTATAATTTTTATGTATTTTAAGGTCTACAAAAAGTGCTAGCGCAGTTTAATGCAAGTATATGTTTCTATGGGAGATAGAGTACAATTTTTATGTATTTTAAGGTCTACAAAAAGTGCAGAGCATTTTAATACAAGTAAGGGTTTTTTATAGAGATAGCGTATAATTTTACTGTATTTTTAGGTTTACTAAATACGCTAGCACATTTATATCCTAGTAAAAGTTTTTTGGAAAGATAGAGTATAATTTCTACATATTTATAGGTTTACAAAATACGCTAGCACATTTTTATACAAGTAAGGGTTTTTTTTAAGAGATAGAGTATAAATTATACGTACTTATAGGTTTGTAAAATACGCTAGCGCAGTTAAATACAAGTAAGGGTTTTTTTAAGAGATAGAGTAGCATTTTTATGTATTTTAAGGTTTGTAGAATACGCTAGCACAGTTTAGATCAAGTAAGAGTTTTTTTAAGAGATAGAGTAGCATTTTTATGTATTTTAAGGTTTGTAGAATACGCTAGCACAGTGTAATACGAGTAAAGGTTTATATGAGAGATAGAGTATAAATTATACGTACTTTAAGGTTTGTAGAATACGCTAGCTCAGTTTAGATCAAGTAAGGGTTTTTTTAAGGGATAGAGTAGCATTTTTATGTATTTTAAGGTTTTTAGAATACGCTAGCACAGTTTAGATCAAGTAAGGGTTTTTTTAAGAGATAGAGTATAAATTATACGTACTTTAAGGTTTGTAAAATACGCTATCGCAGTTAAATACAAGTAAGGGTTTTTTTAAGAGATAGAGTAGCATTTTTATGTATTTTAAGGTTTGTAGAATACGCTAGCACAGTTTAGATCAAGTAAGGGTTTTTTTAAGAGATAGAGTAGCATTTTGTATTTTAAGGTCTACAAAGAGTGCTAGCGCAGTTTAATGCAAGTATAGGTTTCTGTGGGAGATAGAGTATAATTTTTATGTATTTTAAGGTTTTAGAAATACGCCAGCTGATTTATATACTGGTAAATAAAGTAACAACAGATTTATACAATCTATATCTATATTTAGAAAATATATGCATGCTAGTCTATATAACAATGTTTAAAACCTGAAATATAAGATTTTTCATTAGAATTATCCTTAAAAGTTATAATTAGGTGCAATTTATTTATACGAGCAATCAAAAACATTTTATCAAACTTAAAAAATCGTTTTTAAGGTTTTTAAAGCGTCAGCGAAACAGACAACATTAACCTGGAACTTGAATTTAAGGTCTACATAATACCTTAAATAGCTTCAAATCTAAGGTAGCCAATGCACATATAATATACTATATATGGCATATAACTATAGGATTAGAATAAACAAAGTATAGTTTATCCAGCCTACCCCAAGTAGGTCAAAAAACCCAAGAATACCTCTAGTAAGCCAATAGAATAACTGAATTAACTAGTTTTTGCAGCCTGGCCATAGTAGATCAATCAGATTCGAGTATTCCCGTAGTTTTCTTTTGCCTGGCCATAGTAGATCAATCAGATTCGAGTATTCCCGTAGTTTTCTTTTGCCTGGCCATAGTAGATCAATCAGATTCGAGTATTCCCGTAGTTTTCTTTTGCCTGGCCATAGTAGATCAATCAGATTCGAGTATTCCCGTAGTTTTATTTTTACCCCTAGTAGGCCAATTATATATGAGTATTCCCGTAGTTTAATCAACGAATATGGTTAACGAACCCTAAGCCCCTAGTCCCAACCCGCATTGGTATTTTTTTGGCCCTTTATTTTTCCCTTTTAGGAAAATAGAAATATAAAAAAATAAAAAATAAAAATAAAAAATGTATACTGGTACTCATAAAAAAATCTAGAAAAAATATATTTTGTATATAATTACTGGGAAATGAAAATATTTTAGTCAGATGGTAATATATACCTGATATTAGTATAAAATATTTCTTATTATAGAAATACCAGGTAAAATGATAATTTCAAGAATATATAGCATGGTACAAGGGATACAATTGTGCACGCGACTATTAGTGTCCCTAATAAAAAAAGTGTCCCTTGAAATTGACGCTAATAAAAAAAGTGTCCCTTGAAATTGACGCTAATAAAAAAAGTGTCCCTTGAAATTGTACTAATAAAAAAAGTGTCCCTTGAAATTGTACTAATAAAAAAAGTGTCCCTTGAAAAGTGTCCCTTCTAAACCCTAAGCCCTAGGCCTACCCTAGATGGTATTTTTTTCCCCCTTTATTTTTACAACCTATTAAAGATCGAACCGCTTCAAATACTTGCACACAAAAATATTTATTTAAATTAGTAAGTCACAGAACAATATTTCGATATTATAAAAAAAAACGGCGAAAAATATAAGTTTTTCAATATTAATTTAAATTCTTAATAAAAAATAATTAATAAACTGTAATTATAAATAAAAAAAAAGACCAAAATACTAAAATAGAATGATGTTAAATACAATAATTTTGCATTAAAAATAATAAATAGCACATTATAGAACAGTTTTTATGGTAAAAAGATCGGATCTATTAATTTAAAGGTTTTTTATGGATCGATAAAATAAATATTACAACAATTAAGTTTATTTTTAGAACTATTTTAATAATTTAGAGACCAGTGCAAAATAAAAGATATTCAAAGATTATTAAAGGTTTTTTGAACCACACAATTATGATAAAGTATCAATATTAGCCTAATGATCATAACTTAACGATTTTATAGTCATATTTTTTTATTTCATTTCCCAATTACCATAAAAAACTTCAAATACGTTATATAGATTAGTTATATTTTATATGATAACTTTAATTTACTGATAAATACATAAATATAAATCCAGATAAATCCATAAAACCGCCATAAATTGAGATTAAGTTGATAATTTTAAACACTTGAAATTACTAGATTATATTTAATAGGTCTTTAACGTATATATTGTATTTATAAATTACCTTGTTTATATGTGAAAAATGTAATCATAAATAAAGATAAAAATTTCGCATATATCGTGTCAATTAATTAAAAATAGATAAAATAGAGAAGAAAATTTCTGAAATAAAGTTAAATTACATGTGTTTATTATTTTTAAAATACGCTAGCTCATTTTAATACAAATAAGGGTTTTTTAAGAGATAGAGTATAATTTCTATGTATTTTTTTAGGTTTACAAAATACGCTAGCGCAGTTTAATACAAGTAAGGTTATATATTGAAAGATAGAGTATAATTTCTATGTATTTTTAGGTTTGAAAATAACGCTAGCGCAGTTTAATACAAGTAAGGTTATATATTGAAAGATAGAGTATAATTTCCATGTATTTATAGGTTTACAAAATACGCTAGCGCATTTAAATACAAGTAAGGGTTTTTTTAAGAGATAGAGTGCAATTTCTATGTATTTTTAGGTCTACAAAAAGTGCTAGCGCAGTTTAATACAAGTAAGGGTTTTTTATAGAGATAGCGTATAATTTTACTGTATTTATAGGTTTGAAAAAGTGCTAGTGTAGTTTAATACAAGTAAGGTTTTATATTGAAAGATAGAGTATAATTTCCATGGATTTTTAGGTTTAAAAAATACGCTAGCGCAGTTTAATACAAGTAAGGGTTTTTTTTAAGAGATAGAGTATAAATTATACGTACTTTAAGGTTTGTAAAATACGCTAGCGCAGTTAAATACAAGTAAGGGTTTTTTTAAGAGATAGAGTATAATTTTTATGTATTTTAAGGTCTACAAAAAGTGCTAGCGCAGTTTAATACAAGTAAGGGTTTTTTATAGAGATAGCGTATAATTTTACTGTATTTTTAGGTTTACTAAATACGCTAGCACATTTATATCCTAGTAAAAGTTTTTTGGAAAGATAGAGTATAATTTCTACATATTTATAGGTTTACAAAATACGCTAGCACATTTGTATACAAGTAAGTGTTTTTTTTAAGAGATAGAGTATAAATTATACGTACTTTAAGGTTTGTAAAATACACTAGCGCAGTTAAATACAAGTAAGGGTTTTTTTAAGAGATAGAGTAGCATTTTCATGTACTTTAAGGTTTGTAGAATACGCTAGCACAGTGTAATACAAGTAAAGGTTTATATGTGAGATAGAGTATAATTTTTATGTATTTTAAGGTTTACAAAATACGCTAGCACAGTTTAGATCAAGTAAGGGTTTTTTTAAGAGATAGAGTATAATTTTTATGTATTTTAAGGTCTACAAAAGGTGCTAGCGCAGTTTAATACAAGTAAGGTTTTTTTGTAAAGATAGAGTATAATTTATCTGTATTTTAAGGTCTACAAAAAGTGCTAGCGCAGTTTAATGCAAGTAAAGGTTTTTTATAGAGATAGCGTATAATTTTTATGTATTTTAAGGTTTTAGAAATACGCCAGCTGATTTATATACTGGTAAATAAAGTAATAACAGATTTATACAATCTATATCTATATTTAGAAAATATATACATGCTAGTTTATATTACAATGCTTAAAACCTGAAATATAAGATTTTTCTTTAGAATTTTCCTTAAAATTATAATTAGGTGCAATTTATTTATACGAGCAATCAAAAACATTTTATCAAACTTAAAAAATCGTTTTTAAGGTTTTTAAAGCGTCAGCGAAACAGACTACATTAACCAGAAACTTGAATTTAAGTTCTACATAATACCTTAAATAGCTTCAAATCTAAGGTAGCCAATGCACATATAATATACTATATATGGCATATAACTATAGGATTAGAATAAACAAAGTATAGTTTATCCAGCCTACCCCAAGTAGGTCAAAAAACCCAAGTATACCTCTAGTAAGCCTTTAGAAAAACTGAATTAACTAGTTTTTGCAGCCTGGCCTCAGTAGATCAATCAGATTCGAGTATTCCCGTAGTTTTCTTTTGCCTGGCCATAGTAGATCAATCAGATTCGAGTATTCCCGTAGTTTTCTTTTGCCTGGCCATAGTAGATCAATCAGATTCGAGTATTCCCGTAGTTTTCTTTTGCCTGGCCATAGTAGATCAATCAGATTCGAGTATTCCCGGGGTTTTATTTTCACCCCTAGTAGGCCAATTATATATGAGTATTCCCGTAGTTTAATCAACGAATATGGTTAACGAACCCTAAGCCCCTAGTCCCAACCCGCATTGGTATTTTTTTGGCCCTTTATTGTTCTTTATAATATTCAAAACCATAAATATTTTATTATTTTAAGATTATTTGTTAATAGAATAATAATATGAAAATTTTTGTGATTTAATTATATGTATTTTTATTTGTTATTTATTTCTTTGTTTAAGATTCTCTTGTTAATAAATTATTATTATTTTAAGTTTTTTATTTTATTTTTCATATATATAGAAATATACTGGCGAAATCGAAATACTTTTCGTGCTTAGTAATTTAGTATAATCTAATAATAGATTCATCTTTTAAGAAAATGAAATTTTCAAAGGAAATATAAATAGATTGAAAATTCAAATGCAATATTTTTCTATTTAGACACCAGATATTAGAGTTTTATGTAAATATTTAAAGTTTAATGCTCTAATATGATAATATTGATATATAAATCACGTCTCTGATAGAAAACTTTAGTTATTGTTTTATTTTATTCCGCATAAATTGTAATTTTTATTGATTATTTGTGGCTTAATCACCATATTTATGCCAAACTTTTGGTTTTTTTCTTTATATAGGCGGTTTTCTACTCTTCTAGTTGTATAGAATAAATCCTTTATGTTAAAAAAACAGCTTGTTTCAAAATAAATTTATATTAATAGTCAATTTTATTATAAATATTTTATGAGTAATGTTATATTATCATTTTTCTGTGCTATTTTAAATATAATATGTCTGCAGCGAGATGAGAAAAAACAAGTTTTATGTATTTTTTTAGTGCCAAAAAGACATATCAATCTCATTTTAAACATAATTTTATTACTTTTAGCTGAATTATGTCGCTGAATAGCCGAATAAGTGGTGATAAATATGGCCACTAGCATAGAAAGAAATCGTAAAATGATAATTTATGACATAATAAATACATTATCTAAAGTTGATAGAATATAAAATCATCTTTTTGTGGATATAATGCCATTACCAACTTGGTTATATTTAAGATTTTTTTGCCTTATAATAGATATTTATATACTCTACTGGACATAGATAATATTTGTACATATGTTTTGATATTCAGAAAAGGTGAATTTATTAATTTTTCGGTCAATTCCAAGTTTTATGTGTTGCCATATTTTTTTCTGTCTTAAAAAAACCTAGAACCAAGTCCTGTTTGGCGAAAAAAACAATATTTACTTGCTGATCATACTTTTATAAGCTAAGATACACATTCTGACTTTCTCATATTTCTCATTATCTGCGATTTTTTTTAATAATTAATGACATCGCAAAAAAAAGGGATTTTTTTTCTTGTAATAAAATTAAGTTTTCATATTTAAATTATCTTTTTAAAACGTAAAATACTTAGAAAATCATATATTTTAATTTTTTCTTGTTTCTGAAACTTTTATGTGTGGATTAAGTCGACTATTTTTTTTCTTTATTTTAGTGGTTTTTTTATGTGATAATAACTATCATATACACCAAATCGAAAAAATATGTTTTGAATTATAAATCAATATAGATTATGCTTGATGTATTTTGATATGGGATTTTAGTAGAAAGTTTAAGGGTCCTATTATTTTTTTTTCTTTTAATGATCAATTACATAAAATATTAAAAATATTTTTATATCTTATTAAAATATTCAATCATAAAAGAAGATTTTGATATCATTTAATTGATTTTGATGTTCATTTATAATATATTTTAGGTATGTTTCTTATGTACGAAAATAAAGGTGGATAATGCTAAAATAGGTAATTTTTATGAGTTAAATGTCAAAAAAGCTGTTTTATTTATTAAGTAAGCAAATAAGAATGTTTTTTTTTCTATTTTTTTTTTAATTTTATGTAATTTTTTTTATATTCCTATTCATTGAAAATACTAACTTTTTCGATTTTTTTAATACTGAGATATAATTAAAATCCAATATAATGTATTTTGTAAATTATTCACACTCATCGATAACACATTTCGGTAAAATAGACATGATTTTGAGTTTTAATCTGCTTGCTAAAGTAAAACAAACAACAGATTTAATGATTAAAAATTTGAAGAAATGAAATTTTTTATGAACTATTCAGGTGAGTTATATGCTATTTAATACATATAGTCGCCTAAATAACCATAAAGAGGTGCTAATTCTGTTAGATAGCTGAATAAAAACCCCTTTTTTGGTATTATTCTACCGCAAATTAACACGTCTAATGTTGAATATAACTATAATCGTACATTTATCATGAATTATTGGTACTAAAAATACATAAATTGTTAAATAGTTCAGCTAGGATGAAGAAAAAATGTCTATTTTAGAATACAGTGCTTGTTAAATACCATTTCTTTAATATATAAAAAAATAAATATGATAGTTTTCTACATATATCTAGTTATTAATCGTTTTATTTTCTACATTTTCTTACAACATTTATTTATAATGCATTTACCATATAATAAAAAAGTAGTTAGCCATTTTTTTGGATTTTTCATGTTTAAAAAGTAAATATACATACAGAAATAATATAAATATTGCTCTGATATAAAGTGAAAAATGCATAAATACTTGATTTTATTGTAAAAAGTGTATTTCATAGCAAAATATTTGACAATTTATATATGATAATCTATGTTTTATGTTTCTATAAAAATAATAGATTTATATTTTTTAAATTACGATGCAATGAACACAACAATAGAGTCGCCCTTCTAGGGTAGGGGCGACTCTATTATTATATTTATCACTCGTTTATGATATTATTTCTTACCATGTTTTCAATGATCAGTTAATCTAAATCTAAAATCTTTCAGTTTTAGTGAATAAAATATAAAGCCATTGATGTCTTTTACAAATTTAATAGCCTTTTATCACTTTTTTGTAATGAAAAAAACATCAAAATCTGTGCTAGATTACAAAATAAAACATAAATAAGAGATATAATTGCAAGATATAATCACTCTTATATTTTAAGATTGCTTCAACAGCCAAATATTTTAAAATTATATCCAAAAATGTAATAAATACATTTTTCGTAATTTCTTGGTAACATAAAACCTGGATTTTATATAACTTGCATTATTTAAATTGTTGTATTTTAGATATTTTATATATATATGTTAAATAGAAGCAATTTTCTACAAAAGTTAACACAAATAAGTTCTGATGCTTTTTTCTATAGTAAAAGTTTACATTTATTTGTGATTTTAAATCTATTCGATTGACATAAAAAATCACATATCCGTGTTTGTAAAAAACGATAAAAAATACTATTAGTGGTATGAAACAATATAAAAAAGGTTTTTTATGCAATTCCTTCTAGTATAATTTGAAGTTTTTCGTTTTTAAAATCCATAAGCTGTAACAATAAAAACTTATCTTCTGTATCGTAGTGTGAGTTTTATCTTAAAAATACAATGTTTTTTTTCCCTTTTCTTGATAATCTGTTTTATTTGTTTATAAAATTGCATACTAAGCCTTATGTGAATAAAAAAAGCTTTTTTTTTGTTTTTATAGATAATTGATTTCAAATTATATGTTTAACTATTTAAAGATTAATATTTAATTGCATAATAATTTTTTTTCTTATAAATAGGTTTGAATATTACTCGTTAGATTTTTATATGTTTTACTATATAAAAACGATTATTTTTGTTTTACTATATATACTTTTATAGATTCTTCTCTGATATTTAAAAAACTGAGTTTATTCATATGCGTTATAGTTTTTTTGCGTCATTTAATTAACATCAAAAAACATTTATTTCCAGAGAAACCAATTCTATATGAACTATTTTATTATTTTATACTTTATTATATTTGATTTGAATAGCGTAATATAATGTTTTTATATTTATTCTCTAATCGATATAACTATTACATTATGATAAATTTTGTTTCTTTTTCTGTTTTTATATAAATAAAATCAAAAATCGTATGTTTTTTTAGATTTTATTTTTATTTGTTAAACTAAATAATATATTTATTGGTTTTTTTTACAAATGGATAAAAACTGGAAAATTTATTATTATATTTTAAAACAATTTTATGGCTATTTGGTCCTCTTTTTTTATAAATGACTTTATATTTTTTTATTTATCTTCCATTTTTTAATAAATCTAATAGTTAGCTTTTCAAAAGTGAACATAAATTTTATATTTCTAGATTTGAAAATTCATGGTTTTATCCACATAAATGATGTAAATATTGAATTGCCAAGCATTTACTGTTTCACTAGAATATTAAAGTGTAATTTTTATATTTTTAGAATTATATACAAGAATTATGATATATTCCGAAGATATATGTTTTATAATGATTTTAGACGTGGGTTAAATAAAATCAATTTTGTAATTTTTTTTTTGAAATTTTATTTAGATGGATTTTGTCTGAAGGTTCAAATTTTACAATGATTATAGACATGGGATAAATAAATTAATTTTTGAAATTTTATTTAGATGGATTTTGTCTGAAGGTTCAAATTTTACAATGATTATAGACATGGGATAAATAAATTAATTTTTGAAATTTTATTTAGATGGATTTTGTCTGAAGGTTCAAATTTTACAATGATTATAGACATATGTTTAATAAATTAAATATACACTGTAAATTGAATAATTATTTGATATTATTTATATATCAACATTTGCTGTTTTGTTTTTATGTTCTACGTTTTTCGTTGGATATAATTATTTGCTTACAATAATTCAATTTTGTATTTTAATGTATTAATAATCTTTAGCTTCTATAAGATGTTTATCGTATATGTTAAATATCCTGTTTTACTTCATTTTAGTTATAATAATCTTGATTTTTGAATTTTGAAAAAGAATGTATATAAAGGTTTAATATTGTTACTTTATATGAAATTATATTTTATTATTTATATCACTGCTATTACTAGAATTCTTTTATTTATATATTTTTTTGTAAAAATTTCGCGAATCTTGAAAAAAATTAAATATTTACTAGAATTGATAGCTAGAAATATATGAATCCTTTTATTTTTTAATTTTTATAAACCTGTGTTATGTTCTCAACAGTTTTCTTTTGGCCTTTATCTAAACAAAGCTGATCTAAAATGGTCATTGATCAAATTTACCCCTTTTCTAGATAAGAAAATAAAATAATACGATTTTTACCATGATATTTCCGTCTATTTCTCCGAATTTTTGTCATAAAACTGATATTTTATCCATTGAGTTAATAATTATGCGTTTTTTTCTGAAAATGGGGCATATTTTTGAAAAAAAAAACAAAGCTCTGTATATCCTTTATCAGATTTTCTATTTTAGTTTATCTTTTTAATCATCGCTATGATAACATTAAAGTCCGAAAGTTCATGTCTTTATATTCTTATGCAATTAAGATCATAAATATATAACTAAATTGTAATAATGCCATTATTTATAGGAGATATATATGTTTTTATCCTTTTCAATGATAATGATAATTATACCACCATTTTTATGGTTTTTTGATATTTTTTTACTTTTTACGATCGCTTAATCCACATATTTATTAATAATTTACTTTTTTATTGTAAAAGTAAAATTAATTCTTATTACTTTTATAATTATTATCTTTAAATTCTGAACAATGCTTTTTTCTTTCTATTATAAACAAAAATATATTCATTCTATTTTATTTTATTTTGTTATTATTGGATATTTTATCTTTAGATTAAGATATTCGAACATATCGTGATGCAAGAAAAACACACTTAAATTTAATTATACGCTAGCATGTTGTTTTTCTATTCTAATTTTGAACATTCTAGATATAAAATATAGTTATCAAAACATTCGAATTTTCTTTTAATTTGGATTACGAGAAAGAATAATAAAAAAGAAAAATATTTAATATATAATGATACAATAAATTGTGATTTATTTTATTATATTTTTTAACTATTTTTTTACAAGCTATTATACTTTTTTTTATAAATTATTTATCCTGAATATTCTTCTGATTTTATTTAAATTTTCATTTAAAATCTATAAATTATTAAATCACCATAAAATTCTTAATATTTACATTTATAATAATAATAAGCGATATATATGTCTATTATATACATTAAACTAGATTTTCAGATTCTAAAGATCTTCTCATCAATTGTTCTTTATAATATTCAAAACCATAAATATTTTATTATTTTAAGATTATTTGTTAATAGAATAATAATATGAAAATTTTTGTGATTTAATTATATGTATTTTTATTTGTTATTTATTTCTTTGTTTAAGATTCTCTTGTTAATAAATTATTATTATTTTAAGTTTTTTATTTTATTTTTCATATATATAGAAATATACTGGCGAAATCGAAATACTTTTCGTGCTTAGTAATTTAGTATAATCTAATAATAGATTCATCTTTTAAGAAAATGAAATTTTCAAAGGAAATATAAATAGATTGAAAATTCAAATGCAATATTTTTCTATTTAGACACCAGATATTAGAGTTTTATGTAAATATTTAAAGTTTAATGCTCTAATATGATAATATTGATATATAAATCACGTCTCTGATAGAAAACTTTAGTTATTGTTTTATTTTATTCCGCATAAATTGTAATTTTTATTGATTATTTGTGGCTTAATCACCATATTTATGCCAAACTTTTGGTTTTTTTCTTTATATAGGCGGTTTTCTACTCTTCTAGTTGTATAGAATAAATCCTTTATGTTAAAAAAACAGCTTGTTTCAAAATAAATTTATATTAATAGTCAATTTTATTATAAATATTTTATGAGTAATGTTATATTATCATTTTTCTGTGCTATTTTAAATATAATATGTCTGCAGCGAGATGAGAAAAAACAAGTTTTATGTATTTTTTTAGTGCCAAAAAGACATATCAATCTCATTTTAAACATAATTTTATTACTTTTAGCTGAATTATGTCGCTGAATAGCCGAATAAGTGGTGATAAATATGGCCACTAGCATAGAAAGAAATCGTAAAATGATAATTTATGACATAATAAATACATTATCTAAAGTTGATAGAATATAAAATCATCTTTTTGTGGATATAATGCCATTACCAACTTGGTTATATTTAAGATTTTTTTGCCTTATAATAGATATTTATATACTCTACTGGACATAGATAATATTTGTACATATGTTTTGATATTCAGAAAAGGTGAATTTATTAATTTTTCGGTCAATTCCAAGTTTTATGTGTTGCCATATTTTTTTCTGTCTTAAAAAAACCTAGAACCAAGTCCTGTTTGGCGAAAAAAACAATATTTACTTGCTGATCATACTTTTATAAGCTAAGATACACATTCTGACTTTCTCATATTTCTCATTATCTGCGATTTTTTTTAATAATTAATGACATCGCAAAAAAAAGGGATTTTTTTTCTTGTAATAAAATTAAGTTTTCATATTTAAATTATCTTTTTAAAACGTAAAATACTTAGAAAATCATATATTTTAATTTTTTCTTGTTTCTGAAACTTTTATGTGTGGATTAAGTCGACTATTTTTTTTCTTTATTTTAGTGGTTTTTTTATGTGATAATAACTATCATATACACCAAATCGAAAAAATATGTTTTGAATTATAAATCAATATAGATTATGCTTGATGTATTTTGATATGGGATTTTAGTAGAAAGTTTAAGGGTCCTATTATTTTTTTTTCTTTTAATGATCAATTACATAAAATATTAAAAATATTTTTATATCTTATTAAAATATTCAATCATAAAAGAAGATTTTGATATCATTTAATTGATTTTGATGTTCATTTATAATATATTTTAGGTATGTTTCTTATGTACGAAAATAAAGGTGGATAATGCTAAAATAGGTAATTTTTATGAGTTAAATGTCAAAAAAGCTGTTTTATTTATTAAGTAAGCAAATAAGAATGTTTTTTTTTCTATTTTTTTTTTAATTTTATGTAATTTTTTTTATATTCCTATTCATTGAAAATACTAACTTTTTCGATTTTTTTAATACTGAGATATAATTAAAATCCAATATAATGTATTTTGTAAATTATTCACACTCATCGATAACACATTTCGGTAAAATAGACATGATTTTGAGTTTTAATCTGCTTGCTAAAGTAAAACAAACAACAGATTTAATGATTAAAAATTTGAAGAAATGAAATTTTTTATGAACTATTCAGGTGAGTTATATGCTATTTAATACATATAGTCGCCTAAATAACCATAAAGAGGTGCTAATTCTGTTAGATAGCTGAATAAAAACCCCTTTTTTGGTATTATTCTACCGCAAATTAACACGTCTAATGTTGAATATAACTATAATCGTACATTTATCATGAATTATTGGTACTAAAAATACATAAATTGTTAAATAGTTCAGCTAGGATGAAGAAAAAATGTCTATTTTAGAATACAGTGCTTGTTAAATACCATTTCTTTAATATATAAAAAAATAAATATGATAGTTTTCTACATATATCTAGTTATTAATCGTTTTATTTTCTACATTTTCTTACAACATTTATTTATAATGCATTTACCATATAATAAAAAAGTAGTTAGCCATTTTTTTGGATTTTTCATGTTTAAAAAGTAAATATACATACAGAAATAATATAAATATTGCTCTGATATAAAGTGAAAAATGCATAAATACTTGATTTTATTGTAAAAAGTGTATTTCATAGCAAAATATTTGACAATTTATATATGATAATCTATGTTTTATGTTTCTATAAAAATAATAGATTTATATTTTTTAAATTACGATGCAATGAACACAACAATAGAGTCGCCCTTCTAGGGTAGGGGCGACTCTATTATTATATTTATCACTCGTTTATGATATTATTTCTTACCATGTTTTCAATGATCAGTTAATCTAAATCTAAAATCTTTCAGTTTTAGTGAATAAAATATAAAGCCATTGATGTCTTTTACAAATTTAATAGCCTTTTATCACTTTTTTGTAATGAAAAAAACATCAAAATCTGTGCTAGATTACAAAATAAAACATAAATAAGAGATATAATTGCAAGATATAATCACTCTTATATTTTAAGATTGCTTCAACAGCCAAATATTTTAAAATTATATCCAAAAATGTAATAAATACATTTTTCGTAATTTCTTGGTAACATAAAACCTGGATTTTATATAACTTGCATTATTTAAATTGTTGTATTTTAGATATTTTATATATATATGTTAAATAGAAGCAATTTTCTACAAAAGTTAACACAAATAAGTTCTGATGCTTTTTTCTATAGTAAAAGTTTACATTTATTTGTGATTTTAAATCTATTCGATTGACATAAAAAATCACATATCCGTGTTTGTAAAAAACGATAAAAAATACTATTAGTGGTATGAAACAATATAAAAAAGGTTTTTTATGCAATTCCTTCTAGTATAATTTGAAGTTTTTCGTTTTTAAAATCCATAAGCTGTAACAATAAAAACTTATCTTCTGTATCGTAGTGTGAGTTTTATCTTAAAAATACAATGTTTTTTTTCCCTTTTCTTGATAATCTGTTTTATTTGTTTATAAAATTGCATACTAAGCCTTATGTGAATAAAAAAAGCTTTTTTTTTGTTTTTATAGATAATTGATTTCAAATTATATGTTTAACTATTTAAAGATTAATATTTAATTGCATAATAATTTTTTTTCTTATAAATAGGTTTGAATATTACTCGTTAGATTTTTATATGTTTTACTATATAAAAACGATTATTTTTGTTTTACTATATATACTTTTATAGATTCTTCTCTGATATTTAAAAAACTGAGTTTATTCATATGCGTTATAGTTTTTTTGCGTCATTTAATTAACATCAAAAAACATTTATTTCCAGAGAAACCAATTCTATATGAACTATTTTATTATTTTATACTTTATTATATTTGATTTGAATAGCGTAATATAATGTTTTTATATTTATTCTCTAATCGATATAACTATTACATTATGATAAATTTTGTTTCTTTTTCTGTTTTTATATAAATAAAATCAAAAATCGTATGTTTTTTTAGATTTTATTTTTATTTGTTAAACTAAATAATATATTTATTGGTTTTTTTTACAAATGGATAAAAACTGGAAAATTTATTATTATATTTTAAAACAATTTTATGGCTATTTGGTCCTCTTTTTTTATAAATGACTTTATATTTTTTTATTTATCTTCCATTTTTTAATAAATCTAATAGTTAGCTTTTCAAAAGTGAACATAAATTTTATATTTCTAGATTTGAAAATTCATGGTTTTATCCACATAAATGATGTAAATATTGAATTGCCAAGCATTTACTGTTTCACTAGAATATTAAAGTGTAATTTTTATATTTTTAGAATTATATACAAGAATTATGATATATTCCGAAGATATATGTTTTATAATGATTTTAGACGTGGGTTAAATAAAATCAATTTTGTAATTTTTTTTTTGAAATTTTATTTAGATGGATTTTGTCTGAAGGTTCAAATTTTACAATGATTATAGACATGGGATAAATAAATTAATTTTTGAAATTTTATTTAGATGGATTTTGTCTGAAGGTTCAAATTTTACAATGATTATAGACATGGGATAAATAAATTAATTTTTGAAATTTTATTTAGATGGATTTTGTCTGAAGGTTCAAATTTTACAATGATTATAGACATATGTTTAATAAATTAAATATACACTGTAAATTGAATAATTATTTGATATTATTTATATATCAACATTTGCTGTTTTGTTTTTATGTTTTACGTTTTTCGTTGGATATAATTATTTGCTTACAATAATTCAATTTTGTATTTTAATGTATTAATAATCTTTAGCTTCTATAAGATGTTTATCGTATATGTTAAATATCCTGTTTTACTTCATTTTAGTTATAATAATCTTGATTTTTGAATTTTGAAAAAGAATGTATATAAAGGTTTAATATTGTTACTTTATATGAAATTATATTTTATTATTTATATCACTGCTATTACTAGAATTCTTTTATTTATATATTTTTTTGTAAAAATTTCGCGAATCTTGAAAAAAATTAAATATTTACTAGAATTGATAGCTAGAAATATATGAATCCTTTTATTTTTTAATTTTTATAAACCTGTGTTATGTTCTCAACAGTTTTCTTTTGGCCTTTATCTAAACAAAGCTGATCTAAAATGGTCATTGATCAAATTTACCCCTTTTCTAGATAAGAAAATAAAATAATACGATTTTTACCATGATATTTCCGTCTATTTCTCCGAATTTTTGTCATAAAACTGATATTTTATCCATTGAGTTAATAATTATGCGTTTTTTTCTGAAAATGGGGCATATTTTTGAAAAAAAAAACAAAGCTCTGTATATCCTTTATCAGATTTTCTATTTTAGTTTATCTTTTTAATCATCGCTATGATAACATTAAAGTCCGAAAGTTCATGTCTTTATATTCTTATGCAATTAAGATCATAAATATATAACTAAATTGTAATAATGCCATTATTTATAGGAGATATATATGTTTTTATCCTTTTCAATGATAATGATAATTATACCACCATTTTTATGGTTTTTTGATATTTTTTTACTTTTTACGATCGCTTAATCCACATATTTATTAATAATTTACTTTTTTATTGTAAAAGTAAAATTAATTCTTATTACTTTTATAATTATTATCTTTAAATTCTGAACAATGCTTTTTTCTTTCTATTATAAACAAAAATATATTCATTCTATTTTATTTTATTTTGTTATTATTGGATATTTTATCTTTAGATTAAGATATTCGAACATATCGTGATGCAAGAAAAACACACTTAAATTTAATTATACGCTAGCATGTTGTTTTTCTATTCTAATTTTGAACATTCTAGATATAAAATATAGTTATCAAAACATTCGAATTTTCTTTTAATTTGGATTACGAGAAAGAATAATAAAAAAGAAAAATATTTAATATATAATGATACAATAAATTGTGATTTATTTTATTATATTTTTTAACTATTTTTTTACAAGCTATTATACTTTTTTTTATAAATTATTTATCCTGAATATTCTTCTGATTTTATTTAAATTTTCATTTAAAATCTATAAATTATTAAATCACCATAAAATTCTTAATATTTACATTTATAATAATAATAAGCGATATATATGTCTATTATATACATTAAACTAGATTTTCAGATTCTAAAGATCTTCTCATCAATTGTTCTTTATAATATTCAAAACCATAAATATTTTATTATTTTAAGATTATTTGTTAATAGAATAATAATATGAAAATTTTTGTGATTTAATTATATGTATTTTTATTTGTTATTTATTTCTTTGTTTAAGATTCTCTTGTTAATAAATTATTATTATTTTAAGTTTTTTATTTTATTTTTCATATATATAGAAATATACTGGCGAAATCGAAATACTTTTCGTGCTTAGTAATTTAGTATAATCTAATAATAGATTCATCTTTTAAGAAAATGAAATTTTCAAAGGAAATATAAATAGATTGAAAATTCAAATGCAATATTTTTCTATTTAGACACCAGATATTAGAGTTTTATGTAAATATTTAAAGTTTAATGCTCTAATATGATAATATTGATATATAAATCACGTCTCTGATAGAAAACTTTAGTTATTGTTTTATTTTATTCCGCATAAATTGTAATTTTTATTGATTATTTGTGGCTTAATCACCATATTTATGCCAAACTTTTGGTTTTTTTCTTTATATAGGCGGTTTTCTACTCTTCTAGTTGTATAGAATAAATCCTTTATGTTAAAAAAACAGCTTGTTTCAAAATAAATTTATATTAATAGTCAATTTTATTATAAATATTTTATGAGTAATGTTATATTATCATTTTTCTGTGCTATTTTAAATATAATATGTCTGCAGCGAGATGAGAAAAAACAAGTTTTATGTATTTTTTTAGTGCCAAAAAGACATATCAATCTCATTTTAAACATAATTTTATTACTTTTAGCTGAATTATGTCGCTGAATAGCCGAATAAGTGGTGATAAATATGGCCACTAGCATAGAAAGAAATCGTAAAATGATAATTTATGACATAATAAATACATTATCTAAAGTTGATAGAATATAAAATCATCTTTTTGTGGATATAATGCCATTACCAACTTGGTTATATTTAAGATTTTTTTGCCTTATAATAGATATTTATATACTCTACTGGACATAGATAATATTTGTACATATGTTTTGATATTCAGAAAAGGTGAATTTATTAATTTTTCGGTCAATTCCAAGTTTTATGTGTTGCCATATTTTTTTCTGTCTTAAAAAAACCTAGAACCAAGTCCTGTTTGGCGAAAAAAACAATATTTACTTGCTGATCATACTTTTATAAGCTAAGATACACATTCTGACTTTCTCATATTTCTCATTATCTGCGATTTTTTTTAATAATTAATGACATCGCAAAAAAAAGGGATTTTTTTTCTTGTAATAAAATTAAGTTTTCATATTTAAATTATCTTTTTAAAACGTAAAATACTTAGAAAATCATATATTTTAATTTTTTCTTGTTTCTGAAACTTTTATGTGTGGATTAAGTCGACTATTTTTTTTCTTTATTTTAGTGGTTTTTTTATGTGATAATAACTATCATATACACCAAATCGAAAAAATATGTTTTGAATTATAAATCAATATAGATTATGCTTGATGTATTTTGATATGGGATTTTAGTAGAAAGTTTAAGGGTCCTATTATTTTTTTTTCTTTTAATGATCAATTACATAAAATATTAAAAATATTTTTATATCTTATTAAAATATTCAATCATAAAAGAAGATTTTGATATCATTTAATTGATTTTGATGTTCATTTATAATATATTTTAGGTATGTTTCTTATGTACGAAAATAAAGGTGGATAATGCTAAAATAGGTAATTTTTATGAGTTAAATGTCAAAAAAGCTGTTTTATTTATTAAGTAAGCAAATAAGAATGTTTTTTTTTCTATTTTTTTTTTAATTTTATGTAATTTTTTTTATATTCCTATTCATTGAAAATACTAACTTTTTCGATTTTTTTAATACTGAGATATAATTAAAATCCAATATAATGTATTTTGTAAATTATTCACACTCATCGATAACACATTTCGGTAAAATAGACATGATTTTGAGTTTTAATCTGCTTGCTAAAGTAAAACAAACAACAGATTTAATGATTAAAAATTTGAAGAAATGAAATTTTTTATGAACTATTCAGGTGAGTTATATGCTATTTAATACATATAGTCGCCTAAATAACCATAAAGAGGTGCTAATTCTGTTAGATAGCTGAATAAAAACCCCTTTTTTGGTATTATTCTACCGCAAATTAACACGTCTAATGTTGAATATAACTATAATCGTACATTTATCATGAATTATTGGTACTAAAAATACATAAATTGTTAAATAGTTCAGCTAGGATGAAGAAAAAATGTCTATTTTAGAATACAGTGCTTGTTAAATACCATTTCTTTAATATATAAAAAAATAAATATGATAGTTTTCTACATATATCTAGTTATTAATCGTTTTATTTTCTACATTTTCTTACAACATTTATTTATAATGCATTTACCATATAATAAAAAAGTAGTTAGCCATTTTTTTGGATTTTTCATGTTTAAAAAGTAAATATACATACAGAAATAATATAAATATTGCTCTGATATAAAGTGAAAAATGCATAAATACTTGATTTTATTGTAAAAAGTGTATTTCATAGCAAAATATTTGACAATTTATATATGATAATCTATGTTTTATGTTTCTATAAAAATAATAGATTTATATTTTTTAAATTACGATGCAATGAACACAACAATAGAGTCGCCCTTCTAGGGTAGGGGCGACTCTATTATTATATTTATCACTCGTTTATGATATTATTTCTTACCATGTTTTCAATGATCAGTTAATCTAAATCTAAAATCTTTCAGTTTTAGTGAATAAAATATAAAGCCATTGATGTCTTTTACAAATTTAATAGCCTTTTATCACTTTTTTGTAATGAAAAAAACATCAAAATCTGTGCTAGATTACAAAATAAAACATAAATAAGAGATATAATTGCAAGATATAATCACTCTTATATTTTAAGATTGCTTCAACAGCCAAATATTTTAAAATTATATCCAAAAATGTAATAAATACATTTTTCGTAATTTCTTGGTAACATAAAACCTGGATTTTATATAACTTGCATTATTTAAATTGTTGTATTTTAGATATTTTATATATATATGTTAAATAGAAGCAATTTTCTACAAAAGTTAACACAAATAAGTTCTGATGCTTTTTTCTATAGTAAAAGTTTACATTTATTTGTGATTTTAAATCTATTCGATTGACATAAAAAATCACATATCCGTGTTTGTAAAAAACGATAAAAAATACTATTAGTGGTATGAAACAATATAAAAAAGGTTTTTTATGCAATTCCTTCTAGTATAATTTGAAGTTTTTCGTTTTTAAAATCCATAAGCTGTAACAATAAAAACTTATCTTCTGTATCGTAGTGTGAGTTTTATCTTAAAAATACAATGTTTTTTTTCCCTTTTCTTGATAATCTGTTTTATTTGTTTATAAAATTGCATACTAAGCCTTATGTGAATAAAAAAAGCTTTTTTTTTGTTTTTATAGATAATTGATTTCAAATTATATGTTTAACTATTTAAAGATTAATATTTAATTGCATAATAATTTTTTTTCTTATAAATAGGTTTGAATATTACTCGTTAGATTTTTATATGTTTTACTATATAAAAACGATTATTTTTGTTTTACTATATATACTTTTATAGATTCTTCTCTGATATTTAAAAAACTGAGTTTATTCATATGCGTTATAGTTTTTTTGCGTCATTTAATTAACATCAAAAAACATTTATTTCCAGAGAAACCAATTCTATATGAACTATTTTATTATTTTATACTTTATTATATTTGATTTGAATAGCGTAATATAATGTTTTTATATTTATTCTCTAATCGATATAACTATTACATTATGATAAATTTTGTTTCTTTTTCTGTTTTTATATAAATAAAATCAAAAATCGTATGTTTTTTTAGATTTTATTTTTATTTGTTAAACTAAATAATATATTTATTGGTTTTTTTTACAAATGGATAAAAACTGGAAAATTTATTATTATATTTTAAAACAATTTTATGGCTATTTGGTCCTCTTTTTTTATAAATGACTTTATATTTTTTTATTTATCTTCCATTTTTTAATAAATCTAATAGTTAGCTTTTCAAAAGTGAACATAAATTTTATATTTCTAGATTTGAAAATTCATGGTTTTATCCACATAAATGATGTAAATATTGAATTGCCAAGCATTTACTGTTTCACTAGAATATTAAAGTGTAATTTTTATATTTTTAGAATTATATACAAGAATTATGATATATTCCGAAGATATATGTT
Organism: Rhyacophila brunnea; assembly: GCF_057557595.1. NCBI lineage: Eukaryota > Metazoa > Arthropoda > Insecta > Trichoptera > Rhyacophilidae > Rhyacophila > Rhyacophila brunnea. Next base: position 53,343 of record NW_028233335.1, read on the forward strand.
TTATAATGATTTTAGACGTGGGTTAAATAAAATCAATTTTGTAATTTTTTTTTTGAAATTTTATTTAGATGGATTTTGTCTGAAGGTTCAAATTTTACAATGATTATAGACATGGGATAAATAAATTAATTTTTGAAATTTTATTTAGATGGATTTTGTCTGAAGGTTCAAATTTTACAATGATTATAGACATGGGATAAATAAATTAATTTTTGAAATTTTATTTAGATGGATTTTGTCTGAAGGTTCAAATTTTACAATGATTATAGACATATGTTTAATAAATTAAATATACACTGTAAATTGAATAATTATTTGATATTATTTATATATCAACATTTGCTGTTTTGTTTTTATGTTCTACGTTTTTCGTTGGATATAATTATTTGCTTACAATAATTCAATTTTGTATTTTAATGTATTAATAATCTTTAGCTTCTATAAGATGTTTATCGTATATGTTAAATATCCTGTTTTACTTCATTTTAGTTATAATAATCTTGATTTTTGAATTTTGAAAAAGAATGTATATAAAGGTTTAATATTGTTACTTTATATGAAATTATATTTTATTATTTATATCACTGCTATTACTAGAATTCTTTTATTTATATATTTTTTTGTAAAAATTTCGCGAATCTTGAAAAAAATTAAATATTTACTAGAATTGATAGCTAGAAATATATGAATCCTTTTATTTTTTAATTTTTATAAACCTGTGTTATGTTCTCAACAGTTTTCTTTTGGCCTTTATCTAAACAAAGCTGATCTAAAATGGTCATTGATCAAATTTACCCCTTTTCTAGATAAGAAAATAAAATAATACGATTTTTACCATGATATTTCCGTCTATTTCTCCGAATTTTTGTCATAAAACTGATATTTTATCCATTGAGTTAATAATTATGCGTTTTTTTCTGAAAATGGGGCATATTTTTGAAAAAAAAAACAAAGCTCTGTATATCCTTTATCAGATTTTCTATTTTAGTTTATCTTTTTAATCATCGCTATGATAACATTAAAGTCCGAAAGTTCATGTCTTTATATTCTTATGCAATTAAGATCATAAATATATAACTAAATTGTAATAATGCCATTATTTATAGGAGATATATATGTTTTTATCCTTTTCAATGATAATGATAATTATACCACCATTTTTATGGTTTTTTGATATTTTTTTACTTTTTACGATCGCTTAATCCACATATTTATTAATAATTTACTTTTTTATTGTAAAAGTAAAATTAATTCTTATTACTTTTATAATTATTATCTTTAAATTCTGAACAATGCTTTTTTCTTTCTATTATAAACAAAAATATATTCATTCTATTTTATTTTATTTTGTTATTATTGGATATTTTATCTTTAGATTAAGATATTCGAACATATCGTGATGCAAGAAAAACACACTTAAATTTAATTATACGCTAGCATGTTGTTTTTCTATTCTAATTTTGAACATTCTAGATATAAAATATAGTTATCAAAACATTCGAATTTTCTTTTAATTTGGATTACGAGAAAGAATAATAAAAAAGAAAAATATTTAATATATAATGATACAATAAATTGTGATTTATTTTATTATATTTTTTAACTATTTTTTTACAAGCTATTATACTTTTTTTTATAAATTATTTATCCTGAATATTCTTCTGATTTTATTTAAATTTTCATTTAAAATCTATAAATTATTAAATCACCATAAAATTCTTAATATTTACATTTATAATAATAATAAGCGATATATATGTCTATTATATACATTAAACTAGATTTTCAGATTCTAAAGATCTTCTCATCAATTGTTCTTTATAATATTCAAAACCATAAATATTTTATTATTTTAAGATTATTTGTTAATAGAATAATAATATGAAAATTTTTGTGATTTAATTATATGTATTTTTATTTGTTATTTATTTCTTTGTTTAAGATTCTCTTGTTAATAAATTATTATTATTTTAAGTTTTTTATTTTATTTTTCATATATATAGAAATATACTGGCGAAATCGAAATACTTTTCGTGCTTAGTAATTTAGTATAATCTAATAATAGATTCATCTTTTAAGAAAATGAAATTTTCAAAGGAAATATAAATAGATTGAAAATTCAAATGCAATATTTTTCTATTTAGACACCAGATATTAGAGTTTTATGTAAATATTTAAAGTTTAATGCTCTAATATGATAATATTGATATATAAATCACGTCTCTGATAGAAAACTTTAGTTATTGTTTTATTTTATTCCGCATAAATTGTAATTTTTATTGATTATTTGTGGCTTAATCACCATATTTATGCCAAACTTTTGGTTTTTTTCTTTATATAGGCGGTTTTCTACTCTTCTAGTTGTATAGAATAAATCCTTTATGTTAAAAAAACAGCTTGTTTCAAAATAAATTTATATTAATAGTCAATTTTATTATAAATATTTTATGAGTAATGTTATATTATCATTTTTCTGTGCTATTTTAAATATAATATGTCTGCAGCGAGATGAGAAAAAACAAGTTTTATGTATTTTTTTAGTGCCAAAAAGACATATCAATCTCATTTTAAACATAATTTTATTACTTTTAGCTGAATTATGTCGCTGAATAGCCGAATAAGTGGTGATAAATATGGCCACTAGCATAGAAAGAAATCGTAAAATGATAATTTATGACATAATAAATACATTATCTAAAGTTGATAGAATATAAAATCATCTTTTTGTGGATATAATGCCATTACCAACTTGGTTATATTTAAGATTTTTTTGCCTTATAATAGATATTTATATACTCTACTGGACATAGATAATATTTGTACATATGTTTTGATATTCAGAAAAGGTGAATTTATTAATTTTTCGGTCAATTCCAAGTTTTATGTGTTGCCATATTTTTTTCTGTCTTAAAAAAACCTAGAACCAAGTCCTGTTTGGCGAAAAAAACAATATTTACTTGCTGATCATACTTTTATAAGCTAAGATACACATTCTGACTTTCTCATATTTCTCATTATCTGCGATTTTTTTTAATAATTAATGACATCGCAAAAAAAAGGGATTTTTTTTCTTGTAATAAAATTAAGTTTTCATATTTAAATTATCTTTTTAAAACGTAAAATACTTAGAAAATCATATATTTTAATTTTTTCTTGTTTCTGAAACTTTTATGTGTGGATTAAGTCGACTATTTTTTTTCTTTATTTTAGTGGTTTTTTTATGTGATAATAACTATCATATACACCAAATCGAAAAAATATGTTTTGAATTATAAATCAATATAGATTATGCTTGATGTATTTTGATATGGGATTTTAGTAGAAAGTTTAAGGGTCCTATTATTTTTTTTTCTTTTAATGATCAATTACATAAAATATTAAAAATATTTTTATATCTTATTAAAATATTCAATCATAAAAGAAGATTTTGATATCATTTAATTGATTTTGATGTTCATTTATAATATATTTTAGGTATGTTTCTTATGTACGAAAATAAAGGTGGATAATGCTAAAATAGGTAATTTTTATGAGTTAAATGTCAAAAAAGCTGTTTTATTTATTAAGTAAGCAAATAAGAATGTTTTTTTTTCTATTTTTTTTTTAATTTTATGTAATTTTTTTTATATTCCTATTCATTGAAAATACTAACTTTTTCGATTTTTTTAATACTGAGATATAATTAAAATCCAATATAATGTATTTTGTAAATTATTCACACTCATCGATAACACATTTCGGTAAAATAGACATGATTTTGAGTTTTAATCTGCTTGCTAAAGTAAAACAAACAACAGATTTAATGATTAAAAATTTGAAGAAATGAAATTTTTTATGAACTATTCAGGTGAGTTATATGCTATTTAATACATATAGTCGCCTAAATAACCATAAAGAGGTGCTAATTCTGTTAGATAGCTGAATAAAAACCCCTTTTTTGGTATTATTCTACCGCAAATTAACACGTCTAATGTTGAATATAACTATAATCGTACATTTATCATGAATTATTGGTACTAAAAATACATAAATTGTTAAATAGTTCAGCTAGGATGAAGAAAAAATGTCTATTTTAGAATACAGTGCTTGTTAAATACCATTTCTTTAATATATAAAAAAATAAATATGATAGTTTTCTACATATATCTAGTTATTAATCGTTTTATTTTCTACATTTTCTTACAACATTTATTTATAATGCATTTACCATATAATAAAAAAGTAGTTAGCCATTTTTTTGGATTTTTCATGTTTAAAAAGTAAATATACATACAGAAATAATATAAATATTGCTCTGATATAAAGTGAAAAATGCATAAATACTTGATTTTATTGTAAAAAGTGTATTTTATGGCAAAATATTCGACAATTTATATATGATAATCTATGTTTTATATTTCTATAAAAATAATAGATTTATATTTTTTAAATTACGATGCAATGAACACAACAATAGAGTCGCCCTTCTAGGGTAGGGGCGACTCTATTATTATATTTATCACTCGTTTATGATATTATTTCTTACCATGTTTTCAATGATCAGTTAATCCTCATCTAAAATCTTTCAGTTTTAGTGAATAAAATGAAAAACCATTGATGTCTATTACAAATTAAATAGCCTTTTATCACTTTTTTGTAATGAAAAAAACATCAAAATCTGTGCTAGATTACAAAATAAAACATAAATAAGAGATATAATTGCAAGATATAATCACTCTTATATTTTAAGATTGCTTCAACAGCCAAATATTTTAAAATTATATCCAAAAATGTAATAAATACATTTTTCGTAATTTCTTGGTAACATAAAACCTGGATTTTATATAACTTGCATTATTTAAATTGTTGTATTTTAGATATTTTATATATATATGTTAAATAGAAGCAATTTTCTACAAAAGTTAACACAAATAAGTTCTGATGCTTTTTTCTATAGTAAAAGTTTACATTTATTTGTGATTTTAAATCTATTCGATTGACATAAAAAATCACATATCCGTGTTTGTAAAAAACGATAAAAAATACTATTAGTGGTATGAAACAATATAAAAAAGGTTTTTTATGCAATTCCTTCTAGTATAATTTGAAGTTTTTCGTTTTTAAAATCCATAAGCTGTAACAATAAAAACTTATCTTCTGTATCGTAGTGTGAGTTTTATCTTAAAAATACAATGTTTTTTTTCCCTTTTCTTGATAATCTGTTTTATTTGTTTATAAAATTGCATACTAAGCCTTATGTGAATAAAAAAAGCTTTTTTTTTGTTTTTATAGATAATTGATTTCAAATTATATGTTTAACTATTTAAAGATTAATATTTAATTGCATAATAATTTTTTTTCTTATAAATAGGTTTGAATATTACTCGTTAGATTTTTATATGTTTTACTATATAAAAACGATTATTTTTGTTTTACTATATATACTTTTATAGATTCTTCTCTGATATTTAAAAAACTGAGTTTATTCATATGCGTTATAGTTTTTTTGCGTCATTTAATTAACATCAAAAAACATTTATTTCCAGAGAAACCAATTCTATATGAACTATTTTATTATTTTATACTTTATTATATTTGATTTGAATAGCGTAATATAATGTTTTTATATTTATTCTCTAATCGATATAACTATTACATTATGATAAATTTTGTTTCTTTTTCTGTTTTTATATAAATAAAATCAAAAATCGTATGTTTTTTTAGATTTTATTTTTATTTGTTAAACTAAATAATATATTTATTGGTTTTTTTTACAAATGGATAAAAACTGGAAAATTTATTATTATATTTTAAAACAATTTTATGGCTATTTGGTCCTCTTTTTTTATAAATGACTTTATATTTTTTTATTTATCTTCCATTTTTTAATAAATCTAATAGTTAGCTTTTCAAAAGTGAACATAAATTTTATATTTCTAGATTTGAAAATTCATGGTTTTATCCACATAAATGATGTAAATATTGAATTGCCAAGCATTTACTGTTTCACTAGAATATTAAAGTGTAATTTTTATATTTTTAGAATTATATACAAGAATTATGATATATTCCGAAGATATATGTTTTATAATGATTTTAGACGTGGGTTAAATAAAATCAATTTTGTAATTTTTTTTTTGAAATTTTATTTAGATGGATTTTGTCTGAAGGTTCAAATTTTACAATGATTATAGACATGGGATAAATAAATTAATTTTTGAAATTTTATTTAGATGGATTTTGTCTGAAGGTTCAAATTTTACAATGATTATAGACATGGGATAAATAAATTAATTTTTGAAATTTTATTTAGATGGATTTTGTCTGAAGGTTCAAATTTTACAATGATTATAGACATATGTTTAATAAATTAAATATACACTGTAAATTGAATAATTATTTGATATTATTTATATATCAACATTTGCTGTTTTGTTTTTATGTTCTACGTTTTTCGTTGGATATAATTATTTGCTTACAATAATTCAATTTTGTATTTTAATGTATTAATAATCTTTAGCTTCTATAAGATGTTTATCGTATATGTTAAATATCCTGTTTTACTTCATTTTAGTTATAATAATCTTGATTTTTGAATTTTGAAAAAGAATGTATATAAAGGTTTAATATTGTTACTTTATATGAAATTATATTTTATTATTTATATCACTGCTATTACTAGAATTCTTTTATTTATATATTTTTTTGTAAAAATTTCGCGAATCTTGAAAAAAATTAAATATTTACTAGAATTGATAGCTAGAAATATATGAATCCTTTTATTTTTTAATTTTTATAAACCTGTGTTATGTTCTCAACAGTTTTCTTTTGGCCTTTATCTAAACAAAGCTGATCTAAAATGGTCATTGATCAAATTTACCCCTTTTCTAGATAAGAAAATAAAATAATACGATTTTTACCATGATATTTCCGTCTATTTCTCCGAATTTTTGTCATAAAACTGATATTTTATCCATTGAGTTAATAATTATGCGTTTTTTTCTGAAAATGGGGCATATTTTTGAAAAAAAAAACAAAGCTCTGTATATCCTTTATCAGATTTTCTATTTTAGTTTATCTTTTTAATCATCGCTATGATAACATTAAAGTCCGAAAGTTCATGTCTTTATATTCTTATGCAATTAAGATCATAAATATATAACTAAATTGTAATAATGCCATTATTTATAGGAGATATATATGTTTTTATCCTTTTCAATGATAATGATAATTATACCACCATTTTTATGGTTTTTTGATATTTTTTTACTTTTTACGATCGCTTAATCCACATATTTATTAATAATTTACTTTTTTATTGTAAAAGTAAAATTAATTCTTATTACTTTTATAATTATTATCTTTAAATTCTGAACAATGCTTTTTTCTTTCTATTATAAACAAAAATATATTCATTCTATTTTATTTTATTTTGTTATTATTGGATATTTTATCTTTAGATTAAGATATTCGAACATATCGTGATGCAAGAAAAACACACTTAAATTTAATTATACGCTAGCATGTTGTTTTTCTATTCTAATTTTGAACATTCTAGATATAAAATATAGTTATCAAAACATTCGAATTTTCTTTTAATTTGGATTACGAGAAAGAATAATAAAAAAGAAAAATATTTAATATATAATGATACAATAAATTGTGATTTATTTTATTATATTTTTTAACTATTTTTTTACAAGCTATTATACTTTTTTTTATAAATTATTTATCCTGAATATTCTTCTGATTTTATTTAAATTTTCATTTAAAATCTATAAATTATTAAATCACCATAAAATTCTTAATATTTACATTTATAATAATAATAAGCGATATATATGTCTATTATATACATTAAACTAGATTTTCAGATTCTAAAGATCTTCTCATCAATTGTTCTTTATAATATTCAAAACCATAAATATTTTATTATTTTAAGATTATTTGTTAATAGAATAATAATATGAAAATTTTTGTGATTTAATTATATGTATTTTTATTTGTTATTTATTTCTTTGTTTAAGATTCTCTTGTTAATAAATTATTATTATTTTAAGTTTTTTATTTTATTTTTCATATATATAGAAATATACTGGCGAAATCGAAATACTTTTCGTGCTTAGTAATTTAGTATAATCTAATAATAGATTCATCTTTTAAGAAAATGAAATTTTCAAAGGAAATATAAATAGATTGAAAATTCAAATGCAATATTTTTCTATTTAGACACCAGATATTAGAGTTTTATGTAAATATTTAAAGTTTAATGCTCTAATATGATAATATTGATATATAAATCACGTCTCTGATAGAAAACTTTAGTTATTGTTTTATTTTATTCCGCATAAATTGTAATTTTTATTGATTATTTGTGGCTTAATCACCATATTTATGCCAAACTTTTGGTTTTTTTCTTTATATAGGCGGTTTTCTACTCTTCTAGTTGTATAGAATAAATCCTTTATGTTAAAAAAACAGCTTGTTTCAAAATAAATTTATATTAATAGTCAATTTTATTATAAATATTTTATGAGTAATGTTATATTATCATTTTTCTGTGCTATTTTAAATATAATATGTCTGCAGCGAGATGAGAAAAAACAAGTTTTATGTATTTTTTTAGTGCCAAAAAGACATATCAATCTCATTTTAAACATAATTTTATTACTTTTAGCTGAATTATGTCGCTGAATAGCCGAATAAGTGGTGATAAATATGGCCACTAGCATAGAAAGAAATCGTAAAATGATAATTTATGACATAATAAATACATTATCTAAAGTTGATAGAATATAAAATCATCTTTTTGTGGATATAATGCCATTACCAACTTGGTTATATTTAAGATTTTTTTGCCTTATAATAGATATTTATATACTCTACTGGACATAGATAATATTTGTACATATGTTTTGATATTCAGAAAAGGTGAATTTATTAATTTTTCGGTCAATTCCAAGTTTTATGTGTTGCCATATTTTTTTCTGTCTTAAAAAAACCTAGAACCAAGTCCTGTTTGGCGAAAAAAACAATATTTACTTGCTGATCATACTTTTATAAGCTAAGATACACATTCTGACTTTCTCATATTTCTCATTATCTGCGATTTTTTTTAATAATTAATGACATCGCAAAAAAAAGGGATTTTTTTTCTTGTAATAAAATTAAGTTTTCATATTTAAATTATCTTTTTAAAACGTAAAATACTTAGAAAATCATATATTTTAATTTTTTCTTGTTTCTGAAACTTTTATGTGTGGATTAAGTCGACTATTTTTTTTCTTTATTTTAGTGGTTTTTTTATGTGATAATAACTATCATATACACCAAATCGAAAAAATATGTTTTGAATTATAAATCAATATAGATTATGCTTGATGTATTTTGATATGGGATTTTAGTAGAAAGTTTAAGGGTCCTATTATTTTTTTTTCTTTTAATGATCAATTACATAAAATATTAAAAATATTTTTATATCTTATTAAAATATTCAATCATAAAAGAAGATTTTGATATCATTTAATTGATTTTGATGTTCATTTATAATATATTTTAGGTATGTTTCTTATGTACGAAAATAAAGGTGGATAATGCTAAAATAGGTAATTTTTATGAGTTAAATGTCAAAAAAGCTGTTTTATTTATTAAGTAAGCAAATAAGAATGTTTTTTTTTCTATTTTTTTTTTAATTTTATGTAATTTTTTTTATATTCCTATTCATTGAAAATACTAACTTTTTCGATTTTTTTAATACTGAGATATAATTAAAATCCAATATAATGTATTTTGTAAATTATTCACACTCATCGATAACACATTTCGGTAAAATAGACATGATTTTGAGTTTTAATCTGCTTGCTAAAGTAAAACAAACAACAGATTTAATGATTAAAAATTTGAAGAAATGAAATTTTTTATGAACTATTCAGGTGAGTTATATGCTATTTAATACATATAGTCGCCTAAATAACCATAAAGAGGTGCTAATTCTGTTAGATAGCTGAATAAAAACCCCTTTTTTGGTATTATTCTACCGCAAATTAACACGTCTAATGTTGAATATAACTATAATCGTACATTTATCATGAATTATTGGTACTAAAAATACATAAATTGTTAAATAGTTCAGCTAGGATGAAGAAAAAATGTCTATTTTAGAATACAGTGCTTGTTAAATACCATTTCTTTAATATATAAAAAAATAAATATGATAGTTTTCTACATATATCTAGTTATTAATCGTTTTATTTTCTACATTTTCTTACAACATTTATTTATAATGCATTTACCATATAATAAAAAAGTAGTTAGCCATTTTTTTGGATTTTTCATGTTTAAAAAGTAAATATACATACAGAAATAATATAAATATTGCTCTGATATAAAGTGAAAAATGCATAAATACTTGATTTTATTGTAAAAAGTGTATTTCATAGCAAAATATTTGACAATTTATATATGATAATCTATGTTTTATGTTTCTATAAAAATAATAGATTTATATTTTTTAAATTACGATGCAATGAACACAACAATAGAGTCGCCCTTCTAGGGTAGGGGCGACTCTATTATTATATTTATCACTCGTTTATGATATTATTTCTTACCATGTTTTCAATGATCAGTTAATCTAAATCTAAAATCTTTCAGTTTTAGTGAATAAAATATAAAGCCATTGATGTCTTTTACAAATTTAATAGCCTTTTATCACTTTTTTGTAATGAAAAAAACATCAAAATCTGTGCTAGATTACAAAATAAAACATAAATAAGAGATATAATTGCAAGATATAATCACTCTTATATTTTAAGATTGCTTCAACAGCCAAATATTTTAAAATTATATCCAAAAATGTAATAAATACATTTTTCGTAATTTCTTGGTAACATAAAACCTGGATTTTATATAACTTGCATTATTTAAATTGTTGTATTTTAGATATTTTATATATATATGTTAAATAGAAGCAATTTTCTACAAAAGTTAACACAAATAAGTTCTGATGCTTTTTTCTATAGTAAAAGTTTACATTTATTTGTGATTTTAAATCTATTCGATTGACATAAAAAATCACATATCCGTGTTTGTAAAAAACGATAAAAAATACTATTAGTGGTATGAAACAATATAAAAAAGGTTTTTTATGCAATTCCTTCTAGTATAATTTGAAGTTTTTCGTTTTTAAAATCCATAAGCTGTAACAATAAAAACTTATCTTCTGTATCGTAGTGTGAGTTTTATCTTAAAAATACAATGTTTTTTTTCCCTTTTCTTGATAATCTGTTTTATTTGTTTATAAAATTGCATACTAAGCCTTATGTGAATAAAAAAAGCTTTTTTTTTGTTTTTATAGATAATTGATTTCAAATTATATGTTTAACTATTTAAAGATTAATATTTAATTGCATAATAATTTTTTTTCTTATAAATAGGTTTGAATATTACTCGTTAGATTTTTATATGTTTTACTATATAAAAACGATTATTTTTGTTTTACTATATATACTTTTATAGATTCTTCTCTGATATTTAAAAAACTGAGTTTATTCATATGCGTTATAGTTTTTTTGCGTCATTTAATTAACATCAAAAAACATTTATTTCCAGAGAAACCAATTCTATATGAACTATTTTATTATTTTATACTTTATTATATTTGATTTGAATAGCGTAATATAATGTTTTTATATTTATTCTCTAATCGATATAACTATTACATTATGATAAATTTTGTTTCTTTTTCTGTTTTTATATAAATAAAATCAAAAATCGTATGTTTTTTTAGATTTTATTTTTATTTGTTAAACTAAATAATATATTTATTGGTTTTTTTTACAAATGGATAAAAACTGGAAAATTTATTATTATATTTTAAAACAATTTTATGGCTATTTGGTCCTCTTTTTTTATAAATGACTTTATATTTTTTTATTTATCTTCCATTTTTTAATAAATCTAATAGTTAGCTTTTCAAAAGTGAACATAAATTTTATATTTCTAGATTTGAAAATTCATGGTTTTATCCACATAAATGATGTAAATATTGAATTGCCAAGCATTTACTGTTTCACTAGAATATTAAAGTGTAATTTTTATATTTTTAGAATTATATACAAGAATTATGATATATTCCGAAGATATATGTTTTATAATGATTTTAGACGTGGGTTAAATAAAATCAATTTTGTAATTTTTTTTTTGAAATTTTATTTAGATGGATTTTGTCTGAAGGTTCAAATTTTACAATGATTATAGACATGGGATAAATAAATTAATTTTTGAAATTTTATTTAGATGGATTTTGTCTGAAGGTTCAAATTTTACAATGATTATAGACATGGGATAAATAAATTAATTTTTGAAATTTTATTTAGATGGATTTTGTCTGAAGGTTCAAATTTTACAATGATTATAGACATATGTTTAATAAATTAAATATACACTGTAAATTGAATAATTATTTGATATTATTTATATATCAACATTTGCTGTTTTGTTTTTATGTTCTACGTTTTTCGTTGGATATAATTATTTGCTTACAATAATTCAATTTTGTATTTTAATGTATTAATAATCTTTAGCTTCTATAAGATGTTTATCGTATATGTTAAATATCCTGTTTTACTTCATTTTAGTTATAATAATCTTGATTTTTGAATTTTGAAAAAGAATGTATATAAAGGTTTAATATTGTTACTTTATATGAAATTATATTTTATTATTTATATCACTGCTATTACTAGAATTCTTTTATTTATATATTTTTTTGTAAAAATTTCGCGAATCTTGAAAAAAATTAAATATTTACTAGAATTGATAGCTAGAAATATATGAATCCTTTTATTTTTTAATTTTTATAAACCTGTGTTATGTTCTCAACAGTTTTCTTTTGGCCTTTATCTAAACAAAGCTGATCTAAAATGGTCATTGATCAAATTTACCCCTTTTCTAGATAAGAAAATAAAATAATACGATTTTTACCATGATATTTCCGTCTATTTCTCCGAATTTTTGTCATAAAACTGATATTTTATCCATTGAGTTAATAATTATGCGTTTTTTTCTGAAAATGGGGCATATTTTTGAAAAAAAAAACAAAGCTCTGTATATCCTTTATCAGATTTTCTATTTTAGTTTATCTTTTTAATCATCGCTATGATAACATTAAAGTCCGAAAGTTCATGTCTTTATATTCTTATGCAATTAAGATCATAAATATATAACTAAATTGTAATAATGCCATTATTTATAGGAGATATATATGTTTTTATCCTTTTCAATGATAATGATAATTATACCACCATTTTTATGGTTTTTTGATATTTTTTTACTTTTTACGATCGCTTAATCCACATATTTATTAATAATTTACTTTTTTATTGTAAAAGTAAAATTAATTCTTATTACTTTTATAATTATTATCTTTAAATTCTGAACAATGCTTTTTTCTTTCTATTATAAACAAAAATATATTCATTCTATTTTATTTTATTTTGTTATTATTGGATATTTTATCTTTAGATTAAGATATTCGAACATATCGTGATGCAAGAAAAACACACTTAAATTTAATTATACGCTAGCATGTTGTTTTTCTATTCTAATTTTGAACATTCTAGATATAAAATATAGTTATCAAAACATTCGAATTTTCTTTTAATTTGGATTACGAGAAAGAATAATAAAAAAGAAAAATATTTAATATATAATGATACAATAAATTGTGATTTATTTTATTATATTTTTTAACTATTTTTTTACAAGCTATTATACTTTTTTTTATAAATTATTTATCCTGAATATTCTTCTGATTTTATTTAAATTTTCATTTAAAATCTATAAATTATTAAATCACCATAAAATTCTTAATATTTACATTTATAATAATAATAAGCGATATATATGTCTATTATATACATTAAACTAGATTTTCAGATTCTAAAGATCTTCTCATCAATTGTTCTTTATAATATTCAAAACCATAAATATTTTATTATTTTAAGATTATTTGTTAATAGAATAATAATATGAAAATTTTTGTGATTTAATTATATGTATTTTTATTTGTTATTTATTTCTTTGTTTAAGATTCTCTTGTTAATAAATTATTATTATTTTAAGTTTTTTATTTTATTTTTCATATATATAGAAATATACTGGCGAAATCGAAATACTTTTCGTGCTTAGTAATTTAGTATAATCTAATAATAGATTCATCTTTTAAGAAAATGAAATTTTCAAAGGAAATATAAATAGATTGAAAATTCAAATGCAATATTTTTCTATTTAGACACCAGATATTAGAGTTTTATGTAAATATTTAAAGTTTAATGCTCTAATATGATAATATTGATATATAAATCACGTCTCTGATAGAAAACTTTAGTTATTGTTTTATTTTATTCCGCATAAATTGTAATTTTTATTGATTATTTGTGGCTTAATCACCATATTTATGCCAAACTTTTGGTTTTTTTCTTTATATAGGCGGTTTTCTACTCTTCTAGTTGTATAGAATAAATCCTTTATGTTAAAAAAACAGCTTGTTTCAAAATAAATTTATATTAATAGTCAATTTTATTATAAATATTTTATGAGTAATGTTATATTATCATTTTTCTGTGCTATTTTAAATATAATATGTCTGCAGCGAGATGAGAAAAAACAAGTTTTATGTATTTTTTTAGTGCCAAAAAGACATATCAATCTCATTTTAAACATAATTTTATTACTTTTAGCTGAATTATGTCGCTGAATAGCCGAATAAGTGGTGATAAATATGGCCACTAGCATAGAAAGAAATCGTAAAATGATAATTTATGACATAATAAATACATTATCTAAAGTTGATAGAATATAAAATCATCTTTTTGTGGATATAATGCCATTACCAACTTGGTTATATTTAAGATTTTTTTGCCTTATAATAGATATTTATATACTCTACTGGACATAGATAATATTTGTACATATGTTTTGATATTCAGAAAAGGTGAATTTATTAATTTTTCGGTCAATTCCAAGTTTTATGTGTTGCCATATTTTTTTCTGTCTTAAAAAAACCTAGAACCAAGTCCTGTTTGGCGAAAAAAACAATATTTACTTGCTGATCATACTTTTATAAGCTAAGATACACATTCTGACTTTCTCATATTTCTCATTATCTGCGATTTTTTTTAATAATTAATGACATCGCAAAAAAAAGGGATTTTTTTTCTTGTAATAAAATTAAGTTTTCATATTTAAATTATCTTTTTAAAACGTAAAATACTTAGAAAATCATATATTTTAATTTTTTCTTGTTTCTGAAACTTTTATGTGTGGATTAAGTCGACTATTTTTTTTCTTTATTTTAGTGGTTTTTTTATGTGATAATAACTATCATATACACCAAATCGAAAAAATATGTTTTGAATTATAAATCAATATAGATTATGCTTGATGTATTTTGATATGGGATTTTAGTAGAAAGTTTAAGGGTCCTATTATTTTTTTTTCTTTTAATGATCAATTACATAAAATATTAAAAATATTTTTATATCTTATTAAAATATTCAATCATAAAAGAAGATTTTGATATCATTTAATTGATTTTGATGTTCATTTATAATATATTTTAGGTATGTTTCTTATGTACGAAAATAAAGGTGGATAATGCTAAAATAGGTAATTTTTATGAGTTAAATGTCAAAAAAGCTGTTTTATTTATTAAGTAAGCAAATAAGAATGTTTTTTTTTCTATTTTTTTTTTAATTTTATGTAATTTTTTTTATATTCCTATTCATTGAAAATACTAACTTTTTCGATTTTTTTAATACTGAGATATAATTAAAATCCAATATAATGTATTTTGTAAATTATTCACACTCATCGATAACACATTTCGGTAAAATAGACATGATTTTGAGTTTTAATCTGCTTGCTAAAGTAAAACAAACAACAGATTTAATGATTAAAAATTTGAAGAAATGAAATTTTTTATGAACTATTCAGGTGAGTTATATGCTATTTAATACATATAGTCGCCTAAATAACCATAAAGAGGTGCTAATTCTGTTAGATAGCTGAATAAAAACCCCTTTTTTGGTATTATTCTACCGCAAATTAACACGTCTAATGTTGAATATAACTATAATCGTACATTTATCATGAATTATTGGTACTAAAAATACATAAATTGTTAAATAGTTCAGCTAGGATGAAGAAAAAATGTCTATTTTAGAATACAGTGCTTGTTAAATACCATTTCTTTAATATATAAAAAAATAAATATGATAGTTTTCTACATATATCTAGTTATTAATCGTTTTATTTTCTACATTTTCTTACAACATTTATTTATAATGCATTTACCATATAATAAAAAAGTAGTTAGCCATTTTTTTGGATTTTTCATGTTTAAAAAGTAAATATACATACAGAAATAATATAAATATTGCTCTGATATAAAGTGAAAAATGCATAAATACTTGATTTTATTGTAAAAAGTGTATTTCATAGCAAAATATTTGACAATTTATATATGATAATCTATGTTTTATGTTTCTATAAAAATAATAGATTTATATTTTTTAAATTACGATGCAATGAACACAACAATAGAGTCGCCCTTCTAGGGTAGGGGCGACTCTATTATTATATTTATCACTCGTTTATGATATTATTTCTTACCATGTTTTCAATGATCAGTTAATCTAAATCTAAAATCTTTCAGTTTTAGTGAATAAAATATAAAGCCATTGATGTCTTTTACAAATTTAATAGCCTTTTATCACTTTTTTGTAATGAAAAAAACATCAAAATCTGTGCTAGATTACAAAATAAAACATAAATAAGAGATATAATTGCAAGATATAATCACTCTTATATTTTAAGATTGCTTCAACAGCCAAATATTTTAAAATTATATCCAAAAATGTAATAAATACATTTTTCGTAATTTCTTGGTAACATAAAACCTGGATTTTATATAACTTGCATTATTTAAATTGTTGTATTTTAGATATTTTATATATATATGTTAAATAGAAGCAATTTTCTACAAAAGTTAACACAAATAAGTTCTGATGCTTTTTTCTATAGTAAAAGTTTACATTTATTTGTGATTTTAAATCTATTCGATTGACATAAAAAATCACATATCCGTGTTTGTAAAAAACGATAAAAAATACTATTAGTGGTATGAAACAATATAAAAAAGGTTTTTTATGCAATTCCTTCTAGTATAATTTGAAGTTTTTCGTTTTTAAAATCCATAAGCTGTAACAATAAAAACTTATCTTCTGTATCGTAGTGTGAGTTTTATCTTAAAAATACAATGTTTTTTTTCCCTTTTCTTGATAATCTGTTTTATTTGTTTATAAAATTGCATACTAAGCCTTATGTGAATAAAAAAAGCTTTTTTTTTGTTTTTATAGATAATTGATTTCAAATTATATGTTTAACTATTTAAAGATTAATATTTAATTGCATAATAATTTTTTTTCTTATAAATAGGTTTGAATATTACTCGTTAGATTTTTATATGTTTTACTATATAAAAACGATTATTTTTGTTTTACTATATATACTTTTATAGATTCTTCTCTGATATTTAAAAAACTGAGTTTATTCATATGCGTTATAGTTTTTTTGCGTCATTTAATTAACATCAAAAAACATTTATTTCCAGAGAAACCAATTCTATATGAACTATTTTATTATTTTATACTTTATTATATTTGATTTGAATAGCGTAATATAATGTTTTTATATTTATTCTCTAATCGATATAACTATTACATTATGATAAATTTTGTTTCTTTTTCTGTTTTTATATAAATAAAATCAAAAATCGTATGTTTTTTTAGATTTTATTTTTATTTGTTAAACTAAATAATATATTTATTGGTTTTTTTTACAAATGGATAAAAACTGGAAAATTTATTATTATATTTTAAAACAATTTTATGGCTATTTGGTCCTCTTTTTTTATAAATGACTTTATATTTTTTTATTTATCTTCCATTTTTTAATAAATCTAATAGTTAGCTTTTCAAAAGTGAACATAAATTTTATATTTCTAGATTTGAAAATTCATGGTTTTATCCACATAAATGATGTAAATATTGAATTGCCAAGCATTTACTGTTTCACTAGAATATTAAAGTGTAATTTTTATATTTTTAGAATTATATACAAGAATTATGATATATTCCGAAGATATATGTTTTATAATGATTTTAGACGTGGGTTAAATAAAATCAATTTTGTAATTTTTTTTTTGAAATTTTATTTAGATGGATTTTGTCTGAAGGTTCAAATTTTACAATGATTATAGACATGGGATAAATAAATTAATTTTTGAAATTTTATTTAGATGGATTTTGTCTGAAGGTTCAAATTTTACAATGATTATAGACATGGGATAAATAAATTAATTTTTGAAATTTTATTTAGATGGATTTTGTCTGAAGGTTCAAATTTTACAATGATTATAGACATATGTTTAATAAATTAAATATACACTGTAAATTGAATAATTATTTGATATTATTTATATATCAACATTTGCTGTTTTGTTTTTATGTTCTACGTTTTTCGTTGGATATAATTATTTGCTTACAATAATTCAATTTTGTATTTTAATGTATTAATAATCTTTAGCTTCTATAAGATGTTTATCGTATATGTTAAATATCCTGTTTTACTTCATTTTAGTTATAATAATCTTGATTTTTGAATTTTGAAAAAGAATGTATATAAAGGTTTAATATTGTTACTTTATATGAAATTATATTTTATTATTTATATCACTGCTATTACTAGAATTCTTTTATTTATATATTTTTTTGTAAAAATTTCGCGAATCTTGAAAAAAATTAAATATTTACTAGAATTGATAGCTAGAAATATATGAATCCTTTTATTTTTTAATTTTTATAAACCTGTGTTATGTTCTCAACAGTTTTCTTTTGGCCTTTATCTAAACAAAGCTGATCTAAAATGGTCATTGATCAAATTTACCCCTTTTCTAGATAAGAAAATAAAATAATACGATTTTTACCATGATATTTCCGTCTATTTCTCCGAATTTTTGTCATAAAACTGATATTTTATCCATTGAGTTAATAATTATGCGTTTTTTTCTGAAAATGGGGCATATTTTTGAAAAAAAAAACAAAGCTCTGTATATCCTTTATCAGATTTTCTATTTTAGTTTATCTTTTTAATCATCGCTATGATAACATTAAAGTCCGAAAGTTCATGTCTTTATATTCTTATGCAATTAAGATCATAAATATATAACTAAATTGTAATAATGCCATTATTTATAGGAGATATATATGTTTTTATCCTTTTCAATGATAATGATAATTATACCACCATTTTTATGGTTTTTTGATATTTTTTTACTTTTTACGATCGCTTAATCCACATATTTATTAATAATTTACTTTTTTATTGTAAAAGTAAAATTAATTCTTATTACTTTTATAATTATTATCTTTAAATTCTGAACAATGCTTTTTTCTTTCTATTATAAACAAAAATATATTCATTCTATTTTATTTTATTTTGTTATTATTGGATATTTTATCTTTAGATTAAGATATTCGAACATATCGTGATGCAAGAAAAACACACTTAAATTTAATTATACGCTAGCATGTTGTTTTTCTATTCTAATTTTGAACATTCTAGATATAAAATATAGTTATCAAAACATTCGAATTTTCTTTTAATTTGGATTACGAGAAAGAATAATAAAAAAGAAAAATATTTAATATATAATGATACAATAAATTGTGATTTATTTTATTATATTTTTTAACTATTTTTTTACAAGCTATTATACTTTTTTTTATAAATTATTTATCCTGAATATTCTTCTGATTTTATTTAAATTTTCATTTAAAATCTATAAATTATTAAATCACCATAAAATTCTTAATATTTACATTTATAATAATAATAAGCGATATATATGTCTATTATATACATTAAACTAGATTTTCAGATTCTAAAGATCTTCTCATCAATTGTTCTTTATAATATTCAAAACCATAAATATTTTATTATTTTAAGATTATTTGTTAATAGAATAATAATATGAAAATTTTTGTGATTTAATTATATGTATTTTTATTTGTTATTTATTTCTTTGTTTAAGATTCTCTTGTTAATAAATTATTATTATTTTAAGTTTTTTATTTTATTTTTCATATATATAGAAATATACTGGCGAAATCGAAATACTTTTCGTGCTTAGTAATTTAGTATAATCTAATAATAGATTCATCTTTTAAGAAAATGAAATTTTCAAAGGAAATATAAATAGATTGAAAATTCAAATGCAATATTTTTCTATTTAGACACCAGATATTAGAGTTTTATGTAAATATTTAAAGTTTAATGCTCTAATATGATAATATTGATATATAAATCACGTCTCTGATAGAAAACTTTAGTTATTGTTTTATTTTATTCCGCATAAATTGTAATTTTTATTGATTATTTGTGGCTTAATCACCATATTTATGCCAAACTTTTGGTTTTTTTCTTTATATAGGCGGTTTTCTACTCTTCTAGTTGTATAGAATAAATCCTTTATGTTAAAAAAACAGCTTGTTTCAAAATAAATTTATATTAATAGTCAATTTTATTATAAATATTTTATGAGTAATGTTATATTATCATTTTTCTGTGCTATTTTAAATATAATATGTCTGCAGCGAGATGAGAAAAAACAAGTTTTATGTATTTTTTTAGTGCCAAAAAGACATATCAATCTCATTTTAAACATAATTTTATTACTTTTAGCTGAATTATGTCGCTGAATAGCCGAATAAGTGGTGATAAATATGGCCACTAGCATAGAAAGAAATCGTAAAATGATAATTTATGACATAATAAATACATTATCTAAAGTTGATAGAATATAAAATCATCTTTTTGTGGATATAATGCCATTACCAACTTGGTTATATTTAAGATTTTTTTGCCTTATAATAGATATTTATATACTCTACTGGACATAGATAATATTTGTACATATGTTTTGATATTCAGAAAAGGTGAATTTATTAATTTTTCGGTCAATTCCAAGTTTTATGTGTTGCCATATTTTTTTCTGTCTTAAAAAAACCTAGAACCAAGTCCTGTTTGGCGAAAAAAACAATATTTACTTGCTGATCATACTTTTATAAGCTAAGATACACATTCTGACTTTCTCATATTTCTCATTATCTGCGATTTTTTTTAATAATTAATGACATCGCAAAAAAAAGGGATTTTTTTTCTTGTAATAAAATTAAGTTTTCATATTTAAATTATCTTTTTAAAACGTAAAATACTTAGAAAATCATATATTTTAATTTTTTCTTGTTTCTGAAACTTTTATGTGTGGATTAAGTCGACTATTTTTTTTCTTTATTTTAGTGGTTTTTTTATGTGATAATAACTATCATATACACCAAATCGAAAAAATATGTTTTGAATTATAAATCAATATAGATTATGCTTGATGTATTTTGATATGGGATTTTAGTAGAAAGTTTAAGGGTCCTATTATTTTTTTTTCTTTTAATGATCAATTACATAAAATATTAAAAATATTTTTATATCTTATTAAAATATTCAATCATAAAAGAAGATTTTGATATCATTTAATTGATTTTGATGTTCATTTATAATATATTTTAGGTATGTTTCTTATGTACGAAAATAAAGGTGGATAATGCTAAAATAGGTAATTTTTATGAGTTAAATGTCAAAAAAGCTGTTTTATTTATTAAGTAAGCAAATAAGAATGTTTTTTTTTCTATTTTTTTTTTAATTTTATGTAATTTTTTTTATATTCCTATTCATTGAAAATACTAACTTTTTCGATTTTTTTAATACTGAGATATAATTAAAATCCAATATAATGTATTTTGTAAATTATTCACACTCATCGATAACACATTTCGGTAAAATAGACATGATTTTGAGTTTTAATCTGCTTGCTAAAGTAAAACAAACAACAGATTTAATGATTAAAAATTTGAAGAAATGAAATTTTTTATGAACTATTCAGGTGAGTTATATGCTATTTAATACATATAGTCGCCTAAATAACCATAAAGAGGTGCTAATTCTGTTAGATAGCTGAATAAAAACCCCTTTTTTGGTATTATTCTACCGCAAATTAACACGTCTAATGTTGAATATAACTATAATCGTACATTTATCATGAATTATTGGTACTAAAAATACATAAATTGTTAAATAGTTCAGCTAGGATGAAGAAAAAATGTCTATTTTAGAATACAGTGCTTGTTAAATACCATTTCTTTAATATATAAAAAAATAAATATGATAGTTTTCTACATATATCTAGTTATTAATCGTTTTATTTTCTACATTTTCTTACAACATTTATTTATAATGCATTTACCATATAATAAAAAAGTAGTTAGCCATTTTTTTGGATTTTTCATGTTTAAAAAGTAAATATACATACAGAAATAATATAAATATTGCTCTGATATAAAGTGAAAAATGCATAAATACTTGATTTTATTGTAAAAAGTGTATTTCATAGCAAAATATTTGACAATTTATATATGATAATCTATGTTTTATGTTTCTATAAAAATAATAGATTTATATTTTTTAAATTACGATGCAATGAACACAACAATAGAGTCGCCCTTCTAGGGTAGGGGCGACTCTATTATTATATTTATCACTCGTTTATGATATTATTTCTTACCATGTTTTCAATGATCAGTTAATCTAAATCTAAAATCTTTCAGTTTTAGTGAATAAAATATAAAGCCATTGATGTCTTTTACAAATTTAATAGCCTTTTATCACTTTTTTGTAATGAAAAAAACATCAAAATCTGTGCTAGATTACAAAATAAAACATAAATAAGAGATATAATTGCAAGATATAATCACTCTTATATTTTAAGATTGCTTCAACAGCCAAATATTTTAAAATTATATCCAAAAATGTAATAAATACATTTTTCGTAATTTCTTGGTAACATAAAACCTGGATTTTATATAACTTGCATTATTTAAATTGTTGTATTTTAGATATTTTATATATATATGTTAAATAGAAGCAATTTTCTACAAAAGTTAACACAAATAAGTTCTGATGCTTTTTTCTATAGTAAAAGTTTACATTTATTTGTGATTTTAAATCTATTCGATTGACATAAAAAATCACATATCCGTGTTTGTAAAAAACGATAAAAAATACTATTAGTGGTATGAAACAATATAAAAAAGGTTTTTTATGCAATTCCTTCTAGTATAATTTGAAGTTTTTCGTTTTTAAAATCCATAAGCTGTAACAATAAAAACTTATCTTCTGTATCGTAGTGTGAGTTTTATCTTAAAAATACAATGTTTTTTTTCCCTTTTCTTGATAATCTGTTTTATTTGTTTATAAAATTGCATACTAAGCCTTATGTGAATAAAAAAAGCTTTTTTTTTGTTTTTATAGATAATTGATTTCAAATTATATGTTTAACTATTTAAAGATTAATATTTAATTGCATAATAATTTTTTTTCTTATAAATAGGTTTGAATATTACTCGTTAGATTTTTATATGTTTTACTATATAAAAACGATTATTTTTGTTTTACTATATATACTTTTATAGATTCTTCTCTGATATTTAAAAAACTGAGTTTATTCATATGCGTTATAGTTTTTTTGCGTCATTTAATTAACATCAAAAAACATTTATTTCCAGAGAAACCAATTCTATATGAACTATTTTATTATTTTATACTTTATTATATTTGATTTGAATAGCGTAATATAATGTTTTTATATTTATTCTCTAATCGATATAACTATTACATTATGATAAATTTTGTTTCTTTTTCTGTTTTTATATAAATAAAATCAAAAATCGTATGTTTTTTTAGATTTTATTTTTATTTGTTAAACTAAATAATATATTTATTGGTTTTTTTTACAAATGGATAAAAACTGGAAAATTTATTATTATATTTTAAAACAATTTTATGGCTATTTGGTCCTCTTTTTTTATAAATGACTTTATATTTTTTTATTTATCTTCCATTTTTTAATAAATCTAATAGTTAGCTTTTCAAAAGTGAACATAAATTTTATATTTCTAGATTTGAAAATTCATGGTTTTATCCACATAAATGATGTAAATATTGAATTGCCAAGCATTTACTGTTTCACTAGAATATTAAAGTGTAATTTTTATATTTTTAGAATTATATACAAGAATTATGATATATTCCGAAGATATATGTTTTATAATGATTTTAGACGTGGGTTAAATAAAATCAATTTTGTAATTTTTTTTTTGAAATTTTATTTAGATGGATTTTGTCTGAAGGTTCAAATTTTACAATGATTATAGACATGGGATAAATAAATTAATTTTTGAAATTTTATTTAGATGGATTTTGTCTGAAGGTTCAAATTTTACAATGATTATAGACATGGGATAAATAAATTAATTTTTGAAATTTTATTTAGATGGATTTTGTCTGAAGGTTCAAATTTTACAATGATTATAGACATATGTTTAATAAATTAAATATACACTGTAAATTGAATAATTATTTGATATTATTTATATATCAACATTTGCTGTTTTGTTTTTATGTTCTACGTTTTTCGTTGGATATAATTATTTGCTTACAATAATTCAATTTTGTATTTTAATGTATTAATAATCTTTAGCTTCTATAAGATGTTTATCGTATATGTTAAATATCCTGTTTTACTTCATTTTAGTTATAATAATCTTGATTTTTGAATTTTGAAAAAGAATGTATATAAAGGTTTAATATTGTTACTTTATATGAAATTATATTTTATTATTTATATCACTGCTATTACTAGAATTCTTTTATTTATATATTTTTTTGTAAAAATTTCGCGAATCTTGAAAAAAATTAAATATTTACTAGAATTGATAGCTAGAAATATATGAATCCTTTTATTTTTTAATTTTTATAAACCTGTGTTATGTTCTCAACAGTTTTCTTTTGGCCTTTATCTAAACAAAGCTGATCTAAAATGGTCATTGATCAAATTTACCCCTTTTCTAGATAAGAAAATAAAATAATACGATTTTTACCATGATATTTCCGTCTATTTCTCCGAATTTTTGTCATAAAACTGATATTTTATCCATTGAGTTAATAATTATGCGTTTTTTTCTGAAAATGGGGCATATTTTTGAAAAAAAAAACAAAGCTCTGTATATCCTTTATCAGATTTTCTATTTTAGTTTATCTTTTTAATCATCGCTATGATAACATTAAAGTCCGAAAGTTCATGTCTTTATATTCTTATGCAATTAAGATCATAAATATATAACTAAATTGTAATAATGCCATTATTTATAGGAGATATATATGTTTTTATCCTTTTCAATGATAATGATAATTATACCACCATTTTTATGGTTTTTTGATATTTTTTTACTTTTTACGATCGCTTAATCCACATATTTATTAATAATTTACTTTTTTATTGTAAAAGTAAAATTAATTCTTATTACTTTTATAATTATTATCTTTAAATTCTGAACAATGCTTTTTTCTTTCTATTATAAACAAAAATATATTCATTCTATTTTATTTTATTTTGTTATTATTGGATATTTTATCTTTAGATTAAGATATTCGAACATATCGTGATGCAAGAAAAACACACTTAAATTTAATTATACGCTAGCATGTTGTTTTTCTATTCTAATTTTGAACATTCTAGATATAAAATATAGTTATCAAAACATTCGAATTTTCTTTTAATTTGGATTACGAGAAAGAATAATAAAAAAGAAAAATATTTAATATATAATGATACAATAAATTGTGATTTATTTTATTATATTTTTTAACTATTTTTTTACAAGCTATTATACTTTTTTTTATAAATTATTTATCCTGAATATTCTTCTGATTTTATTTAAATTTTCATTTAAAATCTATAAATTATTAAATCACCATAAAATTCTTAATATTTACATTTATAATAATAATAAGCGATATATATGTCTATTATATACATTAAACTAGATTTTCAGATTCTAAAGATCTTCTCATCAATTGTTCTTTATAATATTCAAAACCATAAATATTTTATTATTTTAAGATTATTTGTTAATAGAATAATAATATGAAAATTTTTGTGATTTAATTATATGTATTTTTATTTGTTATTTATTTCTTTGTTTAAGATTCTCTTGTTAATAAATTATTATTATTTTAAGTTTTTTATTTTATTTTTCATATATATAGAAATATACTGGCGAAATCGAAATACTTTTCGTGCTTAGTAATTTAGTATAATCTAATAATAGATTCATCTTTTAAGAAAATGAAATTTTCAAAGGAAATATAAATAGATTGAAAATTCAAATGCAATATTTTTCTATTTAGACACCAGATATTAGAGTTTTATGTAAATATTTAAAGTTTAATGCTCTAATATGATAATATTGATATATAAATCACGTCTCTGATAGAAAACTTTAGTTATTGTTTTATTTTATTCCGCATAAATTGTAATTTTTATTGATTATTTGTGGCTTAATCACCATATTTATGCCAAACTTTTGGTTTTTTTCTTTATATAGGCGGTTTTCTACTCTTCTAGTTGTATAGAATAAATCCTTTATGTTAAAAAAACAGCTTGTTTCAAAATAAATTTATATTAATAGTCAATTTTATTATAAATATTTTATGAGTAATGTTATATTATCATTTTTCTGTGCTATTTTAAATATAATATGTCTGCAGCGAGATGAGAAAAAACAAGTTTTATGTATTTTTTTAGTGCCAAAAAGACATATCAATCTCATTTTAAACATAATTTTATTACTTTTAGCTGAATTATGTCGCTGAATAGCCGAATAAGTGGTGATAAATATGGCCACTAGCATAGAAAGAAATCGTAAAATGATAATTTATGACATAATAAATACATTATCTAAAGTTGATAGAATATAAAATCATCTTTTTGTGGATATAATGCCATTACCAACTTGGTTATATTTAAGATTTTTTTGCCTTATAATAGATATTTATATACTCTACTGGACATAGATAATATTTGTACATATGTTTTGATATTCAGAAAAGGTGAATTTATTAATTTTTCGGTCAATTCCAAGTTTTATGTGTTGCCATATTTTTTTCTGTCTTAAAAAAACCTAGAACCAAGTCCTGTTTGGCGAAAAAAACAATATTTACTTGCTGATCATACTTTTATAAGCTAAGATACACATTCTGACTTTCTCATATTTCTCATTATCTGCGATTTTTTTTAATAATTAATGACATCGCAAAAAAAAGGGATTTTTTTTCTTGTAATAAAATTAAGTTTTCATATTTAAATTATCTTTTTAAAACGTAAAATACTTAGAAAATCATATATTTTAATTTTTTCTTGTTTCTGAAACTTTTATGTGTGGATTAAGTCGACTATTTTTTTTCTTTATTTTAGTGGTTTTTTTATGTGATAATAACTATCATATACACCAAATCGAAAAAATATGTTTTGAATTATAAATCAATATAGATTATGCTTGATGTATTTTGATATGGGATTTTAGTAGAAAGTTTAAGGGTCCTATTATTTTTTTTTCTTTTAATGATCAATTACATAAAATATTAAAAATATTTTTATATCTTATTAAAATATTCAATCATAAAAGAAGATTTTGATATCATTTAATTGATTTTGATGTTCATTTATAATATATTTTAGGTATGTTTCTTATGTACGAAAATAAAGGTGGATAATGCTAAAATAGGTAATTTTTATGAGTTAAATGTCAAAAAAGCTGTTTTATTTATTAAGTAAGCAAATAAGAATGTTTTTTTTTCTATTTTTTTTTTAATTTTATGTAATTTTTTTTATATTCCTATTCATTGAAAATACTAACTTTTTCGATTTTTTTAATACTGAGATATAATTAAAATCCAATATAATGTATTTTGTAAATTATTCACACTCATCGATAACACATTTCGGTAAAATAGACATGATTTTGAGTTTTAATCTGCTTGCTAAAGTAAAACAAACAACAGATTTAATGATTAAAAATTTGAAGAAATGAAATTTTTTATGAACTATTCAGGTGAGTTATATGCTATTTAATACATATAGTCGCCTAAATAACCATAAAGAGGTGCTAATTCTGTTAGATAGCTGAATAAAAACCCCTTTTTTGGTATTATTCTACCGCAAATTAACACGTCTAATGTTGAATATAACTATAATCGTACATTTATCATGAATTATTGGTACTAAAAATACATAAATTGTTAAATAGTTCAGCTAGGATGAAGAAAAAATGTCTATTTTAGAATACAGTGCTTGTTAAATACCATTTCTTTAATATATAAAAAAATAAATATGATAGTTTTCTACATATATCTAGTTATTAATCGTTTTATTTTCTACATTTTCTTACAACATTTATTTATAATGCATTTACCATATAATAAAAAAGTAGTTAGCCATTTTTTTGGATTTTTCATGTTTAAAAAGTAAATATACATACAGAAATAATATAAATATTGCTCTGATATAAAGTGAAAAATGCATAAATACTTGATTTTATTGTAAAAAGTGTATTTCATAGCAAAATATTTGACAATTTATATATGATAATCTATGTTTTATGTTTCTATAAAAATAATAGATTTATATTTTTTAAATTACGATGCAATGAACACAACAATAGAGTCGCCCTTCTAGGGTAGGGGCGACTCTATTATTATATTTATCACTCGTTTATGATATTATTTCTTACCATGTTTTCAATGATCAGTTAATCTAAATCTAAAATCTTTCAGTTTTAGTGAATAAAATGAAAAACCATTGATGTCTATTACAAATTAAATAGCCTTTTATCACTTTTTTGTAATGAAAAAAAAACATCAAAATCTGTGCTAGATTACAAAATAAAACATAAATAAGAGATATAATTGCAAGATATAATCACTCTTATATTTTAAGGCTGCTTCAACAGCCAAATATTTTAAAATTATATCCACAAATGTAATAAATACATTTTTCGTAATTTCTTGGTAACATAAAACCTGGATTTTATATAACTTGCATTATTTAAATTGTTGTATTTTAGATATTTTATATATATATGTTAAATAGAAGCAATTTTCTACAAAAGTTAACACAAATAAGTTCTGATGCTTTTTTCTATAGTAAAAGTTTACATTTATTTGTGATTTTAAATCTATTCGATTGACATAAAAAATCACATATCCGTGTTTGTAAAAAACGATAAAAAATACTATTAGTGGTATGAAACAATATAAAAAAGGTTTTTTATGCAATTCCTTCTAGTATAATTTGAAGTTTTTCGTTTTTAAAATCCATAAGCTGTAACAATAAAAACTTATCTTCTGTATCGTAGTGTGAGTTTTATCTTAAAAATACAATGTTTTTTTTCCCTTTTCTTGATAATCTGTTTTATTTGTTTATAAAATTGCATACTAAGCCTTATGTGAATAAAAAAAGCTTTTTTTTTGTTTTTATAGATAATTGATTTCAAATTATATGTTTAACTATTTAAAGATTAATATTTAATTGCATAATAATTTTTTTTCTTATAAATAGGTTTGAATATTACTCGTTAGATTTTTATATGTTTTACTATATAAAAACGATTATTTTTGTTTTACTATATATACTTTTATAGATTCTTCTCTGATATTTAAAAAACTGAGTTTATTCATATGCGTTATAGTTTTTTTGCGTCATTTAATTAACATCAAAAAACATTTATTTCCAGAGAAACCAATTCTATATGAACTATTTTATTATTTTATACTTTATTATATTTGATTTGAATAGCGTAATATAATGTTTTTATATTTATTCTCTAATCGATATAACTATTACATTATGATAAATTTTGTTTCTTTTTCTGTTTTTATATAAATAAAATCAAAAATCGTATGTTTTTTTAGATTTTATTTTTATTTGTTAAACTAAATAATATATTTATTGGTTTTTTTTACAAATGGATAAAAACTGGAAAATTTATTATTATATTTTAAAACAATTTTATGGCTATTTGGTCCTCTTTTTTTATAAATGACTTTATATTTTTTTATTTATCTTCCATTTTTTAATAAATCTAATAGTTAGCTTTTCAAAAGTGAACATAAATTTTATATTTCTAGATTTGAAAATTCATGGTTTTATCCACATAAATGATGTAAATATTGAATTGCCAAGCATTTACTGTTTCACTAGAATATTAAAGTGTAATTTTTATATTTTTAGAATTATATACAAGAATTATGATATATTCCGAAGATATATGTTTTATAATGATTTTAGACGTGGGTTAAATAAAATCAATTTTGTAATTTTTTTTTTGAAATTTTATTTAGATGGATTTTGTCTGAAGGTTCAAATTTTACAATGATTATAGACATGGGATAAATAAATTAATTTTTGAAATTTTATTTAGATGGATTTTGTCTGAAGGTTCAAATTTTACAATGATTATAGACATGGGATAAATAAATTAATTTTTGAAATTTTATTTAGATGGATTTTGTCTGAAGGTTCAAATTTTACAATGATTATAGACATATGTTTAATAAATTAAATATACACTGTAAATTGAATAATTATTTGATATTATTTATATATCAACATTTGCTGTTTTGTTTTTATGTTCTACGTTTTTCGTTGGATATAATTATTTGCTTACAATAATTCAATTTTGTATTTTAATGTATTAATAATCTTTAGCTTCTATAAGATGTTTATCGTATATGTTAAATATCCTGTTTTACTTCATTTTAGTTATAATAATCTTGATTTTTGAATTTTGAAAAAGAATGTATATAAAGGTTTAATATTGTTACTTTATATGAAATTATATTTTATTATTTATATCACTGCTATTACTAGAATTCTTTTATTTATATATTTTTTTGTAAAAATTTCGCGAATCTTGAAAAAAATTAAATATTTACTAGAATTGATAGCTAGAAATATATGAATCCTTTTATTTTTTAATTTTTATAAACCTGTGTTATGTTCTCAACAGTTTTCTTTTGGCCTTTATCTAAACAAAGCTGATCTAAAATGGTCATTGATCAAATTTACCCCTTTTCTAGATAAGAAAATAAAATAATACGATTTTTACCATGATATTTCCGTCTATTTCTCCGAATTTTTGTCATAAAACTGATATTTTATCCATTGAGTTAATAATTATGCGTTTTTTTCTGAAAATGGGGCATATTTTTGAAAAAAAAAACAAAGCTCTGTATATCCTTTATCAGATTTTCTATTTTAGTTTATCTTTTTAATCATCGCTATGATAACATTAAAGTCCGAAAGTTCATGTCTTTATATTCTTATGCAATTAAGATCATAAATATATAACTAAATTGTAATAATGCCATTATTTATAGGAGATATATATGTTTTTATCCTTTTCAATGATAATGATAATTATACCACCATTTTTATGGTTTTTTGATATTTTTTTACTTTTTACGATCGCTTAATCCACATATTTATTAATAATTTACTTTTTTATTGTAAAAGTAAAATTAATTCTTATTACTTTTATAATTATTATCTTTAAATTCTGAACAATGCTTTTTTCTTTCTATTATAAACAAAAATATATTCATTCTATTTTATTTTATTTTGTTATTATTGGATATTTTATCTTTAGATTAAGATATTCGAACATATCGTGATGCAAGAAAAACACACTTAAATTTAATTATACGCTAGCATGTTGTTTTTCTATTCTAATTTTGAACATTCTAGATATAAAATATAGTTATCAAAACATTCGAATTTTCTTTTAATTTGGATTACGAGAAAGAATAATAAAAAAGAAAAATATTTAATATATAATGATACAATAAATTGTGATTTATTTTATTATATTTTTTAACTATTTTTTTACAAGCTATTATACTTTTTTTTATAAATTATTTATCCTGAATATTCTTCTGATTTTATTTAAATTTTCATTTAAAATCTATAAATTATTAAATCACCATAAAATTCTTAATATTTACATTTATAATAATAATAAGCGATATATATGTCTATTATATACATTAAACTAGATTTTCAGATTCTAAAGATCTTCTCATCAATTGTTCTTTATAATATTCAAAACCATAAATATTTTATTATTTTAAGATTATTTGTTAATAGAATAATAATATGAAAATTTTTGTGATTTAATTATATGTATTTTTATTTGTTATTTATTTCTTTGTTTAAGATTCTCTTGTTAATAAATTATTATTATTTTAAGTTTTTTATTTTATTTTTCATATATATAGAAATATACTGGCGAAATCGAAATACTTTTCGTGCTTAGTAATTTAGTATAATCTAATAATAGATTCATCTTTTAAGAAAATGAAATTTTCAAAGGAAATATAAATAGATTGAAAATTCAAATGCAATATTTTTCTATTTAGACACCAGATATTAGAGTTTTATGTAAATATTTAAAGTTTAATGCTCTAATATGATAATATTGATATATAAATCACGTCTCTGATAGAAAACTTTAGTTATTGTTTTATTTTATTCCGCATAAATTGTAATTTTTATTGATTATTTGTGGCTTAATCACCATATTTATGCCAAACTTTTGGTTTTTTTCTTTATATAGGCGGTTTTCTACTCTTCTAGTTGTATAGAATAAATCCTTTATGTTAAAAAAACAGCTTGTTTCAAAATAAATTTATATTAATAGTCAATTTTATTATAAATATTTTATGAGTAATGTTATATTATCATTTTTCTGTGCTATTTTAAATATAATATGTCTGCAGCGAGATGAGAAAAAACAAGTTTTATGTATTTTTTTAGTGCCAAAAAGACATATCAATCTCATTTTAAACATAATTTTATTACTTTTAGCTGAATTATGTCGCTGAATAGCCGAATAAGTGGTGATAAATATGGCCACTAGCATAGAAAGAAATCGTAAAATGATAATTTATGACATAATAAATACATTATCTAAAGTTGATAGAATATAAAATCATCTTTTTGTGGATATAATGCCATTACCAACTTGGTTATATTTAAGATTTTTTTGCCTTATAATAGATATTTATATACTCTACTGGACATAGATAATATTTGTACATATGTTTTGATATTCAGAAAAGGTGAATTTATTAATTTTTCGGTCAATTCCAAGTTTTATGTGTTGCCATATTTTTTTCTGTCTTAAAAAAACCTAGAACCAAGTCCTGTTTGGCGAAAAAAACAATATTTACTTGCTGATCATACTTTTATAAGCTAAGATACACATTCTGACTTTCTCATATTTCTCATTATCTGCGATTTTTTTTAATAATTAATGACATCGCAAAAAAAAGGGATTTTTTTTCTTGTAATAAAATTAAGTTTTCATATTTAAATTATCTTTTTAAAACGTAAAATACTTAGAAAATCATATATTTTAATTTTTTCTTGTTTCTGAAACTTTTATGTGTGGATTAAGTCGACTATTTTTTTTCTTTATTTTAGTGGTTTTTTTATGTGATAATAACTATCATATACACCAAATCGAAAAAATATGTTTTGAATTATAAATCAATATAGATTATGCTTGATGTATTTTGATATGGGATTTTAGTAGAAAGTTTAAGGGTCCTATTATTTTTTTTTCTTTTAATGATCAATTACATAAAATATTAAAAATATTTTTATATCTTATTAAAATATTCAATCATAAAAGAAGATTTTGATATCATTTAATTGATTTTGATGTTCATTTATAATATATTTTAGGTATGTTTCTTATGTACGAAAATAAAGGTGGATAATGCTAAAATAGGTAATTTTTATGAGTTAAATGTCAAAAAAGCTGTTTTATTTATTAAGTAAGCAAATAAGAATGTTTTTTTTTCTATTTTTTTTTTAATTTTATGTAATTTTTTTTATATTCCTATTCATTGAAAATACTAACTTTTTCGATTTTTTTAATACTGAGATATAATTAAAATCCAATATAATGTATTTTGTAAATTATTCACACTCATCGATAACACATTTCGGTAAAATAGACATGATTTTGAGTTTTAATCTGCTTGCTAAAGTAAAACAAACAACAGATTTAATGATTAAAAATTTGAAGAAATGAAATTTTTTATGAACTATTCAGGTGAGTTATATGCTATTTAATACATATAGTCGCCTAAATAACCATAAAGAGGTGCTAATTCTGTTAGATAGCTGAATAAAAACCCCTTTTTTGGTATTATTCTACCGCAAATTAACACGTCTAATGTTGAATATAACTATAATCGTACATTTATCATGAATTATTGGTACTAAAAATACATAAATTGTTAAATAGTTCAGCTAGGATGAAGAAAAAATGTCTATTTTAGAATACAGTGCTTGTTAAATACCATTTCTTTAATATATAAAAAAATAAATATGATAGTTTTCTACATATATCTAGTTATTAATCGTTTTATTTTCTACATTTTCTTACAACATTTATTTATAATGCATTTACCATATAATAAAAAAGTAGTTAGCCATTTTTTTGGATTTTTCATGTTTAAAAAGTAAATATACATACAGAAATAATATAAATATTGCTCTGATATAAAGTGAAAAATGCATAAATACTTGATTTTATTGTAAAAAGTGTATTTTATGGCAAAATATTCGACAATTTATATATGATAATCTATGTTTTATATTTCTATAAAAATAATAGATTTATATTTTTTAAATTACGATGCAATGAACACAACAATAGAGTCGCCCTTCTAGGGTAGGGGCGACTCTATTATTATATTTATCACTCGTTTATGATATTATTTCTTACCATGTTTTCAATGATCAGTTAATCCTCATCTAAAATCTTTCAGTTTTAGTGAATAAAATGAAAAACCATTGATGTCTATTACAAATTAAATAGCCTTTTATCACTTTTTTGTAATGAAAAAAACATCAAAATCTGTGCTAGATTACAAAATAAAACATAAATAAGAGATATAATTGCAAGATATAATCACTCTTATATTTTAAGATTGCTTCAACAGCCAAATATTTTAAAATTATATCCAAAAATGTAATAAATACATTTTTCGTAATTTCTTGGTAACATAAAACCTGGATTTTATATAACTTGCATTATTTAAATTGTTGTATTTTAGATATTTTATATATATATGTTAAATAGAAGCAATTTTCTACAAAAGTTAACACAAATAAGTTCTGATGCTTTTTTCTATAGTAAAAGTTTACATTTATTTGTGATTTTAAATCTATTCGATTGACATAAAAAATCACATATCCGTGTTTGTAAAAAACGATAAAAAATACTATTAGTGGTATGAAACAATATAAAAAAGGTTTTTTATGCAATTCCTTCTAGTATAATTTGAAGTTTTTCGTTTTTAAAATCCATAAGCTGTAACAATAAAAACTTATCTTCTGTATCGTAGTGTGAGTTTTATCTTAAAAATACAATGTTTTTTTTCCCTTTTCTTGATAATCTGTTTTATTTGTTTATAAAATTGCATACTAAGCCTTATGTGAATAAAAAAAGCTTTTTTTTTGTTTTTATAGATAATTGATTTCAAATTATATGTTTAACTATTTAAAGATTAATATTTAATTGCATAATAATTTTTTTTCTTATAAATAGGTTTGAATATTACTCGTTAGATTTTTATATGTTTTACTATATAAAAACGATTATTTTTGTTTTACTATATATACTTTTATAGATTCTTCTCTGATATTTAAAAAACTGAGTTTATTCATATGCGTTATAGTTTTTTTGCGTCATTTAATTAACATCAAAAAACATTTATTTCCAGAGAAACCAATTCTATATGAACTATTTTATTATTTTATACTTTATTATATTTGATTTGAATAGCGTAATATAATGTTTTTATATTTATTCTCTAATCGATATAACTATTACATTATGATAAATTTTGTTTCTTTTTCTGTTTTTATATAAATAAAATCAAAAATCGTATGTTTTTTTAGATTTTATTTTTATTTGTTAAACTAAATAATATATTTATTGGTTTTTTTTACAAATGGATAAAAACTGGAAAATTTATTATTATATTTTAAAACAATTTTATGGCTATTTGGTCCTCTTTTTTTATAAATGACTTTATATTTTTTTATTTATCTTCCATTTTTTAATAAATCTAATAGTTAGCTTTTCAAAAGTGAACATAAATTTTATATTTCTAGATTTGAAAATTCATGGTTTTATCCACATAAATGATGTAAATATTGAATTGCCAAGCATTTACTGTTTCACTAGAATATTAAAGTGTAATTTTTATATTTTTAGAATTATATACAAGAATTATGATATATTCCGAAGATATATGTTTTATAATGATTTTAGACGTGGGTTAAATAAAATCAATTTTGTAATTTTTTTTTTGAAATTTTATTTAGATGGATTTTGTCTGAAGGTTCAAATTTTACAATGATTATAGACATGGGATAAATAAATTAATTTTTGAAATTTTATTTAGATGGATTTTGTCTGAAGGTTCAAATTTTACAATGATTATAGACATGGGATAAATAAATTAATTTTTGAAATTTTATTTAGATGGATTTTGTCTGAAGGTTCAAATTTTACAATGATTATAGACATATGTTTAATAAATTAAATATACACTGTAAATTGAATAATTATTTGATATTATTTATATATCAACATTTGCTGTTTTGTTTTTATGTTCTACGTTTTTCGTTGGATATAATTATTTGCTTACAATAATTCAATTTTGTATTTTAATGTATTAATAATCTTTAGCTTCTATAAGATGTTTATCGTATATGTTAAATATCCTGTTTTACTTCATTTTAGTTATAATAATCTTGATTTTTGAATTTTGAAAAAGAATGTATATAAAGGTTTAATATTGTTACTTTATATGAAATTATATTTTATTATTTATATCACTGCTATTACTAGAATTCTTTTATTTATATATTTTTTTGTAAAAATTTCGCGAATCTTGAAAAAAATTAAATATTTACTAGAATTGATAGCTAGAAATATATGAATCCTTTTATTTTTTAATTTTTATAAACCTGTGTTATGTTCTCAACAGTTTTCTTTTGGCCTTTATCTAAACAAAGCTGATCTAAAATGGTCATTGATCAAATTTACCCCTTTTCTAGATAAGAAAATAAAATAATACGATTTTTACCATGATATTTCCGTCTATTTCTCCGAATTTTTGTCATAAAACTGATATTTTATCCATTGAGTTAATAATTATGCGTTTTTTTCTGAAAATGGGGCATATTTTTGAAAAAAAAAACAAAGCTCTGTATATCCTTTATCAGATTTTCTATTTTAGTTTATCTTTTTAATCATCGCTATGATAACATTAAAGTCCGAAAGTTCATGTCTTTATATTCTTATGCAATTAAGATCATAAATATATAACTAAATTGTAATAATGCCATTATTTATAGGAGATATATATGTTTTTATCCTTTTCAATGATAATGATAATTATACCACCATTTTTATGGTTTTTTGATATTTTTTTACTTTTTACGATCGCTTAATCCACATATTTATTAATAATTTACTTTTTTATTGTAAAAGTAAAATTAATTCTTATTACTTTTATAATTATTATCTTTAAATTCTGAACAATGCTTTTTTCTTTCTATTATAAACAAAAATATATTCATTCTATTTTATTTTATTTTGTTATTATTGGATATTTTATCTTTAGATTAAGATATTCGAACATATCGTGATGCAAGAAAAACACACTTAAATTTAATTATACGCTAGCATGTTGTTTTTCTATTCTAATTTTGAACATTCTAGATATAAAATATAGTTATCAAAACATTCGAATTTTCTTTTAATTTGGATTACGAGAAAGAATAATAAAAAAGAAAAATATTTAATATATAATGATACAATAAATTGTGATTTATTTTATTATATTTTTTAACTATTTTTTTACAAGCTATTATACTTTTTTTTATAAATTATTTATCCTGAATATTCTTCTGATTTTATTTAAATTTTCATTTAAAATCTATAAATTATTAAATCACCATAAAATTCTTAATATTTACATTTATAATAATAATAAGCGATATATATGTCTATTATATACATTAAACTAGATTTTCAGATTCTAAAGATCTTCTCATCAATTGTTCTTTATAATATTCAAAACCATAAATATTTTATTATTTTAAGATTATTTGTTAATAGAATAATAATATGAAAATTTTTGTGATTTAATTATATGTATTTTTATTTGTTATTTATTTCTTTGTTTAAGATTCTCTTGTTAATAAATTATTATTATTTTAAGTTTTTTATTTTATTTTTCATATATATAGAAATATACTGGCGAAATCGAAATACTTTTCGTGCTTAGTAATTTAGTATAATCTAATAATAGATTCATCTTTTAAGAAAATGAAATTTTCAAAGGAAATATAAATAGATTGAAAATTCAAATGCAATATTTTTCTATTTAGACACCAGATATTAGAGTTTTATGTAAATATTTAAAGTTTAATGCTCTAATATGATAATATTGATATATAAATCACGTCTCTGATAGAAAACTTTAGTTATTGTTTTATTTTATTCCGCATAAATTGTAATTTTTATTGATTATTTGTGGCTTAATCACCATATTTATGCCAAACTTTTGGTTTTTTTCTTTATATAGGCGGTTTTCTACTCTTCTAGTTGTATAGAATAAATCCTTTATGTTAAAAAAACAGCTTGTTTCAAAATAAATTTATATTAATAGTCAATTTTATTATAAATATTTTATGAGTAATGTTATATTATCATTTTTCTGTGCTATTTTAAATATAATATGTCTGCAGCGAGATGAGAAAAAACAAGTTTTATGTATTTTTTTAGTGCCAAAAAGACATATCAATCTCATTTTAAACATAATTTTATTACTTTTAGCTGAATTATGTCGCTGAATAGCCGAATAAGTGGTGATAAATATGGCCACTAGCATAGAAAGAAATCGTAAAATGATAATTTATGACATAATAAATACATTATCTAAAGTTGATAGAATATAAAATCATCTTTTTGTGGATATAATGCCATTACCAACTTGGTTATATTTAAGATTTTTTTGCCTTATAATAGATATTTATATACTCTACTGGACATAGATAATATTTGTACATATGTTTTGATATTCAGAAAAGGTGAATTTATTAATTTTTCGGTCAATTCCAAGTTTTATGTGTTGCCATATTTTTTTCTGTCTTAAAAAAACCTAGAACCAAGTCCTGTTTGGCGAAAAAAACAATATTTACTTGCTGATCATACTTTTATAAGCTAAGATACACATTCTGACTTTCTCATATTTCTCATTATCTGCGATTTTTTTTAATAATTAATGACATCGCAAAAAAAAGGGATTTTTTTTCTTGTAATAAAATTAAGTTTTCATATTTAAATTATCTTTTTAAAACGTAAAATACTTAGAAAATCATATATTTTAATTTTTTCTTGTTTCTGAAACTTTTATGTGTGGATTAAGTCGACTATTTTTTTTCTTTATTTTAGTGGTTTTTTTATGTGATAATAACTATCATATACACCAAATCGAAAAAATATGTTTTGAATTATAAATCAATATAGATTATGCTTGATGTATTTTGATATGGGATTTTAGTAGAAAGTTTAAGGGTCCTATTATTTTTTTTTCTTTTAATGATCAATTACATAAAATATTAAAAATATTTTTATATCTTATTAAAATATTCAATCATAAAAGAAGATTTTGATATCATTTAATTGATTTTGATGTTCATTTATAATATATTTTAGGTATGTTTCTTATGTACGAAAATAAAGGTGGATAATGCTAAAATAGGTAATTTTTATGAGTTAAATGTCAAAAAAGCTGTTTTATTTATTAAGTAAGCAAATAAGAATGTTTTTTTTTCTATTTTTTTTTTAATTTTATGTAATTTTTTTTATATTCCTATTCATTGAAAATACTAACTTTTTCGATTTTTTTAATACTGAGATATAATTAAAATCCAATATAATGTATTTTGTAAATTATTCACACTCATCGATAACACATTTCGGTAAAATAGACATGATTTTGAGTTTTAATCTGCTTGCTAAAGTAAAACAAACAACAGATTTAATGATTAAAAATTTGAAGAAATGAAATTTTTTATGAACTATTCAGGTGAGTTATATGCTATTTAATACATATAGTCGCCTAAATAACCATAAAGAGGTGCTAATTCTGTTAGATAGCTGAATAAAAACCCCTTTTTTGGTATTATTCTACCGCAAATTAACACGTCTAATGTTGAATATAACTATAATCGTACATTTATCATGAATTATTGGTACTAAAAATACATAAATTGTTAAATAGTTCAGCTAGGATGAAGAAAAAATGTCTATTTTAGAATACAGTGCTTGTTAAATACCATTTCTTTAATATATAAAAAAATAAATATGATAGTTTTCTACATATATCTAGTTATTAATCGTTTTATTTTCTACATTTTCTTACAACATTTATTTATAATGCATTTACCATATAATAAAAAAGTAGTTAGCCATTTTTTTGGATTTTTCATGTTTAAAAAGTAAATATACATACAGAAATAATATAAATATTGCTCTGATATAAAGTGAAAAATGCATAAATACTTGATTTTATTGTAAAAAGTGTATTTTATGGCAAAATATTCGACAATTTATATATGATAATCTATGTTTTATATTTCTATAAAAATAATAGATTTATATTTTTTAAATTACGATGCAATGAACACAACAATAGAGTCGCCCTTCTAGGGTAGGGGCGACTCTATTATTATATTTATCACTCGTTTATGATATTATTTCTTACCATGTTTTCAATGATCAGTTAATCCTCATCTAAAATCTTTCAGTTTTAGTGAATAAAATGAAAAACCATTGATGTCTATTACAAATTAAATAGCCTTTTATCACTTTTTTGTAATGAAAAAAACATCAAAATCTGTGCTAGATTACAAAATAAAACATAAATAAGAGATATAATTGCAAGATATAATCACTCTTATATTTTAAGATTGCTTCAACAGCCAAATATTTTAAAATTATATCCAAAAATGTAATAAATACATTTTTCGTAATTTCTTGGTAACATAAAACCTGGATTTTATATAACTTGCATTATTTAAATTGTTGTATTTTAGATATTTTATATATATATGTTAAATAGAAGCAATTTTCTACAAAAGTTAACACAAATAAGTTCTGATGCTTTTTTCTATAGTAAAAGTTTACATTTATTTGTGATTTTAAATCTATTCGATTGACATAAAAAATCACATATCCGTGTTTGTAAAAAACGATAAAAAATACTATTAGTGGTATGAAACAATATAAAAAAGGTTTTTTATGCAATTCCTTCTAGTATAATTTGAAGTTTTTCGTTTTTAAAATCCATAAGCTGTAACAATAAAAACTTATCTTCTGTATCGTAGTGTGAGTTTTATCTTAAAAATACAATGTTTTTTTTCCCTTTTCTTGATAATCTGTTTTATTTGTTTATAAAATTGCATACTAAGCCTTATGTGAATAAAAAAAGCTTTTTTTTTGTTTTTATAGATAATTGATTTCAAATTATATGTTTAACTATTTAAAGATTAATATTTAATTGCATAATAATTTTTTTTCTTATAAATAGGTTTGAATATTACTCGTTAGATTTTTATATGTTTTACTATATAAAAACGATTATTTTTGTTTTACTATATATACTTTTATAGATTCTTCTCTGATATTTAAAAAACTGAGTTTATTCATATGCGTTATAGTTTTTTTGCGTCATTTAATTAACATCAAAAAACATTTATTTCCAGAGAAACCAATTCTATATGAACTATTTTATTATTTTATACTTTATTATATTTGATTTGAATAGCGTAATATAATGTTTTTATATTTATTCTCTAATCGATATAACTATTACATTATGATAAATTTTGTTTCTTTTTCTGTTTTTATATAAATAAAATCAAAAATCGTATGTTTTTTTAGATTTTATTTTTATTTGTTAAACTAAATAATATATTTATTGGTTTTTTTTACAAATGGATAAAAACTGGAAAATTTATTATTATATTTTAAAACAATTTTATGGCTATTTGGTCCTCTTTTTTTATAAATGACTTTATATTTTTTTATTTATCTTCCATTTTTTAATAAATCTAATAGTTAGCTTTTCAAAAGTGAACATAAATTTTATATTTCTAGATTTGAAAATTCATGGTTTTATCCACATAAATGATGTAAATATTGAATTGCCAAGCATTTACTGTTTCACTAGAATATTAAAGTGTAATTTTTATATTTTTAGAATTATATACAAGAATTATGATATATTCCGAAGATATATGTTTTATAATGATTTTAGACGTGGGTTAAATAAAATCAATTTTGTAATTTTTTTTTTGAAATTTTATTTAGATGGATTTTGTCTGAAGGTTCAAATTTTACAATGATTATAGACATGGGATAAATAAATTAATTTTTGAAATTTTATTTAGATGGATTTTGTCTGAAGGTTCAAATTTTACAATGATTATAGACATGGGATAAATAAATTAATTTTTGAAATTTTATTTAGATGGATTTTGTCTGAAGGTTCAAATTTTACAATGATTATAGACATATGTTTAATAAATTAAATATACACTGTAAATTGAATAATTATTTGATATTATTTATATATCAACATTTGCTGTTTTGTTTTTATGTTCTACGTTTTTCGTTGGATATAATTATTTGCTTACAATAATTCAATTTTGTATTTTAATGTATTAATAATCTTTAGCTTCTATAAGATGTTTATCGTATATGTTAAATATCCTGTTTTACTTCATTTTAGTTATAATAATCTTGATTTTTGAATTTTGAAAAAGAATGTATATAAAGGTTTAATATTGTTACTTTATATGAAATTATATTTTATTATTTATATCACTGCTATTACTAGAATTCTTTTATTTATATATTTTTTTGTAAAAATTTCGCGAATCTTGAAAAAAATTAAATATTTACTAGAATTGATAGCTAGAAATATATGAATCCTTTTATTTTTTAATTTTTATAAACCTGTGTTATGTTCTCAACAGTTTTCTTTTGGCCTTTATCTAAACAAAGCTGATCTAAAATGGTCATTGATCAAATTTACCCCTTTTCTAGATAAGAAAATAAAATAATACGATTTTTACCATGATATTTCCGTCTATTTCTCCGAATTTTTGTCATAAAACTGATATTTTATCCATTGAGTTAATAATTATGCGTTTTTTTCTGAAAATGGGGCATATTTTTGAAAAAAAAAACAAAGCTCTGTATATCCTTTATCAGATTTTCTATTTTAGTTTATCTTTTTAATCATCGCTATGATAACATTAAAGTCCGAAAGTTCATGTCTTTATATTCTTATGCAATTAAGATCATAAATATATAACTAAATTGTAATAATGCCATTATTTATAGGAGATATATATGTTTTTATCCTTTTCAATGATAATGATAATTATACCACCATTTTTATGGTTTTTTGATATTTTTTTACTTTTTACGATCGCTTAATCCACATATTTATTAATAATTTACTTTTTTATTGTAAAAGTAAAATTAATTCTTATTACTTTTATAATTATTATCTTTAAATTCTGAACAATGCTTTTTTCTTTCTATTATAAACAAAAATATATTCATTCTATTTTATTTTATTTTGTTATTATTGGATATTTTATCTTTAGATTAAGATATTCGAACATATCGTGATGCAAGAAAAACACACTTAAATTTAATTATACGCTAGCATGTTGTTTTTCTATTCTAATTTTGAACATTCTAGATATAAAATATAGTTATCAAAACATTCGAATTTTCTTTTAATTTGGATTACGAGAAAGAATAATAAAAAAGAAAAATATTTAATATATAATGATACAATAAATTGTGATTTATTTTATTATATTTTTTAACTATTTTTTTACAAGCTATTATACTTTTTTTTATAAATTATTTATCCTGAATATTCTTCTGATTTTATTTAAATTTTCATTTAAAATCTATAAATTATTAAATCACCATAAAATTCTTAATATTTACATTTATAATAATAATAAGCGATATATATGTCTATTATATACATTAAACTAGATTTTCAGATTCTAAAGATCTTCTCATCAATTGTTCTTTATAATATTCAAAACCATAAATATTTTATTATTTTAAGATTATTTGTTAATAGAATAATAATATGAAAATTTTTGTGATTTAATTATATGTATTTTTATTTGTTATTTATTTCTTTGTTTAAGATTCTCTTGTTAATAAATTATTATTATTTTAAGTTTTTTATTTTATTTTTCATATATATAGAAATATACTGGCGAAATCGAAATACTTTTCGTGCTTAGTAATTTAGTATAATCTAATAATAGATTCATCTTTTAAGAAAATGAAATTTTCAAAGGAAATATAAATAGATTGAAAATTCA
Organism: Rhyacophila brunnea; assembly: GCF_057557595.1. Classification (NCBI taxonomy): domain Eukaryota; kingdom Metazoa; phylum Arthropoda; class Insecta; order Trichoptera; family Rhyacophilidae; genus Rhyacophila; species Rhyacophila brunnea. Next base: position 97,915 of record NW_028233335.1, read on the forward strand.
AATGCAATATTTTTCTATTTAGACACCAGATATTAGAGTTTTATGTAAATATTTAAAGTTTAATGCTCTAATATGATAATATTGATATATAAATCACGTCTCTGATAGAAAACTTTAGTTATTGTTTTATTTTATTCCGCATAAATTGTAATTTTTATTGATTATTTGTGGCTTAATCACCATATTTATGCCAAACTTTTGGTTTTTTTCTTTATATAGGCGGTTTTCTACTCTTCTAGTTGTATAGAATAAATCCTTTATGTTAAAAAAACAGCTTGTTTCAAAATAAATTTATATTAATAGTCAATTTTATTATAAATATTTTATGAGTAATGTTATATTATCATTTTTCTGTGCTATTTTAAATATAATATGTCTGCAGCGAGATGAGAAAAAACAAGTTTTATGTATTTTTTTAGTGCCAAAAAGACATATCAATCTCATTTTAAACATAATTTTATTACTTTTAGCTGAATTATGTCGCTGAATAGCCGAATAAGTGGTGATAAATATGGCCACTAGCATAGAAAGAAATCGTAAAATGATAATTTATGACATAATAAATACATTATCTAAAGTTGATAGAATATAAAATCATCTTTTTGTGGATATAATGCCATTACCAACTTGGTTATATTTAAGATTTTTTTGCCTTATAATAGATATTTATATACTCTACTGGACATAGATAATATTTGTACATATGTTTTGATATTCAGAAAAGGTGAATTTATTAATTTTTCGGTCAATTCCAAGTTTTATGTGTTGCCATATTTTTTTCTGTCTTAAAAAAACCTAGAACCAAGTCCTGTTTGGCGAAAAAAACAATATTTACTTGCTGATCATACTTTTATAAGCTAAGATACACATTCTGACTTTCTCATATTTCTCATTATCTGCGATTTTTTTTAATAATTAATGACATCGCAAAAAAAAGGGATTTTTTTTCTTGTAATAAAATTAAGTTTTCATATTTAAATTATCTTTTTAAAACGTAAAATACTTAGAAAATCATATATTTTAATTTTTTCTTGTTTCTGAAACTTTTATGTGTGGATTAAGTCGACTATTTTTTTTCTTTATTTTAGTGGTTTTTTTATGTGATAATAACTATCATATACACCAAATCGAAAAAATATGTTTTGAATTATAAATCAATATAGATTATGCTTGATGTATTTTGATATGGGATTTTAGTAGAAAGTTTAAGGGTCCTATTATTTTTTTTTCTTTTAATGATCAATTACATAAAATATTAAAAATATTTTTATATCTTATTAAAATATTCAATCATAAAAGAAGATTTTGATATCATTTAATTGATTTTGATGTTCATTTATAATATATTTTAGGTATGTTTCTTATGTACGAAAATAAAGGTGGATAATGCTAAAATAGGTAATTTTTATGAGTTAAATGTCAAAAAAGCTGTTTTATTTATTAAGTAAGCAAATAAGAATGTTTTTTTTTCTATTTTTTTTTTAATTTTATGTAATTTTTTTTATATTCCTATTCATTGAAAATACTAACTTTTTCGATTTTTTTAATACTGAGATATAATTAAAATCCAATATAATGTATTTTGTAAATTATTCACACTCATCGATAACACATTTCGGTAAAATAGACATGATTTTGAGTTTTAATCTGCTTGCTAAAGTAAAACAAACAACAGATTTAATGATTAAAAATTTGAAGAAATGAAATTTTTTATGAACTATTCAGGTGAGTTATATGCTATTTAATACATATAGTCGCCTAAATAACCATAAAGAGGTGCTAATTCTGTTAGATAGCTGAATAAAAACCCCTTTTTTGGTATTATTCTACCGCAAATTAACACGTCTAATGTTGAATATAACTATAATCGTACATTTATCATGAATTATTGGTACTAAAAATACATAAATTGTTAAATAGTTCAGCTAGGATGAAGAAAAAATGTCTATTTTAGAATACAGTGCTTGTTAAATACCATTTCTTTAATATATAAAAAAATAAATATGATAGTTTTCTACATATATCTAGTTATTAATCGTTTTATTTTCTACATTTTCTTACAACATTTATTTATAATGCATTTACCATATAATAAAAAAGTAGTTAGCCATTTTTTTGGATTTTTCATGTTTAAAAAGTAAATATACATACAGAAATAATATAAATATTGCTCTGATATAAAGTGAAAAATGCATAAATACTTGATTTTATTGTAAAAAGTGTATTTCATAGCAAAATATTTGACAATTTATATATGATAATCTATGTTTTATGTTTCTATAAAAATAATAGATTTATATTTTTTAAATTACGATGCAATGAACACAACAATAGAGTCGCCCTTCTAGGGTAGGGGCGACTCTATTATTATATTTATCACTCGTTTATGATATTATTTCTTACCATGTTTTCAATGATCAGTTAATCTAAATCTAAAATCTTTCAGTTTTAGTGAATAAAATATAAAGCCATTGATGTCTTTTACAAATTTAATAGCCTTTTATCACTTTTTTGTAATGAAAAAAACATCAAAATCTGTGCTAGATTACAAAATAAAACATAAATAAGAGATATAATTGCAAGATATAATCACTCTTATATTTTAAGATTGCTTCAACAGCCAAATATTTTAAAATTATATCCAAAAATGTAATAAATACATTTTTCGTAATTTCTTGGTAACATAAAACCTGGATTTTATATAACTTGCATTATTTAAATTGTTGTATTTTAGATATTTTATATATATATGTTAAATAGAAGCAATTTTCTACAAAAGTTAACACAAATAAGTTCTGATGCTTTTTTCTATAGTAAAAGTTTACATTTATTTGTGATTTTAAATCTATTCGATTGACATAAAAAATCACATATCCGTGTTTGTAAAAAACGATAAAAAATACTATTAGTGGTATGAAACAATATAAAAAAGGTTTTTTATGCAATTCCTTCTAGTATAATTTGAAGTTTTTCGTTTTTAAAATCCATAAGCTGTAACAATAAAAACTTATCTTCTGTATCGTAGTGTGAGTTTTATCTTAAAAATACAATGTTTTTTTTCCCTTTTCTTGATAATCTGTTTTATTTGTTTATAAAATTGCATACTAAGCCTTATGTGAATAAAAAAAGCTTTTTTTTTGTTTTTATAGATAATTGATTTCAAATTATATGTTTAACTATTTAAAGATTAATATTTAATTGCATAATAATTTTTTTTCTTATAAATAGGTTTGAATATTACTCGTTAGATTTTTATATGTTTTACTATATAAAAACGATTATTTTTGTTTTACTATATATACTTTTATAGATTCTTCTCTGATATTTAAAAAACTGAGTTTATTCATATGCGTTATAGTTTTTTTGCGTCATTTAATTAACATCAAAAAACATTTATTTCCAGAGAAACCAATTCTATATGAACTATTTTATTATTTTATACTTTATTATATTTGATTTGAATAGCGTAATATAATGTTTTTATATTTATTCTCTAATCGATATAACTATTACATTATGATAAATTTTGTTTCTTTTTCTGTTTTTATATAAATAAAATCAAAAATCGTATGTTTTTTTAGATTTTATTTTTATTTGTTAAACTAAATAATATATTTATTGGTTTTTTTTACAAATGGATAAAAACTGGAAAATTTATTATTATATTTTAAAACAATTTTATGGCTATTTGGTCCTCTTTTTTTATAAATGACTTTATATTTTTTTATTTATCTTCCATTTTTTAATAAATCTAATAGTTAGCTTTTCAAAAGTGAACATAAATTTTATATTTCTAGATTTGAAAATTCATGGTTTTATCCACATAAATGATGTAAATATTGAATTGCCAAGCATTTACTGTTTCACTAGAATATTAAAGTGTAATTTTTATATTTTTAGAATTATATACAAGAATTATGATATATTCCGAAGATATATGTTTTATAATGATTTTAGACGTGGGTTAAATAAAATCAATTTTGTAATTTTTTTTTTGAAATTTTATTTAGATGGATTTTGTCTGAAGGTTCAAATTTTACAATGATTATAGACATGGGATAAATAAATTAATTTTTGAAATTTTATTTAGATGGATTTTGTCTGAAGGTTCAAATTTTACAATGATTATAGACATGGGATAAATAAATTAATTTTTGAAATTTTATTTAGATGGATTTTGTCTGAAGGTTCAAATTTTACAATGATTATAGACATATGTTTAATAAATTAAATATACACTGTAAATTGAATAATTATTTGATATTATTTATATATCAACATTTGCTGTTTTGTTTTTATGTTCTACGTTTTTCGTTGGATATAATTATTTGCTTACAATAATTCAATTTTGTATTTTAATGTATTAATAATCTTTAGCTTCTATAAGATGTTTATCGTATATGTTAAATATCCTGTTTTACTTCATTTTAGTTATAATAATCTTGATTTTTGAATTTTGAAAAAGAATGTATATAAAGGTTTAATATTGTTACTTTATATGAAATTATATTTTATTATTTATATCACTGCTATTACTAGAATTCTTTTATTTATATATTTTTTTGTAAAAATTTCGCGAATCTTGAAAAAAATTAAATATTTACTAGAATTGATAGCTAGAAATATATGAATCCTTTTATTTTTTAATTTTTATAAACCTGTGTTATGTTCTCAACAGTTTTCTTTTGGCCTTTATCTAAACAAAGCTGATCTAAAATGGTCATTGATCAAATTTACCCCTTTTCTAGATAAGAAAATAAAATAATACGATTTTTACCATGATATTTCCGTCTATTTCTCCGAATTTTTGTCATAAAACTGATATTTTATCCATTGAGTTAATAATTATGCGTTTTTTTCTGAAAATGGGGCATATTTTTGAAAAAAAAAACAAAGCTCTGTATATCCTTTATCAGATTTTCTATTTTAGTTTATCTTTTTAATCATCGCTATGATAACATTAAAGTCCGAAAGTTCATGTCTTTATATTCTTATGCAATTAAGATCATAAATATATAACTAAATTGTAATAATGCCATTATTTATAGGAGATATATATGTTTTTATCCTTTTCAATGATAATGATAATTATACCACCATTTTTATGGTTTTTTGATATTTTTTTACTTTTTACGATCGCTTAATCCACATATTTATTAATAATTTACTTTTTTATTGTAAAAGTAAAATTAATTCTTATTACTTTTATAATTATTATCTTTAAATTCTGAACAATGCTTTTTTCTTTCTATTATAAACAAAAATATATTCATTCTATTTTATTTTATTTTGTTATTATTGGATATTTTATCTTTAGATTAAGATATTCGAACATATCGTGATGCAAGAAAAACACACTTAAATTTAATTATACGCTAGCATGTTGTTTTTCTATTCTAATTTTGAACATTCTAGATATAAAATATAGTTATCAAAACATTCGAATTTTCTTTTAATTTGGATTACGAGAAAGAATAATAAAAAAGAAAAATATTTAATATATAATGATACAATAAATTGTGATTTATTTTATTATATTTTTTAACTATTTTTTTACAAGCTATTATACTTTTTTTTATAAATTATTTATCCTGAATATTCTTCTGATTTTATTTAAATTTTCATTTAAAATCTATAAATTATTAAATCACCATAAAATTCTTAATATTTACATTTATAATAATAATAAGCGATATATATGTCTATTATATACATTAAACTAGATTTTCAGATTCTAAAGATCTTCTCATCAATTGTTCTTTATAATATTCAAAACCATAAATATTTTATTATTTTAAGATTATTTGTTAATAGAATAATAATATGAAAATTTTTGTGATTTAATTATATGTATTTTTATTTGTTATTTATTTCTTTGTTTAAGATTCTCTTGTTAATAAATTATTATTATTTTAAGTTTTTTATTTTATTTTTCATATATATAGAAATATACTGGCGAAATCGAAATACTTTTCGTGCTTAGTAATTTAGTATAATCTAATAATAGATTCATCTTTTAAGAAAATGAAATTTTCAAAGGAAATATAAATAGATTGAAAATTCAAATGCAATATTTTTCTATTTAGACACCAGATATTAGAGTTTTATGTAAATATTTAAAGTTTAATGCTCTAATATGATAATATTGATATATAAATCACGTCTCTGATAGAAAACTTTAGTTATTGTTTTATTTTATTCCGCATAAATTGTAATTTTTATTGATTATTTGTGGCTTAATCACCATATTTATGCCAAACTTTTGGTTTTTTTCTTTATATAGGCGGTTTTCTACTCTTCTAGTTGTATAGAATAAATCCTTTATGTTAAAAAAACAGCTTGTTTCAAAATAAATTTATATTAATAGTCAATTTTATTATAAATATTTTATGAGTAATGTTATATTATCATTTTTCTGTGCTATTTTAAATATAATATGTCTGCAGCGAGATGAGAAAAAACAAGTTTTATGTATTTTTTTAGTGCCAAAAAGACATATCAATCTCATTTTAAACATAATTTTATTACTTTTAGCTGAATTATGTCGCTGAATAGCCGAATAAGTGGTGATAAATATGGCCACTAGCATAGAAAGAAATCGTAAAATGATAATTTATGACATAATAAATACATTATCTAAAGTTGATAGAATATAAAATCATCTTTTTGTGGATATAATGCCATTACCAACTTGGTTATATTTAAGATTTTTTTGCCTTATAATAGATATTTATATACTCTACTGGACATAGATAATATTTGTACATATGTTTTGATATTCAGAAAAGGTGAATTTATTAATTTTTCGGTCAATTCCAAGTTTTATGTGTTGCCATATTTTTTTCTGTCTTAAAAAAACCTAGAACCAAGTCCTGTTTGGCGAAAAAAACAATATTTACTTGCTGATCATACTTTTATAAGCTAAGATACACATTCTGACTTTCTCATATTTCTCATTATCTGCGATTTTTTTTAATAATTAATGACATCGCAAAAAAAAGGGATTTTTTTTCTTGTAATAAAATTAAGTTTTCATATTTAAATTATCTTTTTAAAACGTAAAATACTTAGAAAATCATATATTTTAATTTTTTCTTGTTTCTGAAACTTTTATGTGTGGATTAAGTCGACTATTTTTTTTCTTTATTTTAGTGGTTTTTTTATGTGATAATAACTATCATATACACCAAATCGAAAAAATATGTTTTGAATTATAAATCAATATAGATTATGCTTGATGTATTTTGATATGGGATTTTAGTAGAAAGTTTAAGGGTCCTATTATTTTTTTTTCTTTTAATGATCAATTACATAAAATATTAAAAATATTTTTATATCTTATTAAAATATTCAATCATAAAAGAAGATTTTGATATCATTTAATTGATTTTGATGTTCATTTATAATATATTTTAGGTATGTTTCTTATGTACGAAAATAAAGGTGGATAATGCTAAAATAGGTAATTTTTATGAGTTAAATGTCAAAAAAGCTGTTTTATTTATTAAGTAAGCAAATAAGAATGTTTTTTTTTCTATTTTTTTTTTAATTTTATGTAATTTTTTTTATATTCCTATTCATTGAAAATACTAACTTTTTCGATTTTTTTAATACTGAGATATAATTAAAATCCAATATAATGTATTTTGTAAATTATTCACACTCATCGATAACACATTTCGGTAAAATAGACATGATTTTGAGTTTTAATCTGCTTGCTAAAGTAAAACAAACAACAGATTTAATGATTAAAAATTTGAAGAAATGAAATTTTTTATGAACTATTCAGGTGAGTTATATGCTATTTAATACATATAGTCGCCTAAATAACCATAAAGAGGTGCTAATTCTGTTAGATAGCTGAATAAAAACCCCTTTTTTGGTATTATTCTACCGCAAATTAACACGTCTAATGTTGAATATAACTATAATCGTACATTTATCATGAATTATTGGTACTAAAAATACATAAATTGTTAAATAGTTCAGCTAGGATGAAGAAAAAATGTCTATTTTAGAATACAGTGCTTGTTAAATACCATTTCTTTAATATATAAAAAAATAAATATGATAGTTTTCTACATATATCTAGTTATTAATCGTTTTATTTTCTACATTTTCTTACAACATTTATTTATAATGCATTTACCATATAATAAAAAAGTAGTTAGCCATTTTTTTGGATTTTTCATGTTTAAAAAGTAAATATACATACAGAAATAATATAAATATTGCTCTGATATAAAGTGAAAAATGCATAAATACTTGATTTTATTGTAAAAAGTGTATTTCATAGCAAAATATTTGACAATTTATATATGATAATCTATGTTTTATGTTTCTATAAAAATAATAGATTTATATTTTTTAAATTACGATGCAATGAACACAACAATAGAGTCGCCCTTCTAGGGTAGGGGCGACTCTATTATTATATTTATCACTCGTTTATGATATTATTTCTTACCATGTTTTCAATGATCAGTTAATCCTCATCTAAAATCTTTCAGTTTTAGTGAATAAAATGAAAAACCATTGATGTCTATTACAAATTAAATAGCCTTTTATCACTTTTTTGTAATGAAAAAAACATCAAAATCTGTGCTAGATTACAAAATAAAACATAAATAAGAGATATAATTGCAAGATATAATCACTCTTATATTTTAAGATTGCTTCAACAGCCAAATATTTTAAAATTATATCCAAAAATGTAATAAATACATTTTTCGTAATTTCTTGGTAACATAAAACCTGGATTTTATATAACTTGCATTATTTAAATTGTTGTATTTTAGATATTTTATATATATATGTTAAATAGAAGCAATTTTCTACAAAAGTTAACACAAATAAGTTCTGATGCTTTTTTCTATAGTAAAAGTTTACATTTATTTGTGATTTTAAATCTATTCGATTGACATAAAAAATCACATATCCGTGTTTGTAAAAAACGATAAAAAATACTATTAGTGGTATGAAACAATATAAAAAAGGTTTTTTATGCAATTCCTTCTAGTATAATTTGAAGTTTTTCGTTTTTAAAATCCATAAGCTGTAACAATAAAAACTTATCTTCTGTATCGTAGTGTGAGTTTTATCTTAAAAATACAATGTTTTTTTTCCCTTTTCTTGATAATCTGTTTTATTTGTTTATAAAATTGCATACTAAGCCTTATGTGAATAAAAAAAGCTTTTTTTTTGTTTTTATAGATAATTGATTTCAAATTATATGTTTAACTATTTAAAGATTAATATTTAATTGCATAATAATTTTTTTTCTTATAAATAGGTTTGAATATTACTCGTTAGATTTTTATATGTTTTACTATATAAAAACGATTATTTTTGTTTTACTATATATACTTTTATAGATTCTTCTCTGATATTTAAAAAACTGAGTTTATTCATATGCGTTATAGTTTTTTTGCGTCATTTAATTAACATCAAAAAACATTTATTTCCAGAGAAACCAATTCTATATGAACTATTTTATTATTTTATACTTTATTATATTTGATTTGAATAGCGTAATATAATGTTTTTATATTTATTCTCTAATCGATATAACTATTACATTATGATAAATTTTGTTTCTTTTTCTGTTTTTATATAAATAAAATCAAAAATCGTATGTTTTTTTAGATTTTATTTTTATTTGTTAAACTAAATAATATATTTATTGGTTTTTTTTACAAATGGATAAAAACTGGAAAATTTATTATTATATTTTAAAACAATTTTATGGCTATTTGGTCCTCTTTTTTTATAAATGACTTTATATTTTTTTATTTATCTTCCATTTTTTAATAAATCTAATAGTTAGCTTTTCAAAAGTGAACATAAATTTTATATTTCTAGATTTGAAAATTCATGGTTTTATCCACATAAATGATGTAAATATTGAATTGCCAAGCATTTACTGTTTCACTAGAATATTAAAGTGTAATTTTTATATTTTTAGAATTATATACAAGAATTATGATATATTCCGAAGATATATGTTTTATAATGATTTTAGACGTGGGTTAAATAAAATCAATTTTGTAATTTTTTTTTTGAAATTTTATTTAGATGGATTTTGTCTGAAGGTTCAAATTTTACAATGATTATAGACATGGGATAAATAAATTAATTTTTGAAATTTTATTTAGATGGATTTTGTCTGAAGGTTCAAATTTTACAATGATTATAGACATGGGATAAATAAATTAATTTTTGAAATTTTATTTAGATGGATTTTGTCTGAAGGTTCAAATTTTACAATGATTATAGACATATGTTTAATAAATTAAATATACACTGTAAATTGAATAATTATTTGATATTATTTATATATCAACATTTGCTGTTTTGTTTTTATGTTCTACGTTTTTCGTTGGATATAATTATTTGCTTACAATAATTCAATTTTGTATTTTAATGTATTAATAATCTTTAGCTTCTATAAGATGTTTATCGTATATGTTAAATATCCTGTTTTACTTCATTTTAGTTATAATAATCTTGATTTTTGAATTTTGAAAAAGAATGTATATAAAGGTTTAATATTGTTACTTTATATGAAATTATATTTTATTATTTATATCACTGCTATTACTAGAATTCTTTTATTTATATATTTTTTTGTAAAAATTTCGCGAATCTTGAAAAAAATTAAATATTTACTAGAATTGATAGCTAGAAATATATGAATCCTTTTATTTTTTAATTTTTATAAACCTGTGTTATGTTCTCAACAGTTTTCTTTTGGCCTTTATCTAAACAAAGCTGATCTAAAATGGTCATTGATCAAATTTACCCCTTTTCTAGATAAGAAAATAAAATAATACGATTTTTACCATGATATTTCCGTCTATTTCTCCGAATTTTTGTCATAAAACTGATATTTTATCCATTGAGTTAATAATTATGCGTTTTTTTCTGAAAATGGGGCATATTTTTGAAAAAAAAAACAAAGCTCTGTATATCCTTTATCAGATTTTCTATTTTAGTTTATCTTTTTAATCATCGCTATGATAACATTAAAGTCCGAAAGTTCATGTCTTTATATTCTTATGCAATTAAGATCATAAATATATAACTAAATTGTAATAATGCCATTATTTATAGGAGATATATATGTTTTTATCCTTTTCAATGATAATGATAATTATACCACCATTTTTATGGTTTTTTGATATTTTTTTACTTTTTACGATCGCTTAATCCACATATTTATTAATAATTTACTTTTTTATTGTAAAAGTAAAATTAATTCTTATTACTTTTATAATTATTATCTTTAAATTCTGAACAATGCTTTTTTCTTTCTATTATAAACAAAAATATATTCATTCTATTTTATTTTATTTTGTTATTATTGGATATTTTATCTTTAGATTAAGATATTCGAACATATCGTGATGCAAGAAAAACACACTTAAATTTAATTATACGCTAGCATGTTGTTTTTCTATTCTAATTTTGAACATTCTAGATATAAAATATAGTTATCAAAACATTCGAATTTTCTTTTAATTTGGATTACGAGAAAGAATAATAAAAAAGAAAAATATTTAATATATAATGATACAATAAATTGTGATTTATTTTATTATATTTTTTAACTATTTTTTTACAAGCTATTATACTTTTTTTTATAAATTATTTATCCTGAATATTCTTCTGATTTTATTTAAATTTTCATTTAAAATCTATAAATTATTAAATCACCATAAAATTCTTAATATTTACATTTATAATAATAATAAGCGATATATATGTCTATTATATACATTAAACTAGATTTTCAGATTCTAAAGATCTTCTCATCAATTGTTCTTTATAATATTCAAAACCATAAATATTTTATTATTTTAAGATTATTTGTTAATAGAATAATAATATGAAAATTTTTGTGATTTAATTATATGTATTTTTATTTGTTATTTATTTCTTTGTTTAAGATTCTCTTGTTAATAAATTATTATTATTTTAAGTTTTTTATTTTATTTTTCATATATATAGAAATATACTGGCGAAATCGAAATACTTTTCGTGCTTAGTAATTTAGTATAATCTAATAATAGATTCATCTTTTAAGAAAATGAAATTTTCAAAGGAAATATAAATAGATTGAAAATTCAAATGCAATATTTTTCTATTTAGACACCAGATATTAGAGTTTTATGTAAATATTTAAAGTTTAATGCTCTAATATGATAATATTGATATATAAATCACGTCTCTGATAGAAAACTTTAGTTATTGTTTTATTTTATTCCGCATAAATTGTAATTTTTATTGATTATTTGTGGCTTAATCACCATATTTATGCCAAACTTTTGGTTTTTTTCTTTATATAGGCGGTTTTCTACTCTTCTAGTTGTATAGAATAAATCCTTTATGTTAAAAAAACAGCTTGTTTCAAAATAAATTTATATTAATAGTCAATTTTATTATAAATATTTTATGAGTAATGTTATATTATCATTTTTCTGTGCTATTTTAAATATAATATGTCTGCAGCGAGATGAGAAAAAACAAGTTTTATGTATTTTTTTAGTGCCAAAAAGACATATCAATCTCATTTTAAACATAATTTTATTACTTTTAGCTGAATTATGTCGCTGAATAGCCGAATAAGTGGTGATAAATATGGCCACTAGCATAGAAAGAAATCGTAAAATGATAATTTATGACATAATAAATACATTATCTAAAGTTGATAGAATATAAAATCATCTTTTTGTGGATATAATGCCATTACCAACTTGGTTATATTTAAGATTTTTTTGCCTTATAATAGATATTTATATACTCTACTGGACATAGATAATATTTGTACATATGTTTTGATATTCAGAAAAGGTGAATTTATTAATTTTTCGGTCAATTCCAAGTTTTATGTGTTGCCATATTTTTTTCTGTCTTAAAAAAACCTAGAACCAAGTCCTGTTTGGCGAAAAAAACAATATTTACTTGCTGATCATACTTTTATAAGCTAAGATACACATTCTGACTTTCTCATATTTCTCATTATCTGCGATTTTTTTTAATAATTAATGACATCGCAAAAAAAAGGGATTTTTTTTCTTGTAATAAAATTAAGTTTTCATATTTAAATTATCTTTTTAAAACGTAAAATACTTAGAAAATCATATATTTTAATTTTTTCTTGTTTCTGAAACTTTTATGTGTGGATTAAGTCGACTATTTTTTTTCTTTATTTTAGTGGTTTTTTTATGTGATAATAACTATCATATACACCAAATCGAAAAAATATGTTTTGAATTATAAATCAATATAGATTATGCTTGATGTATTTTGATATGGGATTTTAGTAGAAAGTTTAAGGGTCCTATTATTTTTTTTTCTTTTAATGATCAATTACATAAAATATTAAAAATATTTTTATATCTTATTAAAATATTCAATCATAAAAGAAGATTTTGATATCATTTAATTGATTTTGATGTTCATTTATAATATATTTTAGGTATGTTTCTTATGTACGAAAATAAAGGTGGATAATGCTAAAATAGGTAATTTTTATGAGTTAAATGTCAAAAAAGCTGTTTTATTTATTAAGTAAGCAAATAAGAATGTTTTTTTTTCTATTTTTTTTTTAATTTTATGTAATTTTTTTTATATTCCTATTCATTGAAAATACTAACTTTTTCGATTTTTTTAATACTGAGATATAATTAAAATCCAATATAATGTATTTTGTAAATTATTCACACTCATCGATAACACATTTCGGTAAAATAGACATGATTTTGAGTTTTAATCTGCTTGCTAAAGTAAAACAAACAACAGATTTAATGATTAAAAATTTGAAGAAATGAAATTTTTTATGAACTATTCAGGTGAGTTATATGCTATTTAATACATATAGTCGCCTAAATAACCATAAAGAGGTGCTAATTCTGTTAGATAGCTGAATAAAAACCCCTTTTTTGGTATTATTCTACCGCAAATTAACACGTCTAATGTTGAATATAACTATAATCGTACATTTATCATGAATTATTGGTACTAAAAATACATAAATTGTTAAATAGTTCAGCTAGGATGAAGAAAAAATGTCTATTTTAGAATACAGTGCTTGTTAAATACCATTTCTTTAATATATAAAAAAATAAATATGATAGTTTTCTACATATATCTAGTTATTAATCGTTTTATTTTCTACATTTTCTTACAACATTTATTTATAATGCATTTACCATATAATAAAAAAGTAGTTAGCCATTTTTTTGGATTTTTCATGTTTAAAAAGTAAATATACATACAGAAATAATATAAATATTGCTCTGATATAAAGTGAAAAATGCATAAATACTTGATTTTATTGTAAAAAGTGTATTTTATGGCAAAATATTCGACAATTTATATATGATAATCTATGTTTTATATTTCTATAAAAATAATAGATTTATATTTTTTAAATTACGATGCAATGAACACAACAATAGAGTCGCCCTTCTAGGGTAGGGGCGACTCTATTATTATATTTATCACTCGTTTATGATATTATTTCTTACCATGTTTTCAATGATCAGTTAATCCTCATCTAAAATCTTTCAGTTTTAGTGAATAAAATGAAAAACCATTGATGTCTATTACAAATTAAATAGCCTTTTATCACTTTTTTGTAATGAAAAAAAAACATCAAAATCTGTGCTAGATTACAAAATAAAACATAAATAAGAGATATAATTGCAAGATATAATCACTCTTATATTTTAAGGCTGCTTCAACAGCCAAATATTTTAAAATTATATCCACAAATGTAATAAATACATTTTTCGTAATTTCTTGGTAACATAAAACCTGGATTTTATATAACTTGCATTATTTAAATTGTTGTATTTTAGATATTTTATATATATATGTTAAATAGAAGCAATTTTCTACAAAAGTTAACACAAATAAGTTCTGATGCTTTTTTCTATAGTAAAAGTTTACATTTATTTGTGATTTTAAATCTATTCGATTGACATAAAAAATCACATATCCGTGTTTGTAAAAAACGATAAAAAATACTATTAGTGGTATGAAACAATATAAAAAAGGTTTTTTATGCAATTCCTTCTAGTATAATTTGAAGTTTTTCGTTTTTAAAATCCATAAGCTGTAACAATAAAAACTTATCTTCTGTATCGTAGTGTGAGTTTTATCTTAAAAATACAATGTTTTTTTTCCCTTTTCTTGATAATCTGTTTTATTTGTTTATAAAATTGCATACTAAGCCTTATGTGAATAAAAAAAGCTTTTTTTTTGTTTTTATAGATAATTGATTTCAAATTATATGTTTAACTATTTAAAGATTAATATTTAATTGCATAATAATTTTTTTTCTTATAAATAGGTTTGAATATTACTCGTTAGATTTTTATATGTTTTACTATATAAAAACGATTATTTTTGTTTTACTATATATACTTTTATAGATTCTTCTCTGATATTTAAAAAACTGAGTTTATTCATATGCGTTATAGTTTTTTTGCGTCATTTAATTAACATCAAAAAACATTTATTTCCAGAGAAACCAATTCTATATGAACTATTTTATTATTTTATACTTTATTATATTTGATTTGAATAGCGTAATATAATGTTTTTATATTTATTCTCTAATCGATATAACTATTACATTATGATAAATTTTGTTTCTTTTTCTGTTTTTATATAAATAAAATCAAAAATCGTATGTTTTTTTAGATTTTATTTTTATTTGTTAAACTAAATAATATATTTATTGGTTTTTTTTACAAATGGATAAAAACTGGAAAATTTATTATTATATTTTAAAACAATTTTATGGCTATTTGGTCCTCTTTTTTTATAAATGACTTTATATTTTTTTATTTATCTTCCATTTTTTAATAAATCTAATAGTTAGCTTTTCAAAAGTGAACATAAATTTTATATTTCTAGATTTGAAAATTCATGGTTTTATCCACATAAATGATGTAAATATTGAATTGCCAAGCATTTACTGTTTCACTAGAATATTAAAGTGTAATTTTTATATTTTTAGAATTATATACAAGAATTATGATATATTCCGAAGATATATGTTTTATAATGATTTTAGACGTGGGTTAAATAAAATCAATTTTGTAATTTTTTTTTTGAAATTTTATTTAGATGGATTTTGTCTGAAGGTTCAAATTTTACAATGATTATAGACATGGGATAAATAAATTAATTTTTGAAATTTTATTTAGATGGATTTTGTCTGAAGGTTCAAATTTTACAATGATTATAGACATGGGATAAATAAATTAATTTTTGAAATTTTATTTAGATGGATTTTGTCTGAAGGTTCAAATTTTACAATGATTATAGACATATGTTTAATAAATTAAATATACACTGTAAATTGAATAATTATTTGATATTATTTATATATCAACATTTGCTGTTTTGTTTTTATGTTCTACGTTTTTCGTTGGATATAATTATTTGCTTACAATAATTCAATTTTGTATTTTAATGTATTAATAATCTTTAGCTTCTATAAGATGTTTATCGTATATGTTAAATATCCTGTTTTACTTCATTTTAGTTATAATAATCTTGATTTTTGAATTTTGAAAAAGAATGTATATAAAGGTTTAATATTGTTACTTTATATGAAATTATATTTTATTATTTATATCACTGCTATTACTAGAATTCTTTTATTTATATATTTTTTTGTAAAAATTTCGCGAATCTTGAAAAAAATTAAATATTTACTAGAATTGATAGCTAGAAATATATGAATCCTTTTATTTTTTAATTTTTATAAACCTGTGTTATGTTCTCAACAGTTTTCTTTTGGCCTTTATCTAAACAAAGCTGATCTAAAATGGTCATTGATCAAATTTACCCCTTTTCTAGATAAGAAAATAAAATAATACGATTTTTACCATGATATTTCCGTCTATTTCTCCGAATTTTTGTCATAAAACTGATATTTTATCCATTGAGTTAATAATTATGCGTTTTTTTCTGAAAATGGGGCATATTTTTGAAAAAAAAAACAAAGCTCTGTATATCCTTTATCAGATTTTCTATTTTAGTTTATCTTTTTAATCATCGCTATGATAACATTAAAGTCCGAAAGTTCATGTCTTTATATTCTTATGCAATTAAGATCATAAATATATAACTAAATTGTAATAATGCCATTATTTATAGGAGATATATATGTTTTTATCCTTTTCAATGATAATGATAATTATACCACCATTTTTATGGTTTTTTGATATTTTTTTACTTTTTACGATCGCTTAATCCACATATTTATTAATAATTTACTTTTTTATTGTAAAAGTAAAATTAATTCTTATTACTTTTATAATTATTATCTTTAAATTCTGAACAATGCTTTTTTCTTTCTATTATAAACAAAAATATATTCATTCTATTTTATTTTATTTTGTTATTATTGGATATTTTATCTTTAGATTAAGATATTCGAACATATCGTGATGCAAGAAAAACACACTTAAATTTAATTATACGCTAGCATGTTGTTTTTCTATTCTAATTTTGAACATTCTAGATATAAAATATAGTTATCAAAACATTCGAATTTTCTTTTAATTTGGATTACGAGAAAGAATAATAAAAAAGAAAAATATTTAATATATAATGATACAATAAATTGTGATTTATTTTATTATATTTTTTAACTATTTTTTTACAAGCTATTATACTTTTTTTTATAAATTATTTATCCTGAATATTCTTCTGATTTTATTTAAATTTTCATTTAAAATCTATAAATTATTAAATCACCATAAAATTCTTAATATTTACATTTATAATAATAATAAGCGATATATATGTCTATTATATACATTAAACTAGATTTTCAGATTCTAAAGATCTTCTCATCAATTGTTCTTTATAATATTCAAAACCATAAATATTTTATTATTTTAAGATTATTTGTTAATAGAATAATAATATGAAAATTTTTGTGATTTAATTATATGTATTTTTATTTGTTATTTATTTCTTTGTTTAAGATTCTCTTGTTAATAAATTATTATTATTTTAAGTTTTTTATTTTATTTTTCATATATATAGAAATATACTGGCGAAATCGAAATACTTTTCGTGCTTAGTAATTTAGTATAATCTAATAATAGATTCATCTTTTAAGAAAATGAAATTTTCAAAGGAAATATAAATAGATTGAAAATTCAAATGCAATATTTTTCTATTTAGACACCAGATATTAGAGTTTTATGTAAATATTTAAAGTTTAATGCTCTAATATGATAATATTGATATATAAATCACGTCTCTGATAGAAAACTTTAGTTATTGTTTTATTTTATTCCGCATAAATTGTAATTTTTATTGATTATTTGTGGCTTAATCACCATATTTATGCCAAACTTTTGGTTTTTTTCTTTATATAGGCGGTTTTCTACTCTTCTAGTTGTATAGAATAAATCCTTTATGTTAAAAAAACAGCTTGTTTCAAAATAAATTTATATTAATAGTCAATTTTATTATAAATATTTTATGAGTAATGTTATATTATCATTTTTCTGTGCTATTTTAAATATAATATGTCTGCAGCGAGATGAGAAAAAACAAGTTTTATGTATTTTTTTAGTGCCAAAAAGACATATCAATCTCATTTTAAACATAATTTTATTACTTTTAGCTGAATTATGTCGCTGAATAGCCGAATAAGTGGTGATAAATATGGCCACTAGCATAGAAAGAAATCGTAAAATGATAATTTATGACATAATAAATACATTATCTAAAGTTGATAGAATATAAAATCATCTTTTTGTGGATATAATGCCATTACCAACTTGGTTATATTTAAGATTTTTTTGCCTTATAATAGATATTTATATACTCTACTGGACATAGATAATATTTGTACATATGTTTTGATATTCAGAAAAGGTGAATTTATTAATTTTTCGGTCAATTCCAAGTTTTATGTGTTGCCATATTTTTTTCTGTCTTAAAAAAACCTAGAACCAAGTCCTGTTTGGCGAAAAAAACAATATTTACTTGCTGATCATACTTTTATAAGCTAAGATACACATTCTGACTTTCTCATATTTCTCATTATCTGCGATTTTTTTTAATAATTAATGACATCGCAAAAAAAAGGGATTTTTTTTCTTGTAATAAAATTAAGTTTTCATATTTAAATTATCTTTTTAAAACGTAAAATACTTAGAAAATCATATATTTTAATTTTTTCTTGTTTCTGAAACTTTTATGTGTGGATTAAGTCGACTATTTTTTTTCTTTATTTTAGTGGTTTTTTTATGTGATAATAACTATCATATACACCAAATCGAAAAAATATGTTTTGAATTATAAATCAATATAGATTATGCTTGATGTATTTTGATATGGGATTTTAGTAGAAAGTTTAAGGGTCCTATTATTTTTTTTTCTTTTAATGATCAATTACATAAAATATTAAAAATATTTTTATATCTTATTAAAATATTCAATCATAAAAGAAGATTTTGATATCATTTAATTGATTTTGATGTTCATTTATAATATATTTTAGGTATGTTTCTTATGTACGAAAATAAAGGTGGATAATGCTAAAATAGGTAATTTTTATGAGTTAAATGTCAAAAAAGCTGTTTTATTTATTAAGTAAGCAAATAAGAATGTTTTTTTTTCTATTTTTTTTTTAATTTTATGTAATTTTTTTTATATTCCTATTCATTGAAAATACTAACTTTTTCGATTTTTTTAATACTGAGATATAATTAAAATCCAATATAATGTATTTTGTAAATTATTCACACTCATCGATAACACATTTCGGTAAAATAGACATGATTTTGAGTTTTAATCTGCTTGCTAAAGTAAAACAAACAACAGATTTAATGATTAAAAATTTGAAGAAATGAAATTTTTTATGAACTATTCAGGTGAGTTATATGCTATTTAATACATATAGTCGCCTAAATAACCATAAAGAGGTGCTAATTCTGTTAGATAGCTGAATAAAAACCCCTTTTTTGGTATTATTCTACCGCAAATTAACACGTCTAATGTTGAATATAACTATAATCGTACATTTATCATGAATTATTGGTACTAAAAATACATAAATTGTTAAATAGTTCAGCTAGGATGAAGAAAAAATGTCTATTTTAGAATACAGTGCTTGTTAAATACCATTTCTTTAATATATAAAAAAATAAATATGATAGTTTTCTACATATATCTAGTTATTAATCGTTTTATTTTCTACATTTTCTTACAACATTTATTTATAATGCATTTACCATATAATAAAAAAGTAGTTAGCCATTTTTTTGGATTTTTCATGTTTAAAAAGTAAATATACATACAGAAATAATATAAATATTGCTCTGATATAAAGTGAAAAATGCATAAATACTTGATTTTATTGTAAAAAGTGTATTTCATAGCAAAATATTTGACAATTTATATATGATAATCTATGTTTTATGTTTCTATAAAAATAATAGATTTATATTTTTTAAATTACGATGCAATGAACACAACAATAGAGTCGCCCTTCTAGGGTAGGGGCGACTCTATTATTATATTTATCACTCGTTTATGATATTATTTCTTACCATGTTTTCAATGATCAGTTAATCTAAATCTAAAATCTTTCAGTTTTAGTGAATAAAATATAAAGCCATTGATGTCTTTTACAAATTTAATAGCCTTTTATCACTTTTTTGTAATGAAAAAAACATCAAAATCTGTGCTAGATTACAAAATAAAACATAAATAAGAGATATAATTGCAAGATATAATCACTCTTATATTTTAAGATTGCTTCAACAGCCAAATATTTTAAAATTATATCCAAAAATGTAATAAATACATTTTTCGTAATTTCTTGGTAACATAAAACCTGGATTTTATATAACTTGCATTATTTAAATTGTTGTATTTTAGATATTTTATATATATATGTTAAATAGAAGCAATTTTCTACAAAAGTTAACACAAATAAGTTCTGATGCTTTTTTCTATAGTAAAAGTTTACATTTATTTGTGATTTTAAATCTATTCGATTGACATAAAAAATCACATATCCGTGTTTGTAAAAAACGATAAAAAATACTATTAGTGGTATGAAACAATATAAAAAAGGTTTTTTATGCAATTCCTTCTAGTATAATTTGAAGTTTTTCGTTTTTAAAATCCATAAGCTGTAACAATAAAAACTTATCTTCTGTATCGTAGTGTGAGTTTTATCTTAAAAATACAATGTTTTTTTTCCCTTTTCTTGATAATCTGTTTTATTTGTTTATAAAATTGCATACTAAGCCTTATGTGAATAAAAAAAGCTTTTTTTTTGTTTTTATAGATAATTGATTTCAAATTATATGTTTAACTATTTAAAGATTAATATTTAATTGCATAATAATTTTTTTTCTTATAAATAGGTTTGAATATTACTCGTTAGATTTTTATATGTTTTACTATATAAAAACGATTATTTTTGTTTTACTATATATACTTTTATAGATTCTTCTCTGATATTTAAAAAACTGAGTTTATTCATATGCGTTATAGTTTTTTTGCGTCATTTAATTAACATCAAAAAACATTTATTTCCAGAGAAACCAATTCTATATGAACTATTTTATTATTTTATACTTTATTATATTTGATTTGAATAGCGTAATATAATGTTTTTATATTTATTCTCTAATCGATATAACTATTACATTATGATAAATTTTGTTTCTTTTTCTGTTTTTATATAAATAAAATCAAAAATCGTATGTTTTTTTAGATTTTATTTTTATTTGTTAAACTAAATAATATATTTATTGGTTTTTTTTACAAATGGATAAAAACTGGAAAATTTATTATTATATTTTAAAACAATTTTATGGCTATTTGGTCCTCTTTTTTTATAAATGACTTTATATTTTTTTATTTATCTTCCATTTTTTAATAAATCTAATAGTTAGCTTTTCAAAAGTGAACATAAATTTTATATTTCTAGATTTGAAAATTCATGGTTTTATCCACATAAATGATGTAAATATTGAATTGCCAAGCATTTACTGTTTCACTAGAATATTAAAGTGTAATTTTTATATTTTTAGAATTATATACAAGAATTATGATATATTCCGAAGATATATGTTTTATAATGATTTTAGACGTGGGTTAAATAAAATCAATTTTGTAATTTTTTTTTTGAAATTTTATTTAGATGGATTTTGTCTGAAGGTTCAAATTTTACAATGATTATAGACATGGGATAAATAAATTAATTTTTGAAATTTTATTTAGATGGATTTTGTCTGAAGGTTCAAATTTTACAATGATTATAGACATGGGATAAATAAATTAATTTTTGAAATTTTATTTAGATGGATTTTGTCTGAAGGTTCAAATTTTACAATGATTATAGACATATGTTTAATAAATTAAATATACACTGTAAATTGAATAATTATTTGATATTATTTATATATCAACATTTGCTGTTTTGTTTTTATGTTCTACGTTTTTCGTTGGATATAATTATTTGCTTACAATAATTCAATTTTGTATTTTAATGTATTAATAATCTTTAGCTTCTATAAGATGTTTATCGTATATGTTAAATATCCTGTTTTACTTCATTTTAGTTATAATAATCTTGATTTTTGAATTTTGAAAAAGAATGTATATAAAGGTTTAATATTGTTACTTTATATGAAATTATATTTTATTATTTATATCACTGCTATTACTAGAATTCTTTTATTTATATATTTTTTTGTAAAAATTTCGCGAATCTTGAAAAAAATTAAATATTTACTAGAATTGATAGCTAGAAATATATGAATCCTTTTATTTTTTAATTTTTATAAACCTGTGTTATGTTCTCAACAGTTTTCTTTTGGCCTTTATCTAAACAAAGCTGATCTAAAATGGTCATTGATCAAATTTACCCCTTTTCTAGATAAGAAAATAAAATAATACGATTTTTACCATGATATTTCCGTCTATTTCTCCGAATTTTTGTCATAAAACTGATATTTTATCCATTGAGTTAATAATTATGCGTTTTTTTCTGAAAATGGGGCATATTTTTGAAAAAAAAAACAAAGCTCTGTATATCCTTTATCAGATTTTCTATTTTAGTTTATCTTTTTAATCATCGCTATGATAACATTAAAGTCCGAAAGTTCATGTCTTTATATTCTTATGCAATTAAGATCATAAATATATAACTAAATTGTAATAATGCCATTATTTATAGGAGATATATATGTTTTTATCCTTTTCAATGATAATGATAATTATACCACCATTTTTATGGTTTTTTGATATTTTTTTACTTTTTACGATCGCTTAATCCACATATTTATTAATAATTTACTTTTTTATTGTAAAAGTAAAATTAATTCTTATTACTTTTATAATTATTATCTTTAAATTCTGAACAATGCTTTTTTCTTTCTATTATAAACAAAAATATATTCATTCTATTTTATTTTATTTTGTTATTATTGGATATTTTATCTTTAGATTAAGATATTCGAACATATCGTGATGCAAGAAAAACACACTTAAATTTAATTATACGCTAGCATGTTGTTTTTCTATTCTAATTTTGAACATTCTAGATATAAAATATAGTTATCAAAACATTCGAATTTTCTTTTAATTTGGATTACGAGAAAGAATAATAAAAAAGAAAAATATTTAATATATAATGATACAATAAATTGTGATTTATTTTATTATATTTTTTAACTATTTTTTTACAAGCTATTATACTTTTTTTTATAAATTATTTATCCTGAATATTCTTCTGATTTTATTTAAATTTTCATTTAAAATCTATAAATTATTAAATCACCATAAAATTCTTAATATTTACATTTATAATAATAATAAGCGATATATATGTCTATTATATACATTAAACTAGATTTTCAGATTCTAAAGATCTTCTCATCAATTGTTCTTTATAATATTCAAAACCATAAATATTTTATTATTTTAAGATTATTTGTTAATAGAATAATAATATGAAAATTTTTGTGATTTAATTATATGTATTTTTATTTGTTATTTATTTCTTTGTTTAAGATTCTCTTGTTAATAAATTATTATTATTTTAAGTTTTTTATTTTATTTTTCATATATATAGAAATATACTGGCGAAATCGAAATACTTTTCGTGCTTAGTAATTTAGTATAATCTAATAATAGATTCATCTTTTAAGAAAATGAAATTTTCAAAGGAAATATAAATAGATTGAAAATTCAAATGCAATATTTTTCTATTTAGACACCAGATATTAGAGTTTTATGTAAATATTTAAAGTTTAATGCTCTAATATGATAATATTGATATATAAATCACGTCTCTGATAGAAAACTTTAGTTATTGTTTTATTTTATTCCGCATAAATTGTAATTTTTATTGATTATTTGTGGCTTAATCACCATATTTATGCCAAACTTTTGGTTTTTTTCTTTATATAGGCGGTTTTCTACTCTTCTAGTTGTATAGAATAAATCCTTTATGTTAAAAAAACAGCTTGTTTCAAAATAAATTTATATTAATAGTCAATTTTATTATAAATATTTTATGAGTAATGTTATATTATCATTTTTCTGTGCTATTTTAAATATAATATGTCTGCAGCGAGATGAGAAAAAACAAGTTTTATGTATTTTTTTAGTGCCAAAAAGACATATCAATCTCATTTTAAACATAATTTTATTACTTTTAGCTGAATTATGTCGCTGAATAGCCGAATAAGTGGTGATAAATATGGCCACTAGCATAGAAAGAAATCGTAAAATGATAATTTATGACATAATAAATACATTATCTAAAGTTGATAGAATATAAAATCATCTTTTTGTGGATATAATGCCATTACCAACTTGGTTATATTTAAGATTTTTTTGCCTTATAATAGATATTTATATACTCTACTGGACATAGATAATATTTGTACATATGTTTTGATATTCAGAAAAGGTGAATTTATTAATTTTTCGGTCAATTCCAAGTTTTATGTGTTGCCATATTTTTTTCTGTCTTAAAAAAACCTAGAACCAAGTCCTGTTTGGCGAAAAAAACAATATTTACTTGCTGATCATACTTTTATAAGCTAAGATACACATTCTGACTTTCTCATATTTCTCATTATCTGCGATTTTTTTTAATAATTAATGACATCGCAAAAAAAAGGGATTTTTTTTCTTGTAATAAAATTAAGTTTTCATATTTAAATTATCTTTTTAAAACGTAAAATACTTAGAAAATCATATATTTTAATTTTTTCTTGTTTCTGAAACTTTTATGTGTGGATTAAGTCGACTATTTTTTTTCTTTATTTTAGTGGTTTTTTTATGTGATAATAACTATCATATACACCAAATCGAAAAAATATGTTTTGAATTATAAATCAATATAGATTATGCTTGATGTATTTTGATATGGGATTTTAGTAGAAAGTTTAAGGGTCCTATTATTTTTTTTTCTTTTAATGATCAATTACATAAAATATTAAAAATATTTTTATATCTTATTAAAATATTCAATCATAAAAGAAGATTTTGATATCATTTAATTGATTTTGATGTTCATTTATAATATATTTTAGGTATGTTTCTTATGTACGAAAATAAAGGTGGATAATGCTAAAATAGGTAATTTTTATGAGTTAAATGTCAAAAAAGCTGTTTTATTTATTAAGTAAGCAAATAAGAATGTTTTTTTTTCTATTTTTTTTTTAATTTTATGTAATTTTTTTTATATTCCTATTCATTGAAAATACTAACTTTTTCGATTTTTTTAATACTGAGATATAATTAAAATCCAATATAATGTATTTTGTAAATTATTCACACTCATCGATAACACATTTCGGTAAAATAGACATGATTTTGAGTTTTAATCTGCTTGCTAAAGTAAAACAAACAACAGATTTAATGATTAAAAATTTGAAGAAATGAAATTTTTTATGAACTATTCAGGTGAGTTATATGCTATTTAATACATATAGTCGCCTAAATAACCATAAAGAGGTGCTAATTCTGTTAGATAGCTGAATAAAAACCCCTTTTTTGGTATTATTCTACCGCAAATTAACACGTCTAATGTTGAATATAACTATAATCGTACATTTATCATGAATTATTGGTACTAAAAATACATAAATTGTTAAATAGTTCAGCTAGGATGAAGAAAAAATGTCTATTTTAGAATACAGTGCTTGTTAAATACCATTTCTTTAATATATAAAAAAATAAATATGATAGTTTTCTACATATATCTAGTTATTAATCGTTTTATTTTCTACATTTTCTTACAACATTTATTTATAATGCATTTACCATATAATAAAAAAGTAGTTAGCCATTTTTTTGGATTTTTCATGTTTAAAAAGTAAATATACATACAGAAATAATATAAATATTGCTCTGATATAAAGTGAAAAATGCATAAATACTTGATTTTATTGTAAAAAGTGTATTTCATAGCAAAATATTTGACAATTTATATATGATAATCTATGTTTTATGTTTCTATAAAAATAATAGATTTATATTTTTTAAATTACGATGCAATGAACACAACAATAGAGTCGCCCTTCTAGGGTAGGGGCGACTCTATTATTATATTTATCACTCGTTTATGATATTATTTCTTACCATGTTTTCAATGATCAGTTAATCTAAATCTAAAATCTTTCAGTTTTAGTGAATAAAATATAAAGCCATTGATGTCTTTTACAAATTTAATAGCCTTTTATCACTTTTTTGTAATGAAAAAAACATCAAAATCTGTGCTAGATTACAAAATAAAACATAAATAAGAGATATAATTGCAAGATATAATCACTCTTATATTTTAAGATTGCTTCAACAGCCAAATATTTTAAAATTATATCCAAAAATGTAATAAATACATTTTTCGTAATTTCTTGGTAACATAAAACCTGGATTTTATATAACTTGCATTATTTAAATTGTTGTATTTTAGATATTTTATATATATATGTTAAATAGAAGCAATTTTCTACAAAAGTTAACACAAATAAGTTCTGATGCTTTTTTCTATAGTAAAAGTTTACATTTATTTGTGATTTTAAATCTATTCGATTGACATAAAAAATCACATATCCGTGTTTGTAAAAAACGATAAAAAATACTATTAGTGGTATGAAACAATATAAAAAAGGTTTTTTATGCAATTCCTTCTAGTATAATTTGAAGTTTTTCGTTTTTAAAATCCATAAGCTGTAACAATAAAAACTTATCTTCTGTATCGTAGTGTGAGTTTTATCTTAAAAATACAATGTTTTTTTTCCCTTTTCTTGATAATCTGTTTTATTTGTTTATAAAATTGCATACTAAGCCTTATGTGAATAAAAAAAGCTTTTTTTTTGTTTTTATAGATAATTGATTTCAAATTATATGTTTAACTATTTAAAGATTAATATTTAATTGCATAATAATTTTTTTTCTTATAAATAGGTTTGAATATTACTCGTTAGATTTTTATATGTTTTACTATATAAAAACGATTATTTTTGTTTTACTATATATACTTTTATAGATTCTTCTCTGATATTTAAAAAACTGAGTTTATTCATATGCGTTATAGTTTTTTTGCGTCATTTAATTAACATCAAAAAACATTTATTTCCAGAGAAACCAATTCTATATGAACTATTTTATTATTTTATACTTTATTATATTTGATTTGAATAGCGTAATATAATGTTTTTATATTTATTCTCTAATCGATATAACTATTACATTATGATAAATTTTGTTTCTTTTTCTGTTTTTATATAAATAAAATCAAAAATCGTATGTTTTTTTAGATTTTATTTTTATTTGTTAAACTAAATAATATATTTATTGGTTTTTTTTACAAATGGATAAAAACTGGAAAATTTATTATTATATTTTAAAACAATTTTATGGCTATTTGGTCCTCTTTTTTTATAAATGACTTTATATTTTTTTATTTATCTTCCATTTTTTAATAAATCTAATAGTTAGCTTTTCAAAAGTGAACATAAATTTTATATTTCTAGATTTGAAAATTCATGGTTTTATCCACATAAATGATGTAAATATTGAATTGCCAAGCATTTACTGTTTCACTAGAATATTAAAGTGTAATTTTTATATTTTTAGAATTATATACAAGAATTATGATATATTCCGAAGATATATGTTTTATAATGATTTTAGACGTGGGTTAAATAAAATCAATTTTGTAATTTTTTTTTTGAAATTTTATTTAGATGGATTTTGTCTGAAGGTTCAAATTTTACAATGATTATAGACATGGGATAAATAAATTAATTTTTGAAATTTTATTTAGATGGATTTTGTCTGAAGGTTCAAATTTTACAATGATTATAGACATGGGATAAATAAATTAATTTTTGAAATTTTATTTAGATGGATTTTGTCTGAAGGTTCAAATTTTACAATGATTATAGACATATGTTTAATAAATTAAATATACACTGTAAATTGAATAATTATTTGATATTATTTATATATCAACATTTGCTGTTTTGTTTTTATGTTCTACGTTTTTCGTTGGATATAATTATTTGCTTACAATAATTCAATTTTGTATTTTAATGTATTAATAATCTTTAGCTTCTATAAGATGTTTATCGTATATGTTAAATATCCTGTTTTACTTCATTTTAGTTATAATAATCTTGATTTTTGAATTTTGAAAAAGAATGTATATAAAGGTTTAATATTGTTACTTTATATGAAATTATATTTTATTATTTATATCACTGCTATTACTAGAATTCTTTTATTTATATATTTTTTTGTAAAAATTTCGCGAATCTTGAAAAAAATTAAATATTTACTAGAATTGATAGCTAGAAATATATGAATCCTTTTATTTTTTAATTTTTATAAACCTGTGTTATGTTCTCAACAGTTTTCTTTTGGCCTTTATCTAAACAAAGCTGATCTAAAATGGTCATTGATCAAATTTACCCCTTTTCTAGATAAGAAAATAAAATAATACGATTTTTACCATGATATTTCCGTCTATTTCTCCGAATTTTTGTCATAAAACTGATATTTTATCCATTGAGTTAATAATTATGCGTTTTTTTCTGAAAATGGGGCATATTTTTGAAAAAAAAAACAAAGCTCTGTATATCCTTTATCAGATTTTCTATTTTAGTTTATCTTTTTAATCATCGCTATGATAACATTAAAGTCCGAAAGTTCATGTCTTTATATTCTTATGCAATTAAGATCATAAATATATAACTAAATTGTAATAATGCCATTATTTATAGGAGATATATATGTTTTTATCCTTTTCAATGATAATGATAATTATACCACCATTTTTATGGTTTTTTGATATTTTTTTACTTTTTACGATCGCTTAATCCACATATTTATTAATAATTTACTTTTTTATTGTAAAAGTAAAATTAATTCTTATTACTTTTATAATTATTATCTTTAAATTCTGAACAATGCTTTTTTCTTTCTATTATAAACAAAAATATATTCATTCTATTTTATTTTATTTTGTTATTATTGGATATTTTATCTTTAGATTAAGATATTCGAACATATCGTGATGCAAGAAAAACACACTTAAATTTAATTATACGCTAGCATGTTGTTTTTCTATTCTAATTTTGAACATTCTAGATATAAAATATAGTTATCAAAACATTCGAATTTTCTTTTAATTTGGATTACGAGAAAGAATAATAAAAAAGAAAAATATTTAATATATAATGATACAATAAATTGTGATTTATTTTATTATATTTTTTAACTATTTTTTTACAAGCTATTATACTTTTTTTTATAAATTATTTATCCTGAATATTCTTCTGATTTTATTTAAATTTTCATTTAAAATCTATAAATTATTAAATCACCATAAAATTCTTAATATTTACATTTATAATAATAATAAGCGATATATATGTCTATTATATACATTAAACTAGATTTTCAGATTCTAAAGATCTTCTCATCAATTGTTCTTTATAATATTCAAAACCATAAATATTTTATTATTTTAAGATTATTTGTTAATAGAATAATAATATGAAAATTTTTGTGATTTAATTATATGTATTTTTATTTGTTATTTATTTCTTTGTTTAAGATTCTCTTGTTAATAAATTATTATTATTTTAAGTTTTTTATTTTATTTTTCATATATATAGAAATATACTGGCGAAATCGAAATACTTTTCGTGCTTAGTAATTTAGTATAATCTAATAATAGATTCATCTTTTAAGAAAATGAAATTTTCAAAGGAAATATAAATAGATTGAAAATTCAAATGCAATATTTTTCTATTTAGACACCAGATATTAGAGTTTTATGTAAATATTTAAAGTTTAATGCTCTAATATGATAATATTGATATATAAATCACGTCTCTGATAGAAAACTTTAGTTATTGTTTTATTTTATTCCGCATAAATTGTAATTTTTATTGATTATTTGTGGCTTAATCACCATATTTATGCCAAACTTTTGGTTTTTTTCTTTATATAGGCGGTTTTCTACTCTTCTAGTTGTATAGAATAAATCCTTTATGTTAAAAAAACAGCTTGTTTCAAAATAAATTTATATTAATAGTCAATTTTATTATAAATATTTTATGAGTAATGTTATATTATCATTTTTCTGTGCTATTTTAAATATAATATGTCTGCAGCGAGATGAGAAAAAACAAGTTTTATGTATTTTTTTAGTGCCAAAAAGACATATCAATCTCATTTTAAACATAATTTTATTACTTTTAGCTGAATTATGTCGCTGAATAGCCGAATAAGTGGTGATAAATATGGCCACTAGCATAGAAAGAAATCGTAAAATGATAATTTATGACATAATAAATACATTATCTAAAGTTGATAGAATATAAAATCATCTTTTTGTGGATATAATGCCATTACCAACTTGGTTATATTTAAGATTTTTTTGCCTTATAATAGATATTTATATACTCTACTGGACATAGATAATATTTGTACATATGTTTTGATATTCAGAAAAGGTGAATTTATTAATTTTTCGGTCAATTCCAAGTTTTATGTGTTGCCATATTTTTTTCTGTCTTAAAAAAACCTAGAACCAAGTCCTGTTTGGCGAAAAAAACAATATTTACTTGCTGATCATACTTTTATAAGCTAAGATACACATTCTGACTTTCTCATATTTCTCATTATCTGCGATTTTTTTTAATAATTAATGACATCGCAAAAAAAAGGGATTTTTTTTCTTGTAATAAAATTAAGTTTTCATATTTAAATTATCTTTTTAAAACGTAAAATACTTAGAAAATCATATATTTTAATTTTTTCTTGTTTCTGAAACTTTTATGTGTGGATTAAGTCGACTATTTTTTTTCTTTATTTTAGTGGTTTTTTTATGTGATAATAACTATCATATACACCAAATCGAAAAAATATGTTTTGAATTATAAATCAATATAGATTATGCTTGATGTATTTTGATATGGGATTTTAGTAGAAAGTTTAAGGGTCCTATTATTTTTTTTTCTTTTAATGATCAATTACATAAAATATTAAAAATATTTTTATATCTTATTAAAATATTCAATCATAAAAGAAGATTTTGATATCATTTAATTGATTTTGATGTTCATTTATAATATATTTTAGGTATGTTTCTTATGTACGAAAATAAAGGTGGATAATGCTAAAATAGGTAATTTTTATGAGTTAAATGTCAAAAAAGCTGTTTTATTTATTAAGTAAGCAAATAAGAATGTTTTTTTTTCTATTTTTTTTTTAATTTTATGTAATTTTTTTTATATTCCTATTCATTGAAAATACTAACTTTTTCGATTTTTTTAATACTGAGATATAATTAAAATCCAATATAATGTATTTTGTAAATTATTCACACTCATCGATAACACATTTCGGTAAAATAGACATGATTTTGAGTTTTAATCTGCTTGCTAAAGTAAAACAAACAACAGATTTAATGATTAAAAATTTGAAGAAATGAAATTTTTTATGAACTATTCAGGTGAGTTATATGCTATTTAATACATATAGTCGCCTAAATAACCATAAAGAGGTGCTAATTCTGTTAGATAGCTGAATAAAAACCCCTTTTTTGGTATTATTCTACCGCAAATTAACACGTCTAATGTTGAATATAACTATAATCGTACATTTATCATGAATTATTGGTACTAAAAATACATAAATTGTTAAATAGTTCAGCTAGGATGAAGAAAAAATGTCTATTTTAGAATACAGTGCTTGTTAAATACCATTTCTTTAATATATAAAAAAATAAATATGATAGTTTTCTACATATATCTAGTTATTAATCGTTTTATTTTCTACATTTTCTTACAACATTTATTTATAATGCATTTACCATATAATAAAAAAGTAGTTAGCCATTTTTTTGGATTTTTCATGTTTAAAAAGTAAATATACATACAGAAATAATATAAATATTGCTCTGATATAAAGTGAAAAATGCATAAATACTTGATTTTATTGTAAAAAGTGTATTTCATAGCAAAATATTTGACAATTTATATATGATAATCTATGTTTTATGTTTCTATAAAAATAATAGATTTATATTTTTTAAATTACGATGCAATGAACACAACAATAGAGTCGCCCTTCTAGGGTAGGGGCGACTCTATTATTATATTTATCACTCGTTTATGATATTATTTCTTACCATGTTTTCAATGATCAGTTAATCTAAATCTAAAATCTTTCAGTTTTAGTGAATAAAATATAAAGCCATTGATGTCTTTTACAAATTTAATAGCCTTTTATCACTTTTTTGTAATGAAAAAAACATCAAAATCTGTGCTAGATTACAAAATAAAACATAAATAAGAGATATAATTGCAAGATATAATCACTCTTATATTTTAAGATTGCTTCAACAGCCAAATATTTTAAAATTATATCCAAAAATGTAATAAATACATTTTTCGTAATTTCTTGGTAACATAAAACCTGGATTTTATATAACTTGCATTATTTAAATTGTTGTATTTTAGATATTTTATATATATATGTTAAATAGAAGCAATTTTCTACAAAAGTTAACACAAATAAGTTCTGATGCTTTTTTCTATAGTAAAAGTTTACATTTATTTGTGATTTTAAATCTATTCGATTGACATAAAAAATCACATATCCGTGTTTGTAAAAAACGATAAAAAATACTATTAGTGGTATGAAACAATATAAAAAAGGTTTTTTATGCAATTCCTTCTAGTATAATTTGAAGTTTTTCGTTTTTAAAATCCATAAGCTGTAACAATAAAAACTTATCTTCTGTATCGTAGTGTGAGTTTTATCTTAAAAATACAATGTTTTTTTTCCCTTTTCTTGATAATCTGTTTTATTTGTTTATAAAATTGCATACTAAGCCTTATGTGAATAAAAAAAGCTTTTTTTTTGTTTTTATAGATAATTGATTTCAAATTATATGTTTAACTATTTAAAGATTAATATTTAATTGCATAATAATTTTTTTTCTTATAAATAGGTTTGAATATTACTCGTTAGATTTTTATATGTTTTACTATATAAAAACGATTATTTTTGTTTTACTATATATACTTTTATAGATTCTTCTCTGATATTTAAAAAACTGAGTTTATTCATATGCGTTATAGTTTTTTTGCGTCATTTAATTAACATCAAAAAACATTTATTTCCAGAGAAACCAATTCTATATGAACTATTTTATTATTTTATACTTTATTATATTTGATTTGAATAGCGTAATATAATGTTTTTATATTTATTCTCTAATCGATATAACTATTACATTATGATAAATTTTGTTTCTTTTTCTGTTTTTATATAAATAAAATCAAAAATCGTATGTTTTTTTAGATTTTATTTTTATTTGTTAAACTAAATAATATATTTATTGGTTTTTTTTACAAATGGATAAAAACTGGAAAATTTATTATTATATTTTAAAACAATTTTATGGCTATTTGGTCCTCTTTTTTTATAAATGACTTTATATTTTTTTATTTATCTTCCATTTTTTAATAAATCTAATAGTTAGCTTTTCAAAAGTGAACATAAATTTTATATTTCTAGATTTGAAAATTCATGGTTTTATCCACATAAATGATGTAAATATTGAATTGCCAAGCATTTACTGTTTCACTAGAATATTAAAGTGTAATTTTTATATTTTTAGAATTATATACAAGAATTATGATATATTCCGAAGATATATGTTTTATAATGATTTTAGACGTGGGTTAAATAAAATCAATTTTGTAATTTTTTTTTTGAAATTTTATTTAGATGGATTTTGTCTGAAGGTTCAAATTTTACAATGATTATAGACATGGGATAAATAAATTAATTTTTGAAATTTTATTTAGATGGATTTTGTCTGAAGGTTCAAATTTTACAATGATTATAGACATGGGATAAATAAATTAATTTTTGAAATTTTATTTAGATGGATTTTGTCTGAAGGTTCAAATTTTACAATGATTATAGACATATGTTTAATAAATTAAATATACACTGTAAATTGAATAATTATTTGATATTATTTATATATCAACATTTGCTGTTTTGTTTTTATGTTCTACGTTTTTCGTTGGATATAATTATTTGCTTACAATAATTCAATTTTGTATTTTAATGTATTAATAATCTTTAGCTTCTATAAGATGTTTATCGTATATGTTAAATATCCTGTTTTACTTCATTTTAGTTATAATAATCTTGATTTTTGAATTTTGAAAAAGAATGTATATAAAGGTTTAATATTGTTACTTTATATGAAATTATATTTTATTATTTATATCACTGCTATTACTAGAATTCTTTTATTTATATATTTTTTTGTAAAAATTTCGCGAATCTTGAAAAAAATTAAATATTTACTAGAATTGATAGCTAGAAATATATGAATCCTTTTATTTTTTAATTTTTATAAACCTGTGTTATGTTCTCAACAGTTTTCTTTTGGCCTTTATCTAAACAAAGCTGATCTAAAATGGTCATTGATCAAATTTACCCCTTTTCTAGATAAGAAAATAAAATAATACGATTTTTACCATGATATTTCCGTCTATTTCTCCGAATTTTTGTCATAAAACTGATATTTTATCCATTGAGTTAATAATTATGCGTTTTTTTCTGAAAATGGGGCATATTTTTGAAAAAAAAAACAAAGCTCTGTATATCCTTTATCAGATTTTCTATTTTAGTTTATCTTTTTAATCATCGCTATGATAACATTAAAGTCCGAAAGTTCATGTCTTTATATTCTTATGCAATTAAGATCATAAATATATAACTAAATTGTAATAATGCCATTATTTATAGGAGATATATATGTTTTTATCCTTTTCAATGATAATGATAATTATACCACCATTTTTATGGTTTTTTGATATTTTTTTACTTTTTACGATCGCTTAATCCACATATTTATTAATAATTTACTTTTTTATTGTAAAAGTAAAATTAATTCTTATTACTTTTATAATTATTATCTTTAAATTCTGAACAATGCTTTTTTCTTTCTATTATAAACAAAAATATATTCATTCTATTTTATTTTATTTTGTTATTATTGGATATTTTATCTTTAGATTAAGATATTCGAACATATCGTGATGCAAGAAAAACACACTTAAATTTAATTATACGCTAGCATGTTGTTTTTCTATTCTAATTTTGAACATTCTAGATATAAAATATAGTTATCAAAACATTCGAATTTTCTTTTAATTTGGATTACGAGAAAGAATAATAAAAAAGAAAAATATTTAATATATAATGATACAATAAATTGTGATTTATTTTATTATATTTTTTAACTATTTTTTTACAAGCTATTATACTTTTTTTTATAAATTATTTATCCTGAATATTCTTCTGATTTTATTTAAATTTTCATTTAAAATCTATAAATTATTAAATCACCATAAAATTCTTAATATTTACATTTATAATAATAATAAGCGATATATATGTCTATTATATACATTAAACTAGATTTTCAGATTCTAAAGATCTTCTCATCAATTGTTCTTTATAATATTCAAAACCATAAATATTTTATTATTTTAAGATTATTTGTTAATAGAATAATAATATGAAAATTTTTGTGATTTAATTATATGTATTTTTATTTGTTATTTATTTCTTTGTTTAAGATTCTCTTGTTAATAAATTATTATTATTTTAAGTTTTTTATTTTATTTTTCATATATATAGAAATATACTGGCGAAATCGAAATACTTTTCGTGCTTAGTAATTTAGTATAATCTAATAATAGATTCATCTTTTAAGAAAATGAAATTTTCAAAGGAAATATAAATAGATTGAAAATTCAAATGCAATATTTTTCTATTTAGACACCAGATATTAGAGTTTTATGTAAATATTTAAAGTTTAATGCTCTAATATGATAATATTGATATATAAATCACGTCTCTGATAGAAAACTTTAGTTATTGTTTTATTTTATTCCGCATAAATTGTAATTTTTATTGATTATTTGTGGCTTAATCACCATATTTATGCCAAACTTTTGGTTTTTTTCTTTATATAGGCGGTTTTCTACTCTTCTAGTTGTATAGAATAAATCCTTTATGTTAAAAAAACAGCTTGTTTCAAAATAAATTTATATTAATAGTCAATTTTATTATAAATATTTTATGAGTAATGTTATATTATCATTTTTCTGTGCTATTTTAAATATAATATGTCTGCAGCGAGATGAGAAAAAACAAGTTTTATGTATTTTTTTAGTGCCAAAAAGACATATCAATCTCATTTTAAACATAATTTTATTACTTTTAGCTGAATTATGTCGCTGAATAGCCGAATAAGTGGTGATAAATATGGCCACTAGCATAGAAAGAAATCGTAAAATGATAATTTATGACATAATAAATACATTATCTAAAGTTGATAGAATATAAAATCATCTTTTTGTGGATATAATGCCATTACCAACTTGGTTATATTTAAGATTTTTTTGCCTTATAATAGATATTTATATACTCTACTGGACATAGATAATATTTGTACATATGTTTTGATATTCAGAAAAGGTGAATTTATTAATTTTTCGGTCAATTCCAAGTTTTATGTGTTGCCATATTTTTTTCTGTCTTAAAAAAACCTAGAACCAAGTCCTGTTTGGCGAAAAAAACAATATTTACTTGCTGATCATACTTTTATAAGCTAAGATACACATTCTGACTTTCTCATATTTCTCATTATCTGCGATTTTTTTTAATAATTAATGACATCGCAAAAAAAAGGGATTTTTTTTCTTGTAATAAAATTAAGTTTTCATATTTAAATTATCTTTTTAAAACGTAAAATACTTAGAAAATCATATATTTTAATTTTTTCTTGTTTCTGAAACTTTTATGTGTGGATTAAGTCGACTATTTTTTTTCTTTATTTTAGTGGTTTTTTTATGTGATAATAACTATCATATACACCAAATCGAAAAAATATGTTTTGAATTATAAATCAATATAGATTATGCTTGATGTATTTTGATATGGGATTTTAGTAGAAAGTTTAAGGGTCCTATTATTTTTTTTTCTTTTAATGATCAATTACATAAAATATTAAAAATATTTTTATATCTTATTAAAATATTCAATCATAAAAGAAGATTTTGATATCATTTAATTGATTTTGATGTTCATTTATAATATATTTTAGGTATGTTTCTTATGTACGAAAATAAAGGTGGATAATGCTAAAATAGGTAATTTTTATGAGTTAAATGTCAAAAAAGCTGTTTTATTTATTAAGTAAGCAAATAAGAATGTTTTTTTTTCTATTTTTTTTTTAATTTTATGTAATTTTTTTTATATTCCTATTCATTGAAAATACTAACTTTTTCGATTTTTTTAATACTGAGATATAATTAAAATCCAATATAATGTATTTTGTAAATTATTCACACTCATCGATAACACATTTCGGTAAAATAGACATGATTTTGAGTTTTAATCTGCTTGCTAAAGTAAAACAAACAACAGATTTAATGATTAAAAATTTGAAGAAATGAAATTTTTTATGAACTATTCAGGTGAGTTATATGCTATTTAATACATATAGTCGCCTAAATAACCATAAAGAGGTGCTAATTCTGTTAGATAGCTGAATAAAAACCCCTTTTTTGGTATTATTCTACCGCAAATTAACACGTCTAATGTTGAATATAACTATAATCGTACATTTATCATGAATTATTGGTACTAAAAATACATAAATTGTTAAATAGTTCAGCTAGGATGAAGAAAAAATGTCTATTTTAGAATACAGTGCTTGTTAAATACCATTTCTTTAATATATAAAAAAATAAATATGATAGTTTTCTACATATATCTAGTTATTAATCGTTTTATTTTCTACATTTTCTTACAACATTTATTTATAATGCATTTACCATATAATAAAAAAGTAGTTAGCCATTTTTTTGGATTTTTCATGTTTAAAAAGTAAATATACATACAGAAATAATATAAATATTGCTCTGATATAAAGTGAAAAATGCATAAATACTTGATTTTATTGTAAAAAGTGTATTTCATAGCAAAATATTTGACAATTTATATATGATAATCTATGTTTTATGTTTCTATAAAAATAATAGATTTATATTTTTTAAATTACGATGCAATGAACACAACAATAGAGTCGCCCTTCTAGGGTAGGGGCGACTCTATTATTATATTTATCACTCGTTTATGATATTATTTCTTACCATGTTTTCAATGATCAGTTAATCTAAATCTAAAATCTTTCAGTTTTAGTGAATAAAATATAAAGCCATTGATGTCTTTTACAAATTTAATAGCCTTTTATCACTTTTTTGTAATGAAAAAAACATCAAAATCTGTGCTAGATTACAAAATAAAACATAAATAAGAGATATAATTGCAAGATATAATCACTCTTATATTTTAAGATTGCTTCAACAGCCAAATATTTTAAAATTATATCCAAAAATGTAATAAATACATTTTTCGTAATTTCTTGGTAACATAAAACCTGGATTTTATATAACTTGCATTATTTAAATTGTTGTATTTTAGATATTTTATATATATATGTTAAATAGAAGCAATTTTCTACAAAAGTTAACACAAATAAGTTCTGATGCTTTTTTCTATAGTAAAAGTTTACATTTATTTGTGATTTTAAATCTATTCGATTGACATAAAAAATCACATATCCGTGTTTGTAAAAAACGATAAAAAATACTATTAGTGGTATGAAACAATATAAAAAAGGTTTTTTATGCAATTCCTTCTAGTATAATTTGAAGTTTTTCGTTTTTAAAATCCATAAGCTGTAACAATAAAAACTTATCTTCTGTATCGTAGTGTGAGTTTTATCTTAAAAATACAATGTTTTTTTTCCCTTTTCTTGATAATCTGTTTTATTTGTTTATAAAATTGCATACTAAGCCTTATGTGAATAAAAAAAGCTTTTTTTTTGTTTTTATAGATAATTGATTTCAAATTATATGTTTAACTATTTAAAGATTAATATTTAATTGCATAATAATTTTTTTTCTTATAAATAGGTTTGAATATTACTCGTTAGATTTTTATATGTTTTACTATATAAAAACGATTATTTTTGTTTTACTATATATACTTTTATAGATTCTTCTCTGATATTTAAAAAACTGAGTTTATTCATATGCGTTATAGTTTTTTTGCGTCATTTAATTAACATCAAAAAACATTTATTTCCAGAGAAACCAATTCTATATGAACTATTTTATTATTTTATACTTTATTATATTTGATTTGAATAGCGTAATATAATGTTTTTATATTTATTCTCTAATCGATATAACTATTACATTATGATAAATTTTGTTTCTTTTTCTGTTTTTATATAAATAAAATCAAAAATCGTATGTTTTTTTAGATTTTATTTTTATTTGTTAAACTAAATAATATATTTATTGGTTTTTTTTACAAATGGATAAAAACTGGAAAATTTATTATTATATTTTAAAACAATTTTATGGCTATTTGGTCCTCTTTTTTTATAAATGACTTTATATTTTTTTATTTATCTTCCATTTTTTAATAAATCTAATAGTTAGCTTTTCAAAAGTGAACATAAATTTTATATTTCTAGATTTGAAAATTCATGGTTTTATCCACATAAATGATGTAAATATTGAATTGCCAAGCATTTACTGTTTCACTAGAATATTAAAGTGTAATTTTTATATTTTTAGAATTATATACAAGAATTATGATATATTCCGAAGATATATGTTTTATAATGATTTTAGACGTGGGTTAAATAAAATCAATTTTGTAATTTTTTTTTTGAAATTTTATTTAGATGGATTTTGTCTGAAGGTTCAAATTTTACAATGATTATAGACATGGGATAAATAAATTAATTTTTGAAATTTTATTTAGATGGATTTTGTCTGAAGGTTCAAATTTTACAATGATTATAGACATGGGATAAATAAATTAATTTTTGAAATTTTATTTAGATGGATTTTGTCTGAAGGTTCAAATTTTACAATGATTATAGACATATGTTTAATAAATTAAATATACACTGTAAATTGAATAATTATTTGATATTATTTATATATCAACATTTGCTGTTTTGTTTTTATGTTCTACGTTTTTCGTTGGATATAATTATTTGCTTACAATAATTCAATTTTGTATTTTAATGTATTAATAATCTTTAGCTTCTATAAGATGTTTATCGTATATGTTAAATATCCTGTTTTACTTCATTTTAGTTATAATAATCTTGATTTTTGAATTTTGAAAAAGAATGTATATAAAGGTTTAATATTGTTACTTTATATGAAATTATATTTTATTATTTATATCACTGCTATTACTAGAATTCTTTTATTTATATATTTTTTTGTAAAAATTTCGCGAATCTTGAAAAAAATTAAATATTTACTAGAATTGATAGCTAGAAATATATGAATCCTTTTATTTTTTAATTTTTATAAACCTGTGTTATGTTCTCAACAGTTTTCTTTTGGCCTTTATCTAAACAAAGCTGATCTAAAATGGTCATTGATCAAATTTACCCCTTTTCTAGATAAGAAAATAAAATAATA
Source organism: Rhyacophila brunnea (assembly GCF_057557595.1). Classification (NCBI taxonomy): domain Eukaryota; kingdom Metazoa; phylum Arthropoda; class Insecta; order Trichoptera; family Rhyacophilidae; genus Rhyacophila; species Rhyacophila brunnea. The sequence goes on from NW_028233335.1 coordinate 139,068, forward strand.
CGATTTTTACCATGATATTTCCGTCTATTTCTCCGAATTTTTGTCATAAAACTGATATTTTATCCATTGAGTTAATAATTATGCGTTTTTTTCTGAAAATGGGGCATATTTTTGAAAAAAAAAACAAAGCTCTGTATATCCTTTATCAGATTTTCTATTTTAGTTTATCTTTTTAATCATCGCTATGATAACATTAAAGTCCGAAAGTTCATGTCTTTATATTCTTATGCAATTAAGATCATAAATATATAACTAAATTGTAATAATGCCATTATTTATAGGAGATATATATGTTTTTATCCTTTTCAATGATAATGATAATTATACCACCATTTTTATGGTTTTTTGATATTTTTTTACTTTTTACGATCGCTTAATCCACATATTTATTAATAATTTACTTTTTTATTGTAAAAGTAAAATTAATTCTTATTACTTTTATAATTATTATCTTTAAATTCTGAACAATGCTTTTTTCTTTCTATTATAAACAAAAATATATTCATTCTATTTTATTTTATTTTGTTATTATTGGATATTTTATCTTTAGATTAAGATATTCGAACATATCGTGATGCAAGAAAAACACACTTAAATTTAATTATACGCTAGCATGTTGTTTTTCTATTCTAATTTTGAACATTCTAGATATAAAATATAGTTATCAAAACATTCGAATTTTCTTTTAATTTGGATTACGAGAAAGAATAATAAAAAAGAAAAATATTTAATATATAATGATACAATAAATTGTGATTTATTTTATTATATTTTTTAACTATTTTTTTACAAGCTATTATACTTTTTTTTATAAATTATTTATCCTGAATATTCTTCTGATTTTATTTAAATTTTCATTTAAAATCTATAAATTATTAAATCACCATAAAATTCTTAATATTTACATTTATAATAATAATAAGCGATATATATGTCTATTATATACATTAAACTAGATTTTCAGATTCTAAAGATCTTCTCATCAATTGTTCTTTATAATATTCAAAACCATAAATATTTTATTATTTTAAGATTATTTGTTAATAGAATAATAATATGAAAATTTTTGTGATTTAATTATATGTATTTTTATTTGTTATTTATTTCTTTGTTTAAGATTCTCTTGTTAATAAATTATTATTATTTTAAGTTTTTTATTTTATTTTTCATATATATAGAAATATACTGGCGAAATCGAAATACTTTTCGTGCTTAGTAATTTAGTATAATCTAATAATAGATTCATCTTTTAAGAAAATGAAATTTTCAAAGGAAATATAAATAGATTGAAAATTCAAATGCAATATTTTTCTATTTAGACACCAGATATTAGAGTTTTATGTAAATATTTAAAGTTTAATGCTCTAATATGATAATATTGATATATAAATCACGTCTCTGATAGAAAACTTTAGTTATTGTTTTATTTTATTCCGCATAAATTGTAATTTTTATTGATTATTTGTGGCTTAATCACCATATTTATGCCAAACTTTTGGTTTTTTTCTTTATATAGGCGGTTTTCTACTCTTCTAGTTGTATAGAATAAATCCTTTATGTTAAAAAAACAGCTTGTTTCAAAATAAATTTATATTAATAGTCAATTTTATTATAAATATTTTATGAGTAATGTTATATTATCATTTTTCTGTGCTATTTTAAATATAATATGTCTGCAGCGAGATGAGAAAAAACAAGTTTTATGTATTTTTTTAGTGCCAAAAAGACATATCAATCTCATTTTAAACATAATTTTATTACTTTTAGCTGAATTATGTCGCTGAATAGCCGAATAAGTGGTGATAAATATGGCCACTAGCATAGAAAGAAATCGTAAAATGATAATTTATGACATAATAAATACATTATCTAAAGTTGATAGAATATAAAATCATCTTTTTGTGGATATAATGCCATTACCAACTTGGTTATATTTAAGATTTTTTTGCCTTATAATAGATATTTATATACTCTACTGGACATAGATAATATTTGTACATATGTTTTGATATTCAGAAAAGGTGAATTTATTAATTTTTCGGTCAATTCCAAGTTTTATGTGTTGCCATATTTTTTTCTGTCTTAAAAAAACCTAGAACCAAGTCCTGTTTGGCGAAAAAAACAATATTTACTTGCTGATCATACTTTTATAAGCTAAGATACACATTCTGACTTTCTCATATTTCTCATTATCTGCGATTTTTTTTAATAATTAATGACATCGCAAAAAAAAGGGATTTTTTTTCTTGTAATAAAATTAAGTTTTCATATTTAAATTATCTTTTTAAAACGTAAAATACTTAGAAAATCATATATTTTAATTTTTTCTTGTTTCTGAAACTTTTATGTGTGGATTAAGTCGACTATTTTTTTTCTTTATTTTAGTGGTTTTTTTATGTGATAATAACTATCATATACACCAAATCGAAAAAATATGTTTTGAATTATAAATCAATATAGATTATGCTTGATGTATTTTGATATGGGATTTTAGTAGAAAGTTTAAGGGTCCTATTATTTTTTTTTCTTTTAATGATCAATTACATAAAATATTAAAAATATTTTTATATCTTATTAAAATATTCAATCATAAAAGAAGATTTTGATATCATTTAATTGATTTTGATGTTCATTTATAATATATTTTAGGTATGTTTCTTATGTACGAAAATAAAGGTGGATAATGCTAAAATAGGTAATTTTTATGAGTTAAATGTCAAAAAAGCTGTTTTATTTATTAAGTAAGCAAATAAGAATGTTTTTTTTTCTATTTTTTTTTTAATTTTATGTAATTTTTTTTATATTCCTATTCATTGAAAATACTAACTTTTTCGATTTTTTTAATACTGAGATATAATTAAAATCCAATATAATGTATTTTGTAAATTATTCACACTCATCGATAACACATTTCGGTAAAATAGACATGATTTTGAGTTTTAATCTGCTTGCTAAAGTAAAACAAACAACAGATTTAATGATTAAAAATTTGAAGAAATGGATTTTTTATGAACTATTCAGGTGAGTTATATGCTATTTAATACATATAGTCGCCTAAATAACCATAAAGAGGTGCTAATTCTGTTAGATAGCTGAATAAAAACCCCTTTTTTGGTATTATTCTACCGCAAATTAACACGTCTAATGTTGAATATAACTATAATCGTACATTTATCATGAATTATTGGTACTAAAAATACATAAATTGTTAAATAGTTCAGCTAGGATGAAGAAAAAATGTACATTTTAGAATACAGTGTTAGTTAAATACATTGTCTAATGTAAATGATTGAAATGACATTTTTTCTGATTATCTATAAATTTAAGTAGATTCATTTTCTGTTTTTTGCCATATAAAATTTATTTATAATGTATTATCTATATGATAAAATAGTAACTAGCCATATTTTTATATTTTTCATGTTTAAAAAATAAAAAATATTATAAAAATAATGAACATTTATATAAAATACGCAGTGCAAAGTAAATATAAATTACATTCCATTGGATTTGTGTATTTATAAACAAAAAATATTATAATTTGTATATAATAATCTATTATTATATTTATCACATGTTTATGTCGGTTTTTTGCAATCTTTTATTACGATTTATATATATTACTGACTCATATGTTCATTAATCATTTAATTTTCTTTAAATATCTATAAATTTAGTGAATAAAATAAAAATCGTTGACATATTTTTCAAACTCAATAGCCTTTTTCACTTATTTTCAAATAAAAAAAAACATCTAAATCTATGCCAGATCGCATAAATATAACATAAATAAGTCATTTAATTGCAAGATTCAACCACTCTTTTGTTTAAAATTTCTTTAAATTTTCAAATATTATAATATTATATCGAAAAAGCATTATTTACGTTTTTCGTCTTTTCTTGGCAGCTAAAAATCTGGATTTTATATAATTTTTATTATTTAAATTGTAGTATATATGAAGTTTTTTATTTTTATTGCTAATAGAATAAAATGTTTACAAAAGTAAATACGAGTGTGTATCTTATACATCAAAAGCTTATATCAATTCGTGATGTGAAATTCTATTCTATTTGTCTTAAAAAATACATATCTTTGGTTTAAAGAAATATTGAAACATAAATAATCTCGTAGTTTTATACAAAATGTATATTAAGGGTTTTTTTTGGTAAATATCGAAGCTTTTTTTTTTAAATCCATGAATAATAAAAAAAATTTTATCTATTGTATCTATTGTAAAAAAACATCGAAAAGATAATGTTTTTTTCGTGTTTATGCTGATCGTGTTTTATTTCTTTATAAATCGCTTTCTAAGTCAAGCCAGAATAAATAAGTTTTTTTTTCGTTGTCAAAAATAATTTATTTCGATTTACATGTATAACTATCTCAAAATTTATATTTAATTGTATAATAGTATCTAACTCCTATTTTTTTTCTTAATAAAAAAGTTTGAATATTACTAAATAGATTATTGTATTTTTAACTATTTCAAACGAATCTTCGTATGTTTGACTATGTATGCCTTATAGATTCTATCTTGTTATTTTAAAAGACTGTGTATATTCGTATGCATGAAAGGTTGTTATCTATCTTTTAAAAAACAAAAAAATCGGATCTATATTTCTAGAGAAACCTCTTTACATGTTAAATCATAAATTTTTATACATTATATACTGATGAACTGTTTAATATGTCTAAAATGTATATTGAATATTATTTTGATCTATTGTTGGTAAAAGATTGTTTTTACCATTTTATATCGATATAACTATTTTTATTGCTGAATTTGTATACTGTTCCTGTTTTTATATAAATAAAATCAAAAATCGAATGTTATTTTGGAATTCATTTATATGTGTAAATATAAATAAATAAATATATTTATTGGTTTTTTTTAACAAATCGATATATGAAAGAAAGAGCATTATTATATTTTATTACATATTTATGGCTATTTGATCCTCTTTTTATGTAAATGAAGCTTTATGTATTTAATTATCTTCCATTTGCTAAAAATCAAACAGTTAGCTTGGTAAATGTGAACATAAATTTTATATTTCTAGATTTAAAAATTCATGGTTTTATCCACATAAATTATTGAATCGTCATACATTTACTGTTTCACTAAAATATTATAGTAGAATTTTCATATTTATATAATTTTATTCAAGAATTATGGTATACTCCGAAGATTTATATTTTATAATTATTTTAGACGTGGGTCGAATAACATATACATTGTAAATATTAAACTCTAAATATTATTTATTTGATATTATAAATCAAGATTTGCTGTTTTATTTTTATGTTATACGTTTTTCATTCGAAATAAAAGGATTTGTGATGTTTATTTGCTAACTATTTATTCAAATTGACATCCTATATTTTAATAATCTTTAGCTTCTATAAGACGTTTAATCTGTATAATTAATACTTTTTTGCTCTATTTTATAGATAATAATCTTGATTTGTTTCTTTTTTTTAATAAGATTGTATATAAAGTTTACATATTGTTTATTTATACGATAGAAATAAATCTCCTAATGCAGGAATAAGTTTAATTTATTTATTTTTCTCTAGAAGGTGCGATTCTTTTAACAAAATTATATTATCTCTACTTTAAACGAATTAAATAAATGAATCGTTATATTTTTTGGTTTTTAAAATCCTGTTGAATTTTTTTCAACCGGTTTCTTTTATATATCGAGTCATACTGCTGAACAACAATGATTATCGTACTTTTTTTATGGTTTTTCTAGATCAAGGATAAATAGAGTAGTTTTTACCATGATTTTTCTCTACATATCCTAAATTTTATTTTTTTACCCTTTATTTAAGTCTATAGTTTTTAAATATCGCGTTTTTTTTTCTAGAAATATGGAATATATTCATAAAATGAACAAAGCACTATATATCTTTGCCATATTTGAATTTTGAGTTTATCCTATATAATCTATATGATAGATTAGTAAATCTAAAAGTTGGTATCTTTATCCTTGAATACAAATAATAGATTCTCATGCGATTGAGATCATGTAAATACGACTTCATTGTAACTATGTCGTTATTTTCTATGTTTTTTAAACGTTTTTATAGTAGGTATTCCATCATTTGAATGTTTTTTTCTCGATTATATACTTTTTACGTGCTCTTATCCATAATTTTATTAACATCTTACCATTTTTATTTGCCATTTTTGCTGTAAAAGATTAATCGATTCTTATTGCTGTCTTTTTTATTCTTTTATTTTATAAATTTTGCACATTTTATGTTCATTTCTCTGAAAATTTAAATTTTTTGCGCTTTTTTGGTTATTAAATCTTAGAATTAATGTATCATCAAAAAGTTCTTTACATTTACATAGTTATCAATAATATTAACATGTCTATAATATACATTATACTGGATTTTCTAACTTTAAAGAACTTCTCATTGATTGTTCTCCATAATTCTTTGTAATATAAATATTTTTATACCGTTAGATTATTTATTAAAAAAGTGATAATAAAACTATATTTGAAGTTCTATTATGCAAATTTCTTTCATTCTATTATTTCTCTGTTTAAGATTCTTTTGTTAAGAAATTATTATTTTTTTGTGAATTTTTTTTTCTTTTTCAATTAAAGAAATATACTGGTAAATACGATAACGTTTAAATGTTTATACATTTATAACAAAAAATTGACAAGTTTATTAAAAGAGATACAAAAATGTATAAAAACGTATAAATGTTTGAAAAAACAAAAGACATTATCTTCTATTTTATAAACTTAGATTTGGTTATTATAAATACTTTTAGTTCTAGGCACTACTATAGTATGATTTCTAATAGTATTAGTTCTTTTTTAATAAAATTATGTCGATTTTTTCTATTTTAAATAGCGTAATCTGTAATTTTATTGATTTTTATTCTTTCATTCTCACATTTTAAGAAGATTTTTTTGTTTTATTATCATTCATTTATTTAATTTTTCTTCTTTCTGGTTATGTGTAAATCCTGTATGTTAAAATAAACAGCCTTTTCTGTGATAAATTTATGATAATAGTCGATTTTTTTAATAATATTTCAAGTGTTATGTTATATAATTAATTTTTTACGCTCTATTGAAGAAAAAGATGTCTGTAATGGAAGAGAAAGAACATATTTTAGATTTCTTTTGTGCAAAGAAACGACGTCTTTGTCTTTTTTACGTTTATTTTTATACTTTTAGCTGGATTGAGTCACCTCAAAAGCCGAATAAGTTCAGTTGAATATGTCCGATAGCATAGAAAAAACACGACAATGATAATATTGGCATGCAAAATACGATTCTTGACGTTTATGATGAAGAAAAATCATTTTTTTAGGATATATTATAACATAAAATTAGCTATATTCTGTTTTTTTTTTGCTTTATAACAGATATTTTGTATGCTCTCTTAGCCATGGCGATTATCTGTACGTTTGTTTTGTCTTCTATTGTACTTTAGAAAAGGTGAATTTATTGATTTTTGGTCAATTTCAAGTTTTATGTGCTGCCATATTTTTTCTGTCTAGAAAAAAAACCTAAGACCAAGCCAAGTTTGTTGAAAAAAGTAATTTTTTATGTTTCTCATAATATTGTAAGCCAAGAATATAATGCATAACCTCACATCTTACACATTTTTTGTGATTTTTTTTGAATTTTATGAACATCGCAAAAAAAGGGGGATTTTTTTTCTTATAATATAATTATATTTTATATAAAAACAATCTTTTTTATTTTCAAATACTATGAAAACCATAGATATTATCTTTATCTTGTTTCTGAAACTTATATCTGTGGATTATGTCTGCTATTTTTTTCTTTATATATGTGGCTTTTCTATGTAAAATTATCTTTCATACAATAAAAAAAATATAAAAATTGGTTTGACAAACGATGGAATACATAATAAATCTATTGTATTTTTATTCGAGAATTCTGTAAAAAGCTTGAGGGTTCTATTATTTTTTCTTTTTTGCAAAATCAAATATATATCCCATTTAACAAAAATTTATATCTTATAATAACAGTAATTTATGATCTAATGAACTTTTTTTATTTTATTGACTTTGATGTTCATTTATAGTTTATTTTAGGTATGTTTCTTATATACGAAAATAAAAGGTGGATAATGCTAAAATAGGTAATTTTTATGTGACTGATGTTATAGAAAGCTTGTAAATTTATTAAATAAAAAATTAATAATGTTTTTTTTTTCTTTTTTTTAATTTTATGAAATTTTTTAAAAGATACTAATAGCATTTTTGATAATTCTTTAAGTCGTTTTTTGCAATTTGAATTAAAAACAAGAACAATATTTTAGCCATAAGTCGAGAAGCGATAAATATGTGCACATAAGAAACAAAGTATCTCTAGTCTCCATTAAATAAACTAATGATTTTCGTATTCATAATATTGCACCTTTCATTTTAGCACTTTTATATCCTTTTTAAAGCTTTATATACCCATCTTAATTATTTATCCCTAAACTAAACCTTTTCCCTACCCATTCGGATCTTTTATTTGCCCTTTTTTATTTAATAATACTCAAATCAATTTTTCAAATACGTTGATATATTCACATGTATGGAATCTAAACAGCCCGTGATTACAAATACCAAATATTTAGAAATCGCAAGATGTTTTTTTGAAAATTATAATTATCCATGTAAACATTATAAATAATAATATAGCTAAAGAAATAACACCATTCATAAAGCGGATATATCTATAAGAAAACACAGATTTTGATTTATATTACTTTTAGCGAAGCATTTTTTATGTATATATTAGCGTACGAGATGAGAGGAAAGCAAATACGCTATTATATAGTTTTCTCCTGGTATAAAGATAACAAATTACTGGTGATTGTCTATATAAAATCTTAATTGCATTTATTTTCGTGGAAAAAGGATTTCATTATACAATTAAACCATAGAATACAATTCAAACCCTTGGTTTTGTATTATTATAGATGTTTGGTACGTAACTTTTGCATTTTAAAATTTCTAAATTATGTAAATTAACTAATGACATTGTAAAATTAGTTTTTTAATTTTTTAAAAAGACCCTTTTTTCGTAAAGGTGATTTTAATAAATTAATATTATGAACAATAAAATAAAATCACAGAAATTATATTGCCGAATTTTTGAAGTCTTATCCTAAGGGCATATTAATTGCAGTGAATAAATACTTAATCAACCATGTTAATTGAATGATAGTGACCAGTGTGTAAAAAATTATTTTAATTTTATGGTTTCATCGAATTAAATAATAAATTTGTTGATTTACGCAGCTTTCATGTGATATCTATTTAGTTTAAGAAATTGATGATGAGAAAATTTATACATGAAGCAATGATATTTTGTGGGTGTTTTTGTAGAAAAATCTATTATTATCGTGTTAACTTTATAGGGTGTTTAGCTTGTTATATTAATCTTAGATATTTTATTTTCATGTTATATTAAGGTGTTCTGATGCAAGAAACACCTGGAATATTTGAATTGCTTTATGATTAGCATTCACTAGAGTTGTTTATCATATCACATTTTTAGTTTAAGTGTTATTAAAGTATATTCTATTTTTGTTACTTTTATGTAATATTATTTTTTTCTTCTATATTATTATTCATTTGCTATTTAAGAATTAGCATATCATAAAAAAATATTAATGGATTTCATAAGCTACAAGTTATAATCTACAAAAATTAAATTTATTATATCCATAACGTGTTTTTTATTTGCTATATTTCATAGTAATGATAAATAAATCATTAAAATATTTCTCTTTTTAATTTTAAAGTAATATTGTGTAATAAATCATCAATATAAATATGGATTATTATTATCTAATTTTGTGGTACTTTTACTTTAAATATAGTTAAAATATTCTTATTGGTATGAATCCTCTCCAATATGTATTATATTATTATATACTTAAACTTATATTTTTCTGCTGATTAATATAGATATTTATTGAAATACATTGGAAGGGGGCTAATCTTTTCATAATATAAAATTTATTTTAATTCAATAAGTTCAATGCTCCTCAAAATCTTTTTATTTATCATAAATTTAGAAGCCCATGAATTTATATTTATGACACGAGATCGAGAAACATTCGACAAGATAAGAATTAAATGTCCCATTACCCATCGAGATGCACATGAACAGTGATTCTGCCCCATCGTAAGTATGAATTGATATTTTCGTGTGAAACAAGAATGTGATGCGAGTCCTCATGACAGGAAAAAAAGATGGAGGTTCAGTATAAAAGAAGAAATTGTAGGTGGATAAAAAGATAAAAGAACAATTGGTCGTAGTTATGGACCATTTGGTGAATTTTGGATGTTTAATTGGGCCGAAAGCTATGTCCAAATCTTGACTGAAAATGATACTAAAATTGACGGATATTTGAATAAATTTTTGATTTTTTGTTAATCTTGGTTATTTTATGCATAATATCTGTTTTATAAGAAACAATTGTGCAATTTCTTGTTTTTTTTTATGTTTAATTTATTGTGAATCCCCTTACTGCATCTAGTTCACAGTTTTTTGATGTAGTTTTATCTCCCAGAATATCTGTACAATACTAGCGCAAGTATATAATAGTATATTGTTTTTTCAAACATTTTATATTGTTTTGTAAGTTGTTTTTTACAATATTTATCTATTTAAACCACAGAATCATTTATTAATAATTCCTAATCGATTCTATTTTTGTACTCTGGCAATATAATATGTAATTTGAATTTACCATGTAATTAAATGCACAAATAATTACATATTTAGACGTAAAGAATGCATAATTTTTGGTTTAATGTTCTTAAAAAAGAGTGGAAAAATTCCAAGCACATTTTATAATAAATAATCAGATTGAATGATTCACAAACTTACCATCATACAGTCTAGAAAATTGAATACAGAAAAGGATGGATTTTACTTACAGAATCTACAATAAACATCGCACTTAAAAAAATATTATTTTTAAAAGATAGAAATTATATCTTTTTTGATTTTATATTACTTTATCGTAATTAATAAATTTTTATTTTTATTACTTATCTAAAAAAGAAAAACTCATTCGGTTTAATAATATTGTAAGGTTTATTCACTTTTGAACCATATATCCCAACTAAAAATACTACAGAATACACTAAATTTAGTTGTTCCGCTGATTCATTCTACACTTGATAATAACTATATTATTCTATATATTTTTTAACACTTTAAGGCAAAATTCAACTTTAGCATTGATTTTGAGATGATAAAATTTATATTTTAATTGTCTAATACATATATGACAAAAAATACATATTAAGACAAATATATAATACTTTATCATTTCTAGCATACGGAAAAAGCGCGTTTTGATGCATTAAAATTGGTCCATGAAAATTGTTACAGTTTTATAAACCAACCTAAAAAATGTCACAAAATACGTACTTTTTTTATGATTTTAAAGTATTTATTCTTATTTTTTATCTATTCGAATCTGTTTGCACTAAAATATCTGCACAATTAAGTTTCTATTCTGTTTCACAGCATATTCAAACCTTAATTTTAGATATTTTTTTATAAATTATTCACCTTGATTTTATTCCTTATATAAAGCTACATTATTTGCAATTAAAGGTTAATACTTTTTATTATATAATTTTCTTTTTATTCCCTAAATTTTCTTTTTTTCTTGGTTCTCATCTCTTCTGGTTTACTCTACTGTAAATTTTTTGTTTGATAAAATTATATACTTTGTTTTTTGCAATATCTGAGCATCCAAAGCAAATGAAAAACCCAAATGTTATCAAGGGTCAAAATAAATTTAAATTGAGAAAACTAGTCTATTGAACAATATTGTTAGTGTATTATTCCAAATTCTTATTTTTTTTATAATTATTATTAACATATTTTATTAAAGAAGATAAAAAGTAGCTTTAAATTTTTTTTTAATTTTAATCAAAAAAGAAAAGATGAAATATAGATGATCATCAGTCTTGTTTGGTATAAATAATGCGACATATTTTGTTCGTCAACTTTTACTTCAAAATAATAGACCTACGTAGTCTGCAATAAATGATGTACATTTTTTATACAAAGCTGATACATTCCACACCCAATCAATAAAAATTTGCATTTAATAACATCACTCTTCTTACCAAAATTGCGTTTATCAAAAAATAATATTTGTTAATTTGAAGTGACATATATTAAAGCAATTGATTCTCATTTTTAAACATTTATTACTCTATTGTCATAGAAATCTTCTTTTAAAATTCAAACTTTACAATATTTCTAATATTGCCTTCAGCATTCAAATACCACAATTTTATTTTCATCTTTAAAATAATATTCTAATAAGCATCATTCAATATATATCGTGATCATTCAACATTATTCATCATTTTTTTATAGCAACTCTGTATTTATAATTTTATACACATATGAATAAACATAATCAATCAATTTACTGATTGGAATGTTTATTTAAAATAATTTGATTGCATCAGCAACATTCTCTTTAAAATCAACACTTATTAAAAAATATTTTATATTCAAAAAATGTATCTTTATATATATTCAAACACCGAAAACTTAAATTAATGCATCTAGTTTCTTATTTCATTGCGACACTGTGGTTTATACCATTGATATCATTTATGGACGAATATTTCAATTATATAATCTATTATTAACCATAAAAGTGTAAATCCAATATTCCATCGTATGATGATTTAACATTTAATTTTATACTCCTTATGTATCAACAATATGTATAATAATCTTAACTTTGTTCTTGTGGAAATTATTGAGAAATTAAAAATTGAATGCCACATTTAGATCGTGATTTGTTATAAGAATATCCTTATTTTAACCATATTCGACATATAAAAAGATCTATCGAACAATAAATAATTTATTTATTAAATATAAAAGTTCATACAATATCAATTTAATTTACATCAAATAATGACCACAATATGGTCCTAAAATCAAATCCTGTGATCGAATATATTTTTCGACAGAATTCATTCACTTTGATCAGTTTTTTTTCACAAGGGCATTCTATCATTTTAATAAAAGCTCTATGCATGCGTAAGCTCATGGAATCATTCAATCTAAAAGATCTATCTCATTTTATATTCTTGTTTTTTTAAACCTTCACGTGATTATCCTCGAAATTACAGCTACAGAATCCATCCAACACCTATTATAAACAAATGGAATGCTTTTTAAAACATTATGTAGTTCTAAAACCTTCGCATTATAGATTCTCCACTCTTTTAAAATCTAATCATTCGAACTTCACATTCTTTAAAATCCATAATTCGATATTATTATCAGAAATTATTAGTTTCGAGACATGTCCGCGGTCATGAAAGCTATCATCAACATTCTACAATTTGTGTAAAATGACACTATCTTACATTCAATTTTTATAAATTCAGACGCCGGTTTCTTCTTTCATTATCCACAAATAGATAGAGCTCAGATTTACAATATTAAATAATATTATTATATATATTGTCTCCTTCTAAAAGTTCTTCATTCATTTAAATACTAAAAGAAATTAACTTTTAGCTTATCATTATTCTATATATAAATTTATTCTTTTCATCGATACTTATTATTCCTCCGCTTTAAATATAAAGACCATGCCATTAATGGGTAAAATAAAATTGACTTTTCAATATTTCATTCCACATACCAAATAGTCACAATAATAAATTCTTCTGTAAAAAGAAAATGCTCTATTCTAATAAGTAAAAATACCAAAAATATCTTTATCGATTTATTTATAAAATTACTTGATCGAAACAAATCTTCTTTGCAAGTCAGTCACATATCCAACCAGTTTAACTTTTCAATCATTTCTATTATGTTTCTTTATAAATCTTGTACAAAATTTATGGGATTAAAAAAATCATTCTAACTTAGATATCATTTTTTTATGATCTGAAAATTAATGCTGGATCTAGATAACATAAAAAATACAAATTTAAAGTAACTTTATTATACTGTTGCAATATATAAAATTTTTATGTAAATTAGTATAAATAATCAATTATGTATTAAATGGAAAGTTCTTACATTATAAACTGGATAACCGGATCTAATAGAAATATGTGATAATAATAAATAAAAAAGCTTCAAGTGCAATGAATTTTCTTTTTAATTTATGATTCAAATTTTAAATATACTGGGTTATATTATATGATTGTATGTTTTGAATAGAATTCATAGATATCATACAATATATTGGATTGAAATAAAATATTTATATCTTCATATAATTTAAGAGGAGTAATAGAAATAAATAACAGTTACTGGATTTATAGAACCCCTTTGTGTAAAAATCAACAAACCTGGTTAATTAAAATAAAATGTATGTGCTAATTTACAAATTTTTACTGTTTTTTGGATAAATTTGAATTGTATCATCTTCTGCAGCATGTGGTAACACAAAAAAACATTGTTAAAACTATTTCTAAGAGTCTAAGCTTACGCGAAAACTACAATATAGCACAGAGTCATAACTGTATTGGAAAGTTTGCGATTATAAAATTACAAGTTTATATACTTGATTTCGTATTTAGATATATACACAAATACAGGGATTTATAAAGCCTCTAGCGAAAATATAATTTACTTAAATGTCGCATTATAGAATTTATAGGGTTAAAACAAGAAAGTTTGGGACTGAATACACAAATACAAGAAAAAACACAAAAAAAGACATTTCTTTTATGTCAAAAAAGATTTATAGAATTAAAATACCATAATTTTGGTTTATATATAATTAAATTCTGATTAGGATTATCCTTTCTTTAATGATAGTTTCTAATCCTTATCAATTGTAATTTTTGTAAAAAGATAGTGCTTTTTTATCACAAATCAACGATTAAACATTCCAGGTCTAGATTTTGAATTGATAATTCAATAAATAGGTATGACAAAAGACGTTATCTTGTTTAAGAGTTTTAATACCATGATAGCGATAACTACAAATATAAATATGTGATAACAGAATCTAAATTGTGGATGTTATTTGAAAATTTGTAAAATTAAATTATATGGTTTGTCTTCTATTTGGTTTAGGCAATTATAAACAAAAATATTCACCGTCAATAAATTAAAAACTTTAATTTAATTACCTCAATTTGATACAAAGCTTGTTATATATCTTAATTTTCGTTACATATATATAGTAATTTATGTGCCTTATTCGTTAATGTTGTAATTTGTGTTTTTTAGCTAACTTACTTGATTTTCTTTGCGCACAGATAATTACTAACATTCACCAAATAAATCTATCGTAATTCTTCTTCAATACCTCTACTTCTAATGTAACTAATTGTTAATTTTTAAGGCCACAAGATCTCCATAAACACCTCGAACTTATTCTTGAACATATGCCTTACTGGTATATTTAAATGGCTGTCTCACCTCTCTGTTAAGTCTAACATATGGATATTTTTTATTTGCACTTGAATACTAATGATGCTGATATGCTAAAGGATCATACTTTAACAATTTTTCGCCCACAACTTTGTTTATATTGTCATTTAGCCACAGTAAAAGTGATAGATTTCTTCTCCTATATGAATTCATATATATTAGGTCCGCATGTAGTGTTTATATAAATTTGGATTTTACCTTCTTCTCAGCGAATTCGCATTTATCCTATAATATACTGTGTGTCTACGGATTATCTCAGTTTCTTATAACACATTTTCACTCTTAATTGAAGTGTATAAATTATATTTTCAAATTATTAATATCGATGTATACTATTTTTTCTTGTAAAGTGCTTTATTTTGCTTATCAGAGGTTAGAATTAATTTTTTCTGTATTCAACAATTTGAAAGTAACAAGAGTTTCTATTAAAGATTTTAACTCATTTATGCAACATTTAAAATCTTAAGATGTCAGATTATACGCAAAATCTTGTAATTCAGGATTTATTTTACTTATTTTATATGGTCTTTCTAAATAACTTTAAATAAACCAAAGCTTGAGTTTCCTTACACATAACTTTCACAGCTCATTTTTAAATATACCGAAACTAGTAAAAATTTTCACCTTATAATTCTCAGAGCTAAATACTCGGTTATCGATGTACTCATATCGATTCGGGTCTGTCAAACTGCTTATTACACAAGCCTAGACTATTTTTTCTAATCAATTTACACTAAAAGTGTTCTTTTCTGTTCTAGTGTCTTTATTAGTATACATTATGCTGTATAATTGTATTCCTTTACTTGATTGCTATCATGTAAATAAAACGTCTCTAAACTATATTTCTCTTTGTTTTGGTCACATTTTGTATCCTTTTTAAATATATTTATTGCAATTTTATATCAATAAATGCATAAAACAATGTTGAGAATCCTTATATTTTTAGTAAATTATATAAATTTTATACAATTATTTAATATTTTATTTTTTATGGTTCTTTGAATCTTATGAACTGTTGTAGAAGATAGTTTTATTATAGAAATTTAAATACATAATTAAACAATTTAGCATTTTTTATTAATATAATTTATTGATAATATGCAAAAAAAAATTTATTTATTTCCAAAAAATGAAATAAGTGCAATACAATTTAAAATGATACTGTATGCTCCCTTATGTTTCTTTTTATAATAAAATGATTTTTAGACTTCTATAATTTATTAATTATATATTATTAATTAAAAATATTGTGAATTCTCGACACGAGTTTTAAAAAAGGTGAATAAAAGAATATGATATCTCTGCAACAAGCGAATCCTGCACGAAGCTATTGTTCTAAGTATACCACATACAAATAGCTCGAAAAAGCACAGTGAAATTGGTGAGAGATTGAGATTCTATTTACAGGATTAAATCAAATAATATGTTGACTTTAAAAAGTGGTTATTTGTGCTAAAAAGTAATATAATTTTAGATTAAATTAAGGGAGTGAGCTATGTCTTAATTTTGTACTAAATTTATATTTTTTAATAATAGATTCTCCTCTATAAAAATTCAAATTTTTTTTTTGGAACTACTCTAAACTTTGTCTACTATTTACCATATAATCATATTAATTTACAATGTCTGTATTCAATATTATAAAAAAAATCTTTTCTCTCATATAATAAATATATTACTATCAGCCAAATATATTTTATTATGTTGAATCTTTTAGAAAATATATTAAATACAAATATCGATAAAAAGATAGTATTTCTAAACAATAATTTTACCTACGGCAACATGGTATTTACTGTTATTCTAATCGAAAAAAATGTGCATTTCAGTTGGAACTATTGAGTTTTGTTTAACAATAAATTTTATGTAATTAAAAACAAAATTCTTTTAGTTTACGTATTATCTGTGCACGTGTATTATAAAAAATATATTTTAACTAACTTTTAATCCGAAAAAATATTGTTATTTTCTGGAATTGAAGAAAATTTGATAAATAAACATATATTTTTACATCATTATGAATTATAGTTATGACGAAAAATGTATTTATCGTATTTGTTTATGATTTATCTTCTTTATTTTGGTTTTTATTTTTTTAAACTTATCATTTTCTTAGTCTGTTGTCTAAAATTTTATCTTAATTATACAATCTTTTTTCTTTAGTTACGATAGTTTACTTTTCATATTTTCACCGAAATATAAATTCACCTTCTTCACGATTCTTACTATTAATTTAAAATTATATAATATGATTGTCCATTTCCACCTCTGGTTATAATTTTTTATCTTTATTCAAAGCAAATAAAGCCAATTGCTAAATTATAATGCTCATTGTAACGCAATAGACTAAAAAATATATTGTAATAATATAAACACGAGCAAAGAAGTTTAACGCCATATATTCTGCTCTAAATAGTATCAATTACCTAGACAACAAAATATACACAAACACACTTATAAAACCTGTATATTCCAACTAAGATTAATGCGAAAATATGATCATATATGTATCAAAATACAAATCCTTAACATTTATTTGTGTATAACTTTAAAACTATACTTACAGTGCCGTTTAACTCGAGAGAAAAATTTTACAGAATAAAAATTTTATGCAAATCATCACATACAAACTTCAATCACTTAGAATATACAGGTTTCGACAATAACATTGAATATTCTCAACTATCTGTTAAAAGGCAACAAATGATTTATCGCTGTTTATTAGCATTCAATTTCAATATTTTCCTATGATTTACGTTAGCATGATTTTTTTAGTACAAACTATAACTCTAACATAAATACGATAATCTATAAAACTATAGCTATTGACTGTATAATACGCAAAATAACATCACGATCTAAAAAAAAACATCTTAAACCTTCATTCTCTTGAACATCATGTATTTTAGAAACCTTCGACCCATATAACCACGTTATCATGACAACTATTTTTTATGAAAATCATCCATATAACAAATATACTCAACTCAGTCAGGATGATCAATTATTTGTCATCCCAATAAAATAATGTGCGCATTCTGTTCTTAGATCGAGTGTACCTCTCATATTAAATCTCGTCAATTTAGGACCTTTATTATAATTCTCATCACATATTTATTCTTATGGGCATCATTGATCAACGAAAGAACATGCAATAAAATTCAGTGCACATTAAAACTGTATTCAGTATCAAAAAATATCTTATTTTATCATGTCTCAATTTAACCATCGTAACTCTGTTTTTCCTGACAACATGATTTTTTAAAAACAATCTATCAATGCTCTTTCGTCACAACAACTACATTTTTCGACATCATTCAAAGCTTAACATCAATCCTCCGTATTATATCCAAAATACGTACCACGAAAACAGACCTTATTAAATTTAGATTACAATAAATAGCATAACATATATCTTCATTCTCTTTACATCATTTATTTTCAAAACTACCTTCAGTATCACACACAATAATTCTATATCTTCCACATATTTGCTTTACGATATTTTATTTATAATTTTCAAGCTTTAACGCACTTCGTAAATCCAAAAATCATCGATTCTGATCATTCTTAAATTCCTCGTACATATTATACATTCTTTCCACAGAACATTCCTCTTAGCTTCATGAAGACTTCTTAAACGTTTTTATCCATGCATATTTCTAATTATTATCATAATCTGATTTTGAGCTACTTTTGCCATCTGTTCTTTCAAGATTATCAATCACCACAAACATCACACATTATTACAAAAAATGTCTATTCAGATCTAAATTATTCACAAAATCAAACATTAAAACTTGACACAAATAAATATTATTCATAATACATGCATAATTCCTAAAACCTCTTCATATATCATCAAATTATTATTAAAATTTTATTTATCCTCGTGATCTAATATATATTCATTGATAAAATAATATATTATCAAATCACTTTTCTTGTAAACTTTACTGATTAGATTCTCCTTGATAAGAAAAATGCTTATTATAATATTTAAATACTCAGCATTCACTATCATTGATCTTTTGATGAGCTGTCGCAAAAATTTATTCTATTCAAATTCATTATCTTATGTTGTATTCAACATAACTTTGTTTATTAAAATAATTCATTTCAACAAGCCGGAATTAATCATCATTATCAGAAGCTGTTTATAGTCAACACAGAATTCTGCAGATATACACTCTTTTGGACTTATCTTGTTGATATCTCACGCTATCCAAATTATTTATCCCAAAAAAATCATATTATTTATAATATATCTTAAAAACTCCAATATATAACATATAAATCTTTAAAATTTATTCATCTAACATACCTACTATCGTAAACCCGAAAATACATTTCATAACATCATCTCTGATCTTAAATCACACTCTTCTTCTATAATTCCTTCATCCGTAAAACCTCACCATTCAACATCGAGCAACCCTCTTAACTTCATACGCCATCCTTTTTCAACATAAATTTTTTTGCACCATACATCCATATCTATAACTTTCTTCACGATCTTATCAACTTCTTCGCAAGTACTTTTATCCATTTTAATCACGTCATTCTCGATTTTAAAAATATTTTAACTTAGCAACACCTTAATGATATTCACTGCCATCCATATTGACTTCTATATCAAAGAACACATTTTATTTTCATAAGAGAAGATATATGAATTCCCGATCTCATATTACCCATGATAAAACCAAGCCTGATCACTTCTTAGTCATGAACCTTGTGCTCATAAGTTCTTAATATTTCATGAAATAGTCACACTTTGAACTAAGCATTATTCAAAATTAGAATATTTTTTTAAATTATAAGGATGAAAAAATATTAAACAAAACTTCGATACTAGTTTAAAAAAATATTGAAAATTAATGCAGTGTCTAAATATAAAAAAAATAAGATCCAGAAAAAAATTTATTTCATGTATAATGTGTTAGTCTATAAAATATTTTTTTTACAACTTATGAAGATGATCATGCTTCAAATAATTTTTCATACGGGGTCACAACGAAAAATAGTAAAAATTACACTAATTGTCATTATACTCGCCATATATTGAAAAATTTTGGCAAACATTTCATATAAAAGTATGAATTTTATTTTTTATATTTTATAAAGGGTCACTTCAAAATATATTCAGTATGAACATTTATAGCAGTTTAAATGTAAATGAAGAAAGCTTAACATAGATAATGAGAAATGACATTAATTGATAAGAAAAAGCTCCTAAAAACACGATGAAATTGAAAAGCCATAAAATTATCGTCTAAAAATATATATGATAAATTCGGATATTTTAAAATATCTAGAATCAAATAAAATAACGATAATCTATCGATATATGTGAAAGCATATAATAATGTATATTATTATTTATAATTTACTACAAATGCGAAACACAAAAAATTAGAATATGACAAAACTATACGGCATTTAAACACCATTATCTATATTTTTTTCTGGGGCTTCATGATAGTTTTGTAAAAAAATAATAGAAAATGTAAGTATTTGAGAATGTTTATCATGAAAAAAAAAAGATTTAATGCATAAATTGTAAATTATAAGTTCACAAATAAAATTTGAGTGAATTAATTATATATTACAAATTTAAAATTGCTTTAAGGAATCAATCCAAGAAAGCATTATATAAACTTAAAAAACGATAATATAAATCCTTTAAGTCATAGATGTGCTTCTTAGTAAGTCCACTCTCTTAATATTTTTGGCATATTTATGCAGCAAAATTGATGGTTGGAAAAGAATTATTTATCCATTTTTGACGCATTAAATCATAAATCGCAATTCATGTGGATAATATTATGAATTTTTAAGTGAAAAAACGTTTATTACAGCGCGAAAATATAGTTTGTACCAATAAGCATGATATATGTACAAAAATATAAATTTAAACATAAAAAAACTGCTAGTAACGTTGAAAGAAATTAATAAATTATTTTTTTCCATGAATTTCAATGGCTAATAATTTATCGCTGCCGTAATATTGTTTCAAAGCATATTTTTATTACAAAATATGATCAACACTTTTATTAGAATCTCTTAGCCTTAACAAAATATCAATATCAATATTGCATGTAGTTACATTCTTATAGACATAGACGTTTCTTACACTAAATTATAAAATTTTACATAGAAGTAATAAATAAGCTAAAAAAATATAGGTTTTGGCCAAGTTTTATGCATATTCAGCAAATATTTCTACTTCAAAAGTCTTGCTGGTAATATATTCTCATATCGAACATAGAATGCAAAATTCACACTAAATCTCACAACTTTCATATTATATGTTTCCTCGGATAAATTTACTTTTGAGCATTTTCATTACATTATATTTTATATTCCAATATGTCTTTTTAGAATCTATCAATTAACATATGTGCATCTTAAAAATTTAAAACATTTATAGCAAATAAATATAGTATTTATTTTGATCTGAATAGAATTATATTTGGCGTTTTTAGCTGCAAATTTATTCGATTTATATGAATGCATTTCTTATTTTTAGACTAATATTATGTTTTTTTTTGCATAAGTGATAAAAACATTAATTCATACATTGAATATAAACATTTAAATATATATTCTATCTAAAAAATATTTCAATAAACAATAAGAAATCATTTTAATAGTTATTCAATTGAATCATTAGATTTAATTTTAAACATTTTAATTCTTATAATATAATTTTGGGTTTTTTAGTATTTAAAGTAATGAGTATACGGGTATTTGTATATATTTTACAAAGCTTTTATAAAATTATAATTATATATACTATACAAACATTTTATTCTGCAGTCATTATTTTTTCGTTTCACTAGATATGACCCACACATATTTTAAAAAAAGATAAACTTCTATGTGCAATTTTCACGGCGAAATTAGGCGAGACAACTTGTAAATATCGTGGTTTAATATAATTATACAATGTTTTTTTTTTGTAAAATCTTTAATTATAATGAAATGAATGCTGAAATTTGAATTTTTTTTTTTTGAAACATAACTAAACAATCTAAAAAGACACATGATAAATGATGATGGTTTTTATAAATTAACATTGTTTTTCTAAGTATATACATATTTATGTGGCTAATTTTATATTTTCTAATCTTAATACTATTTTTTAAATAAAATTACTCCTTTCATTGAGCGCTACAACATAGCTTAAAAATAAGAAAACCGTAAATTTTGCAGTTTTATTAGTTTAATTTCACATAATTCGGCAATTGTGTTTCTTAATATATCTGCTGCGTGTATATCATGTGTTTTTATCTAATAAACAATATCGATTGTACTTGATTGCTTTTTATTAAACTATATTTGAATAAATTATGATTTAATTATATAGATTGTTTTTATTATCTTTTATGTATCTTGGAATATACTGTTACTTCTAGCATAGCTGCTTCCTATTTTATCTCCATTACGAGATCTATTGTCTACGCTATCATCCTCTATTCCATAAAAAAAGAAAATTAGTGAATCATCGAAAATCATGTTACAATCTCTTCACATATTTAACATATATAAGTTTGCTATATAAATATATTATTTACATAAAAATATTTTTAAGCAATATTGTATAAAACTATTTTGGCTTATTTTTGCAATAGATTTGCCGTATTGGTAAAATATAAAATAACTGAATTCTACTTTATATAATTACTATATAATTCGTTATAAAAAAACATATACATTTGAAAATATGCATAATTAAATTCGTTGGCGATAGAAATTTTGGAAAACTAATATAGTCATTTATTATTCTATATATAAAACTTACATTTTTATATGTCTATAACTTAATAGCATAAAATTTATAAATAAACACAGAAACTGAGTAATTTAAGTTTTATTGTATCAGTTTAACCTGCAATAAAAGTTTAAGTCATTTTATTATAAATCCTGAACAACAAATATGTCATAACAAGTATTTGACAATTTAATTTTTAATCAATAGAAAACACTTCATTTTTGTCGATAAAAATTTATTGGGAAAAGGAATATTTATACGTTAGAAAAGTAAATATAAAAAATTAGAAATTTATTGCTGAAAAATCAACTAGAATATTAATACAAATGGTTTAAGTGCCATCTTTATATTTTTAAAATTTGAAATAGGGGCATTTTTCGAAGTAATAGTTAAATAATAGATTAGCACCATATATATGTAATGCTGGTGGCTTTAAATGACATAAAAAAGAGATCCAAACTTCTTGTCTATGAAGAATTCAAAATAAGAGCACTTCTATATGGTAAGATGGAACGCATCTAGTAAGACCTAAGTACATATCATAAAATTATAGGACACACATGGGAGGAAGACCATGATCAAGTTTTGAAGCGCTAAAATTACATAGAAACAAATATTTAAATTATCATTTTCTTATTTTTTCATTTTTTAAGATACTAATAGTCACGATATTTATGTATATCACACACTAAATTAAATTCTCCTTGCTTTATATTTATGGTTGCTTGTGAATTTAGACATACTCTACCTAATCTAAATTTTTGTTCATTGTTGACTTGATGTAAAGAAATCATTACTTATATCTTTTTAAAATTTTACAGTTGATATTCGAACCGATTTAATTTTATGTATATTATTAATCATGATCATTTACACAACTGAACAATTTGAAAGGCTTTTAAATAAGGATATATTGTAGGAGAATGATATTATTATATAATAGATTACAAATAATTATAAAAATACATGTATTTATTAACATTTAAATCGTATACTACGTCATCAAACTTAGATTTGTATAAGCAAACACACAATAAAAAAAATAGCGTTGCAATGTATAAATAAAGCCAATTTATGCTTGTGTAAATAATCTGAAAAAATTTATGTATATCTTTATTCTATAATATAATATATAAACTTCAATGAATACTTCTATCGATATTAATGGCTTCTAGCAAATTTTTTTTGCAGAATGCATTTGAAAATACATCAAAAAATATATTAAAATTCTGGACTCTTCGCGCTCTTGATTACCTTAATATTAAAAAGCCTTCATGTATAATACGAAACAATAAAATGTACGATAAATTCACAAAAAGCAATATTTCGAATATCTTTTACTGTTTTTAAAGTTCTAGAATATCTCTTACACTTCTTAATATTGTTTTTTTAGACTTCCTGTGGATTACTTTGTGCGTGGATTTCTTGTGTTTGTTCATTTTCTCTGCTAGAAATCACTTTTTTGCAATCTTTCGATGTTTTTTATAATATACTACATAAAAGATCTATTTTCCCATGTTGATTCCATGAAAGTATTTTTTTATTGTGTTATTTACTTGCTTCAGTCACGCATTTGTAATTTTATACTATAGACTTCCTCCATTTTTGGGTGTTTTCAATCCGTCACGGTCAAAGCATTGTTTATAGAACGTCTTTTTGCATGTATCTTTGCTTCCCTGCGCTTTTTATGCAATATATTATACATTTAATTTTTTCGTTTTATATAGCTTCACTACTTGCTATGTGTATACTCATATCGTTTTGGAGCAGAACTTTAAGATTATGTTCGATGACTATTTTAAAAAGAATTGTTTATTGATTTTTGCTTACAATAACGTTTTTTTTCCTTGAATTTTTTACATGCTAAAAAATTGTGTATAATCTGGCGATTCATATTAACGTTTTATGGATAGAACAGTCCAATTTTATATGAATATAAAAGATTTATAAAAAAACATAACACATATGTATGAATAGCATATTAACGTGCAAGGTTGTCGATATTCAGCCAACTTTGATTTTATTTGATTTAAAAAATCCAATTGTAATGTACTGTATATGGTAACTTGCATAATTGAATAAGAAATGATGATTCTGATGAGAATAGAAATCAGTAAAATTAATACTGTTACAATCATATTTTTATTATATATCTTTAAGTAAGTTGCATTTTTTAATATGTATTTTAAATAAATGAGTATCTTTCCGAGTAAGACCAGAAAAATTTTGCCATAGATCCGATATTATCTATTTTTTTGTTTGATAACGTCTGTTTACACTATTTTTTTTGCTCAGATTTTTCTGTTGTTAGATATATTTTAATTTTATACGTTAAATAAAACCAATTATAACCTAATATACATTTAATAAAAAAAACATAATTTATATTCTAAATATCTACAAAGACTTAAATAAATTTATTTTTCGTGTTTGTTTTACATGATTTAATAGAATTTTCTGATTGAATGCAATAGAAATATAAAATAGCAACTATATACAATAAACTGCTTATATAAGAAATTTCAAACGATTATAACCTCTTTAAAGGAATGTTATATTGTGATATATGCATATAAAATATATATTTACGACAAAAGTATTTCATACGTTAAATGTATAATATGAAGTTAAAAGATTCTATAAGATTTATTATATTCATAGAAAATCTATAGAGGCATATCATATTATTTTTTAATAAAATAAAAGGAAGTCAATCAATCATTAAAATGTCATTTTTGAAAGTGGGATTAACTAAATTTTTTTTAATTATGTAATTCAATATTATACTTAACATTTCCGCTCTATATTATATTTATCCAGAGAAAAAATAAATACGTACATATCTAATGACGCCAATATAAATAAAAAATATTTATAAGATAGTTGAGCTATTTATGGTATAATGATTGATTTTTGTATATGTAATATTTTGTTCTTTAAAATATTTTGTTTATATTTCTTTTAAGACTGCGTTTAAATGGATGTAATGACAAAAAGTTTTCAGTTTTTTATTTAATAAATAAAGATAGACTCTATATTAAATTGAATCAATGGAATGTTTAATTTGATATTCTTAGAGCATGAATAGGACATTTTGGTATAAAAATTATATTTTTTTTTACTACATACAATATGATTTTAGGATTTAGTTGAAATATGCAGATACTTTGATTAAAATTCATATTAAATAACAATAAAAAATTTTTTATCGAGAAAATAAAATGCTATTATTTATGAATTAGCTTTTTTGAAGATAATTTTAGAAAAAAAGAATAATTCTATATTATAACTTTTAAAAAAATAAATTAATATAGTTAATTCAAATAATTGCAAATCAATTTTCTATTACTTTATTTGTGATAAATTATTACTATTAGAGTGTACAAGTTGAAATCGTTTTTTACATACTTATAGATATCATAATATAAAGTAACAAAAAAAGCTTATTTCACAACCAATTTTATCCATAAAATTACATCTCTTAATCTTATTTAAAAAATGAATCCACAGATTATCTCAGAAAAGAAATCTATGTTAATTTTTCGTCTATAGACAAATAGAACAAGTTTTAATCATCTAAATGATATAAAAAATTTAAAAAGATTCTGTTTGTAAATATATTTTTTATAGAAATTTTATCTTTTATTACATCAAATTTACACATATATATAATTATGAATTGATTGTAACCTTATAATTGCATATTTATGCAAAAGTGAATCTTAGAGGTTTCTTTCTATATTTATGTGAGCGCTTTGATAAGTCTAAAAACATAATCGTAGGAATAGAATCTAAAAATCCTTATATTGTTTTATTTATACGAAGAAAAAACATTTTATTTGAAATGAAATTTTATAATTTATATACTCATGTTTTAAATCATAATAGAAGAACTGTAACCAGTTCTTAATAATAATATTATGCTGTGTGTTATATTTACGAATTCTTATAATTCATGTTTTAATTATCGTCTTTTATTTTATTATTATTATTATTATTATATATGCTAAAAACGTATTTTCCCAAATATTTCAATAAAGAACCAACATAAAATTATTTTTTCTTCCTGTAATTTAATATATACGTGACTATCGCACCTTTATTGTATTTTTCAATCCAACTTGTTCGTCCAAAAAATAATGACATTATTGTTTTTTATTTATGATTTTTTATATTTAATATCTTTATTATACGTATTTCTAGAGAAGAGTATGTTTCATTTTATATCAAATCGTAAAAGAATGAATATAAACAGACTCGTGCAATGTAGTAATTGAATTTTGCCAAAAATATACTATAAAGAGGTACATATTAGTTCATTTGTGCTGCATAATTGCTGAAATCGGATCTTATTCATTAGTTGATCTAGTTTTTTCATTTAATAAGATTTTTAGCGATATTTTAGTAAAAACAACTTGAAAAATGTATTTACCATAAATTATATAAGAAAATTATTTTAAATTGTTTTATTTTCGTTCTTAGAACGGTTCTGTACTTACAAACAGAAAATTATATTTTTCACAAAGAGCTTGTGAATAGAAAACTTGCTTTTGGAACAAATAAAAATGCAATATCATAGGAATGAAACCTTTTGTGTGTGAATTAAATAAGCTTTTGTTTTATTTGACGATATGATAGATATTAGAGATTTTTATGAAACAATATTATTCTGAAATACCTATATATATGCAATAAATTTAAAAAAAGAATAAACATGTATATTTTTAAAGTGTCTCAAAAATTGAATATTTATAACAAAAAAAGCTGAAAATTCTTTGCAATAGAGGTAAAAAGGGCAATATTTTGCAACTTGCGAAGAGGAGTGTATCCCAGTTATAATTCTTAAACTTAATATTTAACAAGATATATTCAAATCCAACGATATCCTAAATGTATATTTAATTCGTAAAATAAATAAAACATAATATTTTTGGTCATCGAAAATATTTTTTGGAGTTCCAACGTATCTTTATATATATAAAATAGGCAACTTCAATCTAGTTTCTTACGTTTTTGGTCTATATGATATATTTGCTTTTTAAACTTTAATTTTTTATATAAAAAGTCTTTTTAGAATCAAAATATACCGAATCGCTATAAACAGTATGCAACTAAGTATTTCTGCGTACACTAGAATCAGAAAAATAAACGAAATATAGTTGATATTATTAGTAAGTACATATAAAAAAGCATTTAAAATTGAAAAAATAATGAGAATAAACGCAATAATTAGTGATTCGAAGTAACTGCTTTTTTGTTGATATATGACATAAAATTATTCTTAGATTTCAAAAAAGAATGCTTTTTTTATTGAATTGTATGGTTTAAAGATAATTTTATGGTTCGGTAGGTTGTATGGTAGAATAAAAATCACAAAAAGCTCTATATTTTAATACAAACGTACATATTATATTTATTTATTTCTTTAAACATTAAAATGCGAGGAAAAGACACAAATATCAATTTACATACTAGGTTTAAGTGACTCTAAAATCATATGAAGATTCAAAAAAAAATTAACATCGTTTTTTGCTTGTAAACAGATTTCGAAAGTAAATAAGAAGAATAAAAAGGTAATAATAAGAAGTAATGATGTTTATTATTACAAAAACTAAATCTATCACCCAATAAAATAGGTTTTAGAACAGTTGAATCCCATTTTTTTACATGATAATTTATTTGCATATAACATACAGACAGAATTTACAAAAATAATGGAATAAACACATGTCTGACTTATGTTATAAGCATTTTTAAAAAGTATTTTATGAAGTCTCTGATTATAAAAAAACACATAGAAATAGCCAGAAAAACTTGAACGCTCTTAAAAGATTGTCTGCTTTGATTAATTATCGTTTTAGAGGTTAAATCTTATGAAGTGGATAATTGCGGTAGTTTAACTGTTGACTATGAAAATGTATGAAATATTGTTAAAAAGCAAGAAAAAGGTTTTTAAACTAGATTTATGCATAATATCACGATTTTTTTCATTGACTGTTTACAGTATTGTATTGATTTAGTAAACCTTTTCATTTTAGAATCTATTTTATATTTTGTGAATTCAAAATATGATTATATTTTTGTGTGTTTTTTTATAACAAAATACTAATAACATCATTATAAATTATAGATGAACTTAAACATGAAAAAAAGAATCTATGATCAAAAAATTCTGTTTAAAACTAGACATGTGATGAAAATAAAAATTATCTTGCTTATGATAAAAGCGTTCTGAATAAGAAAACTGGGCTATTGAAACAGTGATAAAACAGAATTTTTTCAGTTGAAATATATGATCTGACCTGTATACGCCAATATGGATGTTTTAATATTTATTTTTATTAATTAAAACTAAAGTTTGAAACTTATTGGGGATTTTCTATATTTTTTTAGATAAAATATACTTTCTGTTTATCTAGTTATTTCATGGAATAAATCCTAAAAAATGCAAGATAACAACCTTTATTATATAGATAATACAAGTTTTAGCTGGATTTCAGGATAGCCTTAAAAAAGCATACCGAAATTGTTTAGATATGAAGCTATTTAAAAGAATCAAAATAATAAATTTATTTTCTTTTAATTATCTATGTGAAGGCAAATTAATTTGAAATAGACAATCCAACATTATAAAAAAGAGTTGAATCATAAAAAGCATAAAATATTAAAACATTTTATTCAATAGAATCAAGTTATATGGCAAAGCCTTTTATCTCGCCATTATCGATAGTGAAGTGAAACGTTAGAAATAATGTAAAAGAAATCTATTTACAATGGTATAATAATAACTTACGTTTTTTTCTATAGACTATACAACAAAATAATCCAAATTTGATCATCAGTGATATTAAATTTCGAATTTTCAAATTAATAAAAAAATAGAAGATAAAAGCATCACTTTTCGATATTTCTGCATTAAAATACTGAACTATATGTAAAAATATGTTTATTATCTGATATATTTTCAGCCATTCATAATTCAAAATGCATATATATATATGCAAATTATATCAAAAATGTCTTGAATCAAAAAACACAGTATAGATTAGACGACAATTGCATGATTTATGCACTGATTTGGAACATTAAATTCTAAATGAAACGTATATTTCGTAATTTTATAATCTTGAATGCAGAAACAAGCAGCTATCAGTATATCAGAGCAAAAACCTTACAATACAAATTCAGATTCCGCTTATGGCTTAAAGAATGTGAAGAAAATCTAGATTAGAGAAATATTTGATACTAAATACATTGAAAATAAGATTTAGATAAACTTCTATAAAATGGGCCATATTAAGATTAATAAATAGAAATTTGGATAAATATGAGAAAGTAGACACAGAGATATAGTAAATGAGAATATACATTATAAAATTAAATTTGTAGGGATCAGCAGAGGTTACATAATGCACCAATAAACATCTATTCAAGTGCAGATATCAAGATTCGATTTTATTTGTCATGGCTTACAACATGCACATACTATTTAACAAGACCCATATACTATAAATAAGGATATAAATCATGGTCAAAGATTTTTTAATGGTACAGAATCAGATAATTTATTGACTGTACACATTTTAAATGTATAATTTACATAAAAATATTTTTTCTACAGTGTGTAATGAGAATATTTTGATAACATTATTAAAAATGGATAAAATAGTATCATATCATATAATTTCTTTAAAGAGTAATAGACAATGAGTAAAGATTTCTTTTAATAAAAAGAATATTACAAAAACAAAAAACAGCACATAAATATTATAGAGAGAAGATTTTTAGCCAAGAAATTTAGGGTACAGTCTGAAAGTGGCGGTAACTTGATTGTCGAAATTTAATATACAAAAATAAAAATGTCTCTTGTTAGTAAATGAAGAATTTATCATATTGGATAGAGAACGAATTAGAATTACATTAGAGACATAATATTGTTGAATCTTGCAAAGGGCCGTAAATGTATCTTTAAAAAGAAAAAATATATAAAAACATAACATTATACAGAAAATGTGACCATAAGTATAGCAAATATGAATTCAAATTTCTACCAAAAAGAAAAAGCATTTGATATTCAAAATTTAAATATTATTTATTTGAAACTAAAGTAAAAAAATCCCATAAATCCACAAATTATTTCGATTATTCATAATGCGATGATGAATTTTTTTAGGTTTATTTTGGTGGATTTGAATCGATACATAATGCCAATCTGACTAAAAAAAGCAGTATTACAGCTCAACGTTTTAAATTTACGATATAAATTTAGAATGAAGTCGCAGAAAGTATAATATGTATATATGTCGGAAATTTACATAAACTCAAGCATAGAAATTCTCTACAATAATGCACTCTTCAACAACGATATACAGATAGGAGTCACATAAAATTGAATTTCGTGAAGGGAATTTTAAAATTATAAAAATGATGAAATTTTACATAAACAAATACAAAAAAAAACCTAAAAATACTGGAGAATCTAAAATACGAAAAAGAAAAAGAGAATTTTCATAAATAAGAAATTTGTAAAAGCAATTCATACGGATGTGGGATAATAAAAATCGAGTAACTAAAAAGGCATTGCATATTGTGAATTAATTCAATAATATAATTTGTATGAATCCTAGTAATATCAGAATTGTTTAAGAACTATGCAAAATGTCTAAGTCTAAACCAATGACAGTTAATTTCGATATATAAAGTTATAGTTGGGTTAGCTATCAAAGACTTGCATCCTACTTCTGTAAAAAAAGTTTCTTTTAACATATACATGCTATATTATTATATTTTTTTTATATGCTAGAGTTCGGCAATAACAAATTACAAATACAATGCCTCTTGTAATATAAATACAACTGCTATGTCAATAATATTCAAAAGATATAATTATATGCAGATTTGATGAATTTTTTAATTCGAATATTAGATTTTGCTTATAAAATTGAAATTATATTTTTGTAATAATTTGTTTTGAACGATGTATTTAAGTTGAAAAATTGATACATAGAAATCATGTATTATTTATATATGTTCAATCTTTTATAAATAAAATCTAAATTTACTAGAAACACGATTTTTTAACAGCAATAAAAGTATGAAAATTTATTTTGTTGCTTATATATCATTCAAAAAAAAATTCAATGTACGATTGCATAAAATATATTTAGTATTTATTAAGAAAATATTTTTAGCAAAGTTTATCTATAATTTATATATATCTTATCATGTTTTATGTTATACTTGCAGTTTTACTGCATATTTATGCACTAGTATGTATTTTGCACAAATTCTTATTGTTTATGGTGTTAGGACTATGATTTTTTTTACTTAATGCCATATTAAAATTGGGGGTGTTCTATTTTTTTGAAATGGTTTAAAATATAATTTATGGACAAAAATCGGCAGTATTTACAAAATTTTCTTTTAACATATTTTTAAATTATTTTTTGAAGATCAAATAGATTTTTAAAAGCGAATGTTTCGTTAATGTTTTTTTGAAGAATTAAATAAAGCTTTATCTTGTAAAAAAAAGAAATAAAATATTATTATATGTCTAACATAAAATTTTTATATGATTGTATTCAATAATATGAATGATTTATAGATTCTTTTCTTTATTTGAAATGATTGCAATGTACATTTAAATAATATATGGTTGAGTATAAAAAAACACATAAAATTTGCTAAAATTTGCATCATAAATAAAAAATAATGTAAATTAGGGGCTTTTTGTGGTTTTTTTTGTAATTTTTTATTTTGAGCTACAAATTGTATTTTATTTGTAGAAAATTAGACTAAAGTGAAAAATTATATTCTGTAACAATTCGCTGTGAATAATATGCAATCACAAGCCTTAAATTATTTCATGATTTATAACATAAGAAGGATGGTGGCATAGTATTATAAAAAATATCCAGACACGTATCCGTTCTTATAAATTTGAAATTATTACAATTTTTGCTTTTCAAAGAAGGTGTTATATTGAACAAATATTCGCAGAGTGTAGTATAGCTCATATAAATACGCTTTGAACACGATAAATCAAGAAATATAAGACAAAGGTATAATAATGAATTATCTTCATAGTTTTAAACTTATAAAAAAAATTCTGGCTGAATTTCTTTGTCTAAATAAAACTATAGGTGTAATATGTTTTATGTTATAGATATTTATTTGAGCTAAGTTGCATATCACATCATTTGTAGAACTTTTTTGGGGCACAAACTTTTGTGTATCGATCAATTGTAAATATATTCATTTATGAATATATTTTTTTCAGCAGTTTTATAATAATAAATTTAATGCCATTAATACTATTATTTCCAAGAAAAAACAATTTTTCGCATCTTCAAAATTCATATTCGCATATTTAATGTATGTTATCTCGGTTGTCTTGTTGATATTATATATTTTTGCTCTATAATAAATGTATTTTCATGATTTAAACATTCTTTTAAAATAATATATTCTGATTAGAACCTTTTTAGGGCGTCTGGTTAAGATAATAAAACTTTATTTTTATATATATATATATAGTTATTTCGATTTTATGTTTAAGCTTTATATATCGTTAAATGTTTTTTTATAACTAATGGTATTTTTTGGTGAATTTCTAAAGAAATTATGCCATAATTAAAAGTAGCAATGGTTTCAATAAAATTTTATTGTTCATAAATATCTAGAGAGAATCTATTTTACGGCTGTCGAATCCCAAAATCATGTATTTTCTATATATTTTATGGTTATTTGATGTTTTCTTGGTTGTTTGTATAAGTAAAAAATACATTCCAAAGAAATAGTGTGTATTTTTTTGTATAAAATTTTGCATGAATAGAACACGACATAATTGTTTTTTTTAATTCCAAAGCATAAGTTATAGTTTACTAAGTAAAAGAATTGCTTTGACTATATAAAAAAGATATTTTATTATATTTTTATTCATGCATATTTTAGAACAAAATTATTCATATAAATTCTTGCATGAATAAAAATTTTCTTGTTTTTAGATCTATTTTTTTTTGAATCACCAAAGTTTTATGGTTTTTTTAATGGTGCCTTCCATAGCAATCTAAATGTAAAATTAAATAATATCCATTTTATGTTATCCATTCTTTGCATTTCTTTCATACATTATGAATTCGTAAAAATATATTTATCGCATCTTTCTAGCATGAAATAAATGATATATTTCTGATATAAGCATTTAGTAAAACCATCGTAAATATATTTATGATACAATTCATTTTTATTAATTCTGATATGGTGGATTCGGTTTTTTGGTGTATTTCTGCTTTCACATATTTTATCTGGACGCCCAAGACAAGATTTTTGTGATCTTTGTTTTTTTATCGCGATTCAATTTTTATCCATTGTTGATAAGAAATTTATTGGTACAATGCAAAATAATATACTGGTTTTTAATTATATATTAAGTTTCTATGTAGTAAATTTTAGTTTTATTGTGCTATTATTTTTCCTTATTTATAATTCAATATTCTTAATTTTTAGTTTACAATATCGTATTATAATAGAATTTCATGCCCCTTTCAATAAAAATCTACAAGAGAGTAATGCAAGAAACTCAACCAAGAATCTAAGATCTTAAATTTGGATCAGAAAAGTATTTTTAGGATTACAGAATAGCTCTACATCAACTGGAAAAGTGTTAAGTTGAGTGTGTGATGTCAGCACTAATTTAAAGTCACCGAGCCATGAAAGAATAAAAAAGAACATAATGTGGACGTTAGGTGTGGTATGACAGCAATCGAAGCCGAGATATATGTGTAGAGAGTGAGAAATGACCGAATGCACTGCCGTAGTTTTAACCAAAGGACGAGTTAGTTGATTCTGGATTTCTAATAAAATGATGTATTTAAATTTTCTATTCCAATTTCTTAATATATTTTAAGGTATCTTTTACTTGAATATTTCATATATTTCCTTGTTGACTATCATAACAAAACCAAATTCTTTTAAAGATTTAATCGATAGTATTAATGTTTGTTGTGTTTCATCATCGAAAGCTTATACTCCAAACTGCAAAAAAAAACATATTAATAGACCATCCGTTTACTAATACTTATAAAACGCATTTTTAGTTGAATAAACAATTTTATATAGTTTTTACGTTTAATTATATGGTCATAAGAATATATTATAATGTTTTGGTGTGAAAATATTATAAACAATCAGATTCTATAAACATTTTTTTTTTCAAAAAAAGATAGAAATTCTTATTCAGAAAGCTTTTAATATGTTTCAGTGCCTAATATATAAAAATTATTTATTTAAAATTTCATACATTCTTTTATAAAATAAATATAAATTTTGTGACCCGTAGCTATAGAAAGGAGCTAATAAATATTTATGATCGACTGTTCCTATGGAAATATATTCATGCTTATGTGTTCTATTTATGACGGTAAAATTCGACTTCAGAATATATCTTCTTACTATATTATGTGTGTTTAGAATCTGTAATTACGTATTTCATCGTATAAATATCAAGAAAAATATCACTGCTATAATTTAACATTGAATGAGAAAAACGCTCTTATATTCATGATATCTTATAAGATAATAAAAAAAATATTATACTGATTGTTGGTAATTTTGGATGCGGTTATACCAGTATTCTCGTATTTTATTTAGGGCAATTTATATTTCTTTCTATATAAATTATTATAGATGTTCTTTATCTGTTATTATTTTCTTTCATATGAGTTTAAATTGAATATATACATAATATTAAATATAGAGACCTTAAAATAAATATTATAAATAGCCTAAATTCTAACAATCATAAAAAATAAGTTATTTTAGAGATATCTATGTTACGCTTATGCCATACTACAATAAATAACTATTTAATACGCCTTATATATAAGAAAAGCATAAAGTAATTTCTAATTACTCTTTAATAGTCAAAGAAAATATATGAGCTTTTCTTAATACTTTTTGAGTTTTTAAATTTTTCTCGTTTTATTACATAATGCCTTCATTTGTTTTTTTCTAGGTTATTTAGTTTATATTCGTCGTTTGATCACCTTTTTTTATTTCCTTTATTCATTTCTATTCATCTTTTTGATTTCTGAAAATTTTTTTGTGCCATATGCATCTTTCTAAAATTCATTTCTTAAATTTACTATCTTCTCTCTTGTTTTTTTTCGATTTCGTATACAGAACTATATTACTTTGGGGGTTATCTATAAGATATCAGAGAATATAATTTTTTTTACCAGTTATTGGCTAAAGCATAAAAACAAAATTAAAGGTATTTATTGTAGGCAGACATTTAGCATATTTTCTAATAACACACTATTTTTTTATAATATTAATGTGTAAAAAATGAGGCCGAAAGATAAAATATGATTACGTGCTAAAGAAAATGAATATTATGAAAACTTGTGTTCTAAACACCAAAATTCCAAAACATTATTATAAACATATAAATCAGATATAAATAGTTACTATAATTAAATCGAGAACAATTTATACTTATTCTAGTATAATAACTTGCCTGAAACATTAAAAAAAATTACAATAAACCCTTTTCAATATTATCTAATCTTTATCTAAGATGTATTATATTCTTATATATGAGCAAACGATGCGATTGCCATGTATCCTTTACCTATGACTTATCTTCAGATCTTTTAAACTCTTAAAATTTACGGACATTTTGAATTTTAAATATACTTAAAAAATCATATATATATCCACATTTTTATCTTTAAATGCCTTTTTAAAAATGATTCAACATTCATTGATTCACATCAACTAAAAATTATTTTAATAACAACTTTTTCTTCTTGTCATGGTTAATTGCATCAAAAATAAACATTAAAAACATAAATTTTTACAGACATATCCACACTTAATTTACTCAGCATATCAAGATCAATAAAACTGTAAACTTCGTCGTTTTTTTGATATTAGATAGACACTTACCTTATTTCTGTCACATAACCGACTCAAATTTCTTTCTTAGTACACGAATAACAATACAAACCAAAAGATTAAAACTTTAAAGCCACAAATAATTACCAAATGCTCTTCTTATATCATCCACTCAAAAATGCCATCTTAAATTTTCAAAAAAATATATTTTTAAACTTCTCAGCTTCATAAATATATCTAAAGCACAGTAAATATAGATCCATAAAGTTCATCGAAATAAATCGTCATGACTTTACACTCTTTAAGCAATTTTTTCCATAATCACATGCATATAAGCCCTATGCGCTTTTCAGGATTTGCTGATATACTGTATCTTCACTTCCTATTTATATCAGTGACTTATAAAATACACATATTAAACCTAACTATTCACGCAAAAATCAATTTTAATTTCTTAAAATATCAAAAAGTTAGTATAATACCATAATTTATCTATAAAACTATAATTGTACACAAATATAAATTTCTATACACAATATGTGACATATATTTCCCTGTTGAATATCATTACAACCATTCTATCTTATCTAAATAACTGGTATGATTAAAATCAATCGTTTTAAAATTTACTCATTCTATCACCATTTTTTAAAAAGAAAAGCATATGTATATTATAACACTAATTACATGTATCTGCCGAATATACAATAGATTCTGCGAACTTTCACAACGAAGCCTTGCATTAACTATCTTATTGCATTTGTTTTTGTATTTCCATCATATGTAAACACCGGCATTTATTACACTCAGATATACATTCACACTTACTCTAACCGTTTCAAGCTCATTTTACCAACATAATATACCTTTATGATTCATCGCGCATACATTTTCTTTATTATCAATGTATTAATCCAGTCAAATTACACAAAGCTTATACACCTTAAAATCATTATTTATATCACTTTCAACATATACACCACATCTATAAAATAAGCCATGGAAAATACCTTTTTTTAGTCAACATTTCATTTTATTTGATTTATTGAATCATCAGACCCCATTATACAAATATCATCTACTTAGATATTTAAAATACCAACTTTTTTTATATCATTTCAATTTTTACTTTTCATGTGGCAAAACCAACGATCAGATTTCTCCTCCATCATTTCTACGCATCTTTAATAATACGAATCAATATAACACCTTATTTATTTCTCGTATCTATTCTTCTTCCAAATTGCTCTTTTCAATATCATCACATTAAAAAATAATCATTTTACATAAAAAATGCGAGGGAAGGCAAACAACATATATCATTCCATTCACATAATAAAAAAAAGCAGAGCAATATATTTAATCGTTTTTAGGGTTCGAATATATCATTCTTATTTTAAATTGATACTAAAATATATCAATCATACTTATCATTGATGTAATAGTAAATGTTTCTTATTTGCATGAGCACCAAATATTATCATTTATTTAGAATATTCTAGGGGTTTTTAAATATTATAAACTTGTATAAAATTTTCAAGATGAAGGAAATATGAAATATTGTATTTGTCATATCACGAACATAAAACAAAGTATTTGACACATACGATTCACACTCTCACAATCTTGTAATGTTTTTTAAAAAACATTATACAGATAAAAATAAAATCATGATCTTAAATCTTGTTTTTAAATATTATGAAAATCAAATAACAACAAAACTTCAATACAAAAAAAAATCTTTATATGGTATATTTTCTATGGTGAATTAAAAAATTAAATTAGATGATAGTTATTATTATAAATTTGTTACTTAAAAATCCAAGAAATATCGCATTTCGCACAAATTATATGTAAATATTGCACACCTCAATATCAAGAATACATATATTTTGGCAATAAACGTAACAGTTCTATAGAAATTTCTGGTATAAATAAAAAATTTGTTACTAGATCAATTAAAGGTATACAATGTGTCTAATATCTTACAACGCGTATATGCAACCACAGATACAATATTTTAAACTTTACAGCAAACTTATAAAATTTATAATAATATATATTTTTTATTTCAATATATGCCAATTTAAAATTAAAGACGTCCATCAATACCTTTGAAAAATTCAAGCGTATTCTTTTCTGTAATTTTCGTTGCATAAATATAGTAAAAACCTATCTAATATTTCAGAATGATTAGATTGTATTTATAGCGGCTTATTGATTTAGAAAGGAAATTTAGATAGCGCTATATATGTGTTTTATCTCGTATTCTTTCTCTTAAGACTTTACACTTCAGAGTCTACCTCAATCTTTTTTTTCGTCCTTTTTTTGCTATTGTTGAAATTTCTAACAAATTAAAATATTCTTGTTATTTATTTGTAAGTACTTTCAATAAAAATGACTGTAATCTATAATTGTCAAATTATACTGAAGGTGTAAAAGATGCTTTCGAGATTTATGAGCAGATATCTTAATGATGAAAGTTTTTATGTTTGTATTTTTGTGCCCTTTTAAACTTGCCATAAAGTGATAATAGTGCCAATATTGTGTGCTTTGATTAAAGACCTGAGATAACAATATAAAGGATCGGTTGTAAAAAGGTATTAGAATTGTATATATCGTGTAAAAAATATACTGTAACTTTCCTTCTGCATTTTGTCGAAGAATTTTTGTACTACTATCTAACAAAAACTCAGCCCCTTCGAAATTATTTGATAAAAAAATAATTAATGCCGATATAAAACTTTGAAAAACTCGAAATTTATATTTTTTTACCATTTAACTGTATCTTAAGATCAAATCTTGAAGTTTTTATCACATTTTTCTTCTTCTTCTCTATTCTATATTGTTAGAAGAAAACCTCCCTAATTTTTGAATATATGTCTATTAATATGTATTTTGTCAAAAATCTTGTATTTAAATAGTTTAAATTTAGAAAAAATAATTCATATGTGAAAAAAATTGTTTATTCCTCAGCAGGATCTATTTTACATCGAAATAAATTAAACATTTTTTCTTTAAGTTTCAAATATATGTAATAATTTTTATAAAATTTAAAATAATTTCCCAATATGAAACAAGAATAAGTTTATAATTAATTTTTTAATTTCCTATTCTTCATATTTAAATGCAAATTTCATTAGAAATTCTCATCATATTTAAAGATTTCAGCGTGGCCTTTCTTTAGTATCGTTTTGTAGAATTCGACAAAAAATTCAACTGATGGTTTTGAATCTGGTCTGTTTGGCGTAATCCCTCTCTTAAATAATGAACATCTTGTTGTGTAAGGATTAAATGGATTTCCCTTATTCTTATTCAAATGTAAAAGATAAACATATTTTTGTCTATTAGACAACTCTTCTAATTTCTCAGCCAATATTCGATATTTTTTGCGCTTCAAGATACTTTTTTTTGCAGTTTTCATCGAGTGTTTTTGGGTCGTGGGTTTCTTGTGTGTTTTTCATTTCCCTCCCAGAATCGATTGCCTTTTCAATATTTTTTATATTTTTCTTTAGAATGTCAACATATGAATCTAAAAATTCATTTATAAGCGCATCATAATCATCATTAGGGATCAAATTTTCTTTTTTCGGCTTTGCAGTTTTTTGTTCTAAAGGACCATTTTCACAATCAATTAACGAGTTTTCTTTTGCTTTCTCCATTTTTGTTTCCTCTAAACCAGGCAATATTATAAAGCTATGCTGTAACCAGAACTTTTTCAATATTCCTCTATATTTTTTTTCACTTTTGTCAAAAAAATACATATACTCTTCATTTTCATCTACATCCCTTTTGTATGACATCTGTGATGTTGAATCTTCGGTTCTTGTGTCTATATCTTTTATTTCCTCATCACAACTAACAAAATCGCTTGTGGATTGCTCACTTTCAATTTCCAATGGTGATGTGTCCTCTTTTATTCTCCGGGTTTTTTTCTTGTGAATCGATTCTGATGAATCTTCTTTTTTTGTTTGCATCTTTAGTGCCATTAAGCACTACATTATACATACATAACAAATATACTGTGTTTAAGTAATTAAATATTTATTCTTTAAATAAACGTATTATAGCAAATGAAGTTGTTTTAGTCTAATTTAACATGTTATCAAATGCTAATATTAACAAAATAAGCTTGGTCTTATATTAACAGCAAAAGAAGAAGAAAAAAGGTTTTTATATGGCAATCGGCAAAAGTGTAAGAAATACTTTGATTACGCGTTTAAATATATTCATATATATATCAGCTTTATGTAACTAACAACTAATGCTTTGATAAGCATTTAAATTAAAAGTATTTATCTAATCTTTAGTGCTTAAATTTTTGTAAATTTGTCATTTATTAATGCTTTTTATAATTCAAAAAAGTTTTTCTGTAATATTACGGGCCATCATAGAATTTTTAAACGAAGAGTTTATGTTTTTATACATTAATTTTTGTATATGTGTTTAATGAAAATAACATTTCGTCTTTAGAATTTCATTAGCAAATTATAGTAAAATGTTTGTTTATTATTAATTTTCTTTATTTATTCATCATTTACGAATTTAAATAAGAATTGCTTATAAAAAATCATTTTATTTTCAATTAATAACAATTTTAATTTCAAAAGGGCCATTTGATCGTTTTTAAGTTATAAGCTTTTAAAAGATTTATATTTATTCTTATATGATAAATTTTCTTATTTTGGAAGATCCGTTCAATATTAGTTCAAAATAAGTTTATACTAATTTTAACTATATAAAAAGAAAGAATAATACATAAGATTTTGTATAAAGTTTTTTATTATGATATTTTTTCAAATGCAAAAACTGTTTTTTCGAATAAAATAAGCCTATATATAAACTATTATGATCTTCGAAATTCTTAAAGCCTCTGTAACTTTACCTTTTATATATAATATTAGAGATAAAATTAAAATCAAAAAAGAGCTCTAATAAATACAGTTTAAGCCAATAATGTATTGAACATAGGAAATCGAGCTATAAAAATTGCGCGTGCTGTGGACAAATTTTCTTTTAGCCAAATTTACTTTTTATCAAATTAAATAAATATAATTTTTCTTTGCGCTTGTAGATGCCTACTTTTAATATGATTTTTACGATCTACGAAAGCCAAGTATAATGTTATAATTTGGATGAAAAATGTTCATGAATTCTTCACAAAAATTGAGCCTATTGTTGGCATAAGAATACCTTTTTCACTGTCTTTTAGACTTTTATAATTTATCTTATTAACAGTAAAAAAAAATACAATGCAAAAAAAAGTAGAACTAATAATATATATTTTTATAAAATTTTTGGATAATTTGCAAATCATATACTTTAAAGTGTTTTTACCGTAAAAATACATATTTCTACGTAGAAAGTATATATTGTGATAATATTTTTTCTAAAAATCAATAATAGGTTAATTTTTGAACTATTCATTTTATTCTGTCGAACTAATCGATATGTATATCTAAGTATTTAAATTCTTGTGATAGCATTTTAAACCTCATGTGCCACTTTTGTCATAACTAGCTGATTATTTTTTATATTTCTTGTTTTGTTTGTTATCCTTATCAGTGAAAAATATTTGTTTGTATATTTTTGCGCCTAAAAATATTAATTAAAATTAAAGATATGTAATTGAATATTATAATACTGAAAATGATAGTAAACTAAAGTTTTTTAAATCATTTTAATATAATACAATAGGTTGAGTTAGATTTGTATGCACCAAACCGCGTATTGGGTAACAAAATTCTTAAATAGGGAATTTTAATGATATTGTTCATTAAGTATCAACTGAAAATAAATATATTTATTATGTTATAAAAAGTAGAAATTTCGTGATTTTATAATCATTGGGTTATATTCAATGGATAAAAATACGCATTTTTCAATATATTATACAGATAAAAACGAATTTTTATTATTAATAAATATTCGAACAATTGAACTTTCTTATAGAATAAATGAATAAAGTTCCCCATAGAATTAAGTATATTAAAAACATATCATATTATGTATATTTATACTTTTAATATCTACAAGGATGTAAAAGAATCTATAAACTATATTGGATCATCGTTTTATTTATATTTGATGCAAATATACGATATATTAAGTCTTTTATCAAAAATTATAAGTTAAAATAACCCAATAATTAGAAATTTATATCACGAGTGGCAGAAAGTCAAATTATATACATTTTTTTTCTTTTTTCTTGATTTTTGAATTTAAAACAATATTATATATTTTGTGGATCTAAGAAAAATATCCTCACAAATATTAAAATATTAATTTAAAATCTAAAACAAGCTAAAAAATTTGACCATGTTATATATATATAACCAATGAAAATATAAAATAAGTGTTTTAAAAATATATTAAAGCATAAAGATATAATATTATTATATTTTAAACCACTAAATTTTTTGTTTATGTGCTTCAGATTTCAAGATTTATAATATTAACATAAACAACATTTAAAAGCCACAAATTCTATTCAAAACGCTTTTTAAATATATATTTATGTAAAATATATATTGTTTACTTCTATGAAACAAATTATGAAACACTTTACATGGTTTTCATTGCTTTCTATTACTAAAACAAAATGAAACTAATTCATAAAATATAATCTATTCATTGACAAATATGCTTTCTATCTATAAAAATATACGTTATTTGGTTAAAGTTTTGGCACTTTTTACAAAAATTTAAATTACTTGTGTTTCATATTATTACTTAAATTAGCAATCGATAGTGTTAAAAATGGATATAAAATTTATTTTAGAGAAGATTGAAAATGAAACAAATATGATCGGCACATTTCAATTTATAATTAATATGCGGCAGAAGATGTTAGAAAGTAATAATATTTTGTTACCTTTCCTGCAACATAAATTCCCAGGATTTCAAGATAATTCTGCGTCTATCATTGATATTGTTATTTTAAGTATGTATATACAGGTTAGAATTATAATGGAGCACCCATT
Organism: Rhyacophila brunnea; assembly: GCF_057557595.1. Lineage (NCBI taxonomy): Eukaryota > Metazoa > Arthropoda > Insecta > Trichoptera > Rhyacophilidae > Rhyacophila > Rhyacophila brunnea. The sequence continues at coordinate 183,186 of NW_028233335.1, forward strand.
CGAGCATTATAATTGTTTAACTACAACTGAAAAATACAATGATAAGATATTAATAACTTTTTTTTGAAGAAAATTTGGCGTTAAAATATCCAAGAATAAACTATTTTAAAGATAAAAAAAAAACAAATATTCCGTAAGAAATGATATTAATGTAGAGGAAATCTACAGTTTGTTTCAAAATTTGTATCATGATAAAAAATTAGCTCTGTTCTTTTGCGTTAATGATGAAATAGAACTTAAGGATTTATATGACATTGTAAAATTTAGAACGGGCAGAAAAATATATAGAAAGATGGATAAAAATGAGCGTGACATGATTTTAAATGACGGAATTAATAAGGACTTGTTTTCAGCAAAAAATGCTGGTATCTCGGTAAACAAGAAAGTAGAATACTCAGAAATTGCTCATATGACTACAACTTCAGTAGACTTGGATGGCTTAAGTGGAGCATTTAAAATAGGGTCGTTCACTTCTATTTTTAATAATCCTGTTATAAATATTAGTATTTGCGCAAACACGTTGGTCCTATATAAAAAAAATTTTAACGTTGAATTTTATTGCATTTGATAAAAGAGGATGTATTAATATTGCAGATCTGGGTCATTTTTATGTAGGTTCATGCACTTTTTTATTCACGGAATATAAAATCTGGCTTTTTTTCCTTCTTGTAGTACAAAAGAAGATCTAGATACTTTGTACACGGATTTCGCACTAAGAGTGATGGCCTTTCGAGATGAGTGCGAACGAACACTACATAAGAATTCCAGAAACATTGTGGACATTTTACAAATAGATTTAACACAGTTATCATCCATGAAAACTAGCATCAGAATAACTGGAAATCTAAATGGTATTGAGTTCGAGCAGCTTATACGTTTTTATTTTGAAAACAAAGATTTAGTAACCATTTCCAAGGAAAAAGCATTCTTTTTTGTCAATCTTATGGTTCAAAACAGAATATAAGAAAGAACCCATTTCCCGAATTAATATATGCTGTAAAGAGTTCATTTAATTTGAGCTTAAAGGAAGTATTCTATTTAGACTTTTCCATGAGTGTTGAGCAAAGACAGATTCAAAAAAAGGAAAGAAAAGTTGTTTTGGGGCTAGCTGCAGAGAATTTCGATGTAGACTTTAAATCGAATACACACCATATTTTGCCTCAGAGTTAATAACAAATTTGAATAAAAAATTTATAGCTCTTACAAGAAATAGTATGTTACCAATTGAGGATGATGATAAATCAGATGCGTTTTCTTATACGTGTACAATATATGGTTTAGGATTCATAAAACTTAATTTATATCAATCTATAGGATCATATATTTGCCCGAGAACATATAGAGAGTCTTATGTGAAGAAAAATAGTTTTAATAAAGTACTGGGATACGTTTTAAGTAATCCTAAGTGTAACTGCGACAAAATTTTGGACGATATGAGGAGTTGCATTGAAGTGGCAGGGAAGCACAGAATGAACTGCGTTTAGAAGCAAGCATCGACAGTGCTGCTTCTAATGATGCAATAGCTATTTTTGATTATTTACACACGAATGTTATACTAAATGGCATCGATCAAAAAATTCTTATCGATAGCATCTCCAAAAGTTTTGAGTTGGTTGCCGCAGAGATGACTGAAAATCGTTTAAATATATCCAAATGTCTATATTTAATCGTTTTAGAAAATTTCTTTATTGAAAAATATTTTAAAGATGGGCAAAATCCAAAATATCTTGACAATATTTTTCTACCACTGTTTAAAAAGAATAATATTAAGAACAATGTTTTCAAGTTGGATAAACTAATTCTTGAAGAGATAAAGGTGATTTGTGACAATCAGTATGTCGAGAAAAACAAATATAGGATGGTAAAAGATGTGATAGAGCATTCTATAGGCACGGATATAAAAGTAAGAAAATGTGCGGTTGATCTTTTGGATTTATTCGCAAAGGATTCAGTTGAGATATATGATGTATTATATCGAAAAATTGTAATAGATTCAATAACAAAGTATGACTTGGATTATGAAAAGATATCATCTGTTGACATCAACTATATTAACAATTACATGGATTTTAACATGGTTATTAGCATTTATGAATATTTTATGGAAATGATCACAGAATCAAAAAAAAAATCGTATTCGATGCTTTATCAGCATATTAACCTCTTAAACAACGAATACAACATGAGCAATTCAGATATTGTAATGGGTTTAAAAGGTGCAATCACAAAAAGAGGTCATTTTTTTGGTTTTAAGAAATTTACAGAAGGAAAAGTGGTGAACTCAATGCTTTTTAAACTATCGAGCGTTGATGTCACATTAAATGTAAAGAAAGGCATTGATAAATTCAAAGACTGGATTAAGCAGAATAAAAATCCAGAAATTACAATGGGTCCATTTTACCCGATCTCTATGCATTTTAATACATGGCTAGGCTATAATTTATACCTCTGTATACTTGAGACTGTAGTTATAGAAAGAAAGCGAATATCTTACCTACCAAATGTAAATGATATTAGATTAGGAATGTGTGGCTTAATGAATACAATTAAAATTCGAAATATTGTTCGTCTATTGAGAGGAAATAATACTACATCGAAAGAATATTAATCGTTTGCGTAAACAAGTTGCTCTAGTCAATATTAATTCAATAGATTTTCGTGAAGTCATGTCAAAATATCAGCCATACTTGAAAGAAAATATAAATATGAGTCTTGACTTGGCTTTATCAGTAGATGCAGTGATTTGCAAGCATCTCAGCGTGATTTTGTACCTAGAGATCTCTTTTGGTATAGATTTCAATTAAAAGATCTAGACATTGAGGTAGTAGAAGAGAAAAACCTTTTAAATGACGATTATATAGATCTCATTGATAAGATAGAATACAATACACGTCGAGAAAACGAAAACACAAATATATTGGATTTTAAGAAGCAAGAGATGACAAAAAGTAATGGTTCAAATAGTCAAAAGTTTATTGCTATGAAGGAACATATAATGCCGAAAATTTCACATTCGGTTGAAACCGAAAAATTTCAGTACGATAATAAATGCAACAGTAGATAATTCTGTAAATGAAAACATATTCATGTCGATATATATGATAACGAGTTTACACAACATGTCGAAAACAACATAGTAGACGATACTCAAAATATGGAGATTATAGCCGAAGTTCCTCTAGATTGTGAATTTTAGTAAACTTTAAACCATGTAGATCTTTTTTCTATAGATGACACGAGAATGGATTTGGCAGATTATACTACTATTCTTAGAGCCCAAGAAATATCAAACTTGAACGGGACAATGTAGTTAAGCAAGCAGCGAATGTAAGTGATCATTCTTCAATGTTTAAAGTTCCTTTAATTCAACACAACACGAAGCCGTGGCATTATATAAGAATAATATTTTAAAAATCATTGTGAGAGTTTTCGTATAAAAACTAAGATGGACCCATTATATAAAGAAATGAAAGACAATTCAGAGTTTGAACAGAATACAGATTTAATAAGTCATCTACAGAAATTGAAAGCAAAAATCAAATCAAAAAGCAGAAAACTACTGAAATATATTACAAATTATAATGTTGAAAAGAGTACCGAAACACTATTAGTAGAATTGTTTTTTCATGATGAATTAAAACAAATCGACAAATGCATTAAAATATTGAATTTACGCAGCAAAAATACAACAACAAAAACAGAAAACAAACAAGTAAAGGAAGAAAGTGGCGAATTTCTGTTTAAAGATTTGAAGGCGAATAGTAAACTGTGCCAAGAAAGGTTGAACAATTTAAAAAAATCCATTATAGATAATACCGATAAAAGTAGTAGCGGTTCAAATCCAGTCGATCTAAATGCCCAAGTAAAATCACAGTCAGATAAAGATAGCTATATTAATGCCAAGATAAAAAAACAAAAAACAGAAAATATTTACGACTTAAGACCGAAAAAATATTATATTTGTAAAGATATCAAAAAATTGGATGCAATAAATATAAATAATCCACCAGAAATTTTAAATGATAAATTTAAGATTGAAAACGGTTTAAAAGAGATGCAGCCCGTTGGCACTAAAACAGCAAATTTAGACATTGCATATTTAGCACTGCACAATTTTGATTATCAGGTAATTGACCATATGAAACGTCCCTACGTCAAGAAATTTTGTTTATTTCAAAACTTATCGCATTTAAGCTCCTTTTATCTCTCAAAAATAGCAAAATTTTGTCTTAAAAACAATATAGATAATGTAAAAGAATCAATAATATTCAACTCTATTTTTAAGTATAGAGGTAAAGCCTTAACTATTTCAAATAATATTTCACGTGAAAATTGGATACTAGTATTGAATGAATTGAATGAAAAGGGCTATATAGTATATGACAATAGCATTATAGGTGTAGATTATCGAAAGTACTGTGCATAGAGTGCACATATTTGTTAAAATAAAATTACAATTATAATAATTGACAATTTATTTATTTTTAATGAGGTTTTTTTTAATACTATAAATAGTTGATGGCATAAATAAATGATTTTCTAATTTTAAAATATTAATGATAGTTTTGCGAAATTTTTTATGCTTTTGTAATGAAAACATATTTTATTATGGTTTTTTAATGCAGCTGAATTTTCATACTCTTTTTTATTTTCAAACATAAATATTTATTTAAATTTATGTGTAGATCGCCTATAAATAGTATTATTTAAACAAAATGCAATTTTGAATAGAAAATTTTTGATGTATACTTCTTAAATATAAAAAATAAACTTGTGTATCTAATTTATAAATTATCTTGGTTTTAAGGATTCAATTTGTTTGTAGATAATGCATTCGCATAAAAGAGCAGCTAGAAGGAAATAAATACTATGAATTTTAGTTTAATAAAAGTCCTAAATCGTTTTATGATTATAAAGGCATCTTGTAACTCATTACAAATCAATGCATTTCAAATAAATTTATATAAAATTTCTTTATATGTATGTTTTTAGAGAAATGATTTTTATTAGCATTTCAAATTTAAAATAAATGATTCAAGATAAGCTCTAGAATATAATGTACAAAGACTAAAATTTCATAAAATTTTTTACAAATATAAGTTTATTTCTAATGAGTAATAACCACAAATATTGGTTAAAAACAAAAGGAATCATAATGATTTTAGGTATATTCTATATTTTCTTTAAAAAAATAGTTAAAGTAAAAAATCAAAATGATTGTCGCATAAATTAATCTTGATCTGTATTTTTAATGACAATAAAAAATAAATTTACTGTTTGGAAGTGAGAACAGTGTATAATCGCTTCACTGTTTTGTATTATTTTATAATAAGCATAAACTGTATTATTAAAATTTTATCTATGGATTGATGGCTAGGCAAAAAAAAACGGATAGCTATAAAAATAGAGAAAATAAATAAGAATATTGGTTTTTAAATAAATAGTTACTGTTTCAATATTTAAAAATAGAAAAATGCAAAGGCATACAATATTGCTATTATTCTGTTATGTTTTTATATTTGTTCTAGTCCTTTTATATTCTTAGAAGCTGTACTGAAACTCTTTCTCTTTAAATCCATCTATATGGATATTATGTGTGTATAAATAGAGTTTATGTAAATCTAGTTGATAAGTCAGAAGTTTAATACCTAAATTTTAATTTTAAAGAATTGATGAATTGCTAGAAATATATGAAATGATCCGATTAAGGATTAATATAATAAATATCATATTTTCTTCACCATGTAAATAAAATACAAACAATAACTTAATCTTTTTTTGCCTTGTTTTTTTTCTTTAGACAAAATACTACTATAAAACCTAAAAGTACATAATACCACTTTTAATGATATTTTGCACCAACAAGCCTCGCTTTACAAACAATATGATGCAATTTCTTTTTTATTTGACATATTTAAAATTACAAAGATAAGCATTAAAAATGATAATAGGTGCTTAAAATATGAGTAAATTGAGTTTTCTAATAAAAAAATACTTATGATAATATTTGTAATTCTAACACGGTATATTCTGTAAAAGTAAAGTGCCTGTCAACAACTTTTCAAATGCATTTTTATGTGTAAAAACAAAAGTATGTTCTTTCATGCAGTAAGAATACTATCAATCTACTTTTAGAGCATATAAATCAGATTAATTTCATCAATACTATTTATTAAGCCAAAAAAATATGATATGTCATAAAAAAATACTTAATGTTGCGTGAACCATGCCAGGAATTTCAAAAATAATTTTACTGTGCTCTATATACTATGATTCTTTATAAATTGTCTAATTTTAATGAATTTTTTTTATATTTCAAATTTAAATGTAATTTTCATATAATATATTTTGATAGTATATAAAAGATTTCTTATCTGATCCTTTATTAATAATGATTATGCATGCAATATTTTCTTTATACTATCATAATACAACATTTCAGATCTATTATCGCATATTTATATTTGTATCATATATTATACATTACTAGAGAGGCATTAAGGCTATAAATAATGTATTGTAATATAGCTGCACATGCGTCGCAATATTTTAATGTGTAAAATTTGCAGAAATCTGACACAATGTAATTTAATAAAAACGAAAATAAAAGAGGTTGGTATATTTTTAATAAAAACATTATTTTTTTTAAATTATTAAAAAAATATTTTTTGCTCATTTATTTTCTGTAACGATATTTAGTGTGTCCCAATAATTTTTTTTTATTTTTGTATTATTTCGTGTTTCATTCATTCGTAATCTATGTTTAATTTTATTTTATCTGTATATTTTTTTATGTGTAAAATATATATTATTGATTTTCATTTTAACATATCTAATCAAAAATATCTTAAATTGTTTACATTGAGGCCAGAGATTTAATATTAGCCGTTGTAAAATTCAATAAATATAACAACATATGAATTTAACGTAAATCATAGAACTTTTGTTTTGACAATTTTTTCAGATACAATCTATTTTATAATGCACATATAAAAATATTATATTCATGTACAAAAATGCATTATTTTTGTAAAAAGAAATTGTTAATTATATATTTAAAAAATCAGACCTATTACAAATGTTTATAAGATCGGTAACAACTTTTTAAAATGCTTCATGTTTGATTAGCAAATACTGACTAAAATAATTAATAAAAATCGAGTCAATTATTTCATGATAAAATACTTTTACTCGGCATTTTATTTGTTTTTCACTGATAATATGCTATCTTCAAGACTAAGAAACCATAAAATTTGTGCGTTATAGACCAAATTAACACTTAATATGTTCTATAATATAATTTACGAGATTCTAAAGCAATCGTGTGTTAAGTATAAAAATTATTTTAACCAAAATATAGTTGTCTTTTATCGGATAAACTTAAGTAATTTTGTTTGTAAAAATACAGCTGTGTCGGTATACAATTAAAACGAAAAAATTTTACAAATATTCTTAAGTGATAAAAAATTAGCATTTTCTCTATATTGCATACTTTGATCTTCTGATACTCTAATAGGTAATATATAAGGTTTTAGCTTTTTATGAGACCCCAAAAGTAATTTTTATGGGAAAGTGCGTTAACTATAGCAAAAATATTAGTTTTTAAAAATCTCAATTACGGAATATATTACAATATAACACAAAAAATCATTCTATCAGAATATGCCATATTTCTAAAGTAAATAGTATTTTACATTCATCATGCTATTTCTGTGCATAAAAATTTGTATTTTACTAGAATATGGGCACTTTTAATCATTTTATACCGGATAAACGATTTTTCAAAATTATTTTATGCCATTTATACTTTAGTCTTGGTCTTTTAATTTTATGTAATTTTTAATCGGTCAACTATATTTTGTGTTTTTAAGGTTTTCTAAAAATATATATTTAACTACAGATTTGGAGAATTTATTTTTACTATAACAATAAAACTTATTTTGTTTGATAAGTGCTTCCTGTAAAGCCAAATAATATAGTTTAAATTACAATATAAGTTGTACATTCTCATGTAAAAATAATTTCGTTTTATAACTTCATTGTATGCATAGGTCAAATAAAGTAATAAAAAGTATGAATTCAACCATTATAAACCATCAAAACTTATATAAAAGAGTTCACCTATTATTTATTTGCAGTTTCTTTCTATTTTTAAATAGTAATAATAGTGTTTTTATAAATCATAAATCTTATTTAAAAATCAATTAAAAAAATAATATTCTCCACATTGATATAATTTTACCGTAGAAGCCTTTAAAAAAACGATGTGAGTAAATTATATATGAACAAGAACGATTAAAAAAGTTTGTCAATTTTTTTACATTCAATTCATTTTTCCTATTTTTTTTAACAATCTTTTTATGCGAAAATATTGTTATTTATATGTTTTACTTATGAATAAATCATATTTTTTGCGTAATATTCTAGTTTTAGGTAATTTAATGGATAAAAAGAATGTTTTATAAAATTTTATGCTTTTTGGTCACCCAGTTAGGATGTTTTTTTCTTTGAATTATAATGCTATCGGTATATAGTTGTGGATCTTAATATAAATAAAAAGTATAATAAATACAATAATACATGCTTAAGAGCAAAAAAAGGAATCTTATATGTTTTTTATGTAACACTCTATATAATATATACATTTTACAGCTCAAGATTCGCTTCGGCAATATTCTTTGTTGTACCTAGAGCAATTTTCTATTGTTTTGTACCTAGAAAAAATTATATTCTTTTCTATACTAACTTATCCGTTGATTAATTTATAGTATTTTTGATTTGACATGCCACTATTGACTTGGAAAGACTTTGATAAATTGCAACATTCAAACAAGCATAAATTTATATTATACCGCTTTCTTTATGATCTTTTTATTGACAATTCTTAAAATTAAAAAGCATTTAGAATTTAAAAATTTCGTGTAATCAATTTAAATAATATTTTATAACAATATTATTCCAATATGAGATCTAAATATAAATTGTAAACATAAAAAACAGTATTATTTACTTCTAAAGAAAATAATGACTATATACAAATACTTTTATTTTTAATTATTATTTTGACGCTTTTAATACATCAGCTGTACTAGTTAGCATATGTCACAAAAAATGCATGTATATTCTACATAAGAAATCAGATGAATTAATCATAGCCATTACTGCACGCAGATACGCATAGCAAATCTGATTTATAAATTTAAGCATATAATTCTCTGCATATGTGGTATTTAAGAATATTGATTTCAGTTTATTTTTTCCCCTACAAATTATTATGTTTAAACTTGAAAAGATATTGATCCAAACCCTGTGCTTTTTTTGGTTTTATAAATAGTCAAATAAAATTACTACGATTAATTTACTTTTATAGACCTTCCATGCATGTATTTTTTTACGAATTTATTTAATATCATAAATTTGCCACCTTTATAATGTTTCATTTTAATTTGGAAGAGCATTTTACATCGTTTTTTTAAATAAAAAATAACATTGTGTACTAATTGAAATCTACGCTTTTGATTAAGCCAGAATATTCTAATCCTAAACTATTGTGGTAAAGTTTTCTAACAATGAAGAATCAATAAAAAAAATATCAACTGTTAGTAGTATTTTAATAATTAGATTTTTAATAAAGACTCTTATATTTTATTTTATTTTTTGGAAGGTCTCAATTTTTATCTACATGAAATAGAATAGCAATCTAATAAATATACAAAATTTATGGTATCTAAGAAATAAAATTTTAACAATCTATATCCTTAAATCTAGAAAATGGAACTAATTTGAAAAACTCTTTTAAGTGTTGGTTTATGATAATAGCAAATGTAAACATGGTGAGTCCAGATATGAAACTATTATTTCTATACTTGTGCTCTATGATATAAAATAGAACAGTAATATCATTCATATTTACTAAAAAGTTGGATACAGATTATATATATTTTAAAAAGAAAAATTTACAAAGAAAAAACATACTAGAGCTCACTTTACATAATATCACAGATGATCAATAAGTGAATTAAAATCTGTTTTTTAATAAATTTATCATAAACTGATATTTATAATTCCAAAGATTGAACATTTAGATTTTGTTGTTTTAAATTCTGATAAATGCTTTTTTGTTATATTGAATTAATTATCCCTATTAATGCTAAACTAATTGAAATATATGAATTTATTCTTATAAATAACAATATCTTAGTGCAATATTAAAGATACAATCTTTTTTTCAATGTTTACAATTTAATATATTATACGTTTTTACTAAATGATAAGGATAAATGTTTTAAAAAAAATGATGCAAAGAAAACAATCAAAATTATAGTTTCTTTGTATTATAGGTATATAACTTAAAAAATCTCAGCTATCTATTCATCAAAAATTGACAATCTAAAATAAAGAAGTTCAAAAAAATTTTAGCTTATTTAATCAAGTGTTTTTATCAAAATTCTAATAAAAATTTGCATTTTTATCTACAAATATTTATATAATTAAACGAACTAACAAATCATGAATTGGTGACTTTATTATAAATGTTTTTCGTATCCATTCCATATATTTAGATGTTAAGATATCTTCATGCAATATTAAAGCTCATATAAAAAATGAAAAAAACTATATTTGATTTTATATTTCATGATTAAAACTTTAAAAAACAATTTAACACATTTCAAAATAATATTAGATCCCTGTAAAATTATAATAAGGTTTATATAAAATATTTATTAAATGAATCTTTATAATAAAATTAAAATTCTAAAATGTTATATATCTTACTACTCGTCCATAACATAGCAAAAAAACACAATTAATATGCTTTTTATCGCTAATAAGCAGAAGAAAAATGTAAGTAATTAAAAAATATATTTGCATATCTTAAATGTTCTTTGTAGGGATAAAACCATTGATCGGATAATGCAAAAATTTGTACATGAAATGTTTAGGCTTTTCTAAGAAAAAAAAGGTTACAATTCATTATTAAAAGTATACTTGAATTTGTTTTATGGTATATAATTGATTCTGACAATTAATTAATCTATATTTATTTTAAATTTATGATATAATCTCAAATATGATTAATTTTTTATTTATGGGCTATATTTATAGTCGTAATTTTTGTTTTTGTTCTCAGGCAAAGCTTGCTTGATACTCTGTACACACAGCGTATTTATACTTTCAGCTATCTTCTTCTCTCCAAACTCTTCTTCAACACCCCTTCTTCTTTCGAGACTTATTTATTCAAGGATTTTTCTTCATACTAATGCTCAAATATGATACTTACGTTTATAATTAAAATATTTTTTATGTATCCTTATTTGTATTTATGTTATTTTGTTTCATTATATATGCCTATCAAAATAGAAATTTCAAATAATTTATTATATCCGATATATGAAAGTCTTCTTACGTGTGTTTTTATTAAAATAACATAAAAACAAGATTTTTTACACTTTAATATGTCAAGATGCTTATCTGAGAGCTATTCAAGGAATTGTATCAAAAAAACCGCGTTTTTTTCTTTTAATTGCTTATTATTTTTTCGTAATACGTTTTAAATTGTTTCAACAAAGATTTCTATTTGTTTTTATGGATTTTTTTTTGTTTTAAAATATAAAAATACCTGAAATTGTTGGTATCATTACTATAAAACTTTTTTTTTGTCATATATGTAGTTTCTAAGCATATGAAGCCTCCTTTATATTAAACCAGTTTATATGATAACAGTTTAAAAATAAGATATACATATTTTAGTTTTTTTAGCGGGCTCGGTAAACTTAGAATAGAGAAAAAATATTACTATGCTGTACTTTGTGTATATATTCACATTAAAATTGACAGAATCAACAATAATGGCATTTCGTCAGTATAATTGATCTATTTTTCATAGATTCGATATAACAATATATCAAATAATGTATAAGAAAACCTTGTAACTAGAAGCACTAACTAGTTTAATCTTCAAAAGAGGCGTAATACCTGTAAATAAACAATAGATTCTTAATGTTTTTATGAAAGTATAGTTACCTAAGCAAAATCCCATAAATTTTGTGACATTGACAATACACGACTTTACTGTAATGAGTTGTTTGCACGTTTCTTATTCTTCTAAACATTAATTATTATATTTCGATTCTTTTTTTAGCAATTTTTTTCATAGTTTTATTTTTACCCATAAAATAGATTTTAAATATTTTTATATGGATTTAAGGTGATATGGTGTCTATTTTAAGATTTTTATTCATACGCAAATAAAAATTTATTGATCTATTATATACGAAAAGAGTATTTATTGCTTGCATCCTTTTATTTTAAAACATTTTTAAGTGTAACTATGTATAACGTAGGCCTACAGCATCTAGTAAATATTCAAAATCAAACGTACATTTTCACGCTTACATTTATCTATCGATATCATCCTAGTTTGGTTTTATATGCACATTTTAAAGAAGTAAAATGCAAATCAACATAAATTCTACTATATTATTTGTTTATTAAACACCAATATAAATATATTTTCTTCATATATTATGTAAATATCTAGACAATCTATTATATAGAGTAAATCAGACAAGTTAACTATTCCATACGACCAGATTCATGATATTAATCATATAATAAAAATGAAAAACAAATATAAACGTCGGTTTCTTGAATTATATAATTTTTTTTTATAAAACACATTTGATTTTGTTAGAATTTATAACTTTGATTTGATTTACACTTAAATTTTATTCTAGTTCTTATATTTACTTGAACGTCATGTACCTATACTAATTGTAGAAAATTAATTATTTATAAATAGCTCTAATTATAAATTTATAATGAAAATCGTTTTCTTAGCATATGTTTTTATCGTTATATATATTTTTGCATCGATGCATGATCATCTTATGATAATTTTTCCTATATCTTGTTGTAAAAGATTGCATACTTTCTTTCTTAATTTATTATATACTTTATTTGTTTTTTTGCATGATTTAGTTTCGTATTTAACGAATATTATCTTATCTTATATTCGTTCAAAATTATAGTTACCAGATGATATATTTTGTTTAGAATGTTAAATTTATTTATATGCCGTTATAAATTCTAATTGTTTGGAATTTTTTATAGACCAAGCTTGTACATTTGGTTATATTTATTGATTAGATATTTTTATTTTTTATTATTACATAAAATAAGAATCGAATTGTGCCTGTAAATCATGGATATGTGAATAAAAAATCCTATATATATAATGATTATCAATATTTCTTTATTTTTATATTCTCAGAATTTAATACAAAATTTAGTCATTAAATGCAGTAAAAACTATTTTTAAAAAATAATAATTATGCCTAACATCAAAAAAATAAGTGAAGTTTATATATAGGTTTTTTTTGTCATTCTTTTTTATACTTCATAGATCGCATTTCATTTTTTTATCCTTTTTCATGATTATTTTTTTGGATTTTTGAATATCATTAAACAAATTACTGGACACCAGAATCTACTTTTTTTTATGTGTTTTATGTAATAAAAGGATTTTTTATATTTTCTTCGTTCTATTTCTTTATAAAAAAATACACATTAAATTAAAATTTACCAATAATTTATGCGCTACGGTCTTACATAGCTTGTTTTATAGATATTATAATATTTAAACACATCATTTTTAATATTTCAAAAAAAAACTAATCTACATATAAAATTACCCTTTCTTAACGTATTTTCTATTGATCTTTTTTTTTATTCTTTAAATTATATGAAAATGTATTTAGTATCAAAAACTAGCTTACAAGTCTCAGAGGCAATAAAATTTTTGCGATGGCTCAAGCGTTTTTATTTCTAGATATACAGAAATTTTTTTCCCTTAATTACTTTTTTATATAATAGTGAACTGTTCCTTATTACCCAAAAAAAATTACAGCATTTTGATATTTCATGTAAATCGCTGTTTGAAATTTACTTTTTCGGAGATATAAATAAGCAATAAAAAATTAAAAAAATATAGACTAAAATAATGCATAGATCTCACATAATAAATTTTTTGCTATATAACTGTGAATTTGTTTAAAGAATATAAAGTCAAATAATACAATCATTTAAACCATTATAACCAAGTTTGAACCATTACTTTCTTTTAATTTTATTAAAAATTAAAGATATGGTCTTTTGTATTTCTGTACTTATTATTTTTATAGTCAAAATTTACTTCCGCTTTGTTTCAATGTTATAAAAAAATAACTTAGAATATTCTTTTTATTGCAAATATCTCGAACTCTATCTTATTCATAAAATACATTTTTTTTTATGATTGTTTTGTGAAAAAAATAAATAAAAAACACATGAATCTTAAAACGACATAATCTCCGAGATAAACTTGTTTCTAATATTTTTAAAGTTAAACCTTGCAATCTTGTCATTTTTAAAATACACATACGGTGCACACTCATAGGTTTGTTATTAGTGTTAAATTGTTTTATATGTTGTAAACTGGCTCGTATTTTTTTACTTTACTCTTATATATCGGATCATGAAAATGCATACACTTGGCTTGTTTTATTTTCCTTTTCTAAATACGAATGATATACAGTCTACAAGTGAAAATAATAATTATAAGATTAACAATTATTTTTTTGCTTGCATGCTATTATAATGAAGCATATTTCAAGTTCAATTTCTCAGAAAAGTGAGGATCAAGATGTTGAATTCTATTAATAAAAAGCTATATTTTTGTTTATCTAAATTTATTTACACGAATTAATTATCTTGGATTAATAGAATAATTGCTTCGGTTATATATATATATCAATAAGGTTTTTTCTAAAATGCCAGTTCCTTGGCTATTTTTTTTGAAAAAAAAAAGATGAATTGAATATTATGAGAGTTTTATTTTACTGTTGGAAAACCATTTTGTAATATTGTAACTATAATAAGTCAATAATAATTATTTACTGTTGCCAAAAATTTTAGCTTAAATCATTAATCGCATTTTTAATCTCTTTTTTTTCGTTTTTTAATATCATAGACATCCTAATTAGTTTTTTAATTAAAATTGTAACAAAAAGCATCGTATCTACATTTTGCTTTATTAAATTTATATAAATTTGAACATGAACAATATATTTTTTTGTTTTGGATAGATTATATTTAACAGTATTTTGTTTTCGATGGCATTAAAACTTTTTAATACACTTAAATGGATATTTTGATTCTTTTATATATTATTTTAGATTTCACCTCTATAATTTATTTCCATTGTTTTATTAAATATATTGATAAGCTTATACATAAAACATTTATTACAATAAATAAAAATTAAAAATGCTTTATATTATTTTCTCTAAAATAATGTTTATTTTGTTTTTCCCACAACAACTAGTGTATTTTTCTTGCTTTTTGCTCTATATCATTTATTATATTCGAATTTAAATCCTGCCCAGGCATGAATGTTCATAGAGATGTGTAAATCCCATGAAGAAATCAAAAAATCATTCCGTCTGATTGTAAATGATTTGGGTAATAAAATATGATCTTAGAGCTTTAAAGATGGCATTGGCGGGAGATTTGTGTCCTCTCGCCAGGGGAATATGAAGAATATAATTTTGCAGCTGGTGGAGATAATAAAATTCTGTGATGCCTAAGATAAAGAAATAGAATTTGGTTTTTATAAAGTTGCGCCGAAGGCTATGTCCGATTTTTGTCTGATGAGACGTGGATATATTCGGATATGATATTAAATTTTTAGTTTTTAACATTTCCAATATGTTTTTCTCAGATAAATAATTTATAAGGTTATGCACTGTATTTTTATTGAAATCTAGTTTTTCAAATTTTTTAAATTTTCTTCAATTATTATAAATCACATAAGTTTATTTTTTTCCTATGATCAATTCATATATTTTTATACTATTAAATTTTTGTCGTTCTATTATTGAGTCAATGTTTGTTTTATAAGTTTTTTGATATTTCTTTATATAATTCTATAATATATGGAATTTTTTATTTACCAAGTTCTTCGCTCGTAGATTTTAATCGAAATTTATTTTTTATGATGTCTTTCTGTTCGAATATTTTTTAATCAGCAGATTAAAACAGAATAATAATATGTCTGTTTTTAATGTTTTTTTAAAAAGTCAATATAGTATTTTAATATTCATTGAACCTATTTACTAACAAAACAGACGTATATATATTATTATCATGCCAAACAAACCTATATAAAAGCTATAAGTAATAATTGAATATTATTATCTTAAAAATAGAATTTTAATAATTTTTTTTTGTATTAATTGCCAATTTTATTTTATACTTATAAACAATCACATTCTATGAATATTTGTTATATTTAGTTCAAAAATTATTAAAAAGAAAAATACAGATATATAAGTACAAATCGAGGCACAAGCTGTTTAATTAAAACATTGTAACCATAAAATTGATATAAAAGGAACACTAATGATGTAATTACATTTGTACATAGAAATTTTGTCAAAAATAGGTTTATAGTTTTTATGTTATATTGTTACTATTTGATGAATCAACTTAAAGGCCAAATTATTTGCTGTTCTTCAAAAATATGTTTTTACGACAGCAAATACTATTGTGAAAAGAATATGTTCATTATTTTCTGTAATTGAAAAAAAAAACTATTCAATTTATATACATTTTTATGGATTTGGAAACAAAACTTGAATGATGCAATGCATAAAAAATAGAATTTTGCAGAATGGCCAGAGATAAATTAACATATTTATTACAAAAGACTGTGTGCTTTATGTGATATAAAGTATATGTTTGGCGAGTTGTATATATTTCTTCTTTTTGTTTCGCAAACTACTTGGTATATGAAAATTAAAGTTTGTGTTGTTCTATCTGTTACCTTTATTTTAATGCTATTTCTTAGTTTTAGATATATTAAAACAAATTTTTATGTTTCCGGAATTTTAATTTTCGTCAGAAATTTTGCATACCACATTAGGCAAGCTTTTAGACCATCTCCATGGAAATTTTCACTCAGTATGTATAATTAGCGAGGTAAAATTATAGTGTAACATTTATGCTCACATACATTTATAGAGCAACGTTTTACCTCTTATTATATTAATAAATTATAACACGTATATTTATTGTCTGTATTTTGTAAATTCTATTAAACGATAAGTGTGTCTTTAGATTTTAAAAGGTTTTAGAAATTTTAAATTTACTCCGTTATGAAAGATTGCAAATTTAGAGCTTTTAAGTTAAGAAATAGCATGCATTTATCGTTTAGCTGTATGTAAATTGTAGATGTTTTATTGCAAAACTTTTTTATATAATCTATAAATAGTTACCTATATACAGAATGTAATTTAAATTTATGAATTTTGTAAATAATCCAAAAACGTTTTTTACCATATATATGTTCTTAGGAAATGTACAGAATTTATCGTTAGTGACT
This sequence comes from Rhyacophila brunnea, assembly GCF_057557595.1. Classification (NCBI taxonomy): domain Eukaryota; kingdom Metazoa; phylum Arthropoda; class Insecta; order Trichoptera; family Rhyacophilidae; genus Rhyacophila; species Rhyacophila brunnea. Next base: position 200,608 of record NW_028233335.1, read on the forward strand.
GCACATATAATAATTTATAACCATAATATCTTTTTATATCTTCTTAAAAAGTATAATCTCTGTTTCTACATGCTATATTATCTAAGAGGATCTTTATTTTTTTAAAAAAATAAAGCAGGGAAAAACTAACGATTTAAAAGTAAATTGTCAAGTTCATATTTCCGATTGTGATTATAGTAAAAACGAGCGATAAGTATATCAAATTTATTATAGTTTCTATAAAACTTAATATTGTTCAATGACTAATACTATGCTAATATGCTAGGTATGATAGGAAACATCTGAAATTATCCAAAAAAATAAAAATGAAATCTGTAATAACAACGGAAAAATTCATACAACAACAAAATGCCTATTTAATCTAACCGATATTCATTAACAGTCTCAGGCTTATAAATAATTGCAAAAAAATACACTTATAATATTTTTTTCTGTTTTGTAATTTACGTTTCATCCGCAATTCGGATGATTTGCAGGACATAACAGCTTCTAAATACACGGCAGATACATAAGCATACATTAAAACACAATAGACTTTCACAAATCGTTCAATGAATATTCAGAAAACTCAATTTGACCAACTCGAAATGAATGTATTACACTTTGGCATATACAACAGTAGGCATACCACTTATGGAAAATCGAATATAAATATCTAAAACACACATATATTCAACTTAAAAACTGCGATTCAAACACCAGTGAAGTATACGTCAAGTCCTTTAACTTAAAAAACAGCAACTCTAAATGGGTATGATTTGCAAAAACAGAACAAAAATAAATACAGATAAACAGAAGAAATGGCACATGATTTTTAACGTGAAATATTACGAAGAATCAGAACAGACAACCATACAAGAATATTTTAAAACACAAAAAAATAAGATTTATGACAGAAACAGCGATATAAAAAATCAGAACTCCGTTCATTAACAATGATCTACACAAATCATGATACTCATCTTACAAGAATCTTCTAATACAAGAACATGTGCTACAAAATCACACAATTCACGTCAAACTATATACTATATGACTCAATGCATCATTTATATACACAAATATTCGAAACTACTTTTATCATAACTTAAAACATAACTCTCATCTCACCAAGCTAAATAAACACAACACATATAACAATGCTTATTTCCAATAATTAAAAGTCTGGATAGAAAAGAAGAACCAACCACACTGGATTATATATGATACATTTCTATATAACAAGGATACTTATAATAAACGACTATCGATGGAACAGACAAGAAATCTATCGTTTTTCAACCACATTGCATATAATAAACACACATAACGACATAATGCACAGATTTAAATTATATATCGCAACATAATGCTTATAAGTAAATAGTTTATCAAAAATGCATTTACAGTAATGTATCACATAGAAAAAGTTACTAAAAACAATTTAACAACAGTTATTTCATACTTCAGGCTTTAATTTTGAATATGAAACTATTATATTTCAAGTTAACCAACCAAAACTTTAATAAAGAGAATTAATCTATTAAAAGTTAAATTTATGCTTGATAGCCACGACTTTAGAGCCATCTAATACTTCATAACATCATATTTGATCCGATACGGAATCGGCATAGCACGATTCATCAACTCTGAACACAACATAGTTTACAGAAAAAAAACAGATCTAAAAGCTACTAGACATAGAACACAGAGTCAATTTATAACATAAATTACGAGACTGCAAAACTCTTTAGATAACCGACACCTAAAGAGGACGAAGCAAATTCCAACATCACAGTTTATATGAAACAACAGACTAACAGTTTACGCCGTTACAACATATAAATCTTCAACAAATTGACAAAGTTAACACTAACAGAACAAAACCTTGAGCACACAAAAAAAAGCAGATTATTTCAGCAAAGGTTTCTACATAGTATCAGAACTTAGAAAAATAAAAAACTTGATATCAAACCTTCAGCAACACGAAAGTTATTTTTAAACACGATACAACTTACCCAATAACTCTAGTATAATCTTTTTTTTTCTGGCGAGTTCATAACTTTCGTAATTCCATTGTAGTCAAATACATACGAGCTTTTCTCACTTATTGACCTTTTTTCTAGCACGATGTAAATCTCTGATCTGGCATATAACTATATTTATTAATCCTTCTGTATTTATATGATAAAAACATAGTATATTGCGCTAAATGATATCAAAATATGTTTGACGAGATTTTATATAAATACGTGGAAAATTACGTTTTGAAAAGACCAAAATGATACATCTTAGCATCACTTATTCATATAATTTCAGTCACTTTGATTTGAAAATTTCAAGCAATTGTTGTCTGGATAAGCACAAGGTAACCAATCTTCTGTCTTCGTATATATCAATTTTGGTTGTTTATGAAGTTCTATTTTACGAAGGGATTGAAAAATATTTGTACAAGGAATTAGAAGAACATTTCTATAGAAAGCAGAATCTATGAAGAAAAGTTTTAGATAGATAATTTCAGCAAAATCAGCTCAATTCGATGTTATACATCAATATTAATAGTTTTAGATATTTTAAAATCAAAAATGTACTATTGGAGTTTATTTATATTGCTTAAATAAGTTCTCGAATTCATATTGTAAAATAATATCAACTAATAAAGATTATATTAACCACTGATTTTTATTTGCACTGTATTATTGTATTAAATAATATATTTGGTTTTTTTAATTTTAAGTGATAGAAGTAATTTAATTTAGAAGAATTTCGATGATAAAAATGATGTTTTAATAAATAGTAGTTGTTTGGAAACACAAAATAACAACTTATTGTTTGAGCATATAATATTTAAAACTCCGTTTATTAAATTGATTAAAATGATGTATAAAAAAAATACGCTCATGCCTTTTTAAAAATCTATGCTGGTGGTTATTATATTTCCGCGTAAAAGCTTTTTATTCTATAGATATCTACATCGTTTTTAAAAAATAAAGAACATACATATAAAAAATTTGCTATGAAATATAAGTTTATATGCTATTTCTTAAAAAATATCGTTTATCTTATGATCAAAATAAACGTGCTCGAAATCAGAAAATTAAAATAACCTTTTCTGCTAATAAATGATTGTGAAATAATCATTTAAAAATGTTCTGATGCTCTTTTAATGCTTGTAATTACTAAAATTTGCAGTTATATTCGTAAATATTCTTATTTCTTTAGTTAGGCTATTAAAAGATATTTTTAACTCCCGTATATAGAAATTGATACTTCATTTCATAATAAAATCATATAAATTCCAATAACATTTACTTATTTTGAAGGTGTATACATAAACAAAACAAATTATTTTCATAGGTAAAGAGAATATTTTTTTTAGCTTTAACACCTCTGAAGATCTAGAATATACTTTATAGTTCAGAATAAATACTATAAGTTTATAGTAGATCATCAAATCACGATTAATGAATAAAATTTGACACATTGATTAATTGGAAATAAAATCTTTCTTTTGAACTCTTTAAGTCAGTTGATTTATTTAATATAAGTTGTCGCAAATTGTATCCCGCTTTTCTAACATATAGAAGTAGCATTATAATTTGTGTAGAGCTTGATCATGTTTTTAGAATATATATAAATTCAATATATGGATTTTTTGTTCCTTAATTAACAAAAAGAAGATAATATATACTTAAAATAATATTGTATCATTATTTTTAAATACATAGTTTTAAAAAGCAATTTTTAGTTTGTTTTTATTATTTTATAGTAAACTAATCAACTTATAATGAATTTGTTCTAGAAATCGTTATAAAATGCTCAAAAAGCGCAGAATCATATAAAGAACTTTTGAAATAATTTAACAGACACATGTAGTGTTCTTGTTTTTTAACAGAACTCGAATATAATTTGTTAATAAAATATAGATTGAAAAATTCATTTTCTATGAAAACCGGTATAAAGACACTTTTTTAGTAATCTTGTATTGTTATCTACATTATGACTAACTTTGCATGATCCTCAATCATTTTTTAGTGGATTATATATGCAAAAAATATTTTTATATTTGTGATTTGCACATTGATTAAATTCAATTCGTATAGATACTTTATTTTTCTTAAAAATGTAATTATTAATTAAACTGCAAGATCTTATCTGATATTAATTGGCACAAAATCTAGGATTACAATAACTTTTTGGTAATCCCTTTATTGATGATTATAAAACAATATGAAAGCATTTATCAATCAACGATTTATCATAATAAAATTTAAGATTGTTTTTAAGAACGTGGTGATATAAAAAATTTGCTTTTTTAAAATATGATGATATTAACAGCGTGTTCTTTTAATTCTATTCCTAACTATAAAATCTCAATATATAAGTGTGTGAAAAAATATATTCCATATGTTATTACTTGAGACGTGTATTATAGAAATATGATAGAATATATCTGTTAGAACTCGAAGTAACTAACTTGATTGTAGCATCTATACAGACCTTGATATTTATAATAGAGCTTTAATGAATTGTTTTTATATGAAGAGGCGATATTGAACAAGAATTCTGAGAGAATATAATAGTCAAAAGTATCAATTCACAATGTGCCGTCGAGAAATAGCAAGAGATAAGTCACGAAAAAAAGTAAATTATAACTAATAATATGGACATAAAGTAAAATAAACAAACTAAATTTCGATTTAGCCAATCTAAACAACAGGTAGATTCAAACAATACACGAAAATGTGATGTAGGATTCATAGATAAAAGATTTTGAAAAATATCTGCAAAAATATCTTTTTGCAAAGTCCAGTTAATAATAATGTTGAGCCGTCAGACAAAATAAAATATTTGAATGTAAGAACTAGAAATTGAAACTATATTATGAAAATTTAAAAAGATATGAAAACAAAATGGCCACTCTACAATATGGAAACAATAAGTTCATGAATGTATAGAACTGTAATAGCGTGAAATGGTCTTATAAGGGTCTAAATACGAAATCTAGAGTAAAACAAATGTTTTTAGCTTAAATTTGTGCTATATTTATAATTTATATTTATGATGATAATAATCTTTAATACCAATTAAAATATTTCATGGATACTTAGGCAAGAAAAAAAAACATATAATATATATACTACGTTACATCAAATTTTTAAGCAAACTATTGTTAGTTAGTTTATGTATCTTAAAGAAAAATATAACATTTATGTCCTATTAATATTATCAACATTTTTCTATGTAAATATTTGTGGCTAATCGAATTTATTGTATCAGATTAGAACATAATAAATGGTTTTACAAAAAAATTAATGCATTATTATTAAGATTAATCAAATTAAAACTGTTGTTTCTTACTATAATAAAAAACGTTTTAATCATTTTTACAATTAGATATTCTTAAAAAACATCTAAAAATATGCTTATTGACATCATTATTTTTTGCCAAAGCCTTTTATGCATTAAGAATGTTTTTTATTTTTTCTGTTGGATATTGAATTGATTGATTTTGTTGATATGCTCGCAGAGACTGATAAAAATGCTTTTATATCAATACATATCCTTTTTTATGAGAAAATTATTATTTCAAAGCCATTTATCTCTGATTTTTCATAAATCTGAGTAAAGTGTCGCTAAAGGTGCGAATTCATATGTAAAAAAATAGATCTATCGAACATGGATACACTTGAAGAAAATTGAATTTTTTTTTGAGCACTACAATATAGCCATAAAAATAACAAAAACATTCATTTTGCTGTTTTGATTCAATTAATGTAGCAATTCTGTTTCATATATAAATCTGCTACATGTATATAATGTGCTTTTCAGATAATAAACGATATCAATTGTATTTGATTGATTTTTATTAAATAATATTCATAATTTATGATTCAATTCATAGATTGTTTATATTATCTTTTTTTTTCGAATAGACGATTACATCAAGAATAGTCTTTTCTAATATTATTTTTTTTATCCATTACGAATTTTATAGTTTTATCTATAATTCTGATCCTGTAATAATAAAATATGTAGATAATCGAAAATCATGTTATAATCTTATCTACGATTTATGACAAATGAAATATATAATTTACACAAAAAGATTTCTCGTAATATTATATAAATTTATTTTGGCATATTTTTTCAATAGATGTGTCTATTAGTAAAATATAAAATATATAAATACTATATTATATAATTCTTGTTTTATTTATCATAAAAGAACATAATCATAAGAAAAATACATTATGTAATTTTTTAGCGAAAAATTTTAAAAAAAAACTTATATAGACATTTTTTGTTTTATTTATAAAAACAAAACTTTTTTTTTTACTCTTTAACGAATATCATGTTTTTTTTTAAACGCAGAAACTGAGTTATTTAATTCCCTTAGTATTATTTGTACCTACCAATAACAGTTTAAGTGTTTTTATTGATATCAAAAATAATTGATATATTATCGACAAGTATTTATAAAATTTAAATTTTCCCCACTGAAAACAACTCGATTTTTGTCCATAAAAATTGATCCGGAAAAGAATATTAAATAGCAGTGATGCAATAAATCCAATAATAGCTATTTAAATGCTGAAAAATAAGTAATATCGCGTGAAATTCAAGAAAATGGTTTAAGAGTCATCTATTTATTTCTAGAATTGAAAATTTCGGTAGTTTTGTGCATAAAAGTTAATCTTAGATCTACACTATATAATAATAATGCTAGAGGCTTTAAATGGTAAATTAAGAGATAAATTTCCTCCTGTTTGTGGTGAATTCAAAGTAAGTAAACTTCGATATGGTAATATGGAACACATCTGGTAGGACCCCTATTTAACCTATTTAATTATAGACCACAAACCTTAGACGATTGCCATGATTAAATTTTGAAGAATAAAATTACATGCAAATAAATATTGCAAATGATCTTTATCATATTTTAAAATTCGCAAAAGATACTTATACTACCGTAATTTTTGTATTGTATACACTTAATTTAAAACTCTTTGTTTTATATTTTAGAATGTTTGTGGATCTTAATATCCTCTACCCAATCTACAGTTTTTGTTCATTAGCAGCTTGATGCAAAAAATCTTTCATCATATCACATTTAAAATTTACACTTGATAATTTAACCGATTTAGTTATCTGTATTATATTGGAAATAGTCATAGACACAATTTAAATAATTTGAAAGATTTTATAATAAATGATTCATTGCAGTAAAGTAATATTATTATATAATAAATTGCAAATTATTAAGTATATTTATATACTTTTCAACATTTAGGTCGACTGCTATCTGATCAAATCAAATTTGATAGCGCAAACTATAAAATATTACTGTGCAATATTTGTATTCAGCCATTTTGTTGTTTTTTAAATAAAGAGGCAAGCAGTTTTTTGCAATAAAAGGCTTCAAAATTCATTTAAATCTTTCTTATATCGTATAATATGCAAATTTCTATATTACTTCTCGATATAAGAAAGCATTTCAGTATATTTTTTGATTTATAATGTATCTAAAATTTATCAAAAAAAAACAATTGAAACCTTTATTTGCATTGCTTTCTATTACCCAAATATCAAAAAGCTTTCATCGATTTTTCGCTACAATTTAATACACCATAGCTATATCTAAAAGTATATTATATATTTTTGACAGTGCTTTAGCTATTACAGTTTCTCTACCGCTTTTGTCATGTTTTTTAGTCTTTCTGAATATTAACTTGTACGTGAATTTCTTGTGTTTATTTGCTTCCTCTGATAGAATTCACTTCTTTAGTGTTTTTTTTATAATGAACTTCATATAAAATCTGGTTATTACCTGATGTAATTCATGTAAGTCATCTCGACGTCCAAATTCTTTGTATAATAATATAAACTCATTCATGAATCAGTAATTTTATTTGTAAAAAGCTTCTACCATTAAAAGTCGTTCTTAACTCTACACAATTACAGCTATGATGCCTAAGAGTATTCTTGCATTTCTTTTTGCTATCAACTTGTTTTATATATAGTGTATACATCATTTGATTTTTTGTTTGAATAGCTTCAAATTTTGCTATGTGTCCATTTATGTTTTTGCAGTAGAAATTACTGAGTTTGCTTGATTATTATCATAAAAAATACCGTTACATGTGTATTACTTACGTTTACGCAATTGTTAGCTTGAATAAAAATCATGTAAAAAATTTGGCATACTCAGTGTTTCATCTTATCGTTATATGCATAGATCAGTTTTTATCTTATATAGTTATAAAATAAAACAAAAAAAAAGGAATTTTGTCCTTGAATAACATAGTCCAGTGCGAGGTTATCTATTTTATGCAAAATTCAATATATTTTGATTACAAAACCTAATTACAATGCGCCATTAATACCCAACTTGCATAATTAGATAGGAAATCAAGGTTTTGATGTCGTAAGAAACGAGAAAAACTAAAACTGTTAGATATATATTTTTATTCATATATAAAAAATAAGTTACACCTTTTATTTCGTATTAAAGAGAAATAAATATATTTCTAAGTAAGATTCAAAAAATCAGGCTTAAAGATCGGTTTTATTATTTTTTGGTTTATGAAGTCTGTTTAAACCATTATGCTTGCACATATTTATTATTTTATATTATATTTACAATATTGTGCGTTAAGAAAAATTAATTGAAACCTAATATATATTTTATAAAAATAAACAAAATGATGGATCCTCTATAATTACTAAATTTCCTTTTACTTTTAGCCTCTGAATTTTTATGTTGTTTGATTTTTTAAATTTTATGATGGATACAATAAAAATATAAAATTGTATATTATATTATAATAAATTGCAGATAAAATCAGCTTTGACAATTATATTATCTTTAAAGAAATATTAAATCATATTAAGGTCTATAAAATTTATTATATCTATAGAAAATCTAGCAGGGGTATATTATATCATAGCTTGCAAAAATGAAGAGTGATTTATCTTAAAATATTTTATTGTGTAAACTTAGGATCAAAAGAAAACTACAAAATAAATTTTATTAATTTTTTGTAGAAACTACCTTTTTTTTGTTTCAAAATGTTTTTTTAGATAATTTGAACTCCTATAATTATTATAAATTATGTAATTCGGTATTATACTTATCATTTTCGCAATATATTTATAATTTATCCAGCGAAAAAAATTTCACATATCTATCTGATGACGCCAATTGAAATATAATGTTTTTAAGATAGTTGAAAAATTTGAGGTAGATTCATTGACTTGCGTTGATTTTTAGTCTTTAAAATTATTTTGTTTACATTTTTCTTTAGACACCGTTTAAATAAGTTTACAGAAAAATATTACATTTATATTTAAGTAATAAAGGTTGATATTAGATTTAATAGAATCGATGGAATGTTTTGTTTGATATTCTTAGAGCACGAATAGGTCATTTTGGTATAAAAATTATACCAATTTTTTTTGCATAAAATATGATTATATGATTATATTAAAATATGCTACAGATTTATTTAAATTTATTATTATATAAGAATTCGATTTTTTTTATCTAGAAAAAAGAAAGGTATTATCATGAATAAATTTTTCTATGGTAACTTTAGTAGAAAAAAATAGTTCATTATCTATAACCAAGATAAAACAACTAATATGTTAAATTCAAATAATTTCAAATAAATTTTCTTCAATTTAATTGCGATAAAAATTGATTTGAAAGAAATACGGGTTGATACATTAAATAAATAAAATTAAAGCTATAATGATATAAAGTAACAAAAAAAACCTTCTTTCACAGCCACTTTTATACATCAAATAACATCACATAAGGCTATTAGAAAAATTAATTCCAGATTATGGCAGAATATAATTATAATGGAAAAGATCAGATTTAATTTGTTGTGTATATTCAAATGAAAAGGTTTTTTTTCAATAAAATAAAAAAAACACAGCATGATTCTGATTGTATTTTTATTTGTTTGAAAAATTCAAAACCTTTTGTTTCATAAAAATGCATGAGAATTTTATTATGAATTTTATGGTATCTCAAAATTGCATATTTGAACATAAGTTAATCTTGATGGTTTCTTTCAGCATTTATAATATAGTTTTTGTAGATATAATGAACGATCGAAAGAACATCTAAAAATCAATAGATTTATACATATATGCGTAGAAAAATATCTAATTGAATATTTGATTCCATAATATATATGCTCATGTTTTAAACCATATAAATCGACTGTAGCCCGTTCTTTACTATATAAAATATTTTGTGTTTAATTTATGAATAAGACAATTTCAATTTTTATACTCGTACTTTTGTAGATGTTACTTCATATAATATAATTATTTAAATCAAAAATATCTTTTCCAAAAAATTTCAACAAGAACCAATGTTAAAATGTTTAATTATATAAAATTAAATAAATACGTAAATAAATATTGCATATTATTTGTATAGTTTCATATCAACTACCATATCTAAAAAATAATTACATTATATTTATTTTATTTATAATTTTTATTTGAAATAAATTTATCTCACGTATCCCTAAATAAAAATATGTTTTGTTTTAATCAAGTTCTAGAATAATGAATATTAACGGGCTCTTATAATCTTTTAATGTATTTTGCGCAAAAATATAGGAAACTGATATAATAAAATTTGAATTTGAGCAGTATATTATGCCGAAATATAATCAAATTCATTAGTAATACAATTTTTTACATTCTTTATAGATTTATTCATTATTTCTGGAACGGACATTTGAACAATATATATGCTATGACTTATGCAGCGAAATTAAAAGAAAATGTAATTATTCTCTTTCTTAGACCGGTTCTGCGCTTTTATGCCATGAATGTTATACTCTTTTGCAAAAGTATTATCGAAAGAAAACAGCTTTTGACCCAAATAAAAATAAAAGCCTTGATAAGAAAACCTTTCATGCGAAAAAAGAAAATCATTTAGGTTTCTTACAGTACAGTTAATAAATATAAAATTTTTCTCATACAATAATATTCTGGGATACCAATAGATATGTAATAAACACAAACAAAAGAATGATATGTATATTCGTGGAATGAAAAAAAAGGAATATTTTTCCTAAAGAAGTTTATCTTCTTTGCATTAAGATGTTAAAAGTAAATAATTAGAATATCTTAAAACATCGAATAGAAGGTGTGTCTCAGTTCTGCATTTTGAACTAGATAATAAAAAACTTAAAATTTCATTCAATGTAATCTTAAATGTATATTTAATCCGTAAAAAGAATAGAAAATATCAATTTGATCTCGATATAGGTTTCTAGTGTTATAACATATATATTTAAATATGTAAAAAACGGCACACAAATCTAGTTATGTTATAATTTTTATCACTATATATCGAATTAGCGTTTTAATAACCTTCTTTTTTTTTTATTATAAAGTCTTTTTACCAACACAAAATACCAAAACCCAAATAATTTATGCAATTAAGTATTTCAGCGTACATTCACATCAGAAAAATATACGAAATAAATTATTAATATGGTTTAGGTCGTATTTAAAAGTACAATAGTAAAAAAAAATGTGTGTAAACGCAATATAAGACGAAAATTAAATAACTGGATTTTGTAATTAAACGCTAAAACATAAAGATGTCTCTAATTTTAATTCAGATCTGTTTTTTTTGCATTTGGTTAGCAGAAAATAACATTTAAGTTTCGAATATTTGTTTGTCTAAATAAAAGTCACAAAAAGCTCCTCATTTTAAATCATATCCACAAACCTTATTTTAGAATTCAATAAACATCACTATGAGACTAAAAAGATTGAAAGAGCGTTGTAAATACTATGTTCTAGCGATAAAAATACACATCACGATTTAAAAAATATAAAACATCATTTTTTTGCGCGTAAAAAAATCACTATCATAAATAAGAAGCATAAAAAAGTAAAATAATGATGCAATATATATTAATTTAATAAAAACTACTCGCTTAAAAATATTCATAAATACAAAAAAACACTTGAATCGTACTTATTCAAACGTCGATTTCGTCCATACAAACAGACAAAATTCTATAAAAAAGTGTAAATTAAACATATATTTTACCCATGTTATAAGCAATTCAAAATAATATTGTTAAAATCTCAGATTGATAGAAAAACTCATAGAAATAGCCAATAATATTTGAAAATCATTTATAAGAACCTTTCTATTATTAAGTAGTTTTTGCAGAAGCCATATCTTTTTAAGTGGAGGTTTCTGATAGTGCGGTTTTTTCTAAAAAAATGAATCTAATATTGTTGAATAAGATATATGCATAATACATATATTTTTTTTCCATTGACTGTTTACATTATTATATTGATTTATGAAACATTTTCAATGAAGAATTTATTTTATATTCTAAAAATAAAAATTAGATTATAATTTTTTTTGCGTTTTTCAAACGATATACCAAGAGCATCGTTTTTAAATTGACGATGAACTTAAATCTGAAAAAAAAATGTGTGATGATACTAATTTGTTTGGAAATAGACACGTAATATAAAAAAAACAGTTTTTTCTTATTAAAATACTTTATGCATACATAAACATGGAGATTATAACATTCGATTTAGTTTAAAATTTGTTTGTTGTAATATATGATCGGATCAATATACAACCATTGTAAGAGTTTAAACTTATATTATTATGCATTAAAACTAGATTTTCACATTTATGGTAATTTTATCCATATTTTTTTATATATAATGTATGTTATAATTTAAAATAATTAAATTTATATAAAAAGGGTATTAACAAAATGATTGGATTGTATAAAAGGGTAATTGAAGATTTTGCTATGTATTTATATAAAAGGTTTTTGAAAAGAATTAAATATTTAGATTTTTTTAAAAAATAAAATAAATGTAATGTAAACTTTATTTGAAATCAATTTACTAATATTTTAGGTAAGAGTTATATGATTAAACACAAAAACTTAACAATATTTTATTCGGGTGAATCAAGTTTAATGGTAAGTCCCTTGTGTAAAATTTTATTTCTATAATTTCATGAGCTAAAGAAAACGTAAAAAACAATTAAAGTGAAATATCCATTTGAAATGTTTAAATACTAGCTTTAGTTTGTTCGAATGAACTCGTTAAAAAAGATTCTAAATTTGAACTATCCGTGATATGATAGTTTTAATCGTCAAAATATTTAAGGAATAATGATAAAAGCGTCTCTTCTTGCTATTCTAGAGAAACAATATTAAAATTTTATGCAAATTATGTTCTCTTTCTATTTAGTACTTGTCAGTCATAATATTTGATGCATATAAATGTGTAAATTTTATCAAAGATGTCTTGAATCAAACAATACGGCTTAGTATAGACAGCAATTGCATGATTTATGTATTGATATACAAAATAAAGTACAATGAAACACACAATTCTAATATAAAAAATATATACAAGAAAACGGTTGGTTGTCAGTAAATAAGAGCATCAAAAATTAGGAAGAGACAAAAAATTACAATAACTAAGGGTTTCACGCTTGCACAGAAAATCTAGGTAAAAAAATATTCAATACTTGACCCAAGCATAAATGATCTAAATAAACATATAACAATTGACCATATGAAGTTTATAAAATAAAAATTTGATAACCATAATAAAGTATCAAAAGAGACACAGTAAATAATGTACATTATGAACTTGAATATAATTGGATTAATGTAGATATTACAATGCACCAATAGGTTTAATATCAAATGCATATATCAAGACGTATTTCTTTTAAGTTTCTTTCTTACAAATTCTCATAATATAAAAATAAAACGTTAACAAAAAAATTAGAAAACCCTTAGCATCGTCACAGATGTTGTATTATATTTGGAATCAGATTTTTTGGTGACAGTACACAATGTTTATGTGTGATTAGAATTACAATAAATCTTCAGCAGTGCAAACATATTGTCAGACTAACAGTGTGCATTGCCTATTCTGTTATAATATAAATTAAAAAATGAATAGATTTAAAAAATTAAAGGATTAAAACGGGTTGAAAGCAAAATACAGCAATTGCGGATTGTTTAGCTAGAAAAAGTAAAAAAATATATAAAAATAATAGAATACATTAATCTAGAAAGGCTTGTGATTTTTACTCGAATAAGTCTTTGTACCAACAAAACTATCAGTGACTATAAAGCGTTCGAACTAAATTTATTAAAAGAAATATGCTGGCTTTTTATAGATGAAGTTTTTTAAAGAAGAATAGAATATATAGCCAGAATTAAATTTAACAAAAAAATAAGTGAAATTCAGAAGAATATAGATAAAGGAATTTTTCTGAAAGATCTGATATAGCAATCAACAAAAAAACTACCGATAATATGACTAACCTAAAATCATGCAATTATAGATAATTTCGATGCAAATAGAAAAAAAAACATAAAGTTATAAAAATTATAATACTAATAAAGCCACAAAAAAGATGAAAAACACGTATTTGAAATGATATCAAAACGAGAAATTAAGAATTAATCTTTAAATTGGTTTTTTTAATTGAATTAGATATGATAGGAAGGGTATTACTTGACTAAAATGGGGCAAAAGATAGGTTATTTGTCTAAATAAAAATTAAATTTGTGAATGCAGAAGCAGAAAAAAATTCAATAATATCAGCGACATAAAGTTTATTAAGCATAGAAATTAACTCCAAGAGTTTTATGGTGAAAAATGATAATAAAAAAGAATGGAGTCAAAGAAATTAGAATTTGAATTAAGAAATTTACAAAATAATAAAATAATTTGATTTAGAAAAACAATCTTATATAAGTTTGTAGAAAAAACGTTAAATAAATCTCGGATGATAATAAGATGATTTACTGTAAGAACCATATATTAAATAGAATAACGAAAAGCAAGCACATAGAATTGGTATTTAATATTGTGATTCATTAAATAATTATATTTTATATAAAACTTATATGTGTATAAAAACGCGTAAAATTTCTTAAAAAAATATATATGTTATAGTTTTTGCCGTTATTTTCCGAAATTTCTGGTTTAAGTTACGTTTATCATTTTAAAGATAAAATATACTGTAGAAAAAGCAATTTATTTTATAAGAAAAATGTATTATATCAGACACTTTATTTGCTTGGAGGTAGAAATGATTTTACCTACATAAAGTACCATCTGTAATATGAATACGGGCTTAGGGTTAATAATTTTTATAGTTTATATTGTATATGAAAATGTGAATATTTCTATTTTAATTAAAAAAATTATTTCTCAAGGATATGGAAATACATTTTAAGACATATTTTATGCATTATGTTGTATTTTAATCGCTGAATTATATATGCTAACCAGCATTATTTTATTAGTTAACACATCAATTTTTATTTTACATTTAAATATACTATTTGTCAAATATTGTGAGAAAGATAATGCATTATTAAAAATTATTTTACTTATTTAAATCAGTTTGAAGTCAAATATAAGTTTAATATACATAAAATAGATCTCTTTATTTATAAAATATATTTTTTAGTTATGATATTAAAAAAAGTTTTATTTTATACAAAGAAATTGTAAAAATGAAAATTTGCATCTTTAGTTTGGAATCTAATAAGTTTTTTATGATAATTTGTATGCTTATGATGGTAGCATGATAAATATTTTTACTATATGTCGTATTCAAACGTTGAATTTTCTTCAATTGTCACAAATTTGAATCCTGTTTTTAAATTTTAAATTTTAGTCATGTAGTAAATTTAACATTTTACATTATTTAATATTATTATCCGATGATTATATTGTATTAATTAGAAAACATTTTATTATTTGATATTATCTTGAATGAAGCATATGAAGCAATATATTTAAAGATTTTTTTCTGATAATTATACTGTGTATTGGTATCATTGTACTATTTCACACGTTTTTTTTGACAAAAATTCTAGTAATTTTCGAATTTTTTATTTTAAATGATAAATTTGAGGGTTAAACAAATAATATGATAAATTAGAAAGAAAAATATAAACAACATCTTGCCTTGTTGCATAATTCATATATCTAACACAAGCAATTTTAGTTTATATTGTTTTTGTGATATGATATTTGGAGCCATAAAACTATTTTATTTTAGCCATACATGTTTGATGCAAAATTGATAAAGTATGCTCAACTAGTATCTAAAGAGTATATAAACACGTTTAAACTAAGAAAATTTTTTTTTGTATTAATTTTGAGTTTTTTGTGATTAATTTGAAAAAGGGATCAGAAGGAACGAACCAAATAGAGGCATATATTAATCCTATATAACGCAAAAAAATTTATATTTATATGTCTTCCTATAAGGAAGGTATTTAGCAAGACTTGTACTGTACTAGATAGCCACTATAAAACCGCACTGCGCACGGAAATCAAAGAAGTTGTACTCGGTAATAAAAATTCCAATTTTGTTGGAATTACGCATAAAAGAAGTATTTACAATGGTTTTTTAAATATAAAAAAACTTATAATTGTTTCTGGCAAAAAGTGATAAAAAAGTAATTGAATTTATGCAAGATTGACCTGTATGTGTTATATCATCCATATTTAACGCATATAACGATTTTCAAGGGTTTAATTCTATTTTAAAATCCGTAACTCTAAGTTGTTAAGTGTTCTACAGCGTTTTTTGTAACTATTTGAAACACATCCATTTATATGAAAGTGCAAATATGACATTTGTTTACAGTTTTTAGCAGTCAATATTATTGTAATTCATAATTAATGTTTATATTATATCTTAAAAATAAAATGCTTTATTTGATTACAAATCAGATATTTAACAATTATTAGGAAATACTGGTTAAAAGAAGAAGACCATATTATATAGATAAGTATTAATGGTTTGAATCAAATATTAATATCTTAATTGAACCATAGTAATACTTTTGGTTGTTGCTGCATCGAAAATCATTTTTTTATGTTTTTATATATTCAAGTGTCCTTATTTCTTAGTAAAGTCAATAATATATTTTGAGCAGCCAGATAGATTTTTTGCTTTTAAAAATTTTATGATCTTATCTCTAGCATTTTCATCATATTCATATCTTTTGAAGAGGTTTATACTGCTTAAATCTTTGCATAAGAAAATTTAGCATTGTTTTTGTGCTTTTTTTATAGGTTAAATTCATAAAAATTGACAGATTTTTGCTTAATAAATTGAATAGAAAATAAATAATGAATAAACAAAATTCAACAGTAAATTAGGTATATTTTGTATCTCTTAAATGAAAATATATATATAAAAAAACCTATCTTCCCATTTATCAATTTTTAAAGTATGAAATATTTGATATTGTTTATATTACAAAAATTTAGCAAATATGTTGTGAATGGGTATACGATATTATTTTCTAAGTATGGATTTTTGTATAGCTAATTTGTTTTTTTTCTTACACATTTATTTATATGTCCTTTAAAAATTTATTATAATCTTTGTTTTGCATGCCTCTAGAATTTTATAGACATTGGTTAAGAAAGCTATGCCTAAAATAAACGTTAAAATATCAAGTTTAATATTTATACTCTAAGCGTAGCAGAATATGATTCTATTTTTATTATAAACACCTTTATCGTTTTTTTTTCGTTGTTCATAATTTTTAATTCACTCTTTGTATATATTAAAAATTCAATGCCCATTATATGAATTCTCACCAGACAAGATAAAAAACACCCTAAATGATAAGAATATGATATCAATGCACCAATAAGTATTTAGAAATACAAAACTGTGTTTCTTGCGTGAAAAGTTTTGGAAACGTTCACTGGCATTTGCAAAAGCTTAGAGTGAACCAGTCAATAGATCAAATGTGATGAAGGCATGATTCGGATGGATTTTTTTGGTTGGTGATCAATGGGCCTCGATATTTGTTTTTTTGGGTGGAAAAAATGTGGCGAAGGCTATGTTGAAATTTTATTCGGACAGGAATTGGTCTACTTTGAATAAAAAAAAAATTTGTAATTCTATGATGTAATACTTCGTTAAAAAATATTGTATAAATTTTTTTATAATTGTTTGATACATATTTTGTTTATTTCTTTGTACACAAACATTTAAATTCAAAAATTATGCTAGATCTATTTTCATGCATAAATTTTATTTTGTTTTATTTTCTAGAACTTTTGCACCAAGTAAATAAAAATACAATCGTATAATTCTTTTCTAATAATTTTATAAAATAAAATTAACAATCCAATATGGTTTTTTATTATGCTTTATTTGACATATCAAGGTTTTAAAGATACAAATATATAGTTTTTATTTTGCAAATACAATAAACAATAAAATTTATCATTAAAGCAATAATATAAAAGAAATCTACAGTTTCTAATTACAAAAATCATTAAATTCTTTGTAAGAAATTTATTTTACAATCAGTAGTTTAATAAAAAAAGAGCTAAATCCATTAAATGAATGGGATTTATATTTAAAATATGTAAAATCAGTTGTGTTTGATTTGAGGCAGATAAATTTATATTTAGAAATGAAAAACTTCAATTGCACAGGTACAAATTACATTTTATTGTAATTCATGGCATAAATTTTGTCACATGTATGACGAAAAATAAAAAATCCTTTTAAAAACTTGATTTGTTCTATAATAAAGCGGTCGATTTGTAATATTTTAAATCAACTAATAATAAATCTTTCCAGTTTGTAGTCATGTCGGTATTCTTGTATTTTTTAAAATGCGTTATACAAATGTGACCATAATTTCTTCCTTATATACATTAACATCTGATAAAATCATTTTATACATGAGTAAAGTAGACAAGACTATTAAGAAGGATACTAAAAACGTCAAAATTATGATCTTGAATAGTATAACTAATAAAAATCATTTTTTTAAGTTATTTTCATTGTATCATGTTACAGTTCCACTATATACAAATAGAGGTAAAAAATAACATTCTATATATATATGGTAACTTTCAATTTGATCTAAGCATACAATAAGATCCATAAAATTCTATCTAGATTTCCTTTTATTTTAATTTATTATCTACATCAGCAGGAATTCATAATTTAATTTGGAATATTCTATATTTTTTCTAATATATATTTAAGTTTTTAATTTTCTTATGTCACCTTTTCTTCTTTTTGATTTCAGAATATGTTTTGTTTTTATTTTATTTCTTTGCTTCGCCTAATTTATATATTCACCTTTTTCTCTCTAACCTTAACTATCATTTTATTTGATCAATAAACCTTTTTACTTCGGGGTTTACTTCAAAATTATATATAAAGCAAATGGTTCGTTCAATCAAGACCTTAATCTTTAGAGTACTATGTAAAAAAAATTATATGTTGCTAAACTAGATATAGCTAAATATATATATAAAAAACACTATTTCATATAAAAATTATATACCGATAAAGTTCAAGAATGGAAAATAAAATATGATCTAGTACAAGAAATAATTTTTGCTGTTTAATATTCAAAAATATAAGCTAATAAATGTAGATATTAAGAATTATTAATATTACAGACTTGTGTTCTTAATTTAAAAATCGAAGAAAGGATTTTATCGAACTCAATATATTCAATATTCAGAACAAATTTATTTAATTCAAGATCTATAGAACGTAATTCTAGTTGAGTGACTGACGTTGAAAAATACAAAAACTCTTAGAAGACAACACATCATTATCTATATTTAATTGTGATTAAGTTCTGAAGCAAATATTGTAAACTTCGAGCATCGGTTCATCTTTTGCATAAGGGTGCCTTTTTGAATACTATATTCATTTAAAAGAATTATTAACTGTTAACGATTTTGATATTTGTTTTCTATATCTGCGAAAATTCACTATTTCTACAATATTATAGTCTTCAATAAGCCTCATACATTGAAAATCATTATTCATCGTTTTTAAAACGACGATAATTTTCATATGATTGTAAACAAAATGAAATTAGGTTTATTTACATCAAAATTTCACTTATTATCACAGGTTTTAACAAATTAACATGATATTTCCGATAAGAACTAAAGTTTTGTGTTGTTTTCGTTGAAACTATACTGTTTTACATTTATTATTACGATTATTAACTCAAATTCTTTGCTTTTGATACGAATATAAAAACATATGTTGATCCACATGTAATTACAACTTCATCTTTTTTTACATCATTTTCCAAAAAAAACTTCAAAATTTGATCTAATGTATATTTTAACCGTCAACGCATGCTATTCAGACTTTCTCATTATCATTACAAATTCAGAACATTTATGCTTTTCCAATCATCAGGACTTCTAACTTTTTAAGTAAAATACATATGCACAACTTGCTATATACAAGCTTCAAACACATTACCAGATATATTGCAAACACAATCAATATATATTCCGATTATTTATTAGCCGCTTAAATTTTCGCATCAAACTATACCATTTAAGCTCAGTCTTACTATAAACCAAGTCATCGAAGAACATCAAAATCTATAATTAAATATAAACACAACCCATTCTTCTATAAAATCTTAATCTTCATAAGTTTCCTTCATTTAATAATACTTTAACCCATTCTATCTACATCTATATTTGACACATTAGATCAGGTATTCTATACTTTATCATATCCATCATAATTCTACATAATGTCAATATTCATGCCCTAAAACAATCATCATATCTACTTATCTCATATTTAATCTATCTAAATCTAAGTATTTTCTTTAAAAATTCATTCATCAACTATATTCCAAATATGTTTAATCGATTTCATACAATTACTTTTACACTTTTTTCATTCAGAATATCATTTAAATTATATTAAATCATGTTCCGTCATATTATTAACTAAAATCGGATTTTAAATTTGCCAAAAGGTCATAATCTTCAGAATAAAATTTATTCATACGGCATTATTCGATCTTTAAATTCAGATATAAATTAAAATGAAACGTCACACTTTCTACGGCATAAATTTTCATACCAACCTAAATAACAATAGTTTCATATATATCATCATTTCTTATTTTATCCGATATCCAGAGCTCATAATATATATTTCGTTTATTGAGAAAATTTCATACATTCAACGTTATCCTATATGCTTAACAAATGACATCATACGTTGAAAACACATTTCACCAGTTATATCATCCATCATTCCCACATAATCATAACTTCACTATCTAACATAATAATCCGATTGTAACAAGTATACGATCGTGTTATAATCACTCTTTCCAATATCTTCACCACAAAAAAAATATATATCTTTACATTAAGAAAGGTAAAAAACGAGAATTACACACTTATCATTTTTATTCTGATTAATGCGGCATATTTTGTTCTTTATAGAGTCATATATAGTCACAATTTATTCAAATTATCATCAAATAAAGAAAGATTATTCTCTCAAATGATTAAATCATGTTTGTATCTATTTTGCAAGGTGATCAAATATTATCATAAAGTAAGAAATTCTTAGGGTATAGAAAATTTATAATTTATACATTATTTCTATGATCAACGTCAAAATGCTACATTAAATCTAAAACGTAATTAAATGTTAAGAATTTCAATCGTAAAATCCACACATATAAAATTAATAATTTTTTTATGAAATTATGTATAAAAACATAATAGAAACCGTTATTATTCAAAATTATATGATATTCTAGTATTGTAGAAGATAAAAAAAAAATCTAAATCTAAAAAGAAAAAATATATTCATAAGTTCAATGTAACTTATTGGATTAGATTCATAGGAAAGTTACAATATAATTGAATGTGTAAATAATTTTATAAAAATATTATTTATGCATATATTATGTAGATCACTATAAAAAATAGTTACAGCTTTATTTAAAAACATGAATATTTGTAATTAACAACTATAAAAAGCGTTGATAAAGCGCCGATGTAAATGCAGAAACAAGATACAAAAATATACTATAAAAAATGATATGTGTACACACATTTATATTATAACACATTCATTATAGAAAAAAACATAACTATTTTTCTTTGTGCATTATTTCTGAAAGCATATTATTAATTTTTTTCTACGGGCCAACGCTAATATAAATTAAAATGTGTAAAACATATATTAAAAACTATTAAATATATTCATATATGTATAAATCCAAAAGAAAAGATCGTTGCAGAAACAAGACTTACGAATTCTCTATGGGTAAATAAGGTTATGTCTTATTTATTACACAATAACTTTGATATCCTTCATGTGAAATTATATTTTCGTCAATATTTTTGATTCAAGTATTCATAATTACCATTGGTCGTGCGTTAAGAAC
Organism: Rhyacophila brunnea; assembly: GCF_057557595.1. Classification (NCBI taxonomy): domain Eukaryota; kingdom Metazoa; phylum Arthropoda; class Insecta; order Trichoptera; family Rhyacophilidae; genus Rhyacophila; species Rhyacophila brunnea. The sequence continues at coordinate 222,885 of NW_028233335.1, forward strand.
GTCTCAAGTGGGCATACTAATTTCTTTCAATATTTTTTAAAATCGGTATCGATTTATTGTAATTTCATAAGCTCATAAATATGAATTTACGACAACAAAGTAAATGTCTTTTTTCAAAACAAAGAAAAACATTCCAGCACCTACATAAGATCAAAAAAAGAGTGTGTGGGTTATAAACAGTAGGCATAACATAGAGACATGTCAGTATCTTTGACAACGATTAGAGTCCTTTGCACAAAAACAAAAATGAATGATAATAAGCTTATGATGAAAATTCGGAGCTATAAATGCACCTAGATGACTATGAACAATATTAGTCGATATCTTTTCCAGTTTTTTTATTTTTTTCTTAGAAAAACTGGACCCTGTCTTATAGTATGTATTAAAATAGCATTTTTGTGCTAATATTCTATTTTTTTATGATTTAAAATTTACATCAATGCCATTAAAAATTTTTTTTTATGAAAGGTTGTCATTCTCTTCTACCCTATACCGTTACACTCTATTCCGTATTTTATGATGAATTATCTCATTTTTTTATAGATAATATGACCATTAATATATTTTCAGTTATAATTTCATTGTTAAGATATGGAAAATCTCTGACATATGTATAAAAAGCTAATATAAATTCATTTTATTTATCGATATTCACGAAAAGAAATTTCACAAATTTATCTTTAAAATTTATAATGTATATAAATCATATACATAATATTACAAAAGATACTTTTAACCGTAGGTTATTTTTTTTAGAGTTAAAAAGCACATTAAAACACATACCAATAAAATTTAATTCATAATACCATATTTTTTAAAATCTTTTTTTTCATATTTAAGGATCAATCATATTTTTAATATAAAATAGTTCTATAGAATATGAATATACAATGTAAGTAGGATTTCAATATTCACAGAACTGTGCAGTGTACATATAAAAATAAAAAATACGCATCTTGTTGTGTTAAGATTAAAAGAACCTCCCCTTTATATATAAAAAACACGATAAGGCCTTTTATTACCCATGTTTATCTTTTCTATTTACTCTACCGATATATGATATTTCGTAGAGTTTAAAGTACTTTTTTTGTTGTTTTAATCGAGTATTTTTTGTCGTGGGTTGCTGTATGTTTCCTATTACCTACCCAGAATCATCAGCTTTTTCTAAATTTTTTTCTAGAATATTAACATATGAATCTAAAAACTCACACATAAGCGCATCATAATCATCATAGTGAATCACATTTTTGCATTTTGCTTCAAAGTTTATTGTACTAAAGATTTAGTTCTAACATCAATATACATGCTTTTTTTGATTCTTCTATATCTGGCATTATAAAAAAAGTCATGTTATTTTTAAAACTTCCTGATATTCCAATGTATTTTTTTTCACTTTTCGTTAAAAAAATACATTAATTCGATATTTTCACCCTTTACTCTTTTGTTTAATATTTTTGATGTATATATTTGGTTCGGCGTCGTAAATATTTCATTTCTGTATCCGTACTTACAAAACCGCTTATATTCTGCTCACTATCAAAGTATATAGCTGATGGTCTTCTTTAATTCTCATATGCTTTTAATTTGATTTGATTCAGATAATTCTTCTTTTTTTTGCAGCTTTTTGCCATTATGAACCACAGTATAAAACAGAAAAAATTTACTGTGATTATATAATTGAACTTTTGTATACTAAAAAACATATATAGCTAATGACAATATTTAAGTCTAATTTGAAATATTATAAAATGCTAATATAAACATTATAATCTTGTTTTTTCTTTAACAGAATAAGAAATAAAATATTAGATGGTTGATATGGCTATCGAAAAGGATTCCATTCCGATATTATAATTCAAAATATTTTTATTCAATCATATGGACGTTTCTTAATAACCTAGATTCTATAATTTCATATGCATATAATCTTTACAGGATTTTTTTGGATATTATAAAGCTCCAGTTTTAGAAATCATATAATATTTAAAAATGACATTTTCGCTTCAAAGGTGTGTTTCTACTAATTTAATGTGCAAAGAAATAAATTTTGTTAGAGACGGTATGTTTTTACTATAATTTCATGTTTTTAATGTATAATAAAATTAAACTTCTTCTTTTAAATTTAATTCGCATAAAATGTAAGTAAAACTATTTAATAATCGTAAATTGTCTTATGTTGTTTACATTTACAATTTAATATATGAATTTTTTTACAAAAGTATTTTATTTCCAAAGAATAATAATTTTATTGTACAAATCGACGATTTCTTTTTAATTGAAATTTAACATAAATAATAATTTTGTATATAATATATGTATAAAAAATCTTTAAATTTCTAACAATAGTAGAAACTAATAAAATTAAGAGTTAATTTGTTACATTTTGCTCTATATATTGAAAAAAAATTCTAAAAATATTTATAAACAACCCTGTAAAATTTGGATTTATCAATATTTCATGTGTTCAATATATGGTTTTATATCGAACCTCTATGTTTTGCCATACACAGATTTTTTTTTGTTTTTATGGTTTAAATCCGAATAATCTATAAGCTATTTTTTTACAAATACTAATATACTTTCTATTATATATTTAAATATTTCAAGGATGGAATATTTCTATGTAATTCTGCAAAAATATTGATTTTTTAAAGTTTTGGGTGTAAAAAAATTCAGCGTAACTTTATTTGTGTATCATAACACAAATAATAAATTGTTTTACAATTTTTTGAGTTTTTCTATTGATACAATTTATCATTGGTATCAAGTTAGTTTATAAAAAAATTTATATTACTTGTTCGCCGATTTATTTTAATATTCCTAATAATACCCGAATAAAATAATATAAAATTTATCGTCTTACTTTATAAAAGTGTATATTAGGCGGTAAATAAATCTTTTGGTTATTTTATATTATGTTTATGGAATTTCAAGATATTTTTGGCATCTATTTTTAATCGCTTAAATTATAAAGTAAAATAGTTACTTATTTCGTTTTTTTTCATAAAATGCAATATGAGAAAGTTTATTTCTAACATGTCGATGTTAGATCTATGCAGAAAGATAGTATTCTATCATTTTTTTTGTTTGTGCTAATAATTTTAAGATAATTTATGACAAAATATATAGATTATTTTATATATTAATCTGAAAGATAGTAAAAAAAATCACGAATAAAATTAAAAACTTAGAAGAAAGTTTAGCTTATATTTTTTTTCAAATTTATGTTTTTTTTATTGTGATTAGTGACATTTCAAACGATTTATTGGATAAGTATCTATTTGCAAATCTATAAAAGTTATCAATGTGTGAAAGAATATTAAGACCAATTAGTTAGATGATTCAATATTTAGTTTTAATCCACAATAAAGAATTATATTAAATTTTTTTCGATACATTTCACATATGTATTTTCGATACAGAAATACCCAGGATTTACGTAATTTCTAACGTTAGTTGTATATAGGATAATTTTATATTTCTTATGTATGTGATTAAGTTATTTAAATTTAAATTACTTTCCTTCGTAAATAAGAATAAATCTCATTTTCGAATATAAAAATTTATGATTATTTTTTTGATTTAATTGTTATTTTATATCTGAGCAAACCTAAAATTTGTTCAAAATGTTTTAATATTGCCATATTTACCATATGACTGTTCATGTGATGGTATAAATAAATGATATGAAATAATTTTGTATTTATACAACTTTATTTTGTAATATCTTTGCTTTTATGCATTCATAAATTTAAGTGCATTTTTTTATGTTTTGTGACTTTATATATCTAAAAGCGTATTTTACGTCTTTTGATGCCGAATTTTGCATCAGAACATGTCTATAGATATAAACTTACATTAATGACATAGTTTTCATGCTTAAGATCAAATAAATTTCCTTAATAATTTTAAAAATTCTGATATTAAAACTAGATATTTCTATAACGCCTAAAACGACTTATAAAATAACTTATATTTTATATGATTAGATAGTTAGATGAATAGAAGCATTAATAAAACAAAACCTTAATTTTTAATATATTATGCATAGAATTTGCCGTTTTTGCGAGAGTTATATTTAAAAATAAAATATATTGTATATGTTTTGTAGCAATATTTGCCATATACGTTCTTTTTATATAAATTTATATTTTTTATGCATAATTAATTTTAAATGATAACAAAAAATCATTAAAATAGCGTAAGTACAAGACTTTATCAAATCCCTTTCGTTTTTATCATATTTAAGTTAAAAACATTTATCCTATAATTATGCAAAAATATAATTACAAGGTTTTTTTTTCATATATTTGTCTAACTTAATGAATGCTATATTTATATGCAGGTCCGTAAATATTCTATGCATCAGAAAAAATACTTTTTATTAGGATCTTATACTAATCTATACGGTCTATTTAACCCGGTGGCATTTTTTCAATATATGTGACCAAGCATTTTATTTTTTATATTTTGTGTATTTATCACATTAAAATTTATTTGACAGGAAAAAAAGAACAATAGCAATATAGAATATAGTACAAAAACAAACTTTTAGCATTCGTTCTTGCATGACTACTAACATACTATTATATTATTATGGCAAATGGTAAAGTTTTAATCATATTTAAAGCTGTTTTTTAGTATAATTTAATATTGAAATATTATATCCTATATTTCTATATTAAAATTTCCAACATAATAAACCTTTAAAAAATCAAGAATACAAGATAATTATTCTTATATTTGATATCATTTTAACTGTAGATTATGATTTTCGTCAAATGATTTGGGTTTTCCAAAAATATTTAAAGCGAAGTACTATATATAATGCAACATTTAAGTAATACTTCTAGATTTTATGATCAAATAAAACATTTGTTTTATAATTCGTGCCGCGATTTTATGTTGGATTATGCTAATGTGAGAAAAATATTGTTTGAAAACCCACAAATAATATTATATCTGTTTTATATTGAATGAAAAATGATTTTTCTGTGAATGATATTATAATGGGATTTGAGTTTTATATTTAACGTACAAATGAAATTTTAAATATTTTCACTTAATTTATCAAAAAAATATCGTAAAAAATGAATCTAAATTAATATAATAACCCAGCTTTATTATACTTAAAAAGAATTTACAACGATTAAAAAATTGTAGAGTCATATAAAAGATGGGGTTGTCGAAAACTAAATAGATACACATTTTATTATTACTGATATTATTTTATGATATATTATAGCAATTTTTGTTTTTTTATTTATAAGTTAGCTTTTTTTTTATTTTACCATTTTAATCTTCATTTTTTTCTCTTGGGCCCAAGTAAATATTTGTGTTACAAAATACGATGACTTCGAACGATTTTTATGAAAATTTTTATATTAATAACATATAATTTATTTTTATAATCTTTTTGTAATAAGACTAGCTTATTTTATATTATTTTGCTAAATACATAAGTTAGCTTATCGTAGTTATAAAAAATCTACATTTATTGTCTCGTAAACCTTAGACTTATTCAATGTGCTGTTTTCTACTCAAATCATCGCCAAAACCTTTTTCCTTACTTTCTCATAAAAATTAAATTTTTCTACTGCATTCTTTGCTTTACTAAGTTTATGTTTCAATTTTAAAAATTTAGACATACTTTTTGATCGACTTTATATGCCTCCTTCTTTTCGTATCATTTTCAAATTCACAAGATGTATGATTTACTTAGCTTTTCGTAAAAATATTTTGTTTTTTTTTCTTATATATCATGTCAAAACTCACGTTTTGAATTGTATACAAGCAAAAATCAATAAAATACGGCAAAAATCATTCTATATTGCTCTTTCTATACACAATATTTATCCAGAAAGTAAGCCGTTGTTTATTTTCTAAATTTAATTTTTTGAAAATGATTTTGTAATGATTTAAACTAGTAAATTGATTTTGTAATGATTTAAACTAGCAAATTGATTTTTTTCGTTTTTTTAATATATTTAACATAAGAATTAACTTACAAGGTACCAACGTCAAAATATTTTTTTAATGACTCATGGATGTTTGTATTTTTTTATTTAAAACATAAATGTTGTCTCTAAAAAGTTTTAAACATGTAATAAACATAAACTAACATATTTTTATAGCTAAATTCGCTAATTATTATATTGTTACAGATATTTGATATTTTTAGATATTTGAAATGAATAAATTTAAATATTATTTGGACAGAATGAATATAAGAAATAAATATAATATGAATAGGACTGTTTCAATGAAATGCAATGGTTATTATATATATGTTTATAGTACTATTTTTAATTATTTGTATGAGCTCTTCTATTCTAATTTAAACATTAATAGTAAATTTTTTTTAAATATGAGCTAGAAACTGAAAAAAATTGGTTTTAGAGATATTTTTTTTCGAAAAAAAAACGATCCTTAATATAAAATATAAACTCAAACTATAAAATATTTAAAGAATTAGCATGTTTAACTTCGCTAAAAAATCAGTAAATATCTTTAAATGTATTATTCTATATATAAAAGAAGTGAATATTTTGCATAAAGAAAACAGTGTTTTTCATATAATATTGTGTTATATAAATATATTTAAGATTTAAAATTTCATAAATTACGAAAATTTTAATCGCTTTTATATGTACATGAAAATTGCATTTGTAAATTAATGTTATGATTCTTATACGAGAAAAAAGATAAATCACATGAAATATTTCGCTCACTCACAATATTTAAGGGATATTTGGCATATATGTGGTCTTTATTTGTATTAACTGTCGAAGAAAATATTTCATCGAATTTTTTTTAGAACCAGTAATTTTTCGTATAAGCGAAAAATTGCACTATAACCGTTATGAAGTTAATTAAAAAAAAAACATCATCAACATATATATAACCAAAATTGTGTTCAAGTTTATTTAGATGCGACTACAAAACAAAATTAACATTACGATTAATAGAAACTAAGTTTATGTTACCAATATGTTTATATATAGCGTTTTTTTTGTGCTTAAATATACTTTTAATGTTTATCGTATGTTCAAAAAAGATTAGAGAAATTTTTACATATTCTATTGTTATTTTACGTGAATAACAAGGTAATTATAATATTACTTTACTTAATTTTATATTAATGTGATACGAAGTTCAAATAAGGCAATTAATTATATTAACAGTTTTACACATGTATATCTAATACGATAGCCAATCCCCATTCGTTTTTCGGTATTTTTTTATATAGGGTATGAAGGCATAATTTTTCGGATTTTATATAAAGGAATATATTAGAAAAGTCGAAAATCTTTTTGAAAATAAACATTGTTATTTTTAAATATAAATCTCTCACCTTTCGGTCTCAAAATATGTAAAAATGATTATTATGTGTTTAGTTTTTTGATTTATTTATTAGAATAATAAAAAAACAGCCGATATTTGATTTATAATTGCTACAAATTTTTATTTTAACATTACTATTAGCTGATGATACTGTTTTTTACATTTCATGCTAGAATTTTATTCAAATTTTTTGTTATCACTATGCGATTTACACAATTAGAATTCTATATTTATCTAGTTTTAATATTACGGTAATATGTATATTTTTAATGCGATTAAAGTTCTTAAATATTTATTAGAATCTTTTTATTTCCCATATTGACATGATACATCGACGAGAGTTTGAAAGACTCTCGTCAAAAAAAAGAAAATAAATCCTGTCGAGGTTAAGCGATAGGGGAGAAATCCCCGAAACTCAAATTTTGTAGATCTGAAGATGGCATTGGCGAGAGATTGAGATCCTCTCGCCAGGAGAATTATAATGAAAAATAAAATCGATGTGGAGCTTTGGTGGAAGATACGAGGTAGTGCAGGTGGTTGGAAATCAAAAGGTAATTTACGATTTGTTAGTAAATAGGCCGAAGGCTATGCCGAAATTTTGTCGGAACATTTTACCATTTTTAAGAAATATAAAGAAGCAAAATTACTATATAACAATGATATATTTTAAAAATGCATCCCACTCTATATATCTAAAGATTTTAATTTTAATATTTACTCCTATATAATGCTGACAAAAAAATTAATTTCATTTATACTTCTACTCCATATTAATTATTTTTAACTATCCATTATTCCAAAATTCTTTTTTTATGACTAATTAATTCTAATAAATAAAAAATTTTGCTTCATACTGTTTGCTTTCCAAACAGTTTACTGAAATAATTAATGTTTATTTTTGACAAATATTATGTCGAAACTATGTTTATTTATATAAAAAGATAGAAACGCCATTTTTTTGATCATTTTCTGATAACTTTGTAAAAGCTTAATTTTTAAAAAAAATATATATATGATTTGAAAAAATAAATCATAATATTTAATAATTCTTGTTATCTAATTCAAACATAGATATTTTTATAATAAAATTTTTAATTTTATGACATAAACTGAATATAAATACTGTCAAGGACAACCATTTTGTTTTGAAAAATATTATGCTTTTTTTGAAAGAATTTTTGAGATCATCAAATTACTTTCCAACATTAAGAATGTATATTACAGATTGATGTAATTTTAAGGAAAATAAAAAATATTCATTCTTTATTCATTTTAACAACCTATAATAGATAAAACCGCTTCAAATATTTGCATGCAAAAATATTTATATTCAATATCTAGGCACAGATCAATATTAAGAGATTATAAAAATACGGCAATAAATATTTTTTTTGAAATATAAATTCTAGTTCTTAATAAATAAAAATTAGTAAACTGCAACTAAAAATAAAAAAAAGATCAAAATTATAGAAAAATAATGATGTTCTCAAATAATTTGCATTTAAAATAAAAAATAGCACATTTAGAACAGTTTTTATGCTGCAAGATTAGATCTATTAATTTAAAAGTTTTTTATGTATCGAAAAAATAAATAATTAAACAATTTAAGTTTAATTTTAAGACTTTGTTATAAATTTAGTAACTAGTGCTAGTTTTAAGATATTAAAAGTTTATAAAGGTATTTTGATGCGCGACGATATGATTAAGCAACAATATTAGCCTAAAAACCATAATTATAGATTTTATAGTAATTTTTTTTTTCATTTTACAATTTCCATAAAAAAAAATATATGTTATATAGATTGGTTGCATAATATAATAACTTTTATTTACTAATAAATACGCAATATAAAATCCCGATAGATACTTAAAACCGTAATAAATTGAGATTAAGTTCATAATTTTATACACTGCAAAACACTATATTATATGTATTAGATCGAAATTATAATAAATGTATATATAGATAACCAAAATGAGGGATAAAGAAAAAACAGGAGAGGAGAACTACAAAGATGAACATTCAAAAACCGATCCTGTAACGATAATCTCAACAGACAACTTGCCTGAAACTCACACGACCACACGCATTCATACCACGGCTCTTCTTACTCTCATAGCCATCTGCAAGAATACACCCGCCGAGAAAGAGCAATGAATTCAAGAGGCTTATACCTCGATCCTAAAACGATTCGGAAGAATGCCGAGATCTGGCTGGCAAGAGTTCCTAAAGAGTTACAATGATATTTTCAACAGTGATATGAGCATGACTGAAATTAAAGCTAAATCATCAAACGCTCTAAAAGATAATGATGGGAAAATAAGACAAGTCCGAAAGTTCAAAGAAATAGAAACGAAAAGAAGAAAACAAAGCGATCAAGAGGAAGACTATAAAACACTTAACCATTGCATTAACCTCGACAGATGCAAAAAAACATTTCTCAGAGTACTGACGGACTTAGAAAATACGGACATCACGAAACTCCCTAGAACAAGAAAAATACCATATACTAAAGTTAAAAGCGATATAATTGAAGGTCTGAATTTAGCGGTTAATGCGCATATCACTAACCACCGCCCTCAAAACATGTGCGATATAGCAAAGATCTTGCAAGCTGTTCAAAAAAGTTACGAAGATTTAACATCAAAATCTGTCCAGGAAGGATTAAACTACGTACTAATAAAGGAGGAAAAAATAAAAAGATATGATCAAATCAACACAACCCTCAAATCATACGTAAGTAGCTCAGGTAAACTCCCAGAAAGTGAGCCAAAGTTACTAAGAAAAATCATGAGACAACATAATAAAATACTTGACAAAAAAAATGATGTTCTTGAAGTGATTACTAAAAATAACGATAAAAAAAAGATAATAAATAAACAGATAGAGCAATATGGAAAAAGAAAAGAATTTACAAAAACAAACACCCAGTTCGAAGTCAACAGAAGACAATTTTATAGAGCACTGACAGATACGGTAAAATCGGAAATTAAGGCAGACAAGGAAAATATTGTGAATTTCTGGTCAAATATGTGGACAAAAAGCACGGAAATATTAAACTTCGATACTTACCTGCGCAAAAACGCGCTTGAAAACACACCAAAAATGGTTTTTATCTCTGAAACAGAATTTTTCCAGATCATTAACTACCTGCCTAACTGGAAAGCTGCTGGATGCGATGGTAAATACAACTTCTTCATCAATAAAATCACAAAATTACACCCAATATTATATGAAACAGTAAAATCAATATGCCTTGAAAACAAAGAGGTAAAAAATTGGTTCTACTCTGGGATCACATACCTCATACCCAAACAAGAAGTTTTGAATGGATCGGAATATAGACCTATAACATGTATGTCAAACTTCTATAAATTGACAACTAAAGCTGTCACAATGATACTACAGAAAGACGTCGAATCCCGAAACCTACTATCAGAAAACCAATTTGGTATAGTCAGAAGAGTACAGGGAGCTAAAGAACAAGCCATAATAAACGTTGCAATAACCAGTCAACATAATAATTTAAACGTAACATGGTTCGATATAAAAAAAGCATTTGACTCAATCGACCACGAGTACCTCCTGTCCTGCTTAAAAAATCTTAACATACAAGAATGGATGATTTCCTTTATATCCGTGTTAACAAAAAACTGGAAGTTATCTCTAAGATTAAACAATGAAGAATTTTTGAAGAAAAAAATTGAAAAGGGGATTATACAAGGGGATAGCTTATCTCCACTACTGTTTGTTCTTTGTATGGATCCGCTAAGCCGCCGATTAAATAAAAAGTTTCCCTCAATAGCCATTAACCTTGATAAGAAGGCATTTACAACCAATCACTTCGTTTTCATTGACGATTTAAAGATTTTGTCGCAAGAAGAAAGTAACTTAAAACTAATGTCCAATGAAGCAACAAAATTCTTCGGATGTATAGGAATGGAAATTAACGTTATCAAATCAGCTACTAACAATATCAATTGCAAAGATATTGCCGTAGTAATAGAAGGAAAAGATGGATATAAATACCTCGGGATACTGGAAGATTCCAAATCGAGAACCAAACCCGAAACGATGGATAAAATTAGAAAAGAAATGCTTGATAGAGTAAAAAGCATATGCAAAACAAAACTAAATGGTAAAAACATAATAAAGGCGATTAATGTATATGCAATAATATTGATAAACTACTATGTGGGCTTATTAAAGCTAGAACCAGAAGATTTAAAAGGCTAGATGATGAACTTAGGCGAATATTAATAGAAAATGGAATACACTTACAACCAGCGAATAAAGAAAGATTATATCTTAAAAGAAATGAACTAGGACGTGGATTTGAAAATATTGAGTTTAAATCCGAATGAATACTTTACCAACTATATAAAACTCTAAACCAAGAAAAAGGGCAATCACCCAGAAAAGCCCGCGATATTGAAATTTGAAAATGAAAATGCAACCCACTTATCCGTAATAAATGAATTCCTCAGAACAAAATATGGCCTTGTTGACATAGATCTTTCTACGCTTGAATTTAAACAAAAAGAGAGTTTATTGTGTAAAATAAAACAAAAAACACTACATCAAAAACTCTTCGATGTTCATAAAAATACAACGCTAGAAATATTAGGATCCTCAAAGTGGCTACAATATGGAAATATCAGACCATTAGAAGAAGCTAGATTCTGCTTTATTCAGGATAGGAACATATTCTTTGGAAATAGATCAAGGTGCCCGCACTGTAACGACTCAATAAAAAATGTCGACCACTTAGCAAGCAGATGTAAAAAAATGCTTGGTCATGACTATACAAGAAGACACAATGAGATTGTAAGATGTCTTCACTTTATGCTGGCAAGAAAATACAACTTCAAAAAAACAAAAAAAATACGCAGACACTCTGTACAAGAAATAATGGAAAACGAATTCGCAGAGATCAAAGTAGATACAAGAATTTAAACAGACATCAAGTTATCGAACGACAGACCTGATATTTTTGTATATGACAAAAAGAAGAACTGCATCACACTGATCGAAATTGGCGTGACAAGTATTGACAACATAAACATAGTTGAAAACGAAAAATTTAGAAAATATGACCTGCTAGCATCTGAACTATCATTAATATTCAAATGCAAGACAAAAATTATTCCATATGTTATAACATGGGACGGTGTGGTTACACGATATCATAGAAGGTACCTGAAGGAACTAGATGTCACGAACCAGGTTGGGCATATATTCAAACATTGGGATTGAGAAAAACCCTTGAATTAATAGGTCTCGAAAGAAGGAGGGGTATTGAAGAAGACTGTGGAGAGGAGAAGATAGCCGAAAGTATATATACACTGTGTGTACAGAGTATCAAGCAAGCTGTCCCTGAGAACAAAAACTAAAATTACGGCTATAAATATAGCCCATAAATAAAAATTACTTTAAAAATACTATTATTGTATAAAACTTTCACTTAAGTATATAGAGAATATTTTTGAATTTAAAGCATATCTAGTAGTGTTTTGAATCTTTATATTTTTAAATATCATCCGTATTTAAAAATCTATGAAATTCCACGGATGATCATTCGATTCTATATGTTTTGTTTCCCGACCTAAGATTTTAATTACGCTTAATAAGTAAAATACAGTATCACATTTATTATGCCATTAAGACTTTAAAATCGATATATATATATATGGATCTAATTACAAAATCTTGAAGAAGCATTACTAGATTATTTTCAAAAGAATTTATTTATGAATTAGTCGATTAAAATTAATGTATATTGTTGGCGCAAATCACACTCCACATATATAGAATTACTTTGCTATGAACAATTTGAAAAGCCGAAAGATCGTATATATATAAATTAAAAACACGCATAAATCTTATAAATTTTAAACCAGATAACAATTTATGATTTTGTGTTTCCTCATATTAAATATGAATCATGTACATGGATTTATCATGGGACGGTGTGGTGACACGAAATCATAAAAGGTACCTGAAGGAACTAGATGCCACGAGCAAGGTTGAGGCATATATTCAAACCTTGGGACTCGGAAAAACCCTTGAATTAATAAGTCTCGAAAGAAGAAGGGGTATTGAAGAAGACTTTGGTGAGGAGAAGATAGCCGAAAGTATAAATACGCTGTGCGTACAGAGACTCAAGCAAGCTGTGCCCGAGAAAAAAACTAGAATTACGACTATAAATTTAGCCTATAAATAAAAAATACCATGGATTATTTATTTCCAAATAAAATCCAGCATTAAATGTAAAATAAAATTTAAAAAGTAATTTTTCTAATTTAAGAAATATCAAGAGAATTGAATAAATATTTTCACCTATAAAATAAATTGTTATGAATATTATAATTCTGAATAAAAACCTTAAAAACCAAAGAATTTTTAATTTCGCTACAAAGTACCTAAAAACTCGAATTAATACTGACTAAAATGATATACAAAACATTTGCTAATAAACATGATGTATAAAAATATACATAAAAACCAAATCTTTAACTAATTTATTGTTTAATGTGTATCAGTAGTATGTTAAATCTCATAAATGAATTAAATTACGCAAAAAATACTGTAAATTATTTTATTTTTTTAATAAAGTGTTATTCTATAAAAACTGAACATAGCTAATATAAAGGCAAGTATGACCATTAAATTTTCAATCAATTTTCTACCTGATCAAACTGGTATTAAACAATACAAGAAAATATGGGTAGTTGTATTTAAGAAAATGAAATATTATATTAATCCTACAAACAAAAAAAAAAATTGCAAAAGTTAATAACCAGCATTTAGATTTGTTTAAATTTACATTAATGACTTCCTATTTGTAAATTTTTCAAAAGAACTAGATGTTGATGTGAATTAATTACATATTAAAAGAAATTTAAAATTATATTTGCTAATATTATCTGCAATTTTATTTATTTAAGGGTTAAGTTTCTTTTTAGAAATCTCGACTGTGCAGACGTGGTATTCTTTTTGGGAATATTGCACAACTCCTTGATGCATCTTTTGACACCTTCCTTTGATCTCTCTTCATAAACTACTTTTCTTCTCTCAAATGTTGTGAGTTCAATTGTCTTGCTAAATGTAAGAGCTTGTATAATTGCCTCTACTTCGTTGGTATTTTTAACTTATTAAAGTATTTTTTATGCAATTTTGTAACCTCACCATCAAAAGTCATTACAATTGCTTTTATTCTTGTTTTACATTTGTAAAAAAAACTGAGTTCATTTGACAAGATGTCATACTTCCTATATTTTTCATTCTCAACTTAAGTTACTGTGTCAAGGCTTGTTATACCCATTTAAATGAAAGTAATCATATTTTCTTTTTTATTTTATAGAAAATATCTGGTCTATTTTTTTGATTAATATATTTTTCTTCATATTGGTATGAACCTTGCTTTCTGAATTTAAGTTTTCGCTGATCTCTTGTACTGTGTGAATTCAATCTTTTTAGTTTTCTTATTCTCGTATCGTCTTGTAGTATAAAATGATGGACATCTTGTGATTTCATTGTACCTTCGTGTGTAAAAAAGCCATAAAATTTTCTTAGCATCACGTTGAAAGGTGATGAATTGTTTGAAAAGCTGCGTTTCAATATAGGCTTATTTTTCATGTACCAATAAACGAATTTCTGTCTTAGATAAAATTGAATTTTCCTGCTTAACTTTGATAGATGTTGCCTTTATTTTAGCATCTTGATGATCTTACAATATCAACCATATCATTGTTCTTGGCTTCAAAAGTTATTATTGTAATGGTTTTTCTTTTATTCTACGCAATAGCCTTTCTTGTTACTTTTTCTCCGGCATGTCGTTATCGGTGATATTGGCATGATATTTATTCTTAAGATATTCTTCAATTAGTGAAAATTGTGTCTTGTTATCTTTTTCTGCTTTTAATTTTGCAGCCCTCTTCGATGAACTGTTCTTACTTCTTTCGCGCAAATATTTTAGCTGTTATATCATGTTATCGACTTTATATAAAATAAGAAAAGCATCAAATCCTAGTTCCATCCTCTTTCTTTATAACCTGTATTTTTTACTATGTTGCAGATGCATAGAAAATATGTTTAATTTCTCTTATCTTATCATCAAGTTAAGTGTATTCTTCTGGTTTCAATTTCAATACGCCTATATTGTAATTTACGTGAGATTTTGCATGTTCATATTAGGCTTCAATTATATCACCAGCTCTTGGTTTCGTTCTACTTAAATTTATTTATTTAGTATTTATTCTGCAATTATATAAAAAGTTTCGTTCTTGAGGTTTAATTTGCTTTTGCTGTTTACTCCAAGCGATTTTTAGTTTTCTGGGCCTTCAATAAATGTTGCTAAATCTGCGCATATCTCATGGTTAGAAGCCGACCGATTTTTGTTTATTATAAGGTCAACTGGATTTAAGAAATGAATTGTTTCATCCGTCATGTGCTATAATGTTTCTATTGTTTTTGATATCTATTTGAGTACATATATGAACAATAGATGATTTTTATATTAGTTTTAGAAATTCATTCGTTTACCAACGGAAAGAGTGCATATAATTTTCTGCACAATAGATATAAAAAAGAACGAAAAAAAAGAGACAGACGTCTGATTAATGTATCTTCTTATGTATATTCAGATGCATGAATTCCATACCATTAAACCTTAAAGATATACTCCATTTGCTTGTAATCTTTTTTATAAAATACGTTATCTAGGTAGGTAGGTAATTTCAAATTTATGGTACTTATATCTAGGTAATTTTGTTGTAATAATTAAAATCATTTTTTACATTAATATATGATGTGGACAGAATATTTCCATTACTTTTTTATAAAAAAATGCGCATGAGCTCTTCCTTTTTGCTCAAAATGCTGTCGATAATTCCTTAACTAATTTTAAAATATGTTTTACTATCTTCACCTCTAGTTCAATTATTATTTAAAACCGCTTTTTTCGTTAACTTATATCAATTGTACATAGATGTAATTTATCTTAATATATTTGCTATTATGGCAAAATATTTGTCGGATTAGATAAACATTCATATGATTTTTATATTACAAACATTCATCCGATAAAATCTGAAATATGAAATTGTAGTTTTTCTGGTTCAGCAGCTGTTAATTTCGGCAGTGGTTGATTTTTTGTACAATAAAATTAAACCTCTGTTATGAAGATTATTGTATATATTTTATTATGGTAAGAACGGGCATAATTAAGCGTTATAATCATTTTCATCTCGATTATGTATCTTTTAATCACATTTTTATACAAAAGGTATTTATTTGCTTATTTGACGCTTCGATTGTATCTTTCTTGTTTTCAGTCAACCGTCTATAAAAAAATATCTTATTAGGCTCACTGTTATTTTTTTCTCTAGTTAAGTCAAGCTTTTTATGTACTGCTCTATCATCCTCTAAAATTTCGATTTTTTCGGCATACTCATTTAACATTGGTTAAAGATTATCTATTATTCCTAGGATAATGTTTCTTGATCTCATGATTTTTCTTAATTTTTTCACTTCCTCTTTCTTAAATTATCTGCGTTTTTTTATATCATTTTAGTCCATCTCTCATGCTTTTAAAAAGCTCTTATTCAATAAGATAAATTTCATGTATTTTTTCGGTTTTTATGTGAGGCGTTTGTAGTTCCGTTGTGCGGTTGGTCTGAAGAATCCAACATTGAACATATCTAAAGGATTTTGGGAAGATATATTTGTCCCATTCTTGTTTATAATAGTTTAAAGAATTTTCCATTGTACTTTATAGTTTTGAATTTTTCCAAACCTCTCAATTCAGCGATGTTTGCCTTTTTTAAGCTTTTATATATTACATTAAATTCCCTTTATAAGGGTCTATCTTCTTTATACTTCAATTCCAATGTGATATGTTTAATTCTATTTGTTCTTAAGACGTTTTCAGCATCAAATCGTTTACGACCGACTTCCTTCCATTTTGGTGAATCAATATTTTCATCGCCCTCTTTTATGTTTACATTAGATCAAATTACATTGGAATTTCACGTTAAAATATTTTTGGTGTTTCTTCCATCCGAAGCGTAATAGTAGCGCCAGATAGGCATCTTAAACCCATTCGTCTAAAGAAGATTCTGTTGATGTATGGATCTGATATAACGTAAAATGTCTCGTTGATTTTTTCAAGTAGATTTGCGCAAATCCTAATGCCACAACATCTTTTTGCTCATTGCTGCTTTAGTTTCACAAAATATGTCTCTGTGCACTCTGCTTCTTATTTTTTAGTTTTCCCTTTTTATTTATTTGAAATAAAATAATAATTTGTCTATAGAAAAAAATATTAATAATATGTACGCGATATTTGTAAAATTACACAAAACGAGCACGATCGTCATTTTGAAAATAAACTCTATGTTTTTTTATTATAAAAAGTAATGTTAAAATATAATAATATATAGAAATCATCTTTTTGATATAATGGTACACTAATTATTGTATAACTGAATAGATATAATGAAAATCAGCGTTTTATATAGTAAAGTTTTTGTATTTTTAGGAAGAAGATGTAAAAAATACATTTGGTTTATGTCAAATCTTAAATATCTTTACAGAGACTTTTATACTCGCATTTATAAAAATTTTAACGACATATAAGATATATGAGAGTTAAAATATATTGATATTATATTTATAGTGAGAAAATCCATTTTTTTGCCCTAAACTAAAGTTTTGATAGAAAAAAATTGATTTTTAATACATAATTCTGTTTTCTTTACATTAATTCGAAATTACAGAATTTCCAGATATATAAACTATAGAACAATAAATGATAGCGAAAATACATCTAATGCTGTACATTTATTAAAGTTAGTTCTAATTAGACTTCTATGAAAGTTTTTTGTGTAATATTCCAATCATAAACTATAAAACTTTATCTTCGTTATATAGCTTTTTTGCGGATTATTTAGGTATTTAATTATATACAAAATTTTGTAACATCGATGTTTGTATACATACCATCAGACTGCTAAGCTTTAGATAACTATTTATAGTGTTTATATAAAACCTATATAATAAGATTTGCATTTGAGAACAAATTAAATCCGCAACATATAGAATACAACACCGGAAAAAGAAAAACAGATATTTTTATCAAATAACAAACAAAATATTTTATTTTTTGAAAGAGTCCTATAAAATATTTTAAATTAGGTTATGCACTATATAAATACCATAATTATAATCACCAGGTGTTCAAGGGTTCTTGTGTCAATTTGTTTCGTATGGTATTTACAATATGCGCAATAGAACATATAGGGCTCGACCTTAATACACTTTAAAATGGTTGGAATTATTTTCTCATATGCCATATAAGCATAATTTTAGTAATTATCATATTGTTTTTGTTTTATAGCTGTGTTGATAAATCTCTATTTATTTATAAAATACAACGTTTATTACTGCACTAGGTATTCAAATTAGTTTGCGCAGCATATTCTAGCATGTGCAGAAAGAAATTAAGTCAGCAAAAAAAAAGTTTGATATTAGCTTACAAAAATAAATGTGCACCATAACCATACGAGTATGCCCATATAAGATAGTATAGCCTTTTTTTTATGTTTATGTAATTAAATATCTAATCAAGTGTCGTATTTTGTAGTTCAATTTATTTTCGAACCATTTTTTTAGCTCTTAATTTGCTTTAAAAATTACTCTTATAATATTTACGCTTCTGTCTTAGAACTTAATTTTTTTGTAAATTTAGTTTCTTCATCCTAATACATGAAAGAAAGCATAAATCTAATTTTAGTTCTATCTGTTTCTACTCAATAACATACTTTTGGTTTTTTTTATATTATTATTACCTGTTGATTATACTTCGCCTTCTGTTGAAAGCTGAACTTAGCATTAGATGATTTTTCTCGGTTTATATGATTTTTTATAATGCTACGCGTAATGAAATAGTGTTTTACAAAGCAAGTCATAAATTTTTTTTCATGCAAATATTTTTATATCATCATTGAGTTTTGGGTCGCTTATTTTTTTAACTTTTAATCATACATGCCTTTTCTAAAAAGGTTATGTTGACATATATAAACTTTTTCCATCAGAAATGAAATGTTTAATTTATTGGTTTAAATTTTTTTTATCGATTTCATTTACATTTTACACTTTTGGTCGCATTTCTTAATCTGTTATGTATCTTATAGAGCTTAACGACTAATTATAAATAAAAATACGAAATTTTTGTGTATTATTTTGTATGTGTTATTGTTAAGCTTTCTCTTTTTTTATTTGGCGGCGCAAATAACTTTATTTAAAAAAAAAAATATTTTTTATATGTGTAATTTATATCTAAAAATCAATTGCTTTCCAAAAAAACTCGATTATGTGTCTTTGATAGGATTCCATATGATTTGATTGTTATTTTTTACTGTTATGAAATCGTTATTTATCATTTTGTGATTCTTACGTAAGAAAAGAGAATAGGTCGTAGTAGGTATAATTTGATCTGATAGAAAAGAAATAAGGTTTTAATTATAAAGAAAATCCATAAAAATAACATAGTAAAAATCCCATATATATAAATATTATTTTTTTGTGTAAATATAATCAAACACCATAAATTTGCGTGCCCTGTAAGATCAAAATATATTAATACCAAGAAAGATTGCGAAAATAACATGCCCATAAATACTTAGATAGAAAAAATAAATTTACAGATTATAATATAAAAACAGTATAGATATATAATTATAAAGCCAAGAAAAAATATTACATTTGTTATTTGTTATATATAACTAGTGTCGAGAATTTTTTCCTGTATAGTCACATTTAAATATGATATATATGTCATTTTGATAAAAGCATTTTTAATATTCAAGATCAAAACAAAAATATAATCAAATTTTAGGATTTGGTAAGAGATGAATAATAGAAACGTGAAAAATGTGTTAAGAAGTAAAATCTAACTGATGAAATAGAAACATGCATCTTAGCTCGAATAACTTAGGCAAAAAAGATAGAGCATAATATTTGTAAAAAATGGTGCATTTTATGAGGATAAACTAAATATATGTTTAAAGATACGTTCTAGAAATTCTGCAAGATAAACGATGATCGAACTACGATCTAGTCTATGAATTCTAAAAATAACGAATTAATCTATTTATTATATCTAAGGTATATGAATCAGACAATTTTATCTTATAATTATATGTATTTAATAAATTTATTATTAGTTTCACTACTGTTTTATTAAAGAATGTTGAAAATGACGACAAAAGGTATTTAAAAAGCATGAAAAATATATAAAATCTTAGATCACATTCAATTATGCATGGACATGGAAAAAGTATTTTTTGCGATAGTAGAAATATTTATCTAAAAAATATGCATATTATAGGCATTTATCAAAACATATAAAAAAATCTTTAGATATATTAAAAAACAATTTGAATTTTTGGTTCATTAAAAAATCTTTCCTTTTTTTACACTATAAATGCTAATATATCCATTTTAAATAAAAAAGGTTTAAGGAGCATCTAAGAATATATAAACAAAAAAATAAACCATTTAACTATGTAATAAAATATGAAAAAAAAACTTAAAATGCAATAAATATAATATTTTATTCGTTTTTTTTACCTATGTTTAATGATATATACATGTTTCAACTTTGAGCCAGAAGAAAAAAAAGTAATATAGCATTTGTATATACCTATATGCCATATTTCTAATTTTTTAAAGAATAAGATGCATATTAAAGTCAGCAGACGTAGAGATGGAATTATTGACAACAGTTACTGCCTTTTAAAGTTATTTACAATAACATCGAAGTATGATAGATTATGAAGATCAGGTATATAGCACAGTAATAAGAATTCTGTCCGTTTATCGTTTCTTGACAGAAAATAAATTATATTTTGTTTTTCTATTTGTTAAAAAAATGATTTATTATTATTTATTGACATAAACTAGATTAAATTTAGCCAAAGAAATTTTCTTTAAAGTTCTTAGTTTACACTATTTAGTACTACTTTTATATGGCCTTTTAACGCTGAAAACATAAATACATCAAAATCAAAATAATTAGATGCATGGATTATACTTGCTAGATATTTTATATGACTTAAATTAAATGACTTTTTATATGATATATTTATGCCGTTCAATCTCTGACCGTTTTCAAATTAAAACTTATTAAATATAATTTTTTTTTAATAACAGAGTTTCAATCTCTAATATACAATTTATTCATTTTAAATTCTTTTAATGGATGATCTAACATTGAAATGTTTTCATATAATTGTATATAATTTTAGGTAAAGCTGAACATTTTGTATAGAATAAAAGTTTCAAACCATATATTTATGAATTATTGACTTTGTGTGTGACAATTTGTATATATTTATATTAACTTTAGTTGTTTTTTCAAGTTGTTATAATCAAGTAAACTCTTGCTTTTAAATTTACGGTTTTAACTTAAAATAGAACTATTCGAAAATTTTAAAACACATTTTTAGTTTTTACTGCATATTTTAACACATAGTTTTTGATATATAGTTATTAATTCGTTTTCTTTTGATTTAATAGTTTATTAACTTTCGTTTAATAGAAAAAAATAATTTAATAAAATATACGAATAGGAATTAAACTATTTTAGTTTAGTTTAAATTTTTAGTACCTAGTATATTAGATTCTTGATAAAGACAAAGTGGCAATCATAAAAATGAAGGATTCTATTTAATAAAATTGTTACTTGAAAACTGAATTATTAAAATGCTAAAATAGTGATAATGTACATTTAAAGACTGATATTAGAACATTAAAAGAAAAATGTGTTTATAATTCTAGAATAAAGTTATTTACAAGAATAATGAAGCCATTTACAGCCTTTATAACAAATATACCTTTTCTAGTGCAAAATATATTTTCAAAAATCTTTTTCTTATAGGCAGTATATATGATTCGGTGGAACGAAACAACTTTAGATTTATGAGTCTAAAGATAGCTGAATTATATTTCATATCATAGGGCATGACAAAGTCTGTATGTAATAAAATTTAAAAAAAACTCTGCATTTATGTCCTAAAAATTTCAATTTTGTGGTGTTTTTCGCATATTAAAAGCTCAATCTTTGAGTAATAGATTGCAAACTCACATATATATAGTTTATCGAAAATAACTATACAAATCATTGAAAATATAATTGCACATACAATACAGTAAAAATAAAATTTTAGGTATTTGTATTTACTCAAGCACTTGAAGCAAAAAAGGTATTTACAAATCACTTTGAAGAATATTTACGCTATATACTAAATAGAGTTTAAAGAGTTGGAATTTATCTTTAGTACTTACAAAATATAACAGGAATTAAAGCACATGCACCAAATATATAATATTTCTGCTCAATAGTAGAAAGATTATGATTGAAATATATTTTACTAAGATATGTGGATCTTTTTTCAAATTATCCAGCTCTTTAAGGGAATAAATAACCCAGAATATATTTTTTATGCAAATTTTGTGAACAATGCCCAAATATAATTTCTAAAAAATATATTCAATCATTATTTAAAAATATCAATTAAATACCATATCCAAGCTCTCACACTCTGCAAGACACTTGAACTCATCATATTTGAGAGAAGAAGAGCAGTTGATGAAGATATATCAGAGGAAGGTGTCAAAAGATGCATCAAGGAGTTGTGCAATTATTCCAACACGCTTAACACGTCTAAATAGATAAAATCGATAAAAAGAAAATTATCCCATAAATAAATAAAATAGTATCAAATAGTATCAAATAGTATCAAATACTATATTTATACAATCCTTACTAAATATTATATCAAATTTATATATCTAATGCTTTAATTAATTTTTATGAAATATAAAAATATTTTTGATCAAAAAACCACAAATAAAGATCTTAAAATATGAAACACAAATATGCGAATAAAACAGATGGTTGAATTATTTTATTCAATTTACTTATACTTTTTCTATACATTTATTTAAAAATATTCTAAATCGATGGACTGATATTTAATCATGACGGTGATACCAATTTTTGATTTAAACATTTAAAATTTTAAATAATACTGATTATGTTTTTATCTATTGAAATATTGATCTAATACTAATTATTTATTATACCATTTAAGTATAAATATGTTCCCATTAGGATAATGAATCTTTTATCTAAACATATCAAAAAATTACATCTGATGCTTAAAAATTTTTCAATCATACCTATCAATTATTTTAATTTTGGTTGATATATATTTAAATTAGGCAATAATACGTTTCCATTTATGATATGATTTTATACCATTGAAATGTATCAACATTTTAATCTATTTCTTGATATTTTCTATTTTATTTTTAATAATTTTTCTCGTTTATCTATCATAATTTTTGATTGGTATTTATTATTTCTCCATCTTCTTAATATAATTTTAAAATCTTGAAATAAACTTTTTTTTTCTCTGAGACTAATTTCTATATTTAAAATTCATTTATTTTTCAAATTTATATATCGTGATTTAAAATTTATTGATCATAGTTTCTCTGCATGGTCCATGCATCATAAAATTGTTCATTTGACCACAAATCATACATTTTAATTGATTATAATTGGTTTAAACTTAAAATCATGCAAAATTTTTTGGAGGTAATAAATAAAATTGCACAAAGAATATTTTCCGGAGTTAATTAATAAAATCGGACATTGAATTTTTTTGGAGGTAATAAATAAATATCCTTTTCGAATAACTTTATGTGATTTAGATAACAAGCAGATATTATTGTTCCATAAAAAATGTTATAATAAACATGTGTAAAATATGAAATTTCATGAACGATAGAATTGATTTTTAATTTGTGTGACACTTTCCAAAGTATAAAAATAAAAAGCAATAAAAATCATCGATAATGTTGCTAAAATATTTAACAAAACTTATGTTTCATAATAATTTTTTAAAGGATTTATTTTACCATAAAGTACGGTAATATTAATAAATTATGATTGATATATCAGCTAAGTACATTACAATGGAAAAGATATTTTAGAAAATTATAGACTTTTATTCAAAAGCATTGCAGTGCTTATAACTTTTTGATATAAAAAGACGTGAAGTCAACCTCTATCTAATATAACAACAAGATTTTTTATTTATCTCCTTATTGAAAGCTTTAATATATAATAAGCTAATCTACATATTTTTTTGTCATCAAAAATAAGAAAATATTAATTATGGCTTCAATAGCCACATCGTCGGATTTGGAAAATATATAATATAATGGATACCACAGAAATAAATTAAGAAAATCAAAGATGTTATTATTTTGATTTCTATTAAAATTCTCTTTATCAAATAATGAAACAGCACTGATAATTGATGAATCATTCATTAAAGAATGAAACATGATATCTTCAAACTTATTTCTGATTTACATGGCACACACAGGTAAAAGGTGCTTACAAAAATAAAGACAAGATTCTTATATCAATAAAATATCATATATATAAAAAGCAGCCGTTACTCGCAATGATATCATAGATGCATTTAAAAATCGTTATGATATACAATTATTTGCTTCATCCTTTCACGAACATTATGACATCCACAGAAAAATATTCTCGAATTCTGAAACATTGTATTCATTTCTGTCTTATACTGGATACACCGATGATAATTCATAACTTTTGGTTTAAAAAATATAGTTCAAAAAGAATTTGAAGCTGAAATACTTTTTGCTACCCATTAAAGAAGATCTTATCGAAAGAGTATTATGTCTAACATATTCAT
Source organism: Rhyacophila brunnea (assembly GCF_057557595.1). NCBI lineage: Eukaryota > Metazoa > Arthropoda > Insecta > Trichoptera > Rhyacophilidae > Rhyacophila > Rhyacophila brunnea. Next base: position 248,034 of record NW_028233335.1, read on the forward strand.
AGATATTCGAAAGTTGCGATAATTACGGAAAAACTGATTTATCTCTCAGCAAATTTATATTCTTTGGGGATGATATATTTAATGATTTCTCTTTTAAATTTATCTACATAATTATGTGCCACTTGATTTTCATAGGGCATAAAAATAAATAAATACAGATTCAAAAAATCCAGGTGATCATCCTCTAAATCTTAAAAACTATGGTCAAACCCTTCCTATGTAAATCTACAATTTATGAATGCAAATAGACTTTACTGAACGCTATAGAGAATTACTATAATAAATTTAATTCCACTAAAGACAAGTGTGACATCAAAATATTTATAATTTATAAATTAAAGATCAAGAAAGCGAAGAAAGTCAAAATTATACATGAAAAATACATAAATTACTTATACATAAATTTTTAGACACATTTGAAATTTCAGCCTTTAATATTGAGCACAATTCATATTTTTTTTCAAATGAATTAAGTTTAATATATACTAACCCAGGAAAACCATATTATGATGATATTTTAATGTCAAGTTTCGGCTGGAATTAACTTATAAATTTTTTTTTAGAGAACGATAAAACGTCTATTGGATTTTTTTGTTGTGAAGAAACAGGGAAAACAGTTCCAAGGAATAAACGATATATTTCAACTTCCAAATGATAGAAAGGTTTTTCCATATATTTGAAATTCTCTCTTATCACTCAAAAATAATTTATGTTATTTCTAAAAAATATGGATTCAATGGTTAATTATCAAAAATATGATTTCATTCTAGACGACATCCATTACTTAATCTATATAAAAGAAAAAAACGTATTTCAATTTAAATGTGATTTCCTTCGATGTAAAATTAACCAAGTAATTCAGAAGGCAACGAATTTTATATTCAACTTTACCGTTTTTTGTTAGGCCATGTCTATAATCTGTTATTTTGTTGCTGATTGATTTCAAGCCACATTATATCTGTTCTGCTAGCTGCATTGAAAATAATTTCAATAAAAACATTGATATTTAAGTAATAAAATTCGGTTGTATGAGTTTATCAAAAAATAAATTCAAATACCGCCAACATATTCATTTGTGTGCTAGAAAAGTCCAAACTAAATGGCATCTTTCAATAATAGCAAATAAAAAGGATAATAAGAAAGAAGAATATAATTTTACTTTAAAAAAAAAGCAACAACGAACATTAATATTCCATAGAAGGATTACTTGATTCGATAAATAGACATTTCACGACCAGGATAGCAAAATGATCTGAAAACGAAGCAACTATAAGTGTACTTAAAACTGCTGATTTTTCAATACTTCTAAAATTTGTTGAATGATAAAAATATTAAATTGCATATTTCTATGGATGTTAAATGTGATTATGAATAAAATTTCGAATTTCGATGTTTTTAGAATAGGTTATTTCACTATTACGCCGAGAAGTATATGAATTTTCCATAGGAAATTCTTCTCAATGCATTAATATAATTAAACTCCTTGAATTATAATTTATAATTGAATATGAACGATTTAAAAGAAACGAATGCGGCGATTTACCGATAACCATTTCAATTCTTTTATAATCACAGATAACATAATAGAGGAAAAATAAAATATTTACGACGATGCAAAACTTGAATTTTTGCTGCAACGCATAAAATTATTCTTAAAATCTGATATAGCAAGTTTAATATACAAAAACGAATATACTATGACTAAGCTAGTTCTATCTAAAATAGAGGATATTTTAAGGTTTAGGAAGTATACAAAAGTGCCGGGTGATTTTTTTAATTTTTAACACATTCGTCAAATGAGTTTTTGTATTATCTTTCAGTATTATGTTTATGTTTCCGAATCATCATTATAAAAATGAAGATAATGTGATTTTCTTGTGAAATAAGATCAAATAAAATAAATAAGGAAATCATTGATGTGAAACGATTTATGGAAGAATCAAACATTTTAGAATCATTCTTTGACTATACAACATATAAACACGATAATACAAGCCCTTTACCATCCAGCTCAGAATGGCTCTAATAAACACGATAATGGTAATAAATAAAAGGTATGGTTTTTTTATATCAAAAAACATAAAATTAAAGCTTATTTAACCGGCTCATTTGCTAATTATGTATAAAAAAATCGAAATAAGTTCTATTTTAATACAATACATATATTAGGATAATTTAAAGGTTCTATGTATTATAAGAAATATTACTAATCATAAAAATTATTTAGCTTTATCAAGTTTTACTTGGGTTATTTAAATCAAATCTTATTTATAAATTTTCTCTATAAATAACAAATTTCATAAATTTTCAATAAGCTCAAAAGATAATACACAGATTTTTAAATTATATCATGTATCAAAAATTTTAACTGATCAAATAAAAACTTTAAATAAATATTTAAGTAAAAATATTGCGAAGGTAAAGATCTTTAAATTTAAATACTGCATATATAATTAATTCATTGTCATTTTAATAATACACAAATAATTGACTTTTGCTTTTTATGAGTATAAAATGCCCGGTATCATTAAAATCACTATCAAACTATGCAGAAATAAATTTTTAAACCAAAAAAAGTCAACTTTCAAAACATGATATATATCAGCATGTAATATCTTGCTATTTTTATCAAACAGCACTATATTATACCCAATTAAAAATTCAAATACATTGGTTTTATCCATATTTATACTGACAAAACACTGTGAATGTTGTGGCGATTTTTTATACAACACTGATGCCAGATATACAATATAAATATTATGATGCTTACATTTTTAAATCCAATTTATGATCAAATTTGTATCATAACTATTTATAATATAATTATAAACAAAATATATTTTAATGATATATTTCATAATTCTATGACAATTTCTATTATCAAATAAAATTTATTTTTTCTTTAATACAACACAAGAACAACAAAACATATAAAAAAATACAATCCTAAAATTTTTGTTGTTTTCATTTGTGTATATATACTTGTGTAGCAATAATATCTTACAGCACTTAGCACTTTTTATTTATTTATATTTGCATTTGTATTTTTTTTGTAAGTTATTCATCGTGTGAAAACCTGAAAATGTAGCGCTTTGTCTGTAAATAAGAATAAAAATATTAAAAACATATACAAATGCAGATTAATTCATACTTTTGACTATGTAGAAAAACAAAAGCCTAAATATATGAAAATTTTATCTACCAAATTATACTTTTGATTGTATTATAATCAGCCAGATAATTTATATAGAAAACTAAAAATATAGTAAAACCGTTTTAAAGGCGCACTATGTACATCTAAATCAAAATTAGGTTATTTCGAATGTATAAAATAGTATAAACAAGTAGTCCATTTAACACGAATATATAAATAGGTGTAATAAATATTACATATTTTCAAAAATTCAATAAAGAAAGATTATATCACATAACAATAGGATTGGTATGCATATAAATATAAATATTTACTGCGCTAGTCACTAAATATATTGAAAAAATTTACCTTATAATCGATAGATAAGCAGTAGCACTAAAATTCAAAAATAAAAACGCAAATCACCTGGTCTTATATATGTAATATTTTTGTATATATGGGTAACTAACATATATTTTTTAGTCCGAAATTGAAGGAAAATATAATTTTGTAATGCGAAATAAATATGAAAACATTACTTAAAATATTTTCAAAGTGTACATGAACGTAAAACATGAAGTATATCTTGTCATAAAGTGGCAATTATAAAAATAAAACCATCTAAACAAGAATACATTTTTCAGTAGTAGATTATCATATTTTTAACATTGAAAGATAAAATATCAAGCACATTAACGAATCTTCTAAACTATTTATACATAGCAAACAGATAAAAAAAAATTGGTGCAACTATACAAAAAGAAACATCACAAAAGAAGTTTTATAAACATTTCCCCATAAAATATTTAATTAAATTATTCATAATATCCGTAGACACTCCTATAAGAAATAATTAAAATTTTTTTTTGTGAAAATCAAGATTGTTTGAACAATACAAATAGGCCATGATAGACTGAATATATAAACTTTTTGCTTATTTTACGGCAAGAAGAACTGTTTCACTAATAAAAATACAAACGAGACATTTATTTAATATCCAAAGAGCGTTCCTTTATTAAATAGAAGTCTGTTTCATCAGCTGCATATGAGTGTCACTAATATATTAGTGTGAATAAATAATTATCACAATATATAAAACTTAGGTAATAGTGGCGATATAACACTATAGTAGCAACTATAATGAGCTAAAAAGTACAAAATTGAACAAGGCACTTACAAAAACTCTGGGATTGTTTTAGAGGGCAAAAAAGTGCTAAAAAGATTTGAAGGTTTAGAAAAGGATTTCAAACGGAAGAATAATTATAAAAGTGTATATACGCTGTTCGTACAGGAATCAAAAAAGGCATTTACAAGAACAAAAACTGTATTTGAAGCTCAAAAATTGTGCTATAAGAGAAAAATTCAATGTACAAAATATAATCACTATGGCAATATATATGAACTTTATTTTTAAAATACACAAAAATATATATTTCAAGGTTTCTTACATAAAAATACTATAGTAAATATAACCTTATCTGTCAAAATACATGGTTGTTAGCATAGCAATTGATTTTTTGAACATTTAAATATTTTTAACATAAATGCTGACAGAAATTTATTCTTTATTTATGTAAGGTATAATTTTTTAAGAATCAATGAAAAATTGTTTTTATGGAATAAAAGATATCTATGAAGATTAAGCATGGTTAAAATTGCTAAATATAGAATAAGCTTCTAAAATTATTGTATCAGAATTTAAAGTTAAACAAAATATATAAGCCAAATCAAAAAAACAAGCCAATATCAAATTTTAATATATTATAAAGAAAACTTTCGGTTTAAAAAAAAATTATTAAATTAAATTATTACAGTTTTTTTAGAAAATATGGACTAAAAAAATCTATATAAATAAATATTTACAAAAAATGGAACTTTAATGGAATATTTAAAGGTTAAAAAAAACTTTGAATAAATAAAAGTAATTTTCTTATTACCCTGCGATAGAAAAATATACAGGTATAAAGCATACATAAAATATTGCGTCTTTTATAAGATCTAATTATGACTTACTGCTACTTCAAGAAATAATAGAAAAATTATGATATGAAAAATATTTTCTATAAAAAAACCTTCATACTCGCTTATAGACATTTTATTAATTTTTGTATAATGAAATCTTGACAACATATTGAGTTTTGGTAAAAATTTTGTTTTTATTGGTTTTAATTGCGGTTAAAGAAATATTAAAAACGATTTAAATATACATGAGTTATATAATATAGTGAAAAAAACCAATGAATCACTTAAATTTACCTATCAAATACATATAAATTGAACAATACTCTGTATATTCGAGAATTCTTCAAGTTTGTGTAAAAATAAAACTAAAATGTGTATGAGCAATCTAAGACACATGATTTTATAGGTTTTTGGCTTTATACTTATTATGAATGTAAGATTTCTAGTGCAGTTTGAATCATTTTCTCGTGTGCGGATTTCTTAGAAGACTTTAAACACAATAAAAGATTATCAAGTTATTTGAATCTACGCAAGTCGATAAGATGTGGGTATTAAGCAGAAAATTTTTTAATTTAACGTTATTTCATCGTAGTAATTTTTTCAAAATAAAATACAATGTATATATCAATAATATTCTTAGCGCTTTGATAAATAACTCAAAAAGTAATTATAAAAATAGCCAAAGGAAAACATTGCATATACAATATTTTCTAGTCAGCTATTTTTATTTAATTCAAAAAATATTCCAAGCTCTATAACTTAGATTTTTTTTAATTTTACACACTTTTGATTTAAATTCGCACAATAATATTGAGATAGATGCTTTAAATATTTTAATTTTTACACAGGCATGCTTTATAACATTCGATTGCCATAATATTTTTTTTTATTTGACAAGTTATTTAAATATATATTTTTCAGAAAATCCTTTATAAACTTGTTTGTTATGTTACATATCAATAATATCATTCGTAATATATTTTAGCCTTTATAATTAAATTTATTATAATTTAATGTAAATTATATCATAAAAATCCCTTAAAAACTCGTAGTTACAACGAAATCGAGACATGTATACAAACTAAGGAATCTGGCAAAATCTTGAACTAGTAAGTCGTGCAAAGATTGAGGCATTGAAAATAAATAAAAGAATGATAATATCACGAGTAAACCTTAGGATTGAGAAAAACCATTGAATTAATAAGTCAAAAGAAGGTGGGGTATTGAAGAAGACTTTGAGAGGAGAAGATAGCCGAAAGTATAAATACGCTGTGCGTACAGAGAATAAAGCAAGCTGTGCCTGAGAACAAAAACTAAAATTACGACTATAAATATGGTCCATAAATAAAAAATTTAAATATCACGAGTATATATATGATATTGTCATGAGAAATTATTCAAGTTATGTTTATAGTTAAATATCAAATTAAAATGACAAAATAAAATGATAAATAAAATTCATTAAATTAAAATGTCAAAATAAATTCTTTAAATTTGAAAATAATGAATTGTATGTATTAATTTAAATGAGATCTATTATTATTTCATAGGGGATCGAGCCATTTAATCTTAATCTTACTCAAGATCTACAAAATACTCTTTAAAACAGATTTAGCCGATACTTCTTTCCATTCGTTATTTTATAATATTCATCAATTCACCTTCTTATTCTCCAGATTTATAAAATTCAAGTGTTCTTGTAAATTTATAAAAATATAGCGTATTATTTTCTATATACCAAATCGCCAACATTTTCATTTTTCTAATTTACATATTGCTCGTTAATAATGCACCCAATTAAAAAAGGCCACAAATCAAATACACACAAACACACATAAAAAAATGAAAAGCACCAGATCACACCATTATGATGGAAAAGAAACTGCTCATGAGTAACACAAAATCTAGAAAACGGCCCGTAAGTTACATGGACATCAAGCAAAATTGTTCACAAGAAATGATGTGGAGAAAATATCATGCTTAATAAAGAAACATATGAGAAAACATGGGAAAGTGATTACAAATCAAATGCTGATATAGCTTACCCTGGATTTTTACTTGTTGGTAGTTATATAAAAAGAACAGATAGTAGTGTAATAAAGCAGAAGCAACAGTAAAACGCCGATATATTGTTCATATTGCTAAAGTCTAAGGCTACCCAGAAATGAATATTTTCAAAGTTCTTGCTACGGAAAAAAGAGTTACGAAACAATAGAAGAGGATAATAACAAAGCCTTGTTTTGTTGCTGAAGGATCTACGGGAAAACTATTGAATATGAACGTTGTATTCGACCAGTGGCCATGCGATATAAATTTGCACATGTGAGTCACTCAGAATTAAAGGCTACTTTTAATCTTCCAATAATTGGTGTAAAACAAAATCCACAAACTTCAATTGGAACACAACTTGAAATATTACAAAAAGGTATAATAATTGAAGTTAATGGGAGTGAACTAGGAATAGTTTGTGGAAGTATAATTGTCGGGTAAATATACCAAATCACCAATTATCCAGAAAATGATGGTTGCATCAATGCCGTCCTTTTATTATAATAGAATAAAATATTTTTCTAAATTTAATTGATGTCACCAATCAATATTTTATTTTCTAGAACGAAAAATTTTTAATTTTTACTGCATCATAGTCTTTTGTTATATACTATTAATCAAAAAAAAATATTAAGCTTTTCGAAGTGCATAGTACAAATAAGATAGTCTTTGCGCATCTTCTTCGTATTCTTTGATTAATTTATAAAGATTATAATTAGTTTTCCCTCAAATTTGATTACTCAAACTCAGAAGGTCTATAGAATAGTAGATTAGAGACGAGAATTAAAGATGTATATATTTGACTGCTTGATAGAGTCACCTTTAGTTTTGTTTATAAGGAGTAGATAAATCAAGCAAGCCCATGATTCGTTTTAATGTTGATTTATTTGGGGTTAAGTTTCTTTATTTACTAATTTTATCAACAGAGATAATGAAGGCCAATAATAAAAAGTGCAATAATATTTTATGCATCATTAGGCATCTTCCTCGTATCTATCTGGCTCAACTGTTCTTCTTCTTTTATATGATATGCATACAGCATCTTGATAAGTGGATGGGCTTGCATGTATTATTCTACTCTTCTGGTTTTAAACTTCTATAATCTTTTTTTTATGAATTTTTGTAACCACATCATTCTAAGTAAACAAATCCATGATATTTTTTTACTAAATTTAGTGGTTAATATTTGTTTTAAAATTATATTTCTTAAGCAATTTATTTGATACAATCCTTGATACAAACTTTATCAATCCTTTTAACATTCCATTTCTCTGCTATTACCTCTTCGATACACCTTCTCCTCTCAAGACTTATCAGTGTAAGAGTCTTTTTTATCCCCATAGCTTGCAAATATGCTCGAATCCTTTGGATATTCCAAGTTTTCAAATATTTCTTGTAAAATTTAGTAACCACCAAATGCTAAGTTATTACATATGGAATCTTTTTCGCTTTAAACTTATATATCAAAGGCAGTTCATTTGAAAGAGATTATTTTTTCCTCTATTTATCGTTTTCTGTTTAGGTTATGCAATCGATAATAGTAACAAATAACTCTATCAGTGTTATTCAATTATTTCTTGTCATAAATTTATATATTTGAGTGATCTTTTTTTATCATGTTTTTTTTATGTAGTGTCTCAACTTTTAATTCTGCAAATTTATTTTACATAATTTCTTGCGCTGAATCTCTACGAATTTTCTTTGTTTTTAAATTATATTTTCTTGATATCAAAAAACTCAGTTCATCATACATTTTCATAGTGTTTTCATGTGTAATTATGACTTAACATTCTCTTGCATCTACTCACTAAGTGATCAACAGTTTTATAAGAAAAATTATAGGCGGGCACTTTTATCTATCCTCAAATATTCAATTCATTCATTTATTAAATAAAATCTGGTATCTTCTGCCGGTTTTATATTTCCAAATTAAATATATTATAAGGACTCAGTATCTCAAGCATTGAATTTATGCATATACTAAAGAGTTTTTGATGTAATTGTTTATTTTTTTTACACAATAAAATCACGGTCTGGTTAGCAATAAGTATTTCTAAATCTATCTCTGTAAAAGTATATTATATCCGAATAGATATTCTATCAACTCCAAACGGTTCTCATTATCTTTTTCAAGTTAAAGAATGGCAGCTTTTCTATTAGATAGTTATGTTCCCTATTTGTGATCTGTTAAATTATAGCAACGGCTTTTCTATTTTAGTAATCCCTCTATCAATTCAATTCTTTTTTTTTAAGTAAAGTCATTCTTTATTTGCTGGTTGAAGATGTATCTGTTAACCCCTAAAAAATTTCTTATATCGTCATCAAGTTTATTATAATCTTCCAGGTAGAACTTAAATACTGCATTGTGTTGTTTAATATTGAAATAGCGCATTCTTGTATAGATTTTATAATATTTTGTGCATTCAATCTTGTTATACATAAATTCTTCACCCCAATGTTAATTCAATTTTTTATATTATCTATGGTTTCTGGTTTTATTTTTGAGTTTATTTCTTTAAAAATTCCAAGGTATCTGTATATGTCTTTTCCTTCAATAACCGTAGATAGATCTTTACAATTTACGTTATTATTTGCTGACTTTTCTTTGTTGATTTTTACAATATATTTCTAAAAAAATTAATAGCTTCATAAGAGATTCATTTTAAATTTTCATGGTCATTTAAAATGATTTCAAAGTCATAAATAAAGACAAGGTGATTTCTTTTATACGAGCTTTCGTTTACTGGAACATTAACAGACGGATATTTAGGGTTTATTTTTGGACTTAATAGATCCATACATAAAACAAATAATATTGAAGATAATATATACTTAGAAAATATCTTCTGAAATATTTTTATGTTATATCTATGTGAGTGGTACTAGTTTCAAATGAGTTAAAGCATAAAATTAATCATCAAGTTATGTAGGTTGAGTTTTATAACAACTTATAATGCTAACGTGGTCTAGTCTTTCAAAGGCCATTTTACATCTAACTAAGTGGCAAAATGCTCATTGTCATGGTGATTTAAAACTGCTACTTAAATAGGAGTTTGCTCTCTTACTTCTCACCATTTAAATATCTGCTAAGATATTTCTCGTTTCGATCTGATTTTATAAAATAGTAATGACGATATTAGTGGCAAATTTATGCAAATTTGACATGCAAGTGATGTATACAAATTCTTATGCTCTTAAGACATCCTTTTTCGCAGTAAGATATGTAGTCCCGGCGTATAACTAATTGTCTTTATAGCTGTTCTATAAGAAAATTTTAATCACAATTTTATACAAACTCAGGTGGAGACTAGTCAGCTTTTCTATAATAAAGTTTCTAGATTCCATAACGCTCAGCAGCTTTGTAATGAGGAATTTTTTTTACAATATATTAAAATTCATTACATGAAACAAAGCAACAGCTTTTATATTCTTGGTAATAAAACAAGTATACTTTAAATTCAAACTCGTTTGTATCATATATCTTAATTTTCGACCAAGTATCTATTTGTTATCCTCCAGATGCTTTTATTTCATTTTTTTATGTGTTTACTATACAATTCTATAGGCTTACCATCTTGATAGTTGAGATTAGTATTCGTTTATGTGAATTAATAACATTTTACATATTGATCTAAATACTTTACATAGATCTCTATTTTTTCATTGTTGATATTCACCAATTCGTTCATTACCGTAATTTATATCGAGGATTTTATGATTCGTTCTGTGTATTAATCTAAGAAACCAATTTTATTTTTACTCATATGAGTTTTTATATATATATACGCCTATATAAATTGTTTATATTAGTAAAATTATATATTTTTTACATTTGTATGTAACTTAATGCTTTTGTTAATCTGTTTTCTTGTATATACTTCGTAAATACTTGTGCTTTTTGTATGTGTTTTGCTATTTAGAACATGTTTTTAGGTATGATGTTTATAATTATGCATCTTAATACTATTTTTATTTTTAATAATTTTGGTGCTAGATTGTGGATTGTTATATTTCTGGTTATTATGAAAATAATTATGTCCTGTCATGCAAGGTTTGCTGAATTGAAGAGAAAAAACTTCTTGCATCACTCAAGATTAGCAGAGCATTATTTTTGCATGGTTATAGGGTCTTTTTCATTTTCTTTTTACTTCATACACATTAAGATTCCGCATCGATTTTTTTACTTCCATCCTTGTCGTGAATATTTTTAAAATATCATTTATAGTTGATAAAGGCTGTAATAAACATTGAACCTTTTGGTGTTGTGTTCTATTAACTTTATCAAACAAATCTTGGTATTTCGTAAAACGCATCAATGTATATAGACAGACCTCTTGAATACAAAAGTTCTAAAGTAACTTGTGTTTATAAGCGATTAAATTGCAGAGCATCTGCTGTATTATAAGGTTTGTTTTGATGTAGTATTTGTACTTTTTTGTTTGATATATTCGTCACAGGATTAGATTGCAGAGGTTTATCTTTGTCTTAACTTGTCATGGTTTTTCTTTTTTACATATTTTAAAAAAAGCGAATGAATGTTTCTAATATAATAGTACATAAATAGCTGAAATGTGGTAGTACATAAGAATCATGTAGAACAAGACAGATTGATAGAGTAAACTCAATTTTTGTTAAAATAAAGTTGCAACAAAAGTAATTCATTTCATATAAATATTATATATCGCGAGGCCACATTTTGTTTTAAAATTGAGTTTTTGTCCTCAAACATATTTTGCTTGATTTCCATGGGCAGATTGTTTCTATACTCATGGCTATCTTCTCCTCTCGCATATTCTAGCTTGCGAAGCGCAATAAATTTATGGCTTTCTTAATTTTTATTTTGCATTTTTGCCATGATCTGATTCGTGACTTTGAGTTTTTGGAGGTATCTTTTATGATACTCTGCAACCCACATCGTCCAAAAAAACATTTGAAATTATTAATTATATACAAGAAAGGTTCAAGAGAATGCTTTTGAACTTTTTTATATAAAAAAAAAGCTTGATAACGTTTTCTTAAGTTTTGTTTCTGCAATAAAAAGTGATACTTTGATAAAATCGACCTCTGAAATTATTGATTAGATATTAAATATCATATATTAGGTTTTATAGGTGATGGAATCAATAGAAGTATATATAATTTGACAGTTTGATATAGCCATCTTAAATTTATTTTGCTTGTAAAAGGTGATAAAAGAAGCCTATATAATTATATTTGAGTTTTTTTGCTATTATTATTCTTTCGGACGAATCTTTAAATCCGTCTACGTTATTTATTAAGCTTTTTATGCATAATCATATTGATTATTTACTTTTTTTCTGACTTATTAATATTATTTTTATCTAAATATTATTTTTTGGTAATAGTTTTATAGTTTTAGAAAATTTATATAACATTAAACTACATTTTTTGTATTTTTAACCATAAGTATCAGAAGTATATTTAGCATAATTCTTTTTTGCTTATAAACTTGTAAGTTAGGGATAGTTTACTTACTAGTAAGAAATCCATATCTGTTTTATTTTTGATAAACAGGCTTTACCCGTATCCTGTTAAATCCATCTCTATACATATATTAGAGTCTTTATTTTTTATAAAAAAAAAGATTACTGGTTTTTAAAAGCTAATATATAGTGATTTTTCTGTACTATTACACCTTTTATCTACTATTCGTCCACAATTATTTCTTTTACGTCGTTTTTTTATGGATTAATAAATTTTATGGTTGTAAAAATATAAATATTCCAGATTTTTATCGACTGGTTTTTATATTACCCATACATTTTTAAGAAATATATTTCTCAAATTTTATCTTTTATATACAAATGTGCGATACCGAATTTTCATTATTTTGTAAACACACGTTTATTTTTAACACTAGAAAAATTTTTATTTCTTCTTATGCCAAAAAATTTTTTTCGTCTAATTTGATGATCTTTTTGTTTTAATGTCCGAGATGCCTGGCATTTGAATCAAAAAAAAATTTGATTCTTTTATATATTAAAGCTTTTTTATGTTTTTGCTTATGTTTTCGATTTAATTTATGATGATTTTATAAAATCCTTTTTTATTTACATCGGTGTATTTTCGCATGTATTCTATTTAACTAAATTCTGGATCTCTATTTAAAGATTGGTTATTGGTAATGATTATCTTATTTATCCGCAAATGTATGGTTTTTTTTTCATATTATATAAAAAGCCTAATCATTCTAAAATTTTTATAGTTTTTTGCATAAATTCGTGTCTTTTAGGTTCTAGATTTAAATACTCATAAGCTTTAAACTCTTATAATGATCTTCTAGTAGCAAGTCTACGTTTCTAGCGCAAAAATGCATATATAATTTTCATTTGTTTTTCAATATATATAAACTTATTTACAAATTTTTTGACGCTAAGATTTTTTAGAATTGGTTCTTAATTCTACCATAGTTTCTAAAATTTTGGTGCGTGATTTTAACTTAATGGGAAGCATATATACTTAAAACACAAAAAATCTAGTCTATAAACTTTATCTGCTCAAAATATTACAAATATACTTTATACAACAATATTTTTCCAGATCTTATTTTTAAATTCTAGAACTATGCTTATGAGACATATCCTCTGTTTGATGTTTTCTTTTTAGCATTTTCTCTCGTTATATACAGTTTCATAGCGAAATGGATAGAAGTGATAGATTTAACAGAAGAAATTTCAATAATACGCTTACGGAACAGATAAAACTACGAGAAACTTGATTAGTATGTCTATGATAAAAACATTTAAAAGACAAAAAGGTTTTCACTGAAACATTCATATGTGCATAGTTTGTTTGAAATAAAAGAAGTTTCATAACTTAATCAAATTCGTGCAATAATTTTGTTTTATAAATAATTTAATTATTTACATCATAAGATATTGGGTTTTTTTATGAACTAAAATTTATTAGTCTCAATAGATTGACCATTTTAAATTTTATTTTAGCCTAAATGACACTGTTTGACGCTTAATTTTTAGAAATTGTAGTTTCGTTTATCTCAATCTATTTAGGCACATGTGCTAGACGTATTGGTCGCTTTGATTTTTTATTAGAAATCGCCAAATACTTTTTTTCTTGCAATACATAGTAGAATTTTATTTATTAAGTCGAGTATAAGAATAAGCACCGATAGTATCTCTGTATATGATAAATATTTTCGAAAAGAGCTTGAAACCTATATTGAAATAAAAATAAAACATCTTTATGATTTCGTTAAATGTGTTAAAAATAGTAGAAATGGCATATTTACATGATTAAGTTAAATTTACATCGGTTATGGCAGATTTCTATTCTAGAAAATACATTTTATTTTAGAAATCATTGCAAATTAGATTTTAAAATTTGGCTTTTCTCTCTCATTTAAATAATTTCAGTGCCAATTAAACCAAATTATCAACCATTCTAAGCACCCATTTCAAGAAATAATCTATTAATTTTGTCGTGATCTATAAATGTTCAAAATTTTAAAATCACGCAAAAATATGTAGTTCTAGCTTTAAAATTTATTTTCATAGTTTTAATCATTTTTTATGTTTTAATGGGCCATAAACTTTGTTTATTTCAATGAATTTGGTATTCAAATCTCGTTTAAATGTAAATAGATCTTATTCTCCTGCTAAATCTGTTTATTTACATTAATATATCTTTTTATATAGTGATTATGCATATTTTTTTAATTTTTTTACATCTATGTAAAATATTTTTATCAATACGTTTTACAAATTTTGTAAAAAAATAAATGTGATATTTAACCATCGCACAAATTTTTGTTTTTTAATTTGATTTATAACTTAAGCAATCATGGAAAGAACTTTCTTTATCTTTACAAAATTCTTTATCATCTGATACATAATATTTTCTAAATTTTAAACAAAGGTTTATTCTTTAATTATTTGGTTTATAATTTAATTTTTGCAAAAAAAAAAGATTTATATATGCCTTAATCTCAAGTATATTACATCAAAAAATATTTTTTTTAAGTACCGATGCCTTTAAACCAGTATCTGTTGTTAGTCATTAGTTTAAGAGAGTAATATGGTAAGATTATATGAAAAAATACATGTATACTATATTATAATATTTCGATTACATGGTATCGAGCGTTTATGATTTAAGGAAGAAACTACAATAGAATGTTTAAATATAATATACAGTAAACTGTAGTCTAGAGCAAAAAAAAAGTAAAAATAAAAAAATACTATATAAATAAAACTACCGATTATTTCTGGACTAAGCATATTATCATATTTTAAAACGAGCTTACTTATATAAAAAGTTTAAAAAATACAAATGCCCATGAAATATTTAGTTCTATTTATGCAGTCAAAATAGAATTATTTTCAGGAAAATTTAGTAAAAAATTACGATTTTTAAATTGATTGATTCTGCGCTTAAGAAAAATTTTTAAGAAATGAACGCTTTAAAAAGGTATTTTAAATAATAAAAAAACAATTGAAAGCGACATAAATAAAATTCATTTATTGGGTAAACTACAGCAAAACGAAATATATTGATTGATACATTAATTAAGAAAAATGAATTAAGTTTGGCTCTCTAAAACAATTGATGGCAGAATATATGCTTACTGCGGATGCTTGAGCTGATATTTGGAGTGAAGTCACCATATTTATATAAATCGTATATTATGCTTTACAGATGAAAAACGTATTATTTATCAATAGACGTATCCTTTTTTTTTCTGGATATTAAAAAATTTTTACTGCTAAAATATCATAATGAAGAAAATTGATCGGATATTGCATAAATTTTTAAATCAAAAATCAATATAAAATCAGTCAATAGAAAAAACAGATCATAATCTTTCATTATGTATTTTTTGGTTTATAAAAGCTCTTGTTGAATCGAATTTCATAAAAAATTGGATGTTATTATTTCATATAACATACTCTATGACAAATAATAGCACATTGGAGACAATTGATGAATCCTTCATATATGAATGGAAAAAAGATATCTACAAAGTTTTTTACGATTTACATGACGCACAAATTAACGGAGCTTACAAAACTAAAGACAAGATTCCCTTATCAATAAAATATCCTATAGATAAATTATCTGGCGTTACTTACTCTGATATCAACCATGCCTTTATAGAACTACACAATAAAAAATTGTACGCTTCATCCTTTTCCACAAATAGTATGCCATCAAAAGAAAAATTTTCTAGAATTATCGATATATTAGATTCCTTTCTATCTTATACTGGATACATTGATGAAAAGTCGGAATTTTTTGAATTGAAAAATGTAATCCAAAACCGTTTTGATACCAATAATCCAGATTATTTAGTACTTTTTTCGACTCTTTTTAAGAAGATTTTATCAAAAGAAGATTATATGAAATATATTCCTAAAATTTTCGAAAGTTGCTATTCACCAGAAAAAAAGATAAAATTTCTCAATAATTTTGTATTCTTTAGAGACGATATTTTGGATGATTTTTCATTTGCATTTATTAACAGGATTATAAGCGGCTTTATATTTCAAGAAAATAAAAGAGTAGAAGAAATTATTGACAAATTTATTTCGAATTATTTTGATAAACTCGAGGCTGAATTAAAGAAATGTTTATTGAATTGGCGAATCAATCCTCAATTTTCTGATGAAAAGGTAAGCAGCATGTATAAAGCATTCATACAATGCAAATCTGCACGCATTTTATATAAAAGGCAAAACTCTTATTATTGCAAACATGAGATAATAGATCCAAGAAATTTTTTTGCGGATAAAATATTTTTGGATGTTTTAAAGCCGAATTATGGCGAAATAGAAATTGAAAACTATGAATATGTATTTTTTTATGTCAAATCTATAACTTTAAATGGCAACAAAGGTTTACTGAGCGCTTTAGAAAATTTATTTAATAAATATGAACCCACTAAAGAGTGTAGCATCGAAATATTTCGAATTCATGAATTTGATATCAAAAATGTCCAGCAAGTCGATATTATGCATCAAGAAATAAAAAATTCCGAGATTACACATACATCTGAATTGATCCTAACCCAAATAAAAGTTCACCCTGAGCATGTTGAACACAATTCGTATTTTTTTTCTAGTATATTGAGTTTGAATTTCATTAATACGCATAACCATTATTATGATGAAGATGAGAATGTCAAATTTGAGCTTAAATTAACCAAAAAGATTTTTTTTAGCGAAAATCATCATCGTACATTGAAATTTAATTTTTGTGAAGAAACTGGGAAGCACAATTTAATAGAATATACTTCATATTTTTTTCTTCCAAATAATAGAAAGATTTTTCCATATACTAGAAATTCGCTCATATCATTAAAAAATGATTTTTGTTATTTTTTAAAAAATATGGATTCAATGTTTAATATCAAGAAATAGGATTTTTGCTTAGATTACAGCCACCATTACCTTAAATACATAAAAGAAAAAAACGTATTATATTTCAAAACAAATTTTCTTCTGTGTGAAACTAACCAAGTAATTCAGAAGATAACAAATTTACTATGCAACTTAACCTTTTTTTGTTTAGACAAGGGCTATAAAGAAGTTATTTTGTCGCTGATTGAATTCAATTCGCATTATAACTTTTTTCAAGGTGTATTGAAAATAGTTTTGATAAATATATTGAGATAGACATGATGAAATACGAAGTGATTGAAGTTTATCAAAAAATAAAGTCAAATCTTTTACGGAAATTTCTAAACTCCTTTGGAGAAGTGGAAACTAAAGGGCAATTTGCAATAAAAGCTCATAATAAGAATAATAACAAAGAAGAGTACACATTTTACTTTGAGCATAAAAGCAACGAGAAATATATTGAATCCATAAAAAGATTACTGAATTTGATAAATAAACATTTCGAGACCAAGATAGCAATAGAATCTGGAAACGAAGCAACTTTAAGCGCGTGTAAAAAACTTGTTTTTAGATACTTTTTAAATTCGTTGAATAATAATGATATTAAAAAAGACATATTTTTTTGTTACAATTAATAATGCTTACGATCCGATTTTTCGATTTTCGATGTTTTTGGAAAAGGTTATTTTACTATTACGCCAAAAAGTATCAGAATTTTACTTAGAGAATTCTCTTCAATGCACAACAAACATCAAAGAAAAAGCCTATTTGTATCTTTTTTCATACTTTAACCATGCGGAATCACGTATTTTCATAGAAAAAATAAAACATAATTTTTTTTTGAAACAAATAAAATTATTCTTAAAATCAGATACTGCAAGCTTAAGAAAAATGAATGAAAGTCTAATATACATAAACGAATACATTGCGACTAACCTAGTTCCATTTGTAATGGCGGATATTTATAGGCGGACGAAATTTATAGATTTTTTTTTTCAATTTTTAACAGATTTGTCAAATGAGTTTTTGCAGGAATTATACAAAACGGTGATAGTGTTTCCGAATCATCATGATAAAAATGGAGACAATGTGATTTTTTCTTGCGAAATTAGATCAAATAAAAATAAAATAAATAAGTCGATAATTGATATGAGACGAATATGAAGGAATCAAACATTTTTGAATGTAATTTTGGGTATATTCAACATGAATCCGATAATAAAAGCCACTTTATATCTACAGCTCAAGATAGCTGGAATATGTAGAAAAAAGTTAAATAATACATATATATTTTTAATCATACAACATTAATTACGTGTTCATAAAAAAAATCTTTTGTTTGTTTTTGTTAAAAATGATGTGAAAAGAGAATCGACGTTTTTATAATGCTTTACAGAAAAAATTTATAAAATATACAGCTGATAGAAATTTAATAAAATTATTGAACTTCTTAAGTAAAATCATGTTTCACATTGGTCAAATTAATTTTTCAATATTATTAGAATCTTTCTAAATCACACCGATCGTTAGTAAATAAGATTTTCGATAAATCAAAATGTTGTGCAAATTTCTGTATAATAAACGAATTCCGTATACAAATTAAATAGTTAAATCAAATATTATTTATATAGTTTACGATTTTTTGTAGGTTATAAAGATTTTAAAAAATATCAATATAGAACTGTACAAAATAGTGTTCGATTTATCATAATAACAAAAAATTTAACAAAGTTTTTATGCTGGAACGTAAGTAAACAGATAAATCAGCGCTAAAAGAGATACATCTTATAACAAAAATAAAATATTATTTCATGATTAAGAATAATCTTTTACTGCGATTTTCTGTATAAAGCAATGGAATAGATTAAGATAAAGGTTTACATAAAGTTATCGTTGTTCTAATTCTAACTACTTAAGAAATGCTAGACTAGACATTTTGTTAGGCATAAATTTAGTTAATTATAGCATAAACGGCTTGGTTTTGTGTCGTATCTACTTTTGCTGACAATATTTCTTTATTTTATGAAAATAATTGTGTTTTTTTGATACTAATATATAAGTTTTCACACCACAAAAATACATATAAAATTGCAAGAATGACAAATATTACCTAATGGATATTATCCGGTCGTTCTATTGTTTCTAGATATACTTGTTTTCATACAATAATGTTGTTAAAATGTAATTGGTAGAGCTGACATTTTCGTTAATATTTTTACTCATTACCATCAATTCTAGAATACATTTTTATTTTAGCACGTATGTGCCTATTTTATTATATTTTATAGCGAAAAACTTGGTTTTAGATGTCTTAAGGCAACATAGCTGTATTTAATATGGAATTTATATTTTAAAGGCGTCATTTCGATTAATAATCGCAAAAAATATGTTTAATTTTGGTTTATCACAATTATTATCGAACAGTTTATGTTTAAAGTCGTTATTTCAAACCTCATTAATACTATATATCATCTTTTCATTTGTCATATCTATATCTGTATCCTTTCTTCCTGTTAAAATAGCAGTTATGTGGTCATTCCTAAGAAAATAGTTATATAAATGCCTTAACTTGATAGATATCACTGGTTATTTTCTATAATTCTTGTGGAATTTGTAACCCCCCCCCCATTCAATATTATTACAATACTAACTTTCTCGCTATAAATTTATTGATCAAAAAATTTCGATTTATATAAAAAACATCATAATATTTTTCACTTTCTTCTAAAGTTATGTTATAGGTTGTATTGACATCACTTCTATTATTTTTATACAATTAGTATTCTTGTCTGAAATGTAATATCCGGATATTTTTTTTGTCTAGGATATATGTTGGCTATATGTATTCGCATTTTATTTCGGTAAATAATTTTTTCATATTTCTTGCTCTGATTGTCTATGGATTTTCTTTGTTGCTTTGAAAAAAACTTTCTTGCTTTTAAAGCATATTTATATTAGTCACCTATGCTTTGTTGTTTTAATTATATAAACCCAATAAAAACGGCCAATTAATTATAATTTTTTCATTATGGGGTGTTTTTCTTTATATCGATTTTATCTATTGAGACATAAAAAGCCCATTTAAAAGATCACTCAACTCTTTGATGCATCATATAACACTTTCCCCTGATCATTCTTCATCAACTGCTCTTCTTCTCTCAAATGAGATGAGTTCAAGTGTCTTGCGGATTGTGAGAGCTTTCATGTACGCTTCTACTTTTATAGGATTTTTAACTCCTTAACATGATTTTTATGTTATTTTGTAACCGGCTCATCCCAAGTCATTACATATAGTATTATTCTTGTTTTACATTTGTAAATTAGACCATTTTAATTCGGCAAGACATATATATATTAGAAAACCAGTTTTAATTTTATACGTTTCTAATATCATATTCTGTTTAGCTATTCTTTTTTGTTTCAATGTATGAAAATATATGATGATTAACATATTCTAGTTATTTTAATTTAAATAGTTTGTTTTAGATCAAATTTAATGATCCGAAGAACTGAGATTTTTAATAATATATAAACTTAATTTTTGATTTTATATTTATTTATCTGGGAATTTTTTTATTTCTACATCAAAAAAAAAAGATATAATGAGACTCTTTTTTACAAAATTTCATTCATATATTTATGCTTTAAGTTTCCAATTTTTGTGTTTTTTTGTCTATTTAGCACATTATTGCAATACTTTGCTTTTTTCACATGTATTATTGTATTAGAATATGCGTATTTGCTCAAGATATAAATTTAAATAACTTTTTTGTATTGTTCACCGTCTTGCCGTTTAGTATTTTTCATCAAATTTTTTATATTGTTATTAATGGCTTTATTTCTCTGCAAAACGGATAAAAAACTTTAGAAATATTTTTATTTCATGATCAGATATTAATTTAATCAGATAAAAATTATTTTTAGTTGCAAAAATCAGAATCAACATACAAATTTATATTTCTTTCTTTATTTATTTATGCCTTTTCATAGTTATAATTAGATATTTTTCTCTTTTAATAAATAAGTCTTATAAATTAAGATTATATAGCATAATAATGTTGAATAGTGATCTTCGGCTGGATTTAAAATATCCTTTATAAATTATTGATTATGAAATATCTTTTAATTGAATATATAATCCTAGCACTAAATTTTGTGAACTTTATAAAATAAATGGTGTATAAGTTATGACTCACTATAAGAATGCAAACATAACAGATCTTAGTTTTATGTGCGCCTTTCTTGGTTTAAATTTATAGAACAAAATTTTAATCATCTTAAAATGTAAAGTGAATTTTGATTATGGCACGTTTTCATTTTGAAAAGAAAGTTGTGATAATATTACATATTGTCTTAATCAGTATGATAAGTGTTAATATTCAATTTGCAAATAAAATCCAAAAAATAATATTACATTTTTTACTTATTATTAATTTATATTTATGAAATCATTATCATTAAAAGGTTGTTTTGAAAATAATGAATACCATTAAAGCATTCAAATAACATTTTATATTTGGGCTTTTTTCTATTTATGTTCTATATTCTTCTAAACTATTAAGTTAGTATATTTGGATTTATTCTTTGTTTATTTTGTAAAAATTACTTATTTGGGGATCCTAAGAAAAATTGCGATTTTGTTGAATTATAGTTTAAAGTATATTTTATTGATCGACTTCAATCATGGAAGGTACCTGAAGAAACTAGATGTCACGAACCAGGTTGAGGCATATATTCAAACCTTGGGATTGAGAAAAACCCTTGAATTAATAAGTCTCGAAAGAAGGAGGTATATTCAAGAAGACTTTGGAGACGAGAAGATAGCCTAAAGATTAAATAGGCTAGGCGCATAGAGTATCAAGCAAGCTGTGCCTGAGAACAAAAACTAAAATTACGACTATAAATATGGCCCATAAATAAAAAATATGTTGATCGACTTCAAAATTTTTACTATGAACATTATATTGTGCATAAATATAATTCTGTCCAAATATTTAGTTTATAAAAATCATGCGTATTTTTTTACAGTACTTAGATCCGAATATGTCTGTGATATTAGTTTATCTGTTCTAGTCTGGTTAGCTAATTAATTGATTTAAATATTTAATTATATTCGTATTTGGAATATTCAAGAGCATAAATACGCAGATATGCAAAAAGTTCTTAAATTCTATTGTTTTTTGTTCAATTTATTCAATGCGTAATTTTCATAGTTTCGAAAATTTTAAGATACGAATTATACTGCGCATATCTATATGGTTTTCGTACGGTAAAATCTATAGAAAATCGGATACAAATTGCAGTGAAGATCAAGATATTTGTCAATATTTATATTATTCAATATTATATCAACACTTGAACTCATTATTTTTATGAATGATCAGTTAACTCAACGAAGGACTATCCCGTCGTTATAAATCATTGACCCTTTCCTAATGTTTTGCAACACTGTAGATTTTTCAAATAATAATGCGTATTTCGATTATAAATTTCTTAATTTTTTGATATCTATAAAATTAATCATTATTTTAAACACTAAAAACATCTAATAAAGATTTTTACCGAGAAATTGAATAAAATATTTTTAAAATATGCAAAATTTATGTTTTGTCAAAGATATCTTAGGTAGGAGTCTCAGATAAAAACTAAATAGAGAAATAAAAATCTTTCTATTTTATTTTTATAAGCTCATCCGGGAGGCGTATTTTATGAACATAATTTACTAGCAATCAACGTACTCCATTCGATCATATCTCTGGCTAAGATATAATGTCTTCCTTTTATATAAATTATTAAAAATATAGTTTATCAATTTAAAATTCACATTTTAATTTATTATTAGATAAACACATAGTATGTGCGAGACCTTATATGCATCATTATCCCTTAAAAAAAGGCTTAGTATTTTTTTGCCAAATAAATAATAATTTTTAAGAAGTGAATCAACAAATAGCGTCTTAATAAAATCGTCAGTTAACTTTTTACAAAAAATGTCAACAGATTGGAAATAATGCACAAATAGAATTTTAAATAACAAACATGTGTAATTGTAAGTATCAAAAAAGTAAATTATGAACTTGATACACATAAAAGTGTTAAAACATGATTTAATATATACATTTTCGATTTACATAAATTTACTAATATATAAATAAAAATCTATTCTCTACAAATTAATCTTAAGTGATTCTGGTAATTATTAATCTGTTATCTATAGAAAGAAAAGCATAAATGTTACTTTATCGAATGTAAATATATATACACTAATCTTGAAACTTCAATATACAATTTTTGAAAATTTGATGTTAATCTTGATAATAATATGATTAACAGACCATATACTTGAACTTAGCAAGTGTTAATATAGAGATTAGCTCATTTGTTGTCAGAAATTATTTTTTTTAGAAGAAAGGTTGTCAATTTTTTTTCTCTCTTAATTCATACAGTGAATATGGAAAAAAATAGATTAACAGAGCAATTACTTGAACTTAGTAAGTGTTAAGATAGAGATTAGCATATTTGTTGTCATAAATTATTTTTTTAGAAGAAAGGTTGTCAATAATTTTAAGTACTTAATTCTTACAGTGAATATGGCAAAGAAAACACCGATCAAGGCATTTTATATTCTCTTTATATATAAATTAGAAGCAAAACCACTAATATGATAAAAATAATTTGCGTGTAAATTTTTGTGTAAACTTTATAGGTGGCTTGTTTTTATGTTAAAAAGAAAGCTTATCTATTTTTGTTTACTTGATAGACTTTATTTATATATAATTATCAAAAAGCCTTATAATAGTTATTTCTAATACATTTATGGCTTAATTTTACACGCAAAATATTTAATACCCTATTTATTAGTTTTATAATTTGATTAATATCTGCCGGCTAAAAAAGGTTAATTTAAATTAGATTTTCTGATTTCATTTTTCTCTCGTAATCAAAAGTTTGAATTTTAGAATAATTATTAGAAAAAAAATATGACATAAACTGTTTCTAACATGATTGATATTATTTATATGTATAAAATCTGGAATGGATGTCTACTTTACCACTTGAAATCTCGCGAACTCCAATATAAATATATAATTTTAAACTTTAGTCTATTATTATAAATTGATAAAATAATATTTAAATTCTCTAAATACTTATTTGATTCTTCTCCTTACCAGATTATGCATACACCTTTATAAATATGGAATTTCTTTAATACTGTATTGCTATTGGTTGGATTTGCTTCAGAAAGCGTAGAAATTAAATTATTAAACTTATTTATATTTTTAATATTTTTATCCCCATCATGGCAGGAATCTTATTTCAATCATGACAGCCAACAACCATTATTGTTTTAGTCTTTTTCTATGCTGAATGGTATCATTATATCGGTTCTGTTCTTTAGATTGTATCCTCGACACTGTCTTGCTGATAATTTCAGATTCAACACTTTGATTTGGTAATTAACTATCTATTATGATCAAATGAAAATTTTATCAAATAATATTCCTAGCGTTGTTTTCTTGTGTTAATATATTTTTCTCATTCTTTATAAAGGTATTACATATACATACTTCGAAGTAACAATCTTTTTTTTTCCTGAGGAAAAAATGTATATTTTCATGCATTAAGCTAGATTATAAAAAATTATAGTTCTAATAAAATTTGGTAAATAATAGTCAAAAGGGTCTTACCTGTTTGTTTTTGACAATTTAAATGCGGCAAGTACTAAGATACTTTATATGACAAACATTTAATATTAAAAATGTATTGTTTTCTTAATTTTAGGGCTATGACAGTAATTTCGATTATTTTATATTTCTTCTAACTAATTTGACGTTTATTATAATGAATATCTAGCGACTTGATAATAATAGATTCTATATTATATTTCACATGTTATCAGTTGATTCTTTTTTATCTAAATGACTTAGAACACTTTTTGGATTTTATAGATGAAATCTTGTTTTAATATGAAGAAAGATTAATTTGACTAAGGCATTATAAAAATTGAAAAAAATATCAATTTTGTTTTTTTTTAAACAAGAATCTTATTAGATCGTTCTTTTTTTTAGAAAGCCTATAGTCATCTATTTTATCTTCTCGCTTTATATACGTTTTTGAAATGCTAACCTTCTTAATTAATATAAAGATTTATCTATAAATATTTTCAAGGTGTTTTGAGTATTTATTATATATGAAAAGTAAAAAATAATCCGTTTTTTTTCTTGATTCGCTTAGTGGAATGTTTGAAAAAATATTCAAATAATTAATTATAATTAAAAGCATTTTTTTTTAAATTTATAATCAGTTTCCGTTTTTTCAAATTTTTTCTTAAGCATATTTGATATCTTTGAATATGTCTACTAAATTTTGGACCAAAAAAATTCACATTTTTTACTTCTTGTTTGAAAGCAAAACTCTTGACAAATTATCATACTTGAAAATAAATTTTTAAATTCTAATGTTTATACTTGCAATCTAAAACAACAAGAACATATAATTATTTTCTAACAATTTATTTTGTCAATATCTGCATTAAAATATATTAGACTTCGAAAAACGAAAAAATCTATTGGTTTGAATTTTTTATTAATTTTTTTCTATAGGTGTAATAAACTACTAATTAAGCTAACATTTTCTCGTTTTATATGCAAAAAAATTTGATTTTTTTTATAAATGACTTTACTAAGAATAAAATAATCGGTTTTCTTCGTTTTGCATATAGTTTAAAAAAAATCTAACGCCTAGAGCATGATGTTACTAAAAAATTGGAAATCTATTATATAAAAACCAAAAATTTGAATCACTAAAAAAATTTATTTTAAGAACTTTATGTTATTTCTTGAATAAAAATGCCCTTTATTTTTACATGTATCTTGCATTATTTCTTTTTCCTAAAATACATATTTTTTTTACAACCATGCATGTATATCAAAAAAAACTAATGTTACAATAATTAAAGCACTAATTTTTCATAAATTGTCCAATATAATGTGTAAAATATCAATAAGAAATGAATGATTTTTTCTTAATTTAAGAGTATTTATGTATTAAATCATCGGCGTGCACACTAAAAAATATATTATTTCTAATGATCTAAATGGAGAATATACAAGCACTAAATTTGATTCTATGATAGCATATATTTTTTTATTCATACTAACTGCATTATTTTTTAAAGAATTTAGGAAACAAATTCAACATTCAAGGTAGTGAATATATGACAATTCTATTATTTATTTTATTTTTTTAAGGTAGAAACGCACATTCGTATTGACAAATGAAAATAATAAAAGGTTCAAAACTAATAGAACAACATATAAATTGGCTCAGACAGTAATAAAAATTCTTTACCATGTAAGTTTTATCGGTATAAATCATTATTTACAAAGATAAGAGAAAATCTGGCTATATCATGACAGTCAATTTAAAAGATTATTACAAGTTGAAATACTATTAATTTATGTTTGTGTCATAATCCCACATATAAATTTTTCTGCAAAAGTCTAAAATTTACGATGTATGGAATAAAAAATGGAAACAAATACGCAAGTCTTTCACAATTTTATACGAATATAAGAGTTTTTATTGAGTAAAAACATTAGTATGCTTTAATTTATCGTAACTAAACCAGGTTTGATAACAATTTTTACATGCACAAAGTATAAAATATGATATTTATTTATATTATATAATTAAAAACTTATGATATAAGTCTTCTGAAAAAAGGATTTTCGATGTATATTTAGCAGTGATATATATTATTAAAGTTATTGATAAGGTTTGCAACCAGAATTGTTTTACAAAATCAATTTGAAAAATATAATATCAAACCACATGAAACCCATTGAGTAAATTTATCTAATTAATAATAAAAATATAGGAAATATGATATATTAATTTGGTTAATTGCAAAAGAAAAATATTAAAGTTAGCTATTCATCTCTAGAGAATTTCTGATCTGATGAAATTAATGCATAGAAAAAGAAAAACTGTATGAATATTCCAAGAATATAAACCTCACATTTAATTTTTATTACGTTTATAATGTATTCATTAACTTTGCTTCAATAAATCATTTATATTTACTTTTTTATATTAAAATTACATTAATAATATTTTCGATATAAGTCATAATTTTTATATAAACTGTTAGGATCTAGTACATTGCAATATATAATTATATTTGTGACAATTTCATATCTTTTTTTCTATACATAGAATGAAGTGTTAACAGAATCAATCAGAGATACAAAAAAGAGCACATAATCACAATACAAATAGAGATATATACTAAATTATCTGAATGAAGTCATCGCATGAAATAATATTTTAATTTAGAATAGAAGAAATATCCATAAGAGTATATATTCAAGTGTCAGCTTTATCAACACATGGGAAATCGTTTACTTTTTTATTTAGAAAAAATCTATACTTACAATTCCAAAGATACCTATAAATATTTATACAGTGTTTAACAAATTTACTTTAGAAAAAATTGCGACGGGGATATTTAAAAAACTAGACGGGTTATTATGCTACCATATATTCTATATATAATTACAAAATATGAAAATACTAATCAAAATTTATAAAAGTGCAAACATTTATTAAAAATATATATATATGCTTAAATTTCATTTAATGACTTGGGATGGAGTATTTACAAAATTTCACGAAAATATGTTACGATGTTAATGATCCCGGACGAATTAGAAGCATGTATGTAAGATTTCACACTCCGCAAGACACCTGAACTCGTCTCATTTGAGAGAATAAGAGCAGACCATGAATATTGATTAGGATATGGTGTCAAAAGATGCATCAAGGAGTTTTCAATATTCCAAATGAGCTGACCACGTCATAATAGATAAAATTGATAAAAAGGAAGTTAACCCATAAATAAAAAATTATTTTCAATATCCAATAAAAAAAAGGAGTGTTTAGAAAGCATTAAATGTATCAATCGTTTGCGATTTTTATAATCTACCAAAAGAATTCAATATATGTATTGAAAGAAACATTATATACACCGTTTAAAATATTATAAATTTAGTGCATGGTTTATATTTTAAATTAAATGGTTCTATTGTAAATTGTTTATCACTAAAAATCAATAAATACCAGATTTGCAAACAAAACCTTTGAAAAGTATATAAGCTCTATTTATTACCTTTACATTTAATTTTAAGCATAAATGGCAATATTTGACAGATAAATTTATGATCAACTTAAAATACACATAACTAAATCATTTTACGCAAATTCAAAATAGTTCATTTTTTTGGATTTAATCTATTAAAATTCATTGTTAATTTTTTTTATAAACATTAAGATAATAAGAAACTAGTAAATATTGTACACCTAATGCTTTTTAAAACCAACTTTAAGTATAGAAAAACACAATTAATAATAAATTTTTACGTACTTTGTATAATATTAACAAACTCGCACCATATAAGTATGTTAATCTAATCATTTTTATTTTAAAAATCCAGAAGAAAAACAATAAGGTGAAGATATATTAAGATATAATATATATTATTATTTATAACTATAAAAAATAAGCTTTTCTACTTTTTCTTTTATAATCATGCATAGAATTATGCGCAATGAAATTATAGTGATTTTGTTTTTTAAAATAACAAGTTATACGTAGATTTTATTTTCTTGTTTTGTTGCTTAAATAATATTGTTAACTTTTGCATCCATATCTCACGTGAGTATAGAGAAAATTTGTTTACTTTTGTTTCAAAGGTGTGAATTTTGTAAATATAAATCATTAAATCCAAAAAAGACCAAAAAATTCACGTACAATTACAGAAAAAATAAATATACAGAGTGAAAGATTTCTTGTGTAGCATTTTAAGTACTAAATTACCAGTAAAAATAAGTATTCATAAACTCTCGTGAATTATCATTACATAACATTTCGTAAATATAGATTGTGATAATATGGTGTATGGTGATAATCTGACTCGTCCATCGGACATTCGTCTAGAAACAACAAATAACGTAAATAGTGCCCGATTTGCATGCATGCGAAATCAAAATAAATCTAATTTCTAAAACACCAAAAAAATTATATATATGAGAAAAACGAAATTATAAATGGTAAGTCTACCAGTGTTCCTTGTATCTCTTGCGCATAGAGAAATTTAACCTAAAATTTTTTTAATTTAAGATCTATGTCAAATGATCATGCCGCTCAAATATCAACAATAAATATTTATATGCGTCAAAAATTTCGATTACTAATCAAGTTAAACGTATCTGATATATTTTTGATGTAAAAGATTATAATATTGCTTACTTGAGATTAGATTCCTAAATAAATGATATAATATAGATATAGTGAAAAAACGAATAAAATCGGTTTAAATGATACACCTATGTATTATGTTTTAAACATTGGATGCTTTAAATTAATTTTACATAGATAATTATTTCGCATTAATAGTAAAGCATATTGTCAATTAAACTTAGAAGACCCAATCTTCAATTATAAAGCAGCTTATAAT
Organism: Rhyacophila brunnea; assembly: GCF_057557595.1. Classification (NCBI taxonomy): domain Eukaryota; kingdom Metazoa; phylum Arthropoda; class Insecta; order Trichoptera; family Rhyacophilidae; genus Rhyacophila; species Rhyacophila brunnea. The sequence goes on from NW_028233335.1 coordinate 278,075, forward strand.
AATTAATTAAATACGTCTACAGAAAAAAAAATTCTCATAAAGGTTTAAAAAGCAATAACAAGCATAACGTTGCCTTAAAAGTTGATAGGGCGAATATTTTTTTTTCAAATAAGTATTTATTATATAAAATATTTATACTTTTATTAAAAATCATTGATTTTATATCTAAATTTTATAATATAAAAAAATGCTAGAATCACGAACAGAAATATATGTATTTAATTTTAACCGGTTAAAAGAAGCTCTTCCTAAATTTTTCGTGTTTCGGATAGATAATTTTATTTTATTTGTCGCTGATAAATCTTGATATATTCTAGAGTAGCATAACATAGCTATATACATATAAAAAATTAATATATTCAAATAAAATATTTTTTGTCTTAGAACAAACAATTAAATTAGACCCTTTAATTTATAGGTTGCGACAATTTATAAATATAAGTTTAATAGTAATAAATAAAAAAAATGTACGTTAAACCGCAGTGATTTCAGTAATTAATGTGTTATATAAAAAATCATATTTGCATGCTTTTATGTCGATTTTAAAGATGTCATTGTGAATAAATTTTTCATGATGAAACAGAATTCGATTTCCAAAAGCATTTAAAATTCGAAAGTAAATTATTTTAGTTTTATTTATATAGGAAACAAAAGCAAAACTATTCAATAGTCGTTATGTAAAGAATGAATTTTTATAAGAAATTAAGACATAATTTACCAAAATATTGGGACACACACAGACATTCACTTGCTGTCTATGCGTAACTATATCATACTTAGGCACTAAATGGACAATTTCATAAAAGTCAAATTTTTATTAAACATAAAAACCAAAAAAATTTCAATCATAACTATCTAAGGCTATTTGACATCCGGTACTATTTTGATATTTGTTTTATGGATACAAAAATAGGTACAGATCTTTATTAAATCATATTTACATGCTTAATATCTCTTTATCATTCATATGGATCTGTTTAATGGTTTTCGATGGTATATTTTACATAAAATACTAACAAAAATCATGATGTGCATTAAGAAAAATAAGTATTATGAATGAAATAAAATCATTCGTAATAAAACAATATTAGCACCGAAGCAATTTGTATTCTTATAAAATTATAATAAAATAAAATAAAAATACAGTTTCATCAATGCATAGTTAAAAATTTGATTCTTTCTTATATTTTATCGAACATTATATCTTATTTCATATAAATCATTGAATATTCTGCTTCTGCATAATATTTAAAAATCTTTAAGATTTTTATTATATATCATTATTAAAACAAGATATTAAGCCTTTCAAGATTATGGCACTAAATTTTCTAAACATGTACTACAATCAGCACACATTGACAAAATTTATTGTGTTTTAACATTAAAAATGTATTTTCATATAAGAATTTGCACTAAAAATCATATGATATTTCATTGAGGTTAAGTAATTGTTTTTTATGGTTCCATTATCTGATTATTGTTTTTTAAATTGTTAATATACATAGTTTGTGTTATAGCCATATCTTTTTTGAGCATGTGATGTTCATTTAATATATTTCGATTTTTAAACATATTCAGAATCAATAAATTTCACGTAAACTTGCACCTTTATAAGCATTTATTTCTTATTATACAATTAATTATAATATAAATCTTAAATTTTTATAAAAACCATAAAAACATTTGATTAAACATGAAATCTAGAAATCCTAATACCTTTGATGATTTTATCTCCAAAACATCTGAATAGATGGCAATGGTAAGAAATTATCAACAGATTTCAAACCATAAATGTTCGATTTTAATCTTATTACAATATAAATTTCAAAGGGCTTGATCTGAAGTTTATTTTCTTTATAATAGATGCTAATCTTTTGGAATCTAAATATATCAAACCTAATTCCTTTGAATTAAATATTTCATTATTTCTGATTGAACATATTTGTTTATTTAAATAAATATAAACTATATTTCTATTTATTGTGTTTAAATGTTTTAATTTTTGCAATTTTACCGATCTAAGCAACCTTAAATTTTTAAATGTCTTGTGATTTGCTAAATAAATAATATGAAAAATTACAATATACGGCAAATATAATTTTTTTATATCCCGCGGTTTATATTATGATCTTCTTACGTTAAATAAAACAAAATCAATAATTATCTTTAAATTGGGAAATCCACAGATGGATATTTACTTTCAATTTAATATTTCATTGTTATATAATGAAAAGCTTCACGAATACTGCAATTAATGATATTTTTTGTAATCTGACGCATAAAGATCAAAATAAAGAAATTTATATTTTTTATTCACGCTATAATGATTTACAACGATACAAATAGTGCACCGAAACAAAATATAAAGGTTTTTCATTTGATAAGATTAAAAACATTTATTTTATAAACAGTTTCTTTGGTTTTCATATTTTTTTAATGGGATTTGCTATTTGATTTTTATATGATCAAATTTGTTTTTTAGCTCTTTATAGTTGTTCAAGCAGACCTATAGACTACTCTATAGGAATAGTTTGACCTAATATTCTAACTACTTTATCATATTTACAATCTTCCCCAGATACGTCTTCTCCTCTTAGAACTGATCAGTTAAAACGCATTTCTCAAGAATATTGTTTGTGCGTGAGTTTTCGCTTCGGTTGGCATTTATCAATTTAATAAATTTAAATATATAAAATCGCACATCAAACTTCAAAATTATAATCTTACTCTTCTTCAGATATCATAAAGACGACAATTAACCTAGATTTAATGTAAAGTATAACTTTGAAGATTTGATATGTGATATAACAGGTGTTCTATGGAAATATAAACACTTGCGACTGGCTGTGCCTATATTCCAAAAAAAAGAATCGTCATGCATTGATGCGTCAAGAAGTATGAATTTGCAGATAAAAGAAGCTGGATTTGTTCGTATAAAAATTAGTAATGTCAACACAAGAAGTCAAAACCCATAAACACTAGGTTTATGTAAAAAACTTAAATATACACGTATGTGTGCTAAAATTCAAGGTAGATGGTGTAGAGTATATGTTTTTGGAAAACAAAATAACATGGTTGAAAAATTGACTATAGATCCATCTATAATTCTACATGTTCCAGAGATTAAAGTATTATGAAAAACCAAATCATATTTTATAGACATTAAATTTATGACTATATCACCATGAAGAAATCAAATTTGAATCTGTTAGATCAAAATTGAAATGAATGTAAACACGGGTTAAAACAAATACAAAGTAAAAACGTATTATTATAAGTAATTAGATGGAATAAAACAGTGGTGAGTAGTTTTGAAGAATGTTTGTACTTTAGAGTCTCTATTTACAAAGATCACATGAGGCATATTGTACCGATTGATTTTTCTGCTTATTTATTTTAAAATATGATACGCAATTCAATTTTAATAGGCCTAAAATTATCTCCTATGGGTGTTTCAATCTTTCTAGTTAAGTCCATTTACATAGATTCATGCTTAAAATGCTAAATTACAAATTTTTGATTGAACTAAGGAATACTGATTAAGATGTATATGTAAATCTCAAATCCAGATAATACAACAATAATCAACTTCATTATAAACTATAGGGTGTTATTTTTGCAATGGATAAAACATATATTGGCTGAAATTATTTCGTTTCACCACTAGCCATCAAATATTAACTCTTAACGCGCTTGAAGCAATCCTCGCAAGTAATATTTAGTTTGAATTATATGGATATAAAGGCCGATAATTAATCACATACATATGTTGAAGCGTTCAAATGTGGTATACGAGATTTCTTTTGATCCCACAATTTTTGATTCTTGGTAAAATAAGGGATTTCGAATTAGAGGGATACCAAAAATGTATTAAAAGTGACTTAAGTCATTATAGAGAGTACTAAAATAAGAGATTTCGAATTAGAGGGTTACTAAAAATGTATTAAAAGTGATTTAAGTAATTATAGAGATTCCTAAAATTAGAATACAAAGACTTAAGAGAAGCTAGAAAAATAAAGTCAAATATATTTAAAATATAAGTATATTATGCATTATTTATTCAATATGTACAAACTTTCCACTAATAATTAAATCAGTTTTTAAATTATAGTCGAAAAATTTGATAAACATGCAAAATCATTGCATAAAAGTTTTAAGAACGATAATTTTGGCCTCAAAACAAGTTAGTTTTATATATTCTGACCATCCCTTATACAGCTAAACGATTCATAACTAATATAAAGCAGTCAGAACCAAGAAAAAACGCATAGAATATCCATATTAGCAAAGCCAACACTACCATTTTTATAATAAATATAAAGAGAAAATTCATATTTAAAGAAATTTGTTTGAAAACTTGCATAGAACTCAAAAATGTATATAAATTGACATACTTTTGAATGTATATATACGAGGTTCTATAGAATAAGCTTTTTTAGATATTAACAAAAAAAAGCATGAAAAAACATTAAAGTAATACTTATGAAAAGTATCTACTTTCTATATTTCTAATTTGAGGTCAACAGAAGACACTTAAAGGATAATAAAAAATAAACTCGAACACAATGAACCTTTGTAAATATAATTTATAAGTTATAGCCAAAATGGAATAAAAAACCCAATATAATAGAGTAAATATTTAAGAAAGCCACAATATTTACATAATAAAAAGTCTCAATATTTTAACCGTTTAATTTGTTTTAAAGCTCTGGATAACACTAAATAAGTAATACCTTTACAAATAAAAATACCAAATTCCACATATACGATTATATTAGAAGTTTATGGATTAAAATACTAAAAATTGTACTGGTTAATTTTTGATTAGCGTGTCCCAACAAAAAAAACACTGGTAGCATTAACTAAGATATTTTTATATGTATATATTCTGTTTACAAATCTTGAAAACTAACTTAGAATAAAAAAAAATTCAACAAAAAACGCAAAATGATATAGATAAAGTAAATACTATATAATAAGTAAATGTATGAAAAAAAGGTTTTCTGATAAAGCAATTAATTATTTCGATTGACGTAAAATTCGATTTTTGATTTCAAAAAAAAGAGCATATATGAAAAGATTAACATCAATATTTTTGGACAATTTAAATATAAGCAGATATTTAAAATTACATATAACATACTTTATAAGAACATCATTGCCGGTTCTAATAATCAGTATATTTGATTTCACCAGTGTTTCTGTATAGTTTTGATATACTAGGTAAAACTATATCATAACTCCAAGCAGAATTAATCCAAGTTAGAAAACATAAAAAAAATCATCATGTTTACAATTATTTACTTTTTCAATACATTTACAAAGTAAAACCAATAATAAAACTTGATATTTGTAGAAGCTGCAGATTTACAGAAACAGAAGATATGAATAAAAGTTTTAAACAAGCACCAATAATTATATAAACTGTATTTAACATGTTTATGTTGGCCAACAAGATATTTTTAAAAACTCAAATATATAAAAATATTTCAAATAGGTCAGAAAACCAGCAACAAATATCAAATATATGATGTTACTAAGACGGTGATCATATTTTTGTTATTTATATACAAAAGCAACATAAAATATGAATTAATTTACTATTAAATTACTAAATTATAGTCGAAGAATAATATCACTTAAAACACAGGAGCAGGATGTAATAAATTGGTTAATAAATTAAGAAGAATATTCACCTAAAAAAATCCCCATCCACAAACTTATAATAAATAAGGCAACTGGGATGTGGATCAAAAAAATAAGATAAATACGTTAAATTTTATAGATGAATATATAAATAATTAATGGTGAATTTGTGTTTTGCTCATAATATCACAAATGCCAAAAATTAAAATAATTGCAAAAAACAATGACCCGGACGCAAGAAACACATAAAAAAATGAATTTATGCTATATACATATAAAGATGACATTTTAAAAACGAGTACTTCTATTTTATAACGATTAAAAAATATATCTAAAACTCTATGGTTTAATGAAGTGTTACACCTGATAGAATAAACATATTTAAATGCCCCAAAAAAAATAAAAAATACACCTAGATAAGTTTTTTTTTTTAGGTCCTATTATATAATGGGATTAATAGTATTTCTTCAATGCAATCAATCCTTTAAATCAGTCGAACATCAGTTACTAGATTCATAACAAAGTTTCATAAAAATATATAAGAAGGCAAAAATAAAAGAACTATGTGAGTTTTTAAATCTATTTATGTATTTCATTGTATGAAAACATAAGTAATTTGATTAAATTTTTTTTAAAAGATATGGATAATTAACTTGCGGAGAGCAAAGTGAAATAAATGATAAAGAATGTCGAAAAGCATTCATTTTTCATGTTTTATATACAATCAGACGTTAAAAAATGCAATTGCATGTGATAATTGAATAATATTATTTATAATTTTAAAATAGACGCAGAATAAAATTATTATTTTTGTAAAGTATGAACTGCTAGCGCCTGTATTTTTCTACAATATATGACCAATTTGATTTGAATTATGGTATTGTGCGTAATTATGAAGAAATAAGATCACAAACGATTCAGATTTTTTTTAAATTTTAAATTCGTTGATTTCATGAATGTAAACTATGAAAAAATCATTTTTTATTTCGATAAATTTCAAATAAAGATTTGTAGTATTTTAAAACAGTAAAATGATCCAGTTTATTATGAGGATGTACATATGAACAAAAAATGTGTGTTACGCATATAGAAATTCATCTAAAGCTTAAAAACAAAATCATGTTATAAAAAATAATTGCATAAGTCTGAATAAAAATGCAAAAAAAATTCAAATGCAGAAAAATTTTATATCATATGTTTAATCCCATAATTAATTTCGAAAACTGCTATCAAATAATTTAAAAAATACAAAAAGGATTTTTTTCTAAAATATATATTTTTATGAACCTTACTATCTAAACATCTTGATGTAAGATCGAAGAAAAGATTTAAACATAAAGATTTATTTAGTTTGCATTTTTCTAATTATAATACCGCGTGCTACTAGAAAAAAAATCACATGTAAAGATAGAGCTAATATACAAGGATTTTTAATATAAATGTATTATAAAGGCTGTTTTTGTGTTATAAGCTTCTTAAAAGCCCCGCGTGGTTTTTAAATCCAGGATTTGCTACTATTTTGAAAAAAAATGTCTATGAACGTATTAAAGCAAATTTAAGATATGTGCGGATTCTAAAAACATTAAATTACATCATGTCATATCAATAAAGTTGTAAACTTAATTCTTAGACTATTTCTGTAAATACATGCTTTAATTATTATCTGGTTTAGAGATAATCGCATTTATGTATTACAATTTTTTATATAAATATATGCATTTTTTTATGTTAATCTTGAATATTTTAGTTTGTTAAAAATGTTTGTCTATATTAATATATTTTTACGATCTTTATCCTTATTTCCTATTTTTTTACGCTTTGTCTGCGTTCATTTAAATCTAGAACGTTTTGAAATTTATAATAGCTTCTATACTCGGCAATATCAAGTTTTTAGATTTTATTGTTTTACATGTTCTAATTTTCTTATTTTCGCCTTAAATAAATATATTTATTTTGTATATTAAATATATTTAAAGCACATTTTGTGTATTTTAAATCAATTATATTTTGAAATGATTAGCGTTTTTAATGGTGAAAATATTATATTTGTTATTTAAATCATGAATTTATTTATCTTGAATTGAAATTTTTCAATTTATTGTGGAAACTAAAAACTTAAAACTAAGACTGCTAAATAATGTAAAAAACTTTGGATCATTTATCAGAATATTTTAATATATTTTTTGTATTTAATGTTTGGTATTTAATGTTTGAAAAATAATGAAATTGATCATTTTCATGCATCTTTTTAGAATTTGATGCAGTATTTTAGATTGAATTACATCAATTAGTAGAATAATAATGACAGTGAATGATTTAAAGCTTTCAATGAAATTGGCAAAAAATTAACCATATTAGAAAAAAGAAAAATGTATCTAAAATTGCCTGCAATTTCATTATGATAAGAAAATCTTTATAATTACAAAATTTGAATTTTAGTGGTTGGTTCAAATACTATACTTTTGTTTTTTAGAGCTAACATTGTTTATATACGATTTATAATTTTTAGATATAAACCAAAAAATAAAAAATCAAAAAATACAAATCTATTGTACATATATCAAATAATATGTAAAGTGGATTTATACGGATTTTTTGTTGTCACAAAAATTATTTTATTATCATGTTTTTTTTAATACTATAATGTAAGACTATTTTTTATGTGAATATACCTACTAATACATTTCGATCGTAAATTTTAGAATAAATACAGCTTTTATTATAGATTTTCATCAGAATGACTTCAATAGAATTTAGTCGCGTAATTCTGTCATGATGGTTGTAATATTAATAGATATTTAAGTTAATGTCATTTTTCTAATGTATTATTTAATGCATAAAGAATTATAATTTCTCATAACTTTAATTTTTCTTTTTTTGCAAAATGATCTTAAAAACCCCGTCGTTGCACAATTAAACTATACAGAAATAAAATTCCGAATAAAAAAACTAGTTTTATTTTTTCAGTGTTTCACATAACATATTTTAAATATAAATATTATTGAAAATATCTGATCTAGACAATTTTTTGCTTATTAAAGCATAATTTGAGGCTGTTACCTAATTTTTTTGGAATACTATTGATCTTTATAAGATTTGAAACAATCGATAAATCTATATGCTCATCTTTCTCATTATATGATTAGCATAAAAGAAAGTCGAATACAATGATTGGGTCAATGATTAAGCATATATATACTACTATTTTCTAAAATTTATAGTATTTATACCTTTATACACAAGTTTTATCCTCATTATATTGGTTTTTTATATATATTTAAACTCAAAGTCTAAAGGATTTTCGATTATTTTTTATAAACTCTTTTTGAAAATTATAAAACATTTTTCTGTCGTAAATATATAAAATATTATAAACTTTAGACTCTTATACATTAGATTTTATATTTGACCATTTATGCACTATATTTTCCATTTTTATATTTTAAGTTTTTTAATTGCTTAGTAATAAAAGAAAAATATAACTAGTAGGTACAAGTAAAAAGAGAGTAATTCTTAAAATATAAAACCCAGAAATATACAGATTTGATTATAGGATGTTTTATATTACTCGACTCTTTTTTTATAGCATTGTTTTGAACCTATAGATTTTTCTTTATTTGAATATGTAAAACAAACTAATATATTTTTTCTTGCATATAAAAATAACTTTTTAAGCATTAAATTTTGTATTTTTGGCCTGACTAAAAAATTTTATAAAAAAACATGTATTCACACAAATTTAATAAATGCTAAAAATGAATTATGGTTATTATTTTGTCGTAATCTATGTTTTCTAGTTTTTTGTGATAAATAAATTCTTTTTTATTCTTGAAAAATCAGATCGTTTTATATATTCTTCTATTTTTTTAAAAGTAATTTATAAAAATATTATTTTATTTGTTTCAAATATTATATTTTTTTACTAATATCAAATTCCTTTCTTATATAAGTCGATCTCACATCTTTTCATATTCATTTAGATATATAGTTTACAATAAATATATAAAAGTTCTTGCTGACGATAGACACCCACATGAAAGTATAAAAAAAATTAATATTTTTTATATGCAAAAAAACCATTTACAGCCTAACTATCATTCAAAAATTTATAATATTTTTTTTTCAGCCTATTTTAAATATTCTTTTTACGCAAGAATGGCCAAAAATGTATATTATTTATCAATTTTATAATTCAATAAATAAATTTTATTCTTTATGATTATAATTGTAATACAAATCCTGTAAGTATGCTTGAATACATTAAAATTTAAAGTAAACGTTTGGCACTAGTAAGTAAAAATATACTGAAAAACATTAAATGCATCATTGATAAATTTAATCAATAGAAAAAAAGAGGTTACCAATAAGAATAAAAATAAATATATATAAATGAGGTTCTAAAGTTGAATATATTATGCTTTTTATCAATAAACTTATTTTTTCAATTTTTTTACGGTTAAGTTTAAAACCTACGCAGAATTTGCAAAATGTAACTTACACACAAATAAGAATTTAGATCGAAACATAATACATCTGAAAGTATTATATTGATTTATACATTAATTTTTTTATTTTTTTACTGAAAATAATAAATTTACATTTAATTCATTAGCGAGGTTTTTTAAGTTCGATAAAAAGCCCTGTCGTATATAAAAAAACGTTATCTATATTTTCATTATATAAAAACATTTTTCATACAAAATTACTTGATTCTGCTAAATATTAAATATAAACGAGCATTTATTTTTGTATCTAATTTAGTGCGTAATATATTTTGAATTTATGATACGAAATGGATTATGATAAATAAAAGGCTTTTGTTATTTCAAAAACAAGATATAAGATATCAAAAATAAAAAACGATATTTAATACCAATATATTTTATATTGCGGTTTTTAACTGTGGGTCACTCAAATTATAACTAGATAAGAATTTTTAGTTTAGATTTTATAATATAAACGCAAAGTGTCCTTGAAAAAACTTAGGGCTTTGTATATAAAATCATATTGAATTTTCATTAAATTACAGAAATTTAAAAAACCGCTAAACACATAATTCAAAAAATATCGTACATATATAAATTAAAATTAATTTCTAGATACCTAAAGGGGCTTAATTATGTTAATAAATAATTATATTTTTTTCGAATGTAAATATTTTTTTGCATAATTATCGAGAATATTTAACAAAATGATTTTACAACAGAAAATCTTAAATCATATTTATAAACATCTAATCTGCATAAATTGACGTTTATCTTTTATTTAGATAAAGAATCTTTACTATATAGATTTATGATTTGGATAAATATTTTTGAGTCCGAATTCAAATCAATAAAACCACTATTTGTATTACTTATTTTTTTTCTTTTCAGTTATCTATTTTCGCATTTTCTGGGCATAGTAAATGTATAATTGATGATACAAATTAAGATTTTTCTTAAGCTTTAAAGTTCATTTAAAATTCTTATAGACGAATATTTACTTGCCTTATAGTAACTATTTATCGGTATTTTATATATATAATTGTATACTCATCTTGTTACAAATAGAAAAGGGTGGAAAAACAAATGTACGAAGATAGAATTTATGATTACGATATAAATAAAGTAAAAATATGATAATTAGTAATAAATTAATATTCTTTCTACTTGGTAAAGAGAGTATAAATATGTTCAATATTTTATTGTGGCTTTTAAATTATATAAATTTGCATTAGCAAAGAATTATCTGGATTTAAGGTGATACAAAAATCGCATTTAGCTTTTAGAAACATCACGTTGCCCATTAAAGCTTGATACTAATATGTTAAGGCATCTAAAATATATAAATTTATATTTTTTCTTAGAAGTAAAAAACACAATCTATATTTTAAATTATAAATTAATTTTTCGATTAGTAATTATAATTTTTCTTTATCTTAATAGAGCAACTTTACAAGGGTAGATTCTAGTAATATTGTAATACTCCGCGTAAAATATGCTGTTTTAGCAAGCAAAATTTAACTTCAATTCTCACATAAAATTACAAGATTTATAGTGTTTGGAGGTATATGTATTTGATCAGGTCATTTGCTTGAAGATAATGAAAATTTATTAATCATTTATGTGCACGTGTATTTTATACGCGATTTGTTGTGTTCTTTTATTGTTTGTATATAAAATATAGTCAAAAAATACCCTTCATGCTTTAACATCTTATAAACTTCATAGATAGTTACTCTTGCATCATAAAATTGTTCATCGTTTATGCAATCAAAAAAATTTTCTATTCCTAAATATAAGGAATCCTAATAACTATATTTTATTGTATATTCTCTATTATTACACTATGTGTTTATTTATCTATTCAAAATTTATGTATATTTATAAATTTAATTTTGCTTTTTATCAGCCTGTAAATATAATTAAAGATCTAAATTTCGTTATTTCTTTTAATGCTATGGAATGGATATCAGAACATTATAATTAAATTCAAGAAAATACAAAAAATTTGGATTTTTTTACGAATAAAGTAATAATTTACATAAGACACTTCATAACCATACTCTTAGCCATATCTTCTTTGATATTTATTATTCATTCAAGCCCTATTAGTTTAAGGGGGTTTCTCAATCCTATAGTGATATTGAATTTTGTTGTTTTTTATATTTTATAATCTCCACAAGAGCACCAATTATTAGATGAATAAACAGAAAATCTAATGTTTTTATTGTAAAAACTGGGTTCAGATTTATCAAAATCTGTGATGTCTTTATAAAAATTAGAAATCTAATGATTTTTTATTCTTTTCTTTTTTGAGTAAATATTTTCAATAACGATTATCATGTGTGTAGACAAAAGAAAAAGAAGCTGATTTTGTGATACTAATTTATTTAACGTTTTTTTTATATAAAAAAACAGAATAAAAACTTTAATTTAGCACAAATATAATTTATTTCTACCTTAGTTTCTATTCTACTGTTTTTATTTTCTGTACCAATATAAATTTAGTTTTGTTAAGAGCTTGTGATATAATTATATTGTTTATTCTTTAAAAATCAAATACATGGATATTCTAATAAAACAATCCTCAGAACTTTGTATAATTATCGGTAACATATAGTATTGTTCATTCATATATTTTATTTTATGATTTCTGAATTATTTCCTAGCTGTAAACACTATAGAAGACCCATAATTTATAAAAAAAATAATCGGATTACCTTATCATAAAGTTTTATGAAAAAATAAAATACGATAATTAATGTCGAGATTAATGACAAAATTTAAAAAATTGCAAGATTTAATATAGAACATAATGCATGAATTAAATTAAAACAGAATCTCGCATTATTAATGTCAAATAAAGTTTTAAAGAAATATGGTACTCTAAATCACATAAGTTATACTCTAAAATACATATATGCTGCTTCTTTTCGTGATTTTTTATTTAATTATTTGTCCTGCTAAGCTCTGTATTTTTTTTTAAATCTCTTTTGTTTATATTGCATTCATAATAATTATTCTACGATCAATGGTTTTGTACACTGCTCGTTTAAAACCATAGAATGTAAGTCAATCTATAATTAATTTTTTTTGATAATTCTTTGTATAATAACGTGAATGCTGTTATATAACCAGAATAAATACACATTCGGATGCCAGCAAAACGTCCAATCATCCAATTCAATCTTTGCAACAGAATTACATTCATGGAAAGTGCATTAATTAATACGTATGATTTGCGGTGAATATGAAATCGTTATTGGCATGAAATTGAGCCATTAACATTACCGTGACTAAGCACGTGTTATATCGTTTTGAACTGGTTGTATCAATTACATATATCTATACTAGCATTCATTGAAGGTTCGGGCAAATGAATTTATTAATAAACTTGAACGGAGTAGATACTATGAAAAACCAGTTTGACTTTTTTTGTCCGACAATTAATAATTACCTTATTTCACTACTTATGTACCATCTAGTTTTAAGTTTTTTTTGGTTTATAAACTATTTTGGTGTTTATATGTGTGTCTTTACTTTTAACTACTATTAAAAGGAAGACGGGAATGAAATACGACATTATCATTATAGCACAATTAGAATTCGATATCGTCTAATAATTTTAGATTCAAACATGGACGGATAAAAACATCATGATCTATTGATATTGTGATGTTTAACACATATGCACTTCTTTTGGAATGTGTATTGGGTTAAAATAAACATATAGAGATAATTTTATTTGGGTATAATAAAATAAAATATTTTTGGTTTCTTATTCCATTTTCCAATGAAAAAAACGCAGGATTCATGGAAGATTTACAAAAATATTTGAGGAAAACCATGACTGGCAGGTAAAATAAATAAAATATATTTGATGTCTAACATTATCAAATATATAATCTTTAAAATTATTGAATATAAATTTAATGACGCTCATATGTTCATTTTTTAACATCAATGTAGTCTTATGTAAAGTATGAGCATTTATAAATATAATTTCGCGTTAAATGTAATCCTCTGAGAAGCCATATGTTAAATAAGGCGGCCCTTGTTTCTACTTTTTAGTGCGTTCCAGGATATATACGGTATGATAAAAAATATTCTAAATAAGAATATTTTCAGACTAAAATAAATTTACAGCATATTTGGCTTTCTAAAAGTATTCAAATTTTATGTTTTTGGAAGCTATTAAAAAAACAAGGGGAAACAAAATTTATATAATGCTTTCAGAAAAAAATATCATACTTTCAAAGAATTTCTTCATAGGTTTCTTAAGACCAAAACTACGTATTTAATACATTTTAAAGTCGAACTCTTGATCTTAGTTTAATATAACGTCACCTGTAAGTGGAATTTTATGATCTTCTGATAGGTATCAATATTATATACAGAAATTTAAATACTCGGTTATTTGACTTATGTCGCAGAAAAGTAATGAAATTATTGGTAATATATAATAAAATATAAACTTTAAAAAAGTGACAGTATTATAAATTTTCAATATAGAACAAAAACCTTGTAAATAAATTTATATTAGATGCATCTATTTCAGAGTTATTGTGTTTTCTTATGATTTAAAATTTATCTTTTTAACGTATATGAATAAGCGCTTTTATGTGAGAAATCGTAATAGCTTAAGAAATCGAAAATATGATTTGCCCTCATTTTTGACATTGAATGTAATTTAACTTCTTTGATAAGGTTATTTATACATTTTGACTAAAAGTAAATATATTTATTGTTCGATTTTTATTTTATTATATTATATTATATATCTTCCGTGTTTTATAAAAATAAATATGAATGAAAGGAATAAGCTATGCAAATATGTCAAAATATATTATTTTTCATGCATTATTGTGATAAAGGTTTTATTTTTGTCCTCCGAATATAAAATCTTGCATAATACAGAGAACACTCCTATTTTTTATATAAAACTATATAAACGAGCTTCTTTGGCATTAAAATACACAGAAGAAACACAAAATCTGATCACATACAAAATTTTACAGAGGCTTATGAATATATTATAGACGAATAAAAAAAAATATTATGGAAATCCTTTTTTAATTTATTATTCAGTATTTTAATCTGTTTGGTTGAAAAACGGATTACATTTGGATGAAAAATTACATTAAAAAAATATTCTAAATAATCATTAAAAAAATCTAAATCATAGATAATATTGAATTATTTATTATTCATGCTTAAAAGTGATCGCGTATTTGAGCAACTCGGATTTGTAGAAATGTAAAAATTATGGTCATTCTACACATTAGGAAGTTTAAATAAGGAACTACTAATAGCACAAAAAACTAAAATTACTAGTTGAAACTACATAAATACTCTATCCTGCATTTTTTCGCAATGAGTTTTATCCCAATATCTATAAGAAATATTTTTTCTAATAATTTTAAAAGATTGTCACAAATTAATCCTAAGTATAAAAAGGTTTTTTATTTATAAAATATTCCGAAATTTAGAGTTTTGATTAGTTTACGGCTATGTCGCAAATAATAATATCTAATTTACATATTAGAACTCAAAGTCAGAACATAACTGAAGCATAATTAAATATTTTTATTTTGAAAAAATCCTAACTTAATAGGTCTTTATAAGTAAAGAATTTTCGAAAGAATTAAAGAAATTAGGATATAATCATAGTATAAATATGATGTACCATCGGGATCTTAATCAAGTTTTAGTTTGAGTAATTATTTTAAGATTATTATTGCAATATTTGACCAATTACGGACTTGCTTTTAAAAACCTTGCTCGTAATTATAATGTATGTTGTTTTGCATTCCTTTGCTTTAGAAATATAAATGAATATTTTAAAATAAAAATCGTTTGATTTGATTTTAGCTTAATTGAGCCTTGCTTGGTGTTCGTTATAGTAATTTAGTTTTTTTTATAGATAGTTTTGTTTTTAATTTTAAAAATTTCATATAGAGTGATGCAAACAGCCCTTTTTAAACATTTCACATATTCTTTATATATTTTTGCACCTCAACCTGATTTAATATATTATACTACTCTTTTTCCCACAAATTATGTGTGTTAGAGTGTTTTATGAAATGTGAGAGCTTGCATGTATGTCTTAACTTCATCTAGTATTCTTAACTCCTTTGCATATTTTTATGTAATAACGTCCCTATAACGAGTCATTACATATGTCATATGTATTCTTTATTAGTATGTAAAAGGAATCACATTTTCCAAGATCGAATACTTTACACATTTTTCATTTTTAAGTTCATTAAATTCTCAAAGCTGATTATAACTATTAAAATCAACGTGATAATATTTTCTTTTTTATCGTATAAGAAAATGTTAGGTATATTTTGTATTTACTTTAAAATTCTAGGATACACTTTCATTTAAAATTTTAAATTATTGTAGAATGAAAGTAAAGTGTATTTTTATTGATGTTAATCTTTGAATTACATTTTAACTATGAATTTTTTATAAAAATATATAAACTAAATCTAATATTTTTTTAAAAATACAATATTTATGCTAGAAAAGAGAGAAAAAACGATTGTATATTGTAGAAGAAAATTATTTTAGTGCAAGTAAAAATAAATATATATCGAAAAAAAATTAAAAAATAAATCAGAACATATAAAGTAATGGTTTTTAATCATTAGTTTATTTTTACATTATGTTTTTGTAAGAATCTATAAAGGATTTAGTTCTGTATGATTGCGGATCATCTAATGTGAAATTTTCAAATATGAAATGCTAAAAAGTAGGTGGTAAAAAATCAAATAAAATAAGCATCAGCAACATAATAATTAGCTTTATCGTTTATATTATGCACATAATTTGTGTATGTGCTTTTTAGAATGCTCGATAATACATTTTTGATCATATATCATAAAATTTTACTATTTAAAAAAAATATAAATTTTACATTTGTCAATCTTTTTGACATGATAACTATATCTCTGTAGTTACTAAGAAGTATTTTCACACGTGACGATGCCTAAGGTTACAGAATATGAGAAAATTTTGTTATCATTATAAATTTCTTAAATTATACGAAAAACATCATATCCAATTTTTCATTATTCATTTCATTTTATTCGAATGTAAATAAAGTTTGAAATAAAAAAAAAACCATTGTATGAGATAGAAAAAACGCTAGAATCTATAATTTTTAGTTGATCGCTATTGGTTTTCAAGTGATAAGATTATCTGAAACTATCACAAAATGTATAAATTGTATCGGTTTTTAGATTTAAAAATATAATATAATTCTATATATCAATCAAGTACCGATAATATTATATAGATTAATATTACGAAAATAGTCATTTTTAAGTTGTTTTTTTAATTGTAAATCGTGTTATGACCAATTATTTTTAATAATTAATTTAAATCTTGTCTGATAAATAAATATTAGATACTGCATTGCATCAAGATATGGTTTTCAAACCAAAATAGCATATCTTCGTGTTAAAGATAAAAACTATTTAGCTTATGTTTCTCCAAAGATAAATTAGTGTTTAAAAAGTGTTCATTGTTATATTAATAAACATTTCTATCGTATACCATAAAATGCGATCCCCTAATATTATAATATGTTTAATTTGTCTGCCGGGCTTATGAAATGAACAAATTTATATGAATTTGAATATTACTATGATAAGCAACAAGTTTAGTAAGATTGTAATATATTGTTTGAAGGTAATTAGAAACAAATTATAATCATCTTTCACCATATAATCTCAAGATTTCAATAAATTATAAATGATCATAAAATCATTTCTCTGCTAAATTTGGAATATAAGTGTCAAGTCGTGCTAAATTATCTTTAATTCTATTTACAGATTTTATTTGTCTAGTTTCTTTTCTAATTTCTTCAATAAAATATTTAGCTCACGAAAAAATAATTGAATTATAAAATTGAGCCCTGAATAAATTTTACATGGATTAAAGAATCTTACAATATCTAGCTTATAAAAAGACAAATTCTACAAAAATTGTGAGTTCCAATTATAAATCATAGAACTAACGCTTTTGATTATTCTAAGACAAATTAACATCTAACATCGCAAACTTATTTATTTTATTTTAAGATCATTTATGCATTAATTTGAAGTATAAAAAAATCGCACTTTATACATGATAGTAGAATATCATAAAAGTTATTCGAGCAAAAATTAGTAAATAGAAGAGAAACAATAGTTTTTAATTTATTCGTTGTTGAATATAAATTTTCTTTTTATAAATTTTAAATGCAATATTTTTTGTTAGAACAACTTTTTTTTTAAGTTTATATGATGTATGTTTCGGATTTGAATTTTTTAATTTTTACTGCTGCCTCTCATGAATTTTTGTTTAGTCTTGGCCTGCATATAAGCCTTTTATAATTTTTTTGACAATAAAATTAAACTCAAACGTAATAAGATATTTTTGATTTATTTTAAAACCTTAAGTATATGAAATTCACTTGTTTAAAAACACTGGAAATCATTGATATATTGATAAACACATGACAAATACACATCTTATATAGCATTTTATATGAATGAGTTATCTGAAGCTTTTACTTGTAATTGAAACACCTAAATTTGTTTTCACCAAAAAATATTTTTTACATTGTTAGGAAAAATATGCATAGTTATGCTTTAAATTATAAATTATCTATATTTCTTCAGTTTAACGAAATAATCTCATAATAATAACCTTTTTGTTATTATGTATTGTTTTTTTAATTTAAATCTTGATATTTACTTCACGTGTCTTAAAATATATGTCAAGTTGTCTTAACACCCAGCCATAAATATTGGATTTAAATATGTTCATAAAAACATAAATATATTTCCTAATGCAAAAAAAATATGAAAAGAATATGCTGTAATAACGAGAATATACTATTGTATAATATATATCATATTTTGATATGCTTTCTATAGATATTGCTATCGAAATTATACATTTTGATTATGATTACGTATATATATATTTTGGAAATATAAACTATGTCAACTTAAATCTCTATATGCAAGAAAAGTCAATTTCTTTTCCCTGTACGAAAACCCATGATTTCATTATTTGTTGTATTCATATTATCCCACACTTAATTAAATTTCATGATTAAACTCCTACTATATTTAATCTTCTTTAGGTTTATATATTTAAGCATCAGAATCTAGCAATTTCAATCTGTCTATGTTACATTGTTATTCCTTAATTTCTAGATTTAGATAGGAATTTTGTATCAAAAAAACATGGCTTTGGCAGCCAAAAATTTAAAAAATCTATCAGATTTAAATTTAAGTATCGAATTTCAGATCATATAAGCTTTTTGTGTTGCCTATCTGTTATTACATATTCTATGTTGTTTATATAATGACTACTTAATTTTCAGATAGGATTAATCGTCTGTATAGATTTGTATGCAGAAATTAATTTTTTTTTGTTTTAAAATCTCAAAATTTTTCTTTTTCAATTATTTTCAGCTATATTCGTAATTAATTGTAATTTTTTAAATTTATTTCATTTTTATTTGGTTTCCCACTGACTTTTCCTCTAAATTTTATGTCAATAACTACGCTTTAAATTTTATATTAAATATTGACTACATGATATCTAGCAAAACTAAATATACGAAATATGACATTATTTTCTTGATTCATTTTAACAAGGTAATATTACGTTGAAATGGTTTTACGGTAATGATTAATGTACATTTGCAGATCAACTTCATACCATGATACCAAATCGTGTGCACAATATGCAACAGAAGAAATAATTACATCTTAATGGTCGATGTGCAGTAAATTTCAATTTTTCATCTAAATTTTTAAGTCTTCTCTAATAAGCGGCTGCAATGTAATCTTGAATTGCCAATTGTATGCAAATTGTTGCTTTAAATTTCATTAATAGTATTTGCAGATGAAAAGAAAGATGATACTTGCAATATACAGCGAAAATAGAAATTTTATAAGTTCTTATATTTGTTACAGCCGACTTGATAAGCCATTAAAGAATTGTTGAACTTGTATTTTGAAGTCATACTTGGATTATACAGCTTAGAATAAATTCTATTCATAAAATGAATTTTTTTTTGTAATAATATGAATGAATTGTGCAGTGTTATACGATAAAAAGATATAAAGATGGAATAAAGAAAAGAAAAAAGTGTGTATAACAAGAAAGCGAATGATAATATTTGTATATTAACCAGATAAATATAAGATATTACCGATATTTATTATGTTTAAAATTAAAAACCAGCATTAATAAATATATTCGCAAAAATTAAAGGTGTGCTAAAATATTTTTATGCATACAATATAATTTAAATTCAACTAATTGCTTCGGTTTCAATATTTGCATTATGCCACCACCAG
Source organism: Rhyacophila brunnea (assembly GCF_057557595.1). Classification (NCBI taxonomy): domain Eukaryota; kingdom Metazoa; phylum Arthropoda; class Insecta; order Trichoptera; family Rhyacophilidae; genus Rhyacophila; species Rhyacophila brunnea. Next base: position 298,575 of record NW_028233335.1, read on the forward strand.
AATGGATTACAAATTTCAATCGTTTATATTTATTTTTAAAAAATATTTTTTAAAAGAGCATTCAATTGTATTGAACATATGAGAAATGGAATAATTACGTTTATGGCGTACTAATGTAATAAAAAAAATATTTGTGCAAAAATTAGGAAATCTTAGGCGTCTTATTGTTGTCTAGGAGGGTAAATCGGAAAAACCGAGTTGTAGTATTTAAAAAAGTAAAAAAAAAATTTAGCCTTCTTTTTGACCATTATCATATTATATTATTTACATTTAAATTTTATTTCTTTTAGATCCATAAGATTAGGTCATGCTGTTTAATTAGAAAATAATTATGTTTTATTAGAATTGCTGGTCTATATATTTTTAAAAGATGAAAATAATATAATTTTGCATAAACACATATTTCTTTAATTGTAAATTATATGTATAATTCCTTATATGTCTAGCACTGGATAGCATTTTTATACTACAAAAAAGTTATATATATTTTTCAGAGAAGTATAAAATATTTTATCATAATGATATGTTTACATTTATAATTGAATAAATATCAAACTTATATAATAGATGTAATACTATTTACATCTCTAAAAACCTCTTATAGCTTCAATTTTTATCTTTAAAAAGCATCAATACTCTTTTACATGTTTAATTATTACAGAAACATTTTTCTTGATGATATACTATATTTCTTTCTCTTTTCTCTATAAAATTTATTTCTTTTTGTTTATTAATAGAACTTTCATCAGCGTATATTTATTTTTGTGTCATATTTGCTTTGAAAATTAGAATGGATTTTGATAAAAATGAACAGATATAATTTTCGCCTGAATAATTAAAGGCCAAAAAATATATAAAGACGTTTAAAAGTTTTTTTCTATGCATTTAGTATATGTTTGTTTTTATTGGTAAAAATTTATTTAATATTCATAACCGTATAATATATTTATATATTATAAAACGCGTATTTTACGATTATTATAGACTTAATTATTTTTGCAAATTTATTCAATTATTATAAGGTTATATGGTACCTGTAGGGAATAAATCGTTGTAAAAAGGGGTTGATGTATTCGAAATTATTTTTTTAAATATCTTTTCTTTTTCAAAAAATTTGCATATAAATGCTTAATTTATAGATATTTATTACACTTTTCGTTTTTTAAACATTGACATGGAATCAATAAACTACACTTCCTTATTTTTTTTTCTATGTCCATTGGTATTTTATTGCCTAAAAAACGCATCTTTGCATTATTTGATTTGATTGAGCTCGTAATGTATGCGCAACTAATTAATTCATATTTCATTTTCTGATTTGCTTTTCACAACTATGATCAGATAGATATATCTCTATGTAAGAATCTGATTAATTTTTAATTTTTTTTTAAACGAATAGATTTATAGCTACAGAAAAATTTTCATATACCAAACAGAGCTATTATATCAAATCCTTTATATCATAGAAAGAATGTAGCAGTATATTTTTTTACTGATTCTATTTATTAAAAAGAGTTAATTATTAAATAGAATGTAAAAAAATGGAAGTTGGAACAAATAAGTTAGATATATATGTAAAGTATTTTTATGGTATATGTGAAAAATCTGTGTAAAAATGATTATAGTTTATGGTTAACCATCGTATCATTTAATCTAAACGCTTCACAATCTAAACTTTATTGTTGAATTACGCACAATAAGTAATAATTTTTAAGTAAATTCATATATTAAAATCATTAAATTTGTAATTATTGCTTAATTTGCTATTTTAGATCTTTTATAATAAAGAAACAGTACAAAAACACAACAAATATAAGAAAAATATAAATACGTATTCATTAAACATTTTTTCAATGATTAAAGTGAATTTTTATATCTAAGAGTATGTAAAAGACGCATATTGGATGCATTTATAAAAAGGAATGTTATCTAGGCACGAATTTATAAAACGAATATTTCTTTCGAAACTTAGATATATTAAATAAAATTGCCAATGAAATAGAATTTTAATATATCTCTTTTTTATATTTTACAAGTTATAAAACTAGATTACGAACTTTTAAATAATTTAAAAATTTATTTCAAAACTCTAACATATTATTTTTGTATCTTTTAACAGATTTTATGTTTTATTCGTTAGTTTCTATGCTAAATCCTTTAATAATCAGAGCAAGATTATTATTCAAAGTTTGCATTTCTGCAATTAAAAAAATTACAAAATTACATTGCAAGTCTAAAAAATAGTCAAAAGGCTTGATGGTGAATTACGTGAAATTATATTCATTCAGTTATAGATAAAAATTTATGTGAATTTAAATTAAAAACGCGGTTTTGTATCATAAAAACAATCATAGAGCTGATAGAATTTGAAATTTATATTTCTTTTACATTCTATGTTGAATTTTTTTATTTTTCTGGTGAACACGCAATAGTCGAAACATCCACGCATTAAAATATGGATAATTCGTATTATCTTCACATTAAAAGCTAAAAGATGTATGAAAATATAACAAACTAATATATTATCTTCAATTTTATCCTTTAAATATCAATAAAAAAAATAACATGGCCGTTAAAAAAGATGAATTCATATTTAGAAACGAATTCAGAATGTTACACATTGAAAGACAAATTCTAAAGTGTATTATATTGATAAAAAGATAATGGTTTCGTCATTCTTATTCATAAATAATTTTTAGCGCGTAAAGCCTTTATACTACATATAAAAGTATCTTTGTAGATTAATAAAATTAACATACAGAAAAAAGATCCTTTAACGATCTATACAGTTCTAAATCACTTATTTTCTGTTCATGTACTGAAGTCAGTAAAACAGTAGCGAAATATATTTCACCCGTACTTATATCTATATTTTTTATTTGAATAAAAATGTGATATACAGCGAATTTACATACTAACATAGCCGGATTTTTATAACCGTAATACATTTCATATTTATTCGTGTTTTGTTGGGAATAATTATTTTATGACTTTACAAACACAGTAAATTCATTATAAATAATTGTAAGTGAATTATGTGCTTAATATATATAAAAGCCACTTAAACTGCATTTCTACTATATAAGTAGATTAGAATTTAACTTTGTTATATTTAAAAAATAAAAAGGTTTAATGGCAATCTCTAAATTTATAAAAGTCATTAATGTGCAAATTTATAATATTGGTATCAGAAGATATTTAAATAAAGGTTTTACTTTGGAAAAATAATCTTAGTCTTGGATATGTAAATGTAGGAATAAAAAATATAGAGACACACATGAAATTTAAAGAGATTACATAATTTATTTAAATGCGGTTGTTCGCTGCGATAAATGTTACATTATCAGCCACACATACATTAATTTTGGAATGAATTATACAAAACAACAGCAGATTTTACAGGATAATTGATATATGTAATTCTGAGAATATAAGATAATACTTTGGCAATAATTTTATAATATAGAAATAGCATATTACATAATATACCATATCTGATAGCTTCCAAAAAATGTAAAAATTGATCAAGCAAATTATTTTTTTATTAGTTTGACAAATTTCAGACCAAAAAATATTTAAAAGTATTTTTTTTGCGTATGTAAGTGTAATAAACATTTTATATTTTGATATTTACTGAGAATAATGTGCATATTCACAACTAAAGAACTAAATGTTTTTTTTAATTGTAATTGTATGCGATGTTTAAAACTAGATATTTTTTATTTTTATAGGGCATTTATGATATTTTAGTCTGATGCACAAAAATATTGAATTCTAAAAATTTTTTGAATTTAAATGTATATTATAGAATTTTATATTTATTATTTTATATATAGGAATTTCATATCATTAATGCAATTTTTTTTGCATATTTAAAAGTATACACAGTAGAAACACAACTATTATGCACAAAATTGCAAGTAATAAGAAAATTAAACTTTTAATAACGCTGTGAAAACAATCTTGAATATATTTTATATACAAAATATTTTTCTTTTATTTTCTTTATCTATCTGTAATTTTTCAAAATTGAGATATTATTTTCGCTTTATATATGTAAAAAACGCAGACAAATATCGCATGTCTAAATTCCGATCTATACAGCATCGGTAAATTCCGGTACTTTCCAGTCACAAATTGTGGAAGCACCGAATAAATATAAACGGCATTATATAAAAATAATCTTTTTATACTAGATCACAGTCATATGACTGGACTTTTTTTATTAAACAATACCAAAAAACGTTTCCAGTGCATATTTTTTTGATTAAAAATAGCTTAATTCTATTTGTAGTTTCAAGATATAATTACACACTGCTGATATATTACGCAATTAATTTTTTATAAATAAAATTTTTCTCTAAACTGTATTTTTTATGTTAATTTTAACGCATACTTATAGATTCAATATTAGCAAGTTTCAATGAAAAAAATAGCAATGTTTATCATTTATAATTTCGGGTGCTTATAATCAGACGTAAACTGCAAATATGTCTTTTAATGTTTTATTTTTTGTCAGTGATCTGTTTATTATCTTTTGTTAACGAAAAATGAATTTATAAATGATTTTTGTGTTGTTTTAAACTCATATGGATATTAAACATGCTTCAAATAGAAACTTAAATTTTTAAAGATATAAATCTGCTTATTAATTTTGCAGATGATAAACTAGCCTCGAATATAAATTTTCGTACATAAACTCATTCTAATACCATAGTTGCAAATTCGAAAAAAATTATGTTTAAATATATAATATTTGTTCATTTGAAAATATCGAAATTATTAATTTCATTGTAATTTACTTTTATTTTAAAAGGTTCTATTGCACATTTTGACTGATTTTATTATTTAATCTATGAACAAACATCCTAAATAAGATTTCTATAATACATAATATTATTTACGGTAGAAAAAAATTTATTAGTCTATAACATAGATATCATTTATAGCACAAAAATTTTAAAAGGTGAAAATCTATTCGTGTTACGACTTTGGATATAAGTTGCTTATAAATTCTATATATTTTTACCTTTCAGTTATAGATCTTATGAATTCGTAAGCTGATTTGGAAATATAATTTTATTAGAATATATTTTAAAATGTATCCCACATGTCTTGAATAAACTTTTTGTAATTTGCAACATTCAAAGAAACAATCTATTTATCAGTACGTAATCGAAACACGTATTTTAAAAATAAATATCATTTAGATAAGATAAAACAGCAAACCGACGATTGAATTGCCGCTCTTTGTTTGTTAAGATCATTTAGTAACTCCATAATAAGGAATTATATGATTTAATATATGAATTTTGTTAGCTAATCAAAAATAAAGACATCGATAAGTAAGATAATGGTATTTATAAAATGTTTTAATTTTCTTAGTATTTAATAGAACGTTACAATATCAGCTAATTTCTATTATGACTTTTTGAAGTCTCATAATTTTTATAAATGGCTAATCTTAATATTGAATTGCATTTTTGTCTAGTTTAAAAAATATTCAGCGTTAATTTATGACGCCTAATCAAGCTTGAAGATAGTCTTTCACTGGCATATGTTTATAACAGTATTTAACAAGCGTGTGTCAAAAATATGGTGATTATTTTTTTAATCATAATAAAAACGACGAAAAAATATTTCATAAATAAGAATGCTAGTTCATTTTGATTAAGTATAAAGCTTATTTTTCGTGGATTTTTCGGTGGCGTATTATAGATATTGTTTATTTAATAACAAAAAGGTTATTAGCACGATTTAGTATCAGAATCAAGTTTTTAGAAAACTTAAAAAGAAAAATCAAGTTTATTATTGTTTCGAGCATAGACAATAAAAAAAGATTTTTTATCTTTTCTAACATATACATATGACAATTTTCTCAAAAAAAATGCATCAAATGTAGTTTTAGTATCCTAAAAAGACGGATTTTATTTGTGTCATATATGTATACTGAAATGATTACAAAAATGTATTCGAAAAAAAATTCGGAAATAAAACAAGTAAATATAGCTAATAAGCATTGGTAAACATCTAATAACCAGAGTAAAGTAACGAATAGTCTTTTTTTGTAATTTTTAATTCAAGTGACCAGAAATGTATCTTTATTAGGTATCGAAATAGTTTTTAAGGCTTAAAAAACTACAATTGAACAATAATATTATAAAACCAAACTCATGCGAAATAACGATGATTTATACATCTACATCATAGTATGTATCCAAAATTGCTTTGTGAAATATTAATATATGAATACTTGAAATTTATAACTGTATAAAAGCTTTTAAAAAATTTAAATTTTTTTAGCATGCTTAATATGTTTTAATACTTATCAATCATTTTTTTTGTAAATTATTCATTAATCATACATTAATTATTGCGGATCTTTTGGACTGTATAACTATAATTTTCTATTAAGACGGCTTTGCTAATATTAGCTTGTCAGATACTAATATACAACCAGAATCTGTTGATTCTTATATGATACATTGGAAGTAAATTCATAAAAATCTTGATGGATCACTTATACGTCAAACAATAATTCATTTATAAAACAGCCTGTTTATATAATTTAATTGTGATTATTTGTATTTAATTACTTAAAACATTTTGAACCTTTGATACTTATTGAATTAATATTTTCCCTTATGTTAAAAAATATTTTTTTGGTTAATAATAGTTGTCTTCATATTAGATTGAATTTTTGCGATGAGATGGATGGTCAAAAACTCAACTGAATTTATGTTATGTCTAGAATATAATTACTATAAATTATAATATATGGAATTTGCAGTTTATTCAATGATTTTTAGCTATTTATAGCAACATTATAATTTAATTTTGTATTTATAGAAAGGTATAATGACAGCACATTGATATAGGTTAGAATACTAATTAAAATCATTTTCATGCGTACTAATACAATATTTAATATTTTTACACATGCATAGTGAAAAATTTATGTATTTTATTTCTTTCCGATATACATTTTTCTCGGCTCTCTGTCTTAATTGTCTACTTATTTATTCTATTTTTATTAGAGATTAATATATAATGTCATAAGGGTCATTCTTTAAATCATCAATTATGTGGATATTTAATTTAGCCCCTTAATTCAAAAGATGTTTAGTTTGTTATTTATATTTTTTATCACACGCAAGAATTGAAGTTGAAAAATATCGGATTATCCTGAAATCATGAACTAAGCCAAAATTAAGTTGACATGTAGAGTTGCTCATCTAAAACGCTGGTTCGCTACGATGGTAAAGATATTTTTAAATAACATTATTGAAAGATCTAAGCAAAAATTGGCATAGCACTAGTTTTTTAAATTATCATGACTGAAATTTGCATAGATGATATAAATATTATTTTTAGTACATAGAAATACACACATGAAAAATATGATAATAACATTATCAGTCTCTAATAAAAATCCAATTTACAGGTTTATTTTTTCTGTGCGCTTCACTGTTCATAATATTACACTAAAAAAACCAAATTCACATAAAGTTTCTGAGGCTAAGAGATAATTTTTACTATTCATACTCAATAAGAAAACTCTTGATTGCTAACACGAATTAAATAACCTTTATCATTGTCTACAAAAGTATAAACATCTGTCTGTTTCTTACTATCATGTTATATATCATTTGATCTTTATTTGTTTTTATTGTTATCGATATTATGCCATAACAAATTATATCATATGTCGTAACATGGGATGAGTGGTAGCACAATATCATAAAAGGCAAATAGTAGAGCTGAAGTCACAAACCAAATCGAGGTAAAGATTTAAATTATAGGATTATATACAATCAGAACCAATTGCATATTCCAAGAGGAGAGGTATCGAAGAAAATATGGTCAAGAGTATATATATGTATGTATGCAATACGTTAATCAAGTAAATCTGAAGGAAAAATCTAAATCTAGATTATCAAAATTATATTTTTAAGTGCAATAGAATAACTTAAAATTTGTTTTCTAGCAAAAAAAAATATACATGTAAATCTGCATTTAAATTTTTTAACACATACAAAATGTGAAATATTAAAAATTCCTTAGACAAAACATTTTACGGAATAATAATTATAATTTAGAATGTTTTTTTTCATAATCCGGGATTATAATTTCATTTATAATATTTTCATGATATTTACATTATTTATTATAATAGTCAAATATCAAACTAGAATTAAATATAAAATTGAATGCAAAACTACTTTTAAAAATCTTGTAGTAGTTGCTAAATAAGTAAAATAAATATAAACATTTCATTTTGGATATTTTAAAATCAATATTTTTATAGATTTTATACACAAAAAATAATTTTATGGGTATCATTATATTTCATTGGATATTAAATAAAAAGATAAAATGCTAAAATAATTTATTTTCCATATAATAAACTTATTCAAGTTTGTTAATATGCAAAAAGCTGATTGATATGCAAAATTCAAGCGAAATATCAAATCTTATTATAATTTAAAATTTATAAAAACTTTTGTGCATTGTTTTTCGCTAAATTTAAAACAAAAAAAATATGATAAATTAATTATCTTATAAATTAAATGTAGCTGTTTAGTTAAATATAAACAAAGCATGAGAAAATAATACTTAAATATATCGAATTTAGTACAAAATAATAGTATTTGATCAAACACGATTTTCGTGCAAAAAAATGTTTATAGATGTATATAAAAACTAAATGCAATTTTTAAGGACCATACATAATTTTATGTGAAAAATGCATATAATCGTAAGAAAATATATCTAAAATGTGTTATTATTACATTTTATAAATAGATTTGTGTAAATCACGTAATTTTTATAAGATCATAAATATCGGGTCTAAAAAATAGTTGTGCGATTATATACAAAATATTCACCAGCACTTAAATATTAAAATTTTTGGGTCATTAGTATATTAAAATTGCACAAAATATATTCTATTTTTAGAAAATTTCGTAATCGTCTAACAAATTTTATGGTTTGTATAATATATGTAATCTTGAGAATTCGTATTTTAGAATATTTAAAATAATCTGCAATGTAATTTATAATACATTTTCGTGTCAAAAAAGACATTTGACACTAAATCTTTTAAAAAAATAAACTTATATTATACCCAAAAAATTACAAGTTTACACAAAGATTATCTCTTTATTGGAGAAGTATTAAAAAAATACATTTTATAGGTTGTTACGGGCGATTTCGTCTATTTTTATAATAAATGATGCTATGTATGTAATTTTCTATATATATTATTTTAGTTATTTTCTTAATTTCTAATAAAAAAAAACAAAAAAAAACTATGTATTATTTAGTAAATGAATCATATATTTTTTCGTGTTGTAATTTGTGAAAGAATTCAAATATGGCTATATGTAATTTTTAGCTGTCCGATGAACCCCCATATGTGGTCTTTCACATTTTCTGTAAATATTTTATCGTCTTGGTTTAGACGTTTTCTATTAGGTTGTAATTTATGGTTTGGAATTAAAAACAATTTAGTTTAAATTGCTGGTTGGCTATACATCCACCAATATACACTTTGAATCAGCTTTGCTTAGATGAGTTTGTGAAAATAAATTTGCGTACAGTTCAAAGATTTATTCGCAGCAAATATTTTATATTTTCTCAGCTTTAAGTCTTTTTATGTTTTCGATTTCTAGTTTTAGATGTTTGCCTCACATAATTTTTTATTTTTTGAGTAGTACACTCGAAATCGGAAATGCTTGATACTAGAACACAGCCCGCTTATACATCTTTTTTTCTTAAACATGAGTTTACACCCTTTAGATCCAAAAAAAGTAATTTTATCATGTTGATTCAATATATAAAATCTCATAATGTTTTTTCACAAGAATCATGCTGTGTGAATAGATGATTAGAAATTAAATCAGTCGTAAAGTTTACACGTATTTAAGCTAAATGTGTTTTTTAAATTTTATAATTTGCGGCTTTTTAAGGATGTTTCAACGAATAGTTGCAAGAAATGAATTTTTTTTAATATTTACAACTGAAATCTTGATTTAACAGAGAAAATTTTGGCATAAAATACAAAATGTTTTAATTTTAGAATAATAGTTGTGTCTCTAGGAAAAGCTACAATCTTGAATGACATATTTCTATATTAGTCTTATCCATTTTACGTATTTACGCATAGTTTCATTTTGCTCTCCCGATTTTGTTTTAAGCAATAATTTTACTTTATACTTATTGTGTCATAAAATGGATTAAAAAACATTTTAGTCATTTTTCGTATTTTTTGTTAGTTAAAATTAAAATACTATTAAAGATTAATAGATATGTGCAACAAAACCGGTATTTTTAAAGGATTCAACTTATTTCAAAAACCATTTTTAATATATAAAACTTATTTAAAACACCAACTAACTAATTTAATAATATTTTTGAGAAATGGATTATATAATTGTTCATTATACTAACAAAGGCAGCAATGATGCGGTAAAATCATGAGAATAAATATTTGAAATTTAGTAATTCAATTTATAAGTAATGTAAAAAATAATACGCGATATTTTCATTCATATGTAGCAATTAAAAAATTATAATATAATATATATTAACACCCATAAAACATAAAATTAGTGTTGTATATAAATGGTGACTACTTGAATGTAAACATAACAGATATAAAAAAACAGAAGACAATATACAATAATATCATACTACAAAGTGGTCTAAAAAAAATTTTTAATTTTTTTAACCGTTTTCTATTTTTAATTGCGTTTAATGTTACCGATTAGTTTGTTGAGCTTAAAGTGGCATTTTAGCGTAGCAAATGTGCTCTTGAAATGAAACTAGTCATAAAAAATGCAACATTGAACTAATTTGAATATCACAATTGATGATTTACTTTATGCTTTTTATTCTTTCTCAAATTTTCAATTTTTCATATAATCAAGCGATATAAAGTTGAAGTTATACATGTGTTAAAAATCAAATACGCCTTTATATCTATATCTACATCATAGATTATAAACACCATATGTTACATTTTTAAAATAGGAATAAAAAAGAGTAAAATTATAAATTTATCATAAAAACAACAAAAAGATGATTAGATGAGCGCATACATTTTTCACGAACTACTATAAATAAATAAAAATTCTGGTTAATATTTGAAAAATTAAGCCATTAAAATACTAATTTTCAACATTTATATTAAAATCTTTTTTATATATTCGACGCTTTATAAACTTCTTATAACCATATGCTATGTGAGGAGAGAAGTATATTAGAAGGAAAGTGAATATGTAAAAGGGTGATATAAAGAGTTATCTAATATTTTAACATGCACCAAACGAGTTAAAAAACAATTAATATCGCATAAAGCAAATCGATTCGAAACAATACAGTAAAATTACTATGATTTGTCTTGAAAAAATTTGCCCAGAAATACTTAGAAAATTGTATTATATCATGTAAAAATTAATATTATACCATACATAAAACACTAAAAATTGATTTGCAGCAAATTATGTTGATAAAAATTATGAGACCTTTCCTATCATGGACATTAAAGAACAATTAAAAGATCTTTAAAAAGGTTTTAAACCTCATAAAATTACAAAATGTACAAAATATTTAAAAAACGCTTTTTTAATTCTGTTACTCAATTCAATACCATATTTTTTACATTTTAAAGAGTATCGTGAATTTCTGGATTTTTATAGGATATAATTTATGGTTATATTTTAGACTTTTGTTCCAGATCACAACTTTCTCGATGTCTTCTACATTTCTCGTATTAATACTTTTGGCTTGCTTCTTCACTACCTCTCAATCTGACGATACCATTTCATTCAACTGTCCGTCCTAATATTATGGTTGTATATACTCCCTAATCCGGTTCTTTCTTTGGGTTGAACAATTATCGTAGTAATTGTATGTTATTAATTCTATTAAAATATATATAAATGTAAAGGGGTAATAGATTATATAAAAAACGATTATGAAATCTAAACGTACTGGTGATCAAGATTTAAAAATATAAAATTAAACATGTATTTTATTTTCGTTTTAATCATGTGTGAAGGAAGATTATCTTTGATTTAAAAAAAAAAAATAACAGTCCATTAGAAAACACAAACATGCAGGTAATGTATTATACTTGAAATTTTCTTACAGAATATGCACTATATTTACGAAAGTTTTTTTTTAAAGTAGATTATGATCATACTAACTTAATTGTGCTTTTTATTACTACACTGATAATTTCGTGAAAATATTTGTGGTTAATTTTAAGTAAAATAAATTAAAGGTATTTATCAAATGAAAATTCTGTTGATATATTTTTTTAGATTAAATCTATTAACAATTTAAATTCATAATATTATACCGATCCTGTTTGTCTTTTATCTAGATCACTATTGTGTTGAAATATTGATTCATTTATGTATAATATTATCTAGTGGATTTATATTTTGTGCCGTTATTTTTATTAGAATCAAAAGTTAGAATCGCAGGTAAACTTTGTTTAATATAAAATTACTAAAAAATATATTACATATTAATGGAAAAGGTTTGATCACAGAATTTAATAATAAATCTGCTAAGGAATTATAAATCACATATGAGGTCTAAGCATATATGCAAGATCAAACACTTCTTAAGGCAATTCTACTCATATTATTTACAGAAGAATAAGCGCTAAAGAAGCTAGAATGCGGAATGGTGTCAAAAGATGTATTAAAGCGTTTTGCAATATTTTAAATGAGCCGTCAACATCTAAAACTTAGAATTAATTAAAACAGAAAATTAGCACATAAATGCGAATTTAGTGTAACAGAGACTACTAGATATTTTTTATGTTATTTATATATAAAAATCATGCAATGACTAATTTTTTTTCTAGAAATAGAAGATTTCAAATTGTAATTGAATTTTAAATATTGGATTATTCGATCTTTGTCTAGCTCCATATGTGCTTGTTTCCTTAGATGTATAAGTTTATTTAAGATTTTTATTTAAAATTTTTATGTATGAAAGCAATCATAACCCTAAGGTAATGAAACAATAAATATCTTATTATATCTTATTTTATATTTCGTATATTGCCCTGCGCTTTTAATTTGATTAGCATTAATTAATTATAAATAAATTATCTTAATAGATTGTATATATTATATCAATCAATTTAAATTTTTATTATATTATGTTTTGTATATATTTTATTGTAAAATATTAAATTTGCCATTTCCATCGCAATATGTGGATATTTGCTGGCATAATTCCTTTGAAATTTATTTTCTTAAAAAAATGTTACCTTGTTATTAATGTGTAAAGAAAATGTATGTAGTTCGCACAAGTAAAAAAAATAAATCTTGTCATAGTAAAACAATAGGCGAGTAAATATCGAAACCTTTTACCCTCAATTTTAAAGACTGCAATAACTTGACTTTATCTCCTCTAACCAGTAGATATAAAAAAAGATAAAGGCTTTTAGATTCAAAATCGTGGCTGCTAGTTCGATAGAATAAAAAAAATTCGGTTATTGAGAAATAGGTTAAAGTCCAAACCAAATTTTTCTCTATACGAGCTAGACATTTGATTGGAATTGTAGATATGATATAATATGATAATAAATTATTTTAAAAAAAAATTTTGATCAATATTTCTTGTAATCTAAGTTTTTTTTTGCACTTCAATTTTTATAATCAATTTGAAAATAAAAGCCAATAATTATTTTTCATAAATTTGTATAATTTCTTACTATCAATTCCATCTATTGAAACGTAGTCAGTTCACTATGAATGTTTCGCAATTTAATGGAAGATCATTTGACATATATACTGACCTATCTCTGCCAGCAGCTCTTCTTCTCTCAAATGAGATGAGTTCGAGTGTCTTGCATCACCCCATAAATCTCTATTTACGTATAAATGCGTAGGATTTATGTTTCGAAGAAATAAATTGTGTTCTATAAGCAGTTATTAAATATTAAATTGAAATACAAAACAAAAAATTATTGGTGAATGAATATATGGTATGCACAAGCTGTTTTTTTATGATAACAATATAAATTTTAAGGTGGTTAGATTAATATTTAGCTTATATTTTTGAATATTTTCTAAAAAAATATAAACTGTTGCTTTTTTTTCATTTTAAAAACTAAATATTATAGCATAAAATGATGTTTTTCAAGTTAATAAATATTATCCTTTTTTTTTATTACTTCATAAATTGTAAAAGAATATTTATCATGCTTATTTTTGAAATACTGCCTATTTTACTAACATTAACCTAATAAGAATTATGCATTATACAATATAATTATTTTGATATTACTTAAAACATTATTTATCAAAAGTTATGCATGAGATGATCATATTATTATTCAACATTAGGCATAAAATTTAGGATTCCTTAAACATAGCCTAAAATATTATACTCAAATTTATTTTATCATAGTATTACTTATATCTATCGTATAATAAGTCCGTCTGTGGTAAAAAGCAAATTCACAATATTTTATTTATATGTAGTTCAGAATCTAAAAATCAAAACTCTATCTAGAAGCATACTTTCAACTATTTTTTTGTGCTCTATTGGCTTTAATAATATATATGATCAAACGTTTACTGAATATAATAAGCTCTATTTCAAAAGTTCTAATCTAAAAGTATATTTCTTTTTTATATAGGTAAGTATAATAAAAATTTATCAGATAATAAAGTTAGTGAATTTCGATTTTTGTAATTGTTGAGTATATCTAAAATTTGTTTACGCTATATATTTTTTTCAGGTTTCTATACACTTTTATCATTATTTGAAGCAATATTGAAGCTAATTTATGTTCTTTTTAAGCATAATTCAATCCAAATAGAATTTAACCCGTTGCTTTTTATAATGTAAATTATTATATAAAAAATACTTACAAAAGAATATGATTTTTATCTTTTTTATAACTTACATTAAATTTTTAATTATTACAAATTGCTGAAGACTCGTGAAATATTATTTATCATATGAAGCTTACAAATTGATATTGAAATGTGATCTAAGGACATTTAGCACACAGAGTGATTTCTAGAAGAAAAATATATTGGCTTAGAATCGAACACATCGGTATTCATAAAATTATTGAATAACTTATCTATGTAAATAAGACAAAAGAAAAGAAAAATTACATGTTTTTTTTAACATGTATTTGGTGTCATTAGAAAAAATACATATTTAGGCGTAAATTTTTGAATATTATTTTGTTTCATTAATCACTAAAACTGCCATAAGCGCTCTATAGATAAAATTTGAAATCAAACAAAAGCTTAATATAATGAATATATGTTACAATATACAGCTTATGAGACCAAGAAAGGCTGTTAATTGTAAAATTCAGATTAAATTATATGTATTTTAACGTATACATACCCCAAGATAATAATCGATATAATTATAAGTAATTTTTTAACATGATATCATAATATTGTGTTTATTTAATAGAAATCATATAAACATTTATCAAAATAAATACAAGTTTATATTGTGAAATTCAGCTAAAAGAAATCCATATAATAATACAAATTACAAACCCATCGATAATTCAAATTAATTTGATGTATCAAAGCGTATTCAAAAAATATTTTTTTACGGCTATGGATTACCTAAATATTAAAATATTCATGCTAAAAATATTGTTTATATTAAGGGTAAACAATAGAGAGAAATATATAAATTTTCATGCGTGCAAGTTACGCATAATAAATAAATTGTTAACGTTTTATATATATACTACAAATTCTATGCTAAAAAATGCATTAAAGTGGGCTTTCAGCATGAATATATAAAATAACAAAAAATGAGAGAACAAAGACAATCAAAAAATATTAAGGGTGGCTTTTATATTAATCTAAAACATAATTAATATAAGTATTGGCGTCAAAGATAAAAATACAAGCTGAATATAAGTTCTAACGAATAAAAATAGGATTTAGAAAAAAGTTAATATGATGTATCTTGAAAGAACATGTATATTGAAAAGAACTATAAATTTAGTGATTCTGAAGTTTTGATGCGCAAACTATTTAAAAAGAAATATAACGATTACATTCGACGCTTTTGTATGACCAATGATCAAATAAACCAATAAATAAAATCGATCCACCTTATTGATATAATTTTCAAATGATAGATTTTTAAATGTGGCTAATAAAATATTAAATGTAATTTAACATGAAATTTAAAAAAATTTATAGCATTTTTTATTCTAAATTTAGATTATTTACTCAATTTATTTTATTTTAAATTACGTTTTCAGAGCAAAAAAACATGAAATATTAAACTACAGTTCTTGATATATATATATAATCCGGGTAAAAATACTTTGAATAAAATTTCACTGGCCACTGAAAAATAGTATATTAAGCATTTTATAATTTAATAAAGTAAATAATTACTTTTATTCATTAGTCATATAATACGAATTTTCATGTAATTTAAATATTAAACATCAACTAAATCAAAACTAAAGTGGATAATTTTTTGAAACTAATGGGAAATCCGTTTTACGAATTACTACTGTTGTTGATAAGTTTGGAATTTATAGTCCTGTATATTTAATTCTTATGGTTTTCGTATGAAATAATTATCTATTACTTTAACGGTATATTTCAGATAATTAATTTATAAAAATTAGATCGTAATACCGAGTTTTATTGACCTCTGCTTAGTCCTAATAAATAAAGAACCAAATGAAAAAACAAATTAAGAAAATATTCTTTAGTATTTCTATACAATTAAATATATATAGTAACAAAGAAAATCCAGCACCAAAATATTAATTAACTCGAATATTCATTGAGAAAAGCTTTTAATCAAAAAAATTTATAATGCTATATAAATATTTTGTGTATTTTATTTTCAGTCTTATATATATTAATAGATTTTGTTATAATTTTATAACACAAAATAAATTACTGCACGTTTTTTGTCAGAATACTTTATCTATGATGATAAGCGATACTATGGTACAAATTAATAAGTATGATTTTAACGTAAAAAAATTTAAATTCATTTTAACATCTATTTTTGCCTTTAGTTATATATTTTCTAAATAATATGCTATAAATCTTATTTTTATCTTTTTTTGAAATAAACAAGAAATGTTTTATATTTCTAGATTATAGATAGTGTTCTAATTTATGTGGTCTTAGAGAAACATAATTCGAGGTTTCTTATGTTGATTAATTCTGTTCATGTGTGAGTGATACCTAAAAGCTGTTGATTCATATATTTGATATTTTTATATTGCACAGCTCAATCTAAAAAGAAGCATAAGGTACTATAGGTTCAAAAAATATATATCTATGTTTTTTGTGCATATGCAAAACTGAAAATCAATAGAAAGGTTTAAGTCTTTTAGAAGATCTTTATTTGTATAGTAATACATAGTCTAAATTCTTTCGTATTTATATTTTTATATGAAATGAACATCTTAGTCAATTACCACTTTAAATTTGATTTATTTTTATATATTTGTATATTTTAACAAATATTAAATATTTTTTTGAAAATTAATCGATGATGTGGTAAGTTAAATATTTTTTTTTGTTAACAGATCATGATCTTGATAGATTTATATTACAAAAAAGATCGAAAATATAAAAAAGTCATAATGTTGTAGCATGATATACGTTTAGGTGCCCATTAAATTATATTTGTGAACAAAAATCTGATATAATTTGAAATATAAACATACACTCATAAATTATAAAAATAAATAGAGTCTCTATTTCACACATTATAAATCACATAAAAATCTTACTTTCATAGCAATAGCATGCTGCGAATTACGTTAAATTATACGGCAACAGCTAGATTGACTAAATTACGTCTTTAAATCCAGTTCAATTATTGTTATATAATTAACTTAAATGCTTGCAATAAGTTTCTATTTACATAATTCACTTAAATGCTTAAAATAAGTATATATTCTTTTTGTCAATAACACCCTATTTAATTACCTAAATAATTGAACCATATAATAATTTCACAATAAAAATGCTATTACTTCATAGGAAAATGTACAAAAGATAATGATATTGTCATTTTTTTGCGGTGTTATACGTGAGATATATATTTTTTTCTACATGATCTAGCGAAGAAATCAATTACCACCTGTTATGGTGGTCTAAACATCGCATATAACAACTTTTGTAATTATATTAGAATTAATACTGGCAAAAGCATCTTAGAAACATTTATGAGATAAATATTACTTATATGTTCGTATGTGTAATAATTTGTAGAAACTTATATTGGAATGTTTTTTTATAATTTATATATACTAGTGTGGTTTTAAACTTGTATAATTAATGTTTTAGAAGTATTTTATATATACAAACTTATTTAATGTGTTTCGATCATAAATTTCCGAACGTTTTTTAACCTCAAAAATACAATAGCTATAATGTTTCATTGCACTATATAATATACCATTTTGAATTTATTCAAGTTTAAAATTTAAATCAAAAAAATTGATGGTGTGTGAATATATAATTTTTCTATAAAAATCAAAATTGTACTTATATATGAGCCTCTTATTAAATCTAAATAGTGAATATTAAAATACATACTATTTTAAAAAAGAGAAAATAAAAATATGATTCTTCAATATAAAACATTGACATAAATTAGTTTTTACTGTTGGAAAAATTTTATTTCTGACAAATTTTCTAATTAGGATAAGTTTTAAAAGTTCATCTGTATATTTTTCGTATACATCTACCATGATGTAAAAAAATAGATCCTATTTTTCTTTTATTACTAAAAATAAACTTTCAAATGCAAGTATATTTAAATGCAATAAACCGGATTTTTTTATGTGAATTTTTAGCTTTTATCAATCTATATCATTTATATGTATTAAAAAATATTATTTATGATCGAAAAAATTAACTTTAAATTTATAAATCTATCTTAATTTTACCCGTTGATCTTTTACTATTTTTTGAAATTAAACTAAGGGATTAACACAAATACGCAATCTGAAACATATAGATCGATTCCGAATATGTTTTTAAAACTAGTTATACCATTTCTAATGCACATTATGCATGGAAATGACAGAAATTTCTTTTATACAAAAATTATGGGAAAATTAAAAACATAAATTTATGACAAATAAAATCTACGATGTAAAGTTTGATAAATAAAATGAATGTGTAAGCAAAAATCCGCACTATTTCATGTATAATTTCTTGAAATGAAAATTATATTTGAATAAAACGTAAACGTTTTTGATCTTTTTTGTGGCTTCAATTGGACTTTTAGGGCCTGAAAAGTCTAATCATGTATATAAAAACCATGTTCAAGTAAAAAAAGACATTTTTCTCCTAAATTTTTATATTGCATGTAGTACAACTATAAAAAAGACACAGTTTATAAAAATTGGTTTTACAAATATATAAAATCACGAAATACATTTATACCATCGTCGGAAAGAAAATATGTAAAATAAACTGCAGCATATAATAGGAAAATTTTATGTGCAAAAAAATCTTTCTGATAAAAGTAACCTATAATATATATTAAATACTATGATATTATGTAAATTGATTTCTTTGTATGCTAATTTTAATAAATATGTGTAAATTTATCGATGATGTCACAATCATAAAGATAGAAGTAACAGATTAAACCTGGATTTTTGAAACTTCAACTCGAAAAAAGTAGCAAAGGCTCTTATTTTTGTCTTTTTTTACATACAATTTAGATTCCGTATAATTGGATCTAGCAGCAAATGTGAAAATTTGTTTGTTAAAGATGACAAAGTTATAAAATCTGAATTTAGAAAATAAAATATATGATCTTTTTATTGCACCTTTCATATACACATGCACGAAATGTATTTTATACTTAGGTATGGTGTCGAAGTTATGCATATAAAACAATTTTTTGTTTTAAAAATAAATACATATAACTTAGTAAACTTAAAATATATAAAACGATCTTATGAGCAATTTTAAAGATGCAATGTGTTATTTTTTTTCTATAGCTACGTCACTATTAAATAATAATTCTTAAAACTTAAAATAAAAAATGTTATTTGAGATTGGAATAGTTTATAGATCACATTAATTTTAAAAATACAAGTTTTAAATTACAGAAGAAATTTTTTTAAAAAGCATATGATTTTTTATTATGTGCACAATGTATACTTGTATGCATATGACATGCAAATTGTGTTAAAAATATTTTATAAATTATATAATATATAGCATTCTATCTTACTACCATCAGATTCATATAGCCTTGATCAGCATTTGTATGTTTTTAGTACACATGGTGTTGCTTCATCTAATTGTAATAAAAATAACGCCTTTTTATATTGTTAAAGTAAAAACTGAGCCAAGATTTTTTTTATAAACAGGCTGTGGATTGGTAAGATATTGATGTAATATTCTTAAAAAACTATAACTTATATTTTATTCTGTGTTTATTGTAGATGGAACACCATATAAACGTATTTATTGACGCGAAGTAGTTTTTTTGTGCGTCTTTTTTGATTAATTAAAAATTTTATAGATCAAAAAATACTTTCAACCCCAAATTTCTATCATACGATATTTCATATGATTAAAAGTACATTTATGTGACTTGCAATATGCATACTTTTACAGAAAAGATTAAAAACGGAGTCATCAATAATATTCTTTTTTTTATACATTTTAAGCACGACTATTTACTATAGGCAATTGAATTACTATAATCTAGATTCATGTGATATCAGCATTACAAAAATGCACTAGAGATTTGAAAAATATTAGAAATGTATCAAGTGTTATTTATCGTACAAAAAATTTTCAAGATCACTTGTTATGCAATATTCATCGCTATTGTGCAATGGAACAGCATAGTTATTTAACTGTTATTCGCTTAAATAGGCACTAAAAACTGTATTTCTATTACTGAAAACAAAAAAAAAACCATATTTTAGCATCGTTATACAAATCAGATTTGCATAGAAATTTTTTTTCAATTTACTTTTAGAAATAGAAAGATTGATTCACAAAAAAAAATTATATTTATTTTTTGCCACTTATTGATTTAATAAAAAGTTTGTAAAATTTAGATGATTTAGATTTATGCATAAATATATCTATCGTTGGTATTATGGAATTCTTGAGAAGTTGATCTCTAAGCAAATTTATGTGCTATATTGTATAATTCAAATAATTGTCATCATATTTAGGAATTTATGTAAAATTTATATTTATATTCTTCGATTATTGCATCTTTTCCACTTTTTGCACCAAAATATTAATTTTCATTTAATAAAAACCTTAACAAAATTATAATCGTTTTCTGATGTTAAATAATAAAAAATGACATAATATTTAAAATTTTCCAAGTCAAATATAAATTTAACAATCCAACGATTCAGAAACGTCTTCTTAATGCTCTTAGCTTAACTCAATTTAGCCATTTTTATAAGGAAATGACGAAAATAACCAATGCAAAGAATTTGTATGCCATTTTATATTTTTCGGGATTTATAAAAGACTTAACCAGATTGTAAGTGAATATCATGTTAAACAAATAACTGACTATTTTCGAATATATTAATTTGTAATTTGTTTTTCTGTGCATCTATGTAAAACATTTTTTTCGACTAAAAAAATCTTAGTTTTTTAAATAAATCATATTAAAACAAGAAAAAGACAGGAATCGATTCTTATAACGATATTTATTTATATATTTTCTGCACAATTTATTAATCATATTGACTTGTTTGTGATTCTGAAAAAGTAAAAGAGTGTAGTTTTGATTAACCGAATAATATGGATTATATATTTTTTGATGATCTGTTTAAAATTCTTTTACCATAGACAATCAAGCCTAATCAATCCGCTAGAAACTAATGATTACATGTATCAGTTGTATGTAAACTTCAAAATCATTGTTTTTTTACTATCTTTAAAAATAAATTATATTATATTATCTTTAAACTGATCCAATGTATATATTAAATAAAATTATATAACTATTATAAACAAAACTTACATGCGATTTTTTTTCGATATTCTGCGCACTGTTTTATGTAAACAGAATACATTTTAGCCTTGTAATTCAGTAGCACATTATAATCATAAAAATATGCTCATTATAAATTTTTTATAAGAAAATGTATTGTATTAAAGGAAGAATTATGTAATATATAAAATATCCTCACGACTAAAAATATGCAATATATAGGCACTAATCTTAGATATCTATAATTTCCTGACCATTAAAAGGTATTTTATTGATTTCACAACATATATTTTTTTAGAACTCCAATAAATCTTACTGTTAATATATAATACGATTTACAAACCTTTTTAAGAATTATACGATTTTTTTTATGGTTACATAGATCACCGTATTTTTTTATATAAATTCATGATACTATGTACCAGATTATATAAAAATCTATAAAATCTTAATGATATACTATGCTCGCTATAGTTTTTGACATCTGCTCATAATTCAAGTGGTATTTTTATAAGATTTATTTAAACTTATTCTAATATAATTGATTTAGATTATCAAAAATAATTAATGGATTCATTATGATAAAATGTTACCTTAATTATTTTCTATTTCTAATTAGTTTTTAGTATAATTTTTAATGTTAAGCGACAAAGTAAACGCAAGTAAAATATAAAATGCAATTTCTAGTATTATTTGTATCAATTGATAGTTTTTGCAAATCAAAGATTGCTATGCATACGGTATTAGGATATCAGTGATTTGCTAGAATGAAAACACATCAAAAGTCTAATTACAGAAAAATAGTACGTTTTATTATGTTTAAATCTGATCTGTTTTCTTAAGTGTAGGCAGTTCATTTTACAATTTTATATTTTATCCATATTATATTACAAGTAACGACTATTATGGGCAAAACTCTTGATTTTTTCAGTTTCGCGTACTTAAATCTTTAAAAGCATACATAATTATAAATTTAAATATAAAATTAAGTACATTATAAGAGTTCTTCCTTTGCATCAATATTTTAAAAATCATATAATAGATGTTGTCTGAAATATGTTAAATTTTGCAGAATAAACAGATATACATAAACTGATAATAGATAAAAAAAGATTATTGCAGTGTTGATTAGTTTACGAATTCATAATATACAGAAAATCGCAGCATTATAAATTTAGCAGTGCACAGGTCTTACTGATAATAATCTATAATGAGTGAGTAAAAACACAAAAGCGAGTAAGATTATCTAACACTTATCTATTTTCTAAACCTTAACATATATTTTGATATGTATAAACCTATTTAGTATTTATATTATAATAAAAATTCGTAAAATTATATCAATTGACCGAAGCAGCATTTATTTTTTAAATATAAATTTAACAATGAGTTTGTGTTGTTTTATAACTAAGATATATCATTTTAATTATTATCTGCCTTGTAAATGATTTAATCCTATGTAATTATAAACTTGAAAACCTAAAGTGCACACATAAAGCATAAAATTGTTTTTTAAACACACTTAAAGTGATTTCTGCTAAGTCAGAAAAGAAAATTTGTTCAAAAAACTAATATTATGATTTTTTTATAGATTTCATATTCTATATTGCATGTTTACTAACACAAATTTAAGGGGTTAAGTTTATATCTATAAACACACTAGGTTTTACATACTAGTTATACGTTTATTGCGATTTTAAAACATTTTAATTCTTATTAAAATTTAGTTTGGGATTTTTATATATTTTAATCCATTTGAAAATTTTTAATCGATATCAATATGACCTACGAACATTTTCATTTCATAAAAATAGAAATTGCGATAAAAAAGCATAGAAACTGTAATATGTAAAAAACACAACCTTAAATTATAAATAATATCAAGAAAGAAAATGTGGATATGTAGTTTAATTTTAAGAAATTGAATTTCATTTCAAAAAAAAATCCTCAGAAGCCATCATTTAGTGTTTCATTCTTTTAGTTCTAATAGAAATCGTATTTTTTTTATATTTTAATCTGTTTATTGGGTGACGGGATTAAAAAAACTTGTTAAAGAGTGAATCGCTTAGCTTTGCCTTAATTAAAAATTGATGATGAAGAATTGGTAGTAATAAGCGAAAAATAAAGAAATTATTTGATCTATTAGAACGTTCTATTATGTGATTTAGTGTTTTTTTATATCTGCTTGGAATAAAATCTGTAATTTTTTATTGTACTATATTGGATTTTGAGCAGTAGAAATAATAAAATTTTTATGCATTGGTAATAGACACAAAATTACAACCTATGTACGAGATCAAGATTTTTATAGCCGTAATACTCTCGAAATTCATGAAATAATTAATATATAGAAAATTTGAATTAAGCTTTATATTTTTTTTATCATAGAAGTGGGAATGTAAGATTATGATTCATTTAAAAAAATATTGTGTTCCAGCTATACAATTGTTTTAAAAAAAATTTAAAAAAGAAAAAACCAATATAAATATATATGTTTAATTAGGACCTATACAAAACGCTTGTGAATAAAAGTGTCGAGTTTTATCTATTTAAATTTTATTTTTGTTCAACATATCTCATTTTGGAATCATTATAAATATGGATATTAGATAGAAAAATTTAGAAAAAATTGTCATTCATTTTAAAGTAAAATTTAGTATTTTTAATCAATTTTAACTGTGGTCAATTACGCAAAATATTTCTTATCAAAATCATAAATAAAAAATGAACTAAATTACAATAAAATTTGTAAAAGTCTAATTTTAGCATTATCATAAATTCTAATTTGCTATTTATTAGGACAAAAGAAACCATTAAGATTTTATCCTGTTTAATAAAAATTTATAAATCTCTAACATCCTAAACATCATTGATGCTCTATTAATATATTCTTGTGCACCCCATCTAAAAACAAATCAAAAATATCACATACAAAACACCAAACAGAGCACAATATTTAAAAGAAAAAACATAAACTATGATCATATAAATAAAATACGATACACAATGTCAATATAACTACATCAATCAGCAGCTGTAATAGTCATGTTCATAAAAAAACTCGATATGTATCAAATTAATAATTACGAAGAAGTCACTATATAGAATAGTCATTTCCTTTTATTGGTAAAGTGTGATAATCTTATGATATTTTTGTGTTGATGAAAAACAGATGAGTATATGAAAATAACTGGTTTACGATCAATAAAGCCCTAGAGTTATTGATAGTTATCATAAGAATTTCGATATTATCGAGCGAATTGAATTTTTAGAAAATCTTAAAGTCCTATTGATTTTTTTAGGGGTAATATACTTTACAGATTCGCATGTTGTTTTTGCAAAACTTTTGATTGCTCTATAGAAGAAATTTGATTGAAACTGCTTTCCCTCATTCTATCTTTTAAAATCTTCCTAGATTCACTTCTTTACTAAAAAATTAATGCATAAGTGTATTCCTTGATCCCTTTGATTGTGCGCGATATTCCGCTTTAGTTCTGATTTCCAATTCCATATCATACGACGTATGATATTTTTGCCACCACATCTCGAGCTTTGGCAAATGAATATATAAAAGCCCAATAATAATATTAATGAAAATTTGATTCTGGAAGTACATTATAAAATATAATAAACCGTGATATAACAAAATTGATTACAAATATGTTTTAAAAATTTTTAATAATTATAAAATCCATACTCGTTCTATATAGTAGAAACAAATATAGCTATCATTAAATTGAATTAATCCATTTTGAAATATGTTAGTAAACATTTCATATTCTCTTTACTAAAAGTTTTTGAATATGTTTAATTTAATATATTCATATTTACCTTAATCGAAATAATATGCAAAAAAAATCATTTATATCTTAGCTCCTGTCCCAAATCGATTTGTTTGATGCACAAAAATTTTATGCTTTTGCTTAAATTTAATATATTTCTACGTCGTGGTTTTATAATAATTAAACACCCAAGTGGATGATATTTTTTAGTGTGATCATAATACGAATTCAATATTTATTTAACCCTTTAATCTCTCTATTTTTAGTGTAGAATAATTAAATATTTGCTTCTGCATCGAGGCTGTGTCTTCTTTTTACATAAAAAACATAAAAATATCGTATTTACATAAAAAACATAAAAATATCGTATTTACAAAAATAATATATATATAAACAATAAAATAATATTCTAGTACTCTTTTACATAATTTTATTTAATATTATACATTGCATTATAAGAACAAATTTCATAATTTTTATAAAAATTTATGCTGCTAAAAAATTTCAACCCCCTGAAAAGCATATTTCTGTGATTAAATATAACAGATACGCGATAATTATTATATGTGTGATTTAAAAATTGCAATCTTACTTTAACTATCAGCAGCTTTAAATGTTAATATGTATACTAAAGCTATCTGAAATACATAAGATGAATTTCATTGGGTAAAATATTAGCATTTATAATTGATATATATCTCTCGGAAAAAATATAAAAAACTCGAATCCGTAGATCCGAAAAATTCAAGACTTCTTTTTTTATATATAACTAATGGCTGTATAGATGTAAATATTATATTTTATGATGATAGAAATCATATACTAATTTTTTAATCACACCAATCAAAAATAAAAAATGTTGGATTATCTTATGGTGTGCCACAAAATAAAATAAAAAACCTTTATCTGTTTGCTATACATCTATGCTATTTAATGTTTTGTATAGAGTTTTAATAAAATCTTATATTAAATATAAATATTTTATATTCTGGAATAAACATAATATTTCTAATTATATTGAGTTTTAGTCATATTTGTAAATTACTTTTGTGCATCTTTGTATTATCGTATCTAAATGTTAAAGAAACAAATGGGATTTTCAATCTGCAATTATATTTCTATCTAATTTACATATAAAAAAATATCATCTGATTTCATAATAAATTTCTATAGAGGATTATTTAAATGTGTTTTGCTGTCTAAAACGTTATATATTATATTTGTAATAACACAATGATTCAATTTTAGCATATTACATTAAGCATATACAATGATTAATAATTTATTTAACAGTTCAACATACATATTTGAACGCTTCAATGAAAATCCAATATAAATGCGCTTTAAAACTAAGCTTTATGCTTTAATTACTGATATTTGTATATAAAGTTGCGAAGAGAAAATAATATTACATACAATCAAGTGTTTGTTGCTCGTATTTTTACTAATTCATTCTTCAAATATTATAGATAAAAGTAACGGTATTTTTTTTATACCTATATCTAAATTAAGGACTGGATAAATATTTTTTATGTGTTGTCTCTGGAGTATTTATCCTTTAAATATTTTTGTTTATATTTGTGCGAACTATATTTATTGTGTCTTAATTGAATATAAATTTTTATTCGACATTTTATTTTTATAACTTGAAAATATATATGCTGTAAATCTTTTGAAAAGTTAAAAGAACATGCAATTTGATTTATATAAAATGCATTCTTAAATTAGCTATGCATAGTCTTTAGAATTAGTATTTGCTTGCTTGAGAAGTATCTACATTGCATGTGATTCATACTCTTTTGAATTTCAAATATATATTTTGCCAATTATATAACAATACACTCTGAATTCGGTAAAAATCTATGATTTAATTTATCTATATTTTTAATTTATACATAAGCCGAAATACTTAAATCATGTTATATTATAATCATTAGTTATGAAAAAAAATTTACTCACATTGGAAGGCAATATTTTAGATCATCATAAACATAAACTCTTTTTCACGTAAAATATTCTTGAAATATGCATATATTGTATATAATATAGCAATAAAATGCATGATCAAAAACATATTCGAGGGTTGATGATCTTTATTGGTTAGTATATTAGATATTAATAACCTTGATATTATAATATTGAAAAAAAACCAGTCTCAAACTAATATAATTAACTAGAAGAACCTATATAGCACAAAAAGAAAAGGCAATTACACTTATCTGAATAGATTCAAAACAATTTGAAAAATTTATACAATATGTAATGAAAATAACTTAAAGCGTATTCTTTACTTTTGAGTGCAATAAACTAAGCTAAAAATGCTAATTGGAAAAACTTCTTATACTAGGAAGATTGTCGATATAAACAATAAATTATTTTTTCTGCATACAGGATGCAGCTTAAACAAAAAAGGTGCAATAATCATAAATATATGAGCTAAGCATTTCTATTTCGTAGAAGTGATTAAGAGTGGCATCTATATTTTTTTATGATTAGTTTATGGCAATATATAAAACTACAAGGTTGTATATTCACAGTAGAAATATCTTATAGTGCATGTAATCTAAAGTCATAGAGTATTTATATAAACCATTCCATATTTTTATTTTTGTCTTTTTAGATTATATATACCATGTCGTAATTTACTATTTTTGTGGAAGATAAAATGTGGTTCAGAATATAGAAAAGGGGATTAAACAAATATCGATTGTTAAATGTATTATGACTGATGAGAAGTTCGTAAACATTTTTGAAAGAAAAAATTATAAATTACAATATATTTTAGTTCACATTCCTAACTTTCAACATTATCATTACAATAATTATTTATATTTTTTTAAGATAAAGATAATCTTAAATATAATTTTTGATACTCCATAAATAATCTATATCTTTGTTTGTGATTTATCGACTTCTAGTATTTATTATACATAACTGCACTCAAGCAAACTAAAATTATAATGGTAACATCAATATAATAATCGATTATTTTTCCTTTCATTTTCGGATAAAGTTTATTTTTATAAATTTTATCTATTTATATGTGGTCAGTTCTTTGGAATATTGTACAATTATTTCTCACATATTTTTCCACCTTCGCCTGATCTTTCTTCATCAAAAACTGCTCTTCTTCTCACTAATGAAATGTGTTCAATTATCTTGTGAAGTGTGAAGTCTTGTGTGTATTCTTCTACTAATACCTGGATTTTTAACTCCATAACATATTTTTATGGAAAATTGTAACATTATATCCCAAGTCATTACACATGATATATTATTCTTGTTTTGAATTGAAGTAAACTAATTTATGATTTTTTTATAAAAATTAGTTTATATCGCAAATATATTACTTTGGTGATTATGTCATCAAATTGTTGAAAAAAATAGTAAAAATAAATATTGATTTCTAGCTATGTTATAAAGATGAAACTAAGAAATTATGATCTGGTAAAGATGTAAAACCATTTTTATTTGATACTATACCTAAAAGATGTTTAATTTAGCTGACATGAAGTTCTTATTTTCTTAGCATATTTCAATAATTAGTGAGATGTGATCGCAAGTGAAGCAGTTGCGTATGAACATTAGCAAAATAAAGACAAACACACGATATATACTACTGCAAAGATACATTTAAAAAAGCTTTTTTTTTAGTGCTGCTAAAGGATTAAATAAAAAACTCTGTCAAAAAACAGCTTGATGTTTGCCTTGAACAAATGAATTTGCATAAAATTACATAAACATCTAAATAAATAAATAGAACTTTATTTTAACAACTAAACATATATAAGTAGTCTATACTAAGAACGAAAATACACATAAATCAATGGTGGTGTTACTTGCATAGCATGTTTAATTAGACGGTTGGTGTTTTAATAAATTAGGAATAAAATTAGTAAAAAAATGTCGGGCTTTAAATCTAATCCCATTATATGAAATTAAACTGTGAAATAATTGTAATTCTATGTAGAAAATTTTCAATGTGAGTAATAAGAAATAGAAACCTAAATCTTATGTTTACGTGTATGGATAAGTAGTTTTAAGTAATAACATGTCTTTTCTTATTATATAAATATCAAATCAACGAATGAAATTCAAATCGAATGTTTTTTTGCAGATTGCATGTATATAATTCAATATGCGTTTTTAAGTATGTTTCCCCACGAAGTGATTGTAAAAAACCGGGGAACAACATTTAAAGATACAATATAATATAATAGGTTTATTTTATAATATAAATTTAAAATTCATATATTCGCTATTTCTAAAAATTTATATAGAAATTATTATATTTGGTATAAAAAAATATTACTTAATCCTGATAAGACTGCAAGAGATTATATATTTCTTATTATGGTTAAAGCCACTTTTTTGTCCCGCCTTTATTCTATGTCGTAGTATGGGCATGGAAACATTGAGAATTATATAATTCATTAGATGTCATACCTCATATCAATACCAATAAACTAATTTTCTTCTCTCACATGACATGTCTATAGAACCTAAGACAAAAGAAAATGTTATGTAGTCATGATGACTTATATATGTTTTCGGCGATATTCTATATCTAAAATGTAAAGTTTACCTTTTAACTGCTAAACTAGTTTTACTATTTAAATATTAATTTTTCGATAGTAAAAAATCTAAAAATATCATAATTTCTTGGCGTGTCTTAGTAAACTTTAGAAATTTAAGCCATATTCACATTACTGTCACTATATAGAATCGGGTGAAAACTAAAGATAAAATTTTGATATATATTATCTTTTTCTTGAAATAACTATATGTTTTCAAAGGAGGGGAATAAAATAGAAATCTTATAGGTGAAAAAGAAATGATAGGACAAAATAAAAATGACAAGTCTCGATTTGCAGTAATTCATTGACGTATATACGAAAAAAAAATTCTGAAATCTTAAACTGTTTTTTAAAATACATTTAGATGCGATTTTAGAGATAATTGGATGCATCTAATATATTAATTTCAAACTTAGACCAAAATATTTAAATGAACTATTTAAAAAAACACGGATATATTTGATAATAAAAATACACAAAATCTTAGCCAAAGGTTTATTTTAGAAGTTTACATGGTTTTTTTATTGGTTAGAGTTTTTCTTTTTATATGTTTAAATCTACTAAAATGTAGACAGTATGTGTGGAAAATTAAAAA
Source organism: Rhyacophila brunnea (assembly GCF_057557595.1). Classification (NCBI taxonomy): domain Eukaryota; kingdom Metazoa; phylum Arthropoda; class Insecta; order Trichoptera; family Rhyacophilidae; genus Rhyacophila; species Rhyacophila brunnea. The sequence continues at coordinate 329,531 of NW_028233335.1, forward strand.
TTCCATATTGCATCTTTTGACACTTGACCTTGTTAAATCTTTCAAAGGCTTGCATATTTACTATAGATAAATATATGGATTAATTTATTTGTGTAAATATATAAAAAACAGAAAATAATCAAAATTAATCAATCACAAACCTGCATAAATAGATCATTTATATCAATTAAATACTTTATCAGCATGTTTATAATACAAGAATTATATTTGCTATTAATTTTTCTTAAAAAGATAAGATAAAAAAAAACTTATTATGGCTATCATGATAAAATTTTATACTAATTTTTAAATAAACGAGAATAAAAACAGTTTTTTTTAAATATCTTATATTTCAAGTCATCTGGAATAACAAAGCAGCAGATGCAATCTAAATATTTATTTATTCAATACATGAAAATATAAAGCATATAAGCTATATTTTTTTATCGCTTCAATGTTATTTTTGGCATCATCTAAAGGGAATGCAAAATTTAATTTTTCTTATACGGAAACTACGTATTGTCTGATTATCATAGAATTGGAACAGAATAATTAAATTTTAAATTATTTATATCTTTTTCCCTAACTATCGTGTTTTATTATCTGTCTTTTTTGCAATATTACGTTTAAGATAAAATTTTATATTGTTTGATTTTTATATTAAGTGGTCTTTTTCTTAATTTTCTCTGTCTAACTACTTGTTTGATTATAAAAGAGATAATGTAATCAGATTCTACCGATTCATTTTTTGTATATTAAAGTTTTGATCTAAAATCGCTAAACAACTTGCAATAAATTTAGCGGACTTGTCGTTATTTCTCTATATTTAGGCTTAAAAAAAATTTATAAAAACCTTATGATTTATAACATATGAACATATAAAAATGATTTTATATCTATTATGCATAATATATATCCATAACGATTTATTATTATTCACTTTATACTGTACATCCTAATGAGACAGTTTTTAATATTTTAATTGAGTTCTTATAATTTTGAAGATTTTTGCTGGTGAAAAAACTTATCCGAACCTTTTATTTACATTTATAATTACCTATAAAACCAGGAAAGTATAATTTTTTCTTATTATATTCTAAAATAATAGTTTTAAATGTACTTATTATTTGTGTTTGTAATTAGCGCATATGTTATAACATGTGACGGTGTGGTGACACGATATCATAGAAGGTACCTGAAGGAACTAGATGTCACGAACCAGGTTAAGGCATATATTCAAACTTTGGAATTGAGAAAAACCCTTGAATTAATAGGTCTCGAAAGTGGGGAGAAGTATTGAAGAAGACTTTTAAGAGGAGAAGATAGCCGAAAGTATAAATACGCTGTGCGTACAGAGAATCGAGCAAGCTGTGCCTGAGAACAAAAACTAAAATTACGACTATAAATATGGCCCATAAATAAAAAATAATTATAAATAAATTAGAACCCATAACAAATAGCAATTCAAGAAGGACAATGATTATAGATACTTAAAGTGATATTTTAATGCATATGGTGAAAATGTTGCCGTAAACTTAAAAAAATATATGTTAATTCCCTTTGTTTTTATATTTTTTCTTATTGGGGATCCAAGCAGTGATAACTAAATAACTTAAATGCTCAATATTTGATTACATGAATTTATAGAAGAAAAGGACGATTGAGTGTAGGTCTAAGTTCGGTTAGAATAAATTAAAATTCGCTTTATCAACTATTCTGTATCTTTTAATTTTATTTATAAAGTTTTAATAGAGGTATGCATAAAAAAATCAGACGGAATTTATGCTAGAAATTTTCTATCGATTATTTTTATTGGATCATAAAAAATTACACTTGAATCCTTATTTTATTTATCTCGCAAACGATAATATAAATGCTATTTCTAAACAAAATCACTTTTTATATGCAATAGAAAGTCAAGTATTTCAAATAGATTTCAATGCTATAAAAATATGATTTTGATTTTTGTTTTGTTATCTCAAATTAGATTATAGTCATTTTTCTTATTTATATATAGCCTAGTATATGTTCGTATTTTTTAAATATTCAATATTACGAACTCATTTTCGCTTTATGATTGTACTTTATGCCGTTAGAATTTTTACTGTCTAAATTATGTAATTATTTTAAAAGCTAGTTCTATATTGATACATATCTCGCACTTTAGTTTTAGCAACATTTTTTATTATACGTCTCCACTTATAAATATCATTAATTTTCATTGACAAAAATTTTATAACTTTTTACTTTGGCAAAATAAAATCTTTTAAGCTAAATTTTTTCTAATCGTCGAAGTTTGTCGGTACTCTATATAGACTCTTTCTTTCATATGTCAAATTCGCATTTTATGTTTTTAAAATACATTTATCCCCAAAAAATATCTTTGTGAAACAGGAATACTAATCGAAGCGACATAATACCCTAAAATCAATAGGTATGTCGAAAAAACTTGAATTAATAAGTTCTAAAGGATATCGTATATGCTTAAATGCTGTGAAATAATGTGAATGTATGACGTATATATAAAGTCTATTTTGTATGCATTTGCTTGGGTAATTATGAGTAAAGGGTTTTAAGATAATTAAAATAGAAAATGAATTTAGGTAAGCTCATGGTGTTACGATTTAATAATATTTCCGAATAAATTTTTTTAATGTTTCGCATACAACAATACTTTAAAAAATGAATTTAAATTATTAGAAATTTATCAAAGAATAAGCAAATAAATTCAACTAGAATGACTTGCATATTGTTTACTGTTATTTTTTATGGCTTTATGAAGATAAATTTACAAGTTAATATCTGCAGAAAGCGTGAGAAATCATATATTCTATTGTCTTTTGTAAATCCAAGATCTTTATCCAAAAAAATCATAATGATAAAAAAATATTTAATCTTAGAGAAAACAATTAAATTTATCTACTTATTTTTCATAGCACTAGCTTATTTTAAAACCCAAAATATCATGATTTATGTATTATTTTTGACGAATTTTGTATTTTAGTTTTTTTATAATTACATATTTATTAAAATTATTAACTGTAGTTGAAATAAAATTTGTTCGGATACATAAATCAACGTTTGAACGTGACAAAAATATTGAAATAATTTTCAGTTAAACTATTGTTGTTTTTTAACATTGAAATGCTGTTACTGATACTTGTGCATTAATATACTTTTCTTGAATAGATTTAGTATAAATACTAAACAATTTAAACACATTTAATTATTGCGAAATAATCTCTCTTCTTGTATTAAATAAATATATAGATGTGTCTAAATAAATAGTTTTAAGTGATAGAAAAATTAAATATAGATGAATATTTCAAAAGAAGGAAAAAATAAATATGATTTAGTGGAAACTTTTAACATAAGGTTTGGGGAAAATGCTTCCACGTGAATTAGAAAATACAAAATAAAATCTTTATGATTATTTTAAATAGAAAGGACTTATTGTATGATTTTTTTGTTTATAATTTATTATATGGTCATTTAAAATTATAGTTACGACCATTCTAAAATATCATTCACAAATTATTGCAGAAAGGATAAGTAATTCTTTTACAAGCCGTGCTGTTGGTTAACATTGTTACAAATAACATTTAGCATAATTTGTACTAGCACTTTAGTAAAAATTTAATCATTCGAAAGGATAGTTTGAATCAATTTATAGTAGGTAATATATATTTTATTTGACTGTAAAAATAAATGTTTATTTGTTTTAATCGTAATACATCATCGAAACATCAGCAAGTATAAAAATCTTTATTTTATCTTTATGTTATCTATAATTATGATTTTTACGATTTTTTTAATATGTCAAGACTTTTTATAACAATATTATACCATATGTAATGGCTTGGGATGGGAATGGTTACAAAATTAAAAAAAAATATGTACTAGTTGTTAAAAATAATACTGAAGTAAAAGGATATATGCAAGCCCTAACAATTTGCAATACAATTGAACACATATCATTTCACTCATTAAGAGCAGTTAACAAAAATAAATCGGGGGGATATGTCAAAATATGTATAAAGGAGCTGTGTAATATTCCTAATGGACTGTATACAACTCAGTAGTTGAAATCAAAATAGGAAGAAACTTAGCCCGTAAATATAGAATAGGATTTATACACAATAAAATCTGATGATTACATCGAATAAATTAATGCAGAGATAATATTTTTTGTTCTATTACCAGTAAAATTGAATTCTTAATTTATAAATTTGAACGTTCGAAGAATTTCCCAATATTTAATTACTCTTATTTAAAAAATGATGTTTTTGAATAAACCCTAGGTAGTAATGTCCTATTGAAATAAAATTTGTGTCATGCTAATTAAAAATAGATATATAATATCCCTTGGTATATGGTGAACTGGATGGCAAAAATTAGATCCTCTAAATTATATCGTCTTTTAATCCTCGAATCAATTTGTGTAGACGTAAATTAATAATAGAAATCTGTTTTTTTGAAATGGTTAAAAAAGGTTTTATATACTATATTTAAGCAGTGGCAATGATGTTGTTGTTCAAATATTTGACTTAGAATTTATATTTCAAACGGTTCGAGGTTCAAATAATTTTCACTCAAGGGCGTTGAAAAATTATTAAACAAGTAATAAATGCTGCCTATCAGCAATATATAGAGCAAACAGTGTTAGATAGAATCGCAGTAAAAGCGATTTACACAAAAAAAACACGCGATCGTATCGCCGATACAGGTTTAATCCCAGAACGAGGATCTGTGAATTCTGTTTTATTATATAAGTATGTTTCATGTAGCGTTAACATGATTATAATAATCAATACCGTTAATATTCTCCGCATATAGGATTTAGACAAACTCTTCAAGATACAGGTTTTTGGGATTTTCAAAAAATGATGGTATAAAATTGTTGTGATTAGAAAAAACTAAAATTTCTCAAGATGATCCGAGATTTTATGCAAAATGAATTGAAATTTTGAAAAATATCTTAATATACGATTTGATACATATATAGTCACAGTAAACATATCCTGAACAGAACTTCGTCATATATTGCTAAATAAATTTTCTTTATGCGTCGAAATTATTTGTAATCTAATGTTCCTATGAATTAAAAATTTTAAATATATACGAAAAAGTTTAAAAAAACTCTTTGCCATAGACTTACAGTATTCCAAGAAAGTTCAACATATCATGGGTTATATATAGCGCAAAAAATATTTTATCGTTGTATTATTTATGACAGAAAAATCTTCTATTCTGAACTTTAAAAAGTATAAATTATAAATGTATAATGTAATAACAATGATTACACACGCAAATCAATAACATGGAATTAATAATGATGTAATAAAATATAGAAAAATAAAATTGGGATGCATTTACAATGTCAAAAGTTTATGTGTATTACATCCTGACAGATCTCGATATTTAAAAATCTAAGTAATATGCAAAAAAAAAACACGCTTGAGCAAACAAGTATGAATAAGAATAATCTGATTGATGCAATCATAAAAGTCTTTGAGGCAAAGATTACCAGTAAAATTGCTCCTAATTCAGAATATGTACTACACGGAAACCGAATCAAATCACAAATTATGTATAAATTTTATAGTTAAAACACTGAAATGGCCATAAAGACTCAATACAGTTTTTTTATAAAATGGTAAAGATCAAGATAAAAAATTTTCATGATCACATTAAATGACGATTATATAAGAATAGGGACAGTACAATGATATATATAGTATTTAGAGATTCTTTTATAATACCAGATTTTCAACTTTACAGCATCTAAATGTTTTAAAAAATAAATATTCTAGCTAAGTAAGGCGATGAATATCTTTTCATAGGCATATTAGTAGCTTATTTTCAAATTTAAGATAATATCCGCAAGAAAAAAAATATTTCTAATGCATTTTCACACAATAAATGATAATTAATCATGATAGACAAAAATATTTGAATATCATTCTTTTATTGTCCAAATCTTTCTACTAAGATATAAAAAATTCGATTTCTTATTTTATATACTAAAAAATTACTATATGAAATACTTTAAGACATCGATGCATAATTTTTTGAATATTTCATTTTATAATATATTAAAAATTATAGATATTAGTATTACTCGTTAGAAAGCTATATTTTTTTTACCATATAAAATCCAATATTTATCCTATAAAAAATATAAATTTTGCATCATATTTAAGTTGTCTGGGATGAATTTAGATATAAAATGTTATAGTATGTCTAAAATATTTATTCAAGGCTTCTTTTTATACTTCCATCTAAAATTTCGAATTTCAGTGTTTGTTGATAATTTATACATATACTTTTAACATGTTTCCAATCCACATATATCATTTACTTAGAATATCAAACACACATCATATTTATAAAAAATTCTAGTCGATCTAAAAATATCTAGTTTATAAAATATTTATTTGTATATATTTTTTAAATGCTATAAAATACGTTTTCACAATGATTTATATAATAAAAATTTACTATTGCTTTTCATCACATCTTTTTTAAGTAAAAAGCTATAATTTTTTAATAACTTTCCGCTTCCAACTATAATAAAAGAAAAAAGCAGTGTTACAAAACAAATAGTCATATTAAAAATGTGATTGTGTATTCGTAATTAATCGGAAATAATGATAATAGAAGCTCTCGTAAAAAACAGCTTTTAATTGAAATAGAGATAATATTATGAAATTCTTTAGAACTAGATAAAGCGACATGCATTCAAGATAATAATATCTTATAAAATTACAAATTTATAAAATCGCATATAATGAATTTCATTTATCTTTTATTACAACTATCATTGTAGTTCATACTTCTCTAATATTTTAACACTTGAATTATCTATATGCCATGATACGTTAATTTGAATAAAATAATTAATATTATGATTATATCAATGATAAATACCAATCATATTTATTTTCAATTTTCTCTTATAGGTTAGAAATTGTTTATAAAAATTTATGGAACTTATAAATAAAGTTAAAAATCCCGGACAAAGTAGAAACATATATGCAAGCTCCAATACTCCGCAAGACACTAAATTCATCTCATTTGTGATAAGAAGAGCAGTTAATGAAGATAAGTTACGGGAAGGTGCAAAAGATGCATCATGGAGTTATGCAATATTCTCAATGGGCTGACCACGTCTAAATAGATATTATTGATAAAAATAATTAACCCATATATGTTTAAAGGTATTTATATAGACATAGAATTTATAGTAAAACAACTAAAAAATGACACAAAACACATAAAAATTTGATTTATAACCTGTAAATTGGATTTAAATCGACATAATTGATTTTTTATAATGCATCGTTGAAAAATTAACTGTTTTTAAAATTTAATAAAGCGAAATAATTACAGATCGTCGTATTTCAAAATTAAATTTAATCTGTGACAAAGATCTATTAAAAATGTTTAAAAAAAAATTTATAGAATTAAGTACCTTATAAATTGTGTAATATATTATAGACAAAAAAATTACATGTAATAGACATTTATATCAAATATTTTCTTTTATATTGTAATTAGAAAAAAAGAAGAATTGCACGTAAAACCATCTATTCATGTTTATGAATGGATTTTTTATACTATAAACACTTCTTAATATTGTCAAGTATCTTATGTGACTGGAATAAAAAATATGTTTAAAACAATCTAATATTTAATAATTTAATGAATATTTTTTTGAATGATAATTGTTCAAATATTATAATTTAAGAATACAAGTAATAATATTTAAATATCTAATTTTTTCTAAAAAAAATTTTTTAGCACATGATAAATTTAACAACAAATCTTAGTATGTTTAGGTATATTCTAATCATATTGATCTAGTACAATTATATTCACGATATTTGTATCGATTATTATTTAAGAAATTATAATTGGAATTTGTTATAAACCAGTCACATATGATGAGATATAAACTAAAAATAAAACACAAAAAAAAACTATCATATGAATTAAAACTTCTAAAATCACTATCTTATTAACATTCTGTATGCACAGCATAGAAGCATAAGCTCTTAATTTTTTTATTGTCCTCTAGTAACATAAATAAATTCAAGATTGGACGTATTTTATTACTAATGCGCGCAATACAAAGGTTTATTGTTTGATAAATTTACAAGCTTATTAAAAATCTATCTGATTATAAAATTTAGTGTAACTTACTTTCAATCATGGTTAAATAATATTTAAAATTTATATGCTATTAGATTTAGTAGTATGTACATATTTCAAATTTTATTTTTATAAAAAAATATCACAAAATGTTATTATTTCATGCCAAGTATTTTATAAAAAAAATATATAAAATAGAATAAGTTTTTACAAATTTTTCTTGATAGTTAACTGATAATAAAAATGATTATGTAAGGATTCGTGAATTATAAATTTTTAATGTGAAGTTTGCAATGAATATTTTATCTTCATAAATACATTATGTGACATAGAGTAATTATAAGCCAAAAAATATATTGGCACAAAATAAAACATATAGAAAATCTTAAAATAGATCTATAAAATATATATGTGCCTATAGGTTTAAATAAAAGGGAAATCAAAGATTTATATAACACTAAATGTGCTGTCATTCTAGCTACTAAGATTATAGCGTAAATTATTGTATATTATTTTAATTTCTAAATCACTGTGAATTCCTTGAAAATTCTCTATATAAGATGTAGAAACAAGCTTTAAAACTGATCAATAGCATAAGATATCGAATATGTGTTGCCATGTATAACTATGGGACCAGAAGGGATGTAAAAAGTAAAACATTTATATAATGATGTGTATTTCAATGCATAAACATCCCAAGATAATAATCGATTGGATAAAAGTCATTATAGTTATAGGAATTCGATATTCTTATGTGTATTTTAATTAAGATAAAGATATTTAAAAAAGTATTTATTAATCAGTTTAAATATAAGTTTCTGTTTATAAACTATAGCATAAAGATATTTTTATAAAAATAAGACTTGCAATGGAATCAGAAGGTCAAATGTTATTAATTTAGCGAAAGTAAAACTTCGATAGTTCTTTTATGGTTAGAAATTAAAAATATGAAAATGTGTGTTAAAAAAAACTATTGTTTGATAAGGGATAAACAATAACCTCTCGATTACTCAAATTTTATCCGGTTGCTAGTTACGCATAATAAATATTAAATTTACGCTTCTGCATATATGAAACAGATTTTATGCTAGAAAACTTATTAACTTGTGCTTTGAGCATGAATTAATAAAATAAAAAGAAGTAGAAATAACATTAGCTAACAACAAGATTAAATGGTTTTAATTAGCTATCAAAAATTAAACGATACAAATTTAGAGCATCAAAAATATGAAGCTGAAGCCGGACCTACACACAATATCATCTTTAATAACGTTATGTAATGTATATCGAAAGAACTGGTAAATTAACAAATACCATATAACAGATGATATTGAAATTTGTGGTAAGCAATCCTTTTTAAAGTAATATCGACTTTTCACTATACGCTTTTCTATGGCTAAATATATATAAGCCCATAAATCAATTTAATACATCTTATTTATTGTATTTTTCTAGCAAAATGTATTGATAGGACACAAATTATAACATTATATTTACTTAAACATGAAATTGCGATATTTTAAAACATTTGCACAATTATTCTAAATCAATTACAAATTTTATATACGTTTTACAGATCAAAATTAGATGGAAATATTATATAAATTAATGACTCTAGGCATATTTACAATCTAATATAAAGATAACTAATATAATATCTTTCAGAACTGGAAAAAAACATTATATTGCGTATTCTAGAAAGTATAGAATTTTTTTTATATATTAGTTGTATTATCCCGAATCTAAGAATAATACACCTTTTAAATTAAATTAATTAAATTTAATGTGAAAAATCTATTGAAAGTAACGTGGATTCATTGACGAATAACAACTGTTCGTGTACTAATTAAAATATTTTAGCTTCTACATTTCATATCGATGGCTTTTGTAAAAAACAATCATTGATTACTTTAAAAGCCTATATTTGACAATCAATTTATAAATACTGTATGTAAGCAACGAATTTTAAACCCCTGCTAAACCCAGATGAAAAAATTTCAATATTAAAATTACAAATTTTGGAAATGTTATCTTGTTTTTATTATGCTCAACTGTATTAGTAGATATTAAAAAAATCATGTCATTGAATATTATCTATTTATAGGGATATTTCACTTTTAAAAACTCATAATCGAAAACATATAATAACCAGGTATAGTCATTTTTTGATTTGAAAAACATATATTCATTAACATATTCATGATTTTTTTGCATTATCATTTATAAATCTATATAACAAAACACTTTTTTATAAAAAGAACAACACCTTTATATTTAATATAGTGGTTTGTATATATTTCTTACTTATGTTTAACAAAATAAATTTATAATAAAAAAATGGATTTTTAGGCAATCATAAAAATACTTATTTACAACGAAACAATATGTAAAATTACATTCAATGAAAATAAATCAATAAAATGTCTTTAAGATGTCTATATGTAATATTTTTTTATAATTTATATTGATTTTGCTTTGTTGCAAATACTAAAAAAGAAGATTTAGATGGCATGATTTAAAATTAATCTCCAGATCTAATATGAGATTGATTATTGCTATTTATATAGCACATATGCAGTAGAAAATATTTTAACTATTATATGTGTGAAGTTGCACAGAGATCAAATTTTATCTAAAAATAATTTTATAAATTGCATTTCGCTGGTATTAAAAAAAAAACTACCTATACAAAAAAATGATTTTTTTTAAGTTTCCGCTGCAAATATATTTTAGGTATCATATTTATTTTATAAAATGTGTTTTACATTTGGCGACTGAATAATATTAGCAGTGAAACAATACAGGTTTGCAATAAAATATTTTACGAGTATAATGATAATTTTTAAATCTTATTACTGCATGCATAAATTTCCATATTATACATATTGTGTTGAAATAACATAAGGTTATGTTTCACATATTTCATTGCGTCCTCCATAAACATATCGCTAGATACAATTACTTTATTTTGTATCTCAAAAATAAGTAGTGATTGAACAGAGATTCATAATATTATCAATATATAATTTTAGAATCGAATTCTCCAAAATAATGATTCTATGATATATTATCGGATACTATTAACAGAATATTTGTGGCTCATTTTTTCAAAATTAAAGTTGCTTCAACCCGTCCCAATTCTTTAATTTTCCACATCATATTTATTAAATTTTCTGATAAATAAAGTTTTTTATTTTGTATAAATTGATTTCATTGATCTAGAATATGTTGCAAAAATATATTTTTATTCCATTTCATTCTAAATACAGAGAAAGATAAAGAATATGTAAATCTACGCAACTACAAAATATAGATATAATTATACACTTTTTTTTACGGAATTATTATTTCCCTGGTCTACTTTAAGCAATCGAACTTAAACTCATGATACGTTTGAAAGTAGTAATATGAAACTGTTTTTAAAGTAAAGCCAAAAAAAATCCATTAAGTTCTAGACATCTTAAAGAAATATTTATATTTATTTATATACAAATATGTTCTAATATGGTGATATGCTACAATACAATTACCTAATTTATATTTGCTGAAATATGCAAAAAATACATTATGACTATGTAAAAACAATAAGTTGTAGTTTTAATCAGTAAAAAATATAATTTGCAGTGAAAAAGCAGATATTTTTTTAGACCGATAGAAAATTGATATACAAAAAAAATTAGTTCAATTTTTCTACGATTAATATTATACAAAAAAATATTGATAAGAATGGTTTTATTTATTTTAACCAATTCAATGATATCTTTTCTTCGTTATTTCATTCTTTTATATTCTATTTTTTATTTTGATGCGTACTTATGTACGGTAATAAGATAAAAGTCACTTAGTTATGATTTTTAATTGCGATAAGAAAATTAAACATTTATAATGTTGTGTTCTGCGTTTTGAAATTATTAAACATAAGATAAATTTAATTATAGCATTATAAAAAACCAAACTACAATTATTACCGTTTGTCTCATATAAATATTTCTATACGTCTATTATATATTAAAAAAAATACTTAAGAACTACCTTTTACCAATAATAAAATAGAAATACTATTTGCGACATTTCACGAACAAATAAATTATCTATTCGTAAAATTTAACGAAGTGTAAATACCTTTGTAAGAAATAAATTTGGATTCAGTATTTAATAATGGTTTACTACCGTTCTCTGAATTTACGGATTTTACCAAAAAAAAAGCAATATAACACATACAAAATACATCCAGTTTATATAAGGTTTATAATAAGTATATCACAAATGTTTATAACTAGCATAAGTTGTCGTGTTTTTTTGGTAATTTTAGACCTTTTGACAATCATAAGTAAACATCATAATTTGAGACAGAGATATTTATTACGAATTTTTTTACCCACGTATTTCGATCTTTATTGGCTTTCTGAGAACTTAAATTCACAAAGTATTTGTTCGTATTAAAAAAATAAAAAGAACTAATTAGATACATGTGCGATTTCAATCTATAGTTAGATGTGATTCTATGTTTTTATAGTTATTCAATAAGAACTTTATAATACTCTATATAATATTTTTGACTCACTCTTCTGCACATATCTGCATCTTTAATATATTCATCTATACATAATCTCTAAAGACTTATTATTTTAGTGTCTTCTCTGATCTTATAGTTTGTGTGGCTGCTTCCGTTATAGTTAGCCTTCCAAACTCCTTCATATACGAGTTATGATATTCTGTATCCATGCTATCCCAAGGTGAACCGTTCGTTAATATTCTGATCTTCATTTATAAATTAGGGAGACTAAGTTATCTAACTTTTCAATTTTTTTTAGCTTCAAATTTATTTTATCTATATGTTTATCAATAATCCTTTTCCTTATTTCTATTATCAAGAAAGGATTTTTACACCATCAACAAAAATGTCACTTAAATTTTATGATTTTTTGTATCCATATTTTTTTTTCTATCGACTTTTTTATGGTGCTGGTGAATTTGTTTCAATCTTAAACTTGAGATATTTATTTCTATCTTCGAATTTTATTGGTTTTTTTGAGAGTATACAGTTTATATAAATAGAAACTTTCTTTTTCGTTCGTGTAGGTCTAGGTCAAGCTTCCTTCACATTAAGTTGCTAGTTGTTCATTCTTTCTATATTTTATTCAATTGTGTTGACATTTTGACTAATCTCCTTTGAATAGTTCATATCTTAAATGAAACATAATCTTGCTTATTTTTTGAACTAATCTACAAGATATAGATCTAGTTTTTAGATCCGACAATTGTAATCATTGAGTTGTTGTAGATACTGAAAGATTTTTCATAACGTTTTTTTTCTTATATTTTATGCATTAAACATTTTTTTTGCTACAACTTAATATATTTTATGGATAGATTGTTGTTGTGTTGTTTCAATGAAAAAATATGTTTAAAAAATATCGATGTTTTTTCTTGCTTCCATAATGTACATGAGTTCTATTGTTGATGGTATTTTTTGATTGTTGACAAGTGTCTTATCAAGATTAACGGCAATTTTCTGTATAGAAGATTCTAAATAAATTTGCTCTATTTATATTTAACTTTTTAAAAAAATATTATCTCATTCTCTTGCCGACTGTAAGTTAATATTTTCATTCTCGTTTAAAAAAAATTTTTGATTAACTCTTGTAGCAAAGTCTTTTGTTTCATATTTTAAAACGCCTAAATAGATTTTTTATTAGTATTTTGCGTGCTCGATTTATTCTTTATTTAGTTTTTGCTGTCAACGTTTGTTTAAACTAGATTTGGAATGCTTGTTATAATTTCTCTAAAATATAGCAAATGTTATATCTTTTTCCTCTGATATACTATTTTCATGTACACAGAGGTATGAATATCTGACTAACCAAATATTAAATCCAAATATTCAACAACTACTATTATTTGTTTCAGATTCATTTTATTTTTTTCTAGTCCTATGCAATCACTGATATGTACTGTTTTTTCGTCATTTTTTTGTTTTACTAGTATTTGGTCGCAAGCTTCAGATCAATAATAATAAGAAATAATTTATTATGAATAATTCATCTATAAGTTTTTTTTCGAGTGATTTAAACGTCGATTACATAAAACAATGGATCCTTACACACGGCAAATAGAAGTTGCAATATACTAGCTCTGAGCATTAAATAAATCTTCTACTTTTCAGAATTATTTTTTTCCTTGATGTATAATAAAATACCCATATACTCGTTAATACACTTATAAAGCTGTATAAACACTCTTTATGATCGAGTTTTACCATCAGCGTAAATAAACAGAAATGAATAACTAGAAGCTGTTTTACGCTATATTCCGTTTTTATTACCTTGTTCAGTAGCTTTGTCTACAGATTCTTTACAAGTCATGAGTACTAGTTGATTTTCAGACAAATGGTTACGCCTTTACACTTAAAACTACTAGAATATCCTCATAATTTATTTTTCTAATTTATATTATATTTTCATGTATGTTATGGGCTCAAATTTTATAACCAATTGTATCAGGTTACTATAAATGTTATTTATTTTTATAATCATTCTTTTCCTTATTTTCTTGCAAATCGTCTCAACAATATTATCATAATTTAATAGTACAAATATGTCATTTCTTTATATAAATTTATAGATCCCCTCAGGCGATGCATTTTTAATATTAGGCCGAAAGTTAATAAAATTTTATTAATTATTTTGAAAGTCAACTTAAAAACACATAATTTCTTTATACAATAGAATCAAATAGATACTTATTAAACATCTTTTTTATATTATTTTATTCATACTTATTCGGGCAAAATCCTCCAATTTATTTCTGCTCAACGTTTATTGTTTTTTTTCCTATAAAAAAAATTTGGATAAAATTATCTTTCTTGCTATTCATATTAATTTATGCCTGCTGGTATTATCTTCTTGATATTTATCCGTCTTTTTATTAATTTTTATATGTATTTTGCATACATCTTTTCTATTATTAACTTATAGTAATCCAATTTTCGTCCAAGATTTTGGGATAAAGTCGCTTAATTTAACGCTGTTTATAAATTTTTTTTGAGCTGTTGATTCTTGTGCTATATAAATCTCAAAGATGTTCAATAAATGGCAGTGTTTGTATTAAATATTCTTGCATGTATAAAAATTCCTTTTATAGTGAATATTATCTTTTTTGGTGAGATTATCGGAGGTAAACTGAATCCTCTGTAATATCTAAGGATTTAATTATATATTTAGAATGTTTGACACTAGTAATTCTCTATACGAAATTAGACATATATTCTATCACTTACTCTTTTACTTGTGAGATTTTACTTTCTTTGTTCTTGCAAATATACACATCTAATGATATCTAACTGTAGAGTACATTTTATATTACTTTGATTTAAGTTTTAGAAAAATTTTCTGTGTCAAAATTTTGTTGTGGTTTAAAATATAATCGCTTTATATTTTTTTTGAAGTTTCGCAATCAAATTTACGTTCGGGTCTTGCGGTTTTTGTTGTCTTTTATTCTTTCATTGTCTAGCTTCGGTACTTGTTTATAAGATAAGAGCGTTGTAAATTTTTTATTATAGTAATTCACATTTTCTGCGTCAAAGGCGTGGCATATTCTCAAACGTGATCGGATTGATTTATAAGAATCCTGAAAAAGAAAATATTTTGAAAAGAGAATATACAGATAATATACTAAAAGAGCAAGTTCTTATATCGAAATTTATTTTATAAAGTAATTTCTTCATTTATTGAACTCTTCGTTCCTTATAAAATTAATGCGTATGATTTTGCTACTTTAGTTCTTTTTCCTGGTTTTTCTATTATAAATTTATTAAAACTGTTATAACCATGATTACAGGTATTTATATATGGGATAATTTTCTTTTTATCGATTTTATCTATTTAGACGTGGTCAGCGTGTTGGGAATATTTCACAACTCTTTGATGCATCTTTTGACACCTTCCCCTGATCTATCTTCATCAACTGCTCATTCTTTCTCAAATGAGATGAGTTCAAGTATCTTGCGGAGTGTGAGAGCTTGTATATATGCTTCTTCTATATCCGGAAATTTTGACACAAAAAATATCTATGATAATATACATCATAAATAAATAAATAAAAAAATAATTTATCTCGTATTTCATATATACAATTTTATATACGAAGATGAAGCTTTTTGCAAACAAAATTAAAAATTATATGCGAGAAAAATATGATCATGAATAGTAAACTCGTATCAGTTCAGATACAAATTTTTTATAATATTTAAAACAGACAGTTTTACATTTGAAAAGATCTACAGCAAGTCATTGAGATTTACATATACTATTGATATAAGAATAATTTGTTTTAGACGGAAAATAAATGAGTTGATGGGATAAAGATACTTAGTGAAGTAAAGTCTATTCTAAAATGCAAGAAGTTGTATCACAAGTATGTTACACATTCTATAGATCCTTTTCTATGAATTATATAATCAATTTTCAGCTATTAAGTAAAGGCTTGTGGAAATACTAGCTAATAAAAGTTTAAAAGAGAAGAATGCAACTTTATATCATAAAAAATCATACAAAGATATTTTTAGTAGGTAGATTGCATGTTTTTTTTACAATGTATTTTTCTATTTTATAAGGCTTATTGGAGACATCTCAATGCTTATTTATTGCTGAAAAAGACAATCAAATCATGTTTTCTGAATATGCACAAAATTAGAAGCATTTAATTCAATAGTACAATCAGATCCATTAGGATACTACGAAAAAAAAATTGTAATTATCCACAAAGGTCTGATATAATGATGCTATTATGCATATGTTACTTAATTAATATTGCAGATCCATATTTCTTTCTTTTTTATCATACTATTGCAAATTTTTATAATTAATAAAAAGATTTAATAACCTTTTTCAAGGATTTTTGCTACAGTTAAAGAGCTTAGCTCATTAAAAACATAACATATTAATATTTGATGATTTTAAGAGTTAAATTTTATAAAATAAATATCATCCTTAGATTAAAAAATTACTAGAATATTCTTCAATTTTTTTTCTTTTAAAAAATAGGTATACTGTTCTTATAGAATATATACCGAAAGTAAATGCTTACGATATTCCGTATCATCAATGATGACATACATTATACAGGAATAAAAAAATTCTGCGATAAATTTTTTTTAGTTTTTTGTAATATAGTTATATTGGAATATCTACATTTTTTATATATTTAATTCGAGTAACCGGGTAGGTTTGTTCTAATCGATTTTTGATTATTGTGGCCGTTTAAATATTATCTGTCATTCCTCTTTGTTTATATGTGAAAACGGTTGATATTAGATGTTTTTATATAGCTTTGATTACATATGCACATGATTTGGCTGAAAATGACCATTTTATTTGTTGAATATATAATACTCAAATGAAATTGCGTTCGTATCGCCAAGAAAGTGTAGTAGAGCCTAAATTATTAGAAGTAATTTTAAAATAAAGATTATCATTAAAATTATTATAAACTATGTTTATGTGGCCAACTAAATATCATCTAGATTTTTTTGGGGCATAAATATTTGAGTAATGTTTTTTTAGATACAATTAAATATATAAAATTGCTAAAGAATGTGTTTTATATATTTAATGGGATTGTTCTAATGAATAATTAACTAATTCTAATAACTTGATATACTTTAATTAGGGTTTGGAATACATTGATAGGGTATATTAGTTAATATTAGTCTGATTGAAATAACTAAAGTGACCAATATTTGTCTTTTATCATACTTTTAGCTTAGTACCTCTTGATTTTTTCATATAAGGCTGCAGAATTTGTTTTTTTTTATTTGGGGATAATACAGTAATATATCACATCCGAACTTTTTTGGTAGTCAAATTTATTTTATATATTTTTTGTTCTTTTATCCTCTGAATAGATTTAAGATCTTTGAATTTAAACTATCTCCTTTAATTTTTTTATCATAATAAAAGACAGTTCGATTTTTTGTTTGTGCAATTTTCATAACATTTTATATAATCATTTTCAAAGTCCAATTTCATTATATTTAAATTTAAATTATAATCTAGACCACCCTTTTCAATTGGATTTTTCTTGTGTAATTGAATATGTTTATAAGCTTACCACGATCAGAAAATTACATGTATTTCATCAAATATTTTATCCATTGTGTTTTAGATATATTACTTAAAATGATTATCTATTTCATTAGTTTGCAATGTTAATTAGGGGCTGTTTGCTTCTTAGAAATCTTTATCACAAACATTTGTATTTTTTATAATCCAATCCTTCAAGAATGAACGACAAGAGTGTAAAAAGATTTTATAACGAAAAAAACAATATAAAATCTAGTCGAGGTTAATAAATAGGGAAGTAATTCGTGAAATAATATCCTGCTGCTGTAAGATGGATTGGCCAGAGATTTAAGACCTATCACCAGGTGAATTGATAAAATGGATGAGAAGCTTTGATGGATAAAATGTGGTGTTGCATCATGCTGATAATTGAAAGGTAATTTTGGTTTTTTTTATACGACCAAGGCGATGCAAAAAAATTGTCTGAACATGTTTATCATTTGCTCGAATCTTAAATAAATTTATAATTTAATCTTGAATTTTTTAATAAAAATATATACTGATACATCTTTTTTACTCTTTGCTTCTTTCAAACAAACTTAGTATCATTAATCTGACTATAATTATCCAATAAATTTCCAATTATTTAATTTCAAAACAAAAGTGACAATTAAAAATAAATGAATATATGTTGTTGGGAAATTTGATATATAATATTTAATTTGTTAAATACACAAAAAAATTTTTATTGAATAAAAATACGGTCTTTTCAAGCTGGTTTTAACGAATACCTTTTTTATAATATCAAAGTTTAATTTATACAGAAAATATTAAGGTTGCAACTGTGATCATTTTCACAAAAGTATAGATTCTATTTTATTAAAAGGTTTTTTTAAATTGTATTTCTAAATGTAACAAAATAATTAATTCTGTCTATTTGAATAGCTATAATTTATATAATTATATCCCATGATTTATTAGATTAAACCACACCTAATATTTATAAAAAAATATTATTTATTTATGTGTCGCGGCACAAAAGAAATTCAATCGAATACAATTTTATTGATTTAAAAATTATTTAAAATCTTTTTGTAGAAATAAATTACTTTTTTACAATTATATAAATAAGAATTCATTTGCATATCATAACTTTGTTAGAAAATTATTTCAAAAGAGATAATTATGTGGTAAATAAATTATTTTCAGTACTAGGAATGAATTTTAGAAACTATAAAAAACCTGATAAAATCTATATCAAATTATAATTCCACTAGGCAATCTAAAAATAAATACACAGGAAAAAAATAAAATTATCAAATATTGAAATAAATATAAATTTCATGTTGATAAAAATCACAACATATAAAATATAAAAATTTTTGAGATTTTAAATTTATTGTTCTTAGAATATAAATAATTCTGGATATACACCTTCAAATAAAACATAATTAAATATGGAAATAGACTGGGGTTTTGTAACCAATAATTTTGTGTTTTTTTGTCGCAGTTATATTATAGTCTAGTACTATTTATCATAATTATAGTTTTCCTTTGAAACTTTTTTTTATTTTAAAAATAAATGAAGGTCAAAATTAGAATATAGTTAATAGTTTTATTATTTAACAGATCAAATTTTTATTTATTATTTTTTAGTAAAGAATAAAAAATTGGGTTTTATAATAGGTTTTCTGACAGATAAATAAATGTTAAATATAACTTTGTGCAAAATTATCATAGGAAAATGCAATAAATATTTTAACCAAAAGTATAACATTTTATTTTATTAAATTATTTGCATATATATACCTCACAGTGACTAGCTTTTTCATAAAAATAAAATAAATTTTGCAGATAAAATAAAAGATGATCAACAAAAAATTATTGACAGACGAGAAAGGGATTATATTAATATTTTTGTATCTTTGTATTTATTTTACCGTGAAATACATCTAGCCATTTTCTATGGATCATCTTTGATTTTTGTTTATTTTTAACTTATGCTTATCGTTTCTCTTAATATATTCGCTTCCCTATGTAAAAAACATTAAATTTCATAAAAATTATAAAATAAACTGTATTTACAAACACTGCTTTTTTATATATAAAAAAATTAAATTTATAATTTCAACTGACAATATTTTTATCATTTAAATTGGTTTAGAAGATAAAATATATCTGTATATATTTTTAAAAAAATATCAGATATGATCAATAATATAAAAATTATTATAATGTATATTTCTAGCTTTACAAAACAGAATTCAGACATGCAAAAATATACCATAAATATTGCTTAATTAAAAATAGTCAATTTTTTGAAATATGCCATCTTTATACTAACACGGAAACCCATTTTTATCTATGCTGATATTATTTTTTGTTTTTAATTATTTAAATTTGATTATAACGATCTTTGTGTCGCAGTATAGACCAATATGGTAACATTAGATATAAATAAAATCTTTTCTTAATAATTTAATTTTAAATATCTAACATATTGCGCGGCATGTAAAAATTAAACATTCAAATTTTATGACGGTTTTTTAATAAAAAAAATAAAAATATTATTTTAAATTTACCATTGGAAATCCACAAGCATAAAAAATAATGGGGAATTGTATTATAACTACAAATAACAATCAGGACTGTCTAATTTGTTATTTTGTATATTTTTTCATTCATAAACAAAATTAACTATTGGATTTATATCATTTCCGAAATAATAAACACATTTTTATGTAGATGATGTGATATTTGGCAGAAAATCATGCAATGATCGAATTCCATATATCTCGAAGAAATAACCTTTCCAATATCTTTGCTTCTGGAGTAATTTTTAGATAGCTAATTTTTCATTAGTGCTAATTGAATAACTTTTCACGTCGTTCTACTATTTAAAAGTACCCTCTTATACGATAATGGGAACAAATAAATGATAAATACACATTGAAAAATTAATTCTGGTGTATTTCTGGGAATAAAAAAACACCAATCTGCGCATTAAAAACATACATTAAGTAGATTTATAAAGTTTATAGTGTTATCAGTGGTACAACATACATTTTTGTTACAGTCTTTTAAAAGTTTGTGGATCTGCATCGATTTTTGATATTTAGCTGTGATGGGTAATATAGTTTCTTATCCTTGTGAGTATCTTCCGTTTTAAGATCTTAAATTTTTTCTGTACTTCTACTAATTTATAATTATCTTGAATAGAAGAATTTGATTAAAATCTAATGTTTCTGATCTTAGTCATGTTCAAATTCTATATATTAGTTGCGTGTTGCTTCCAATTCCATAGCAACAATCTTCTTGGTTTTGTGTATGTCATAAAGATCCAAGAGATGGGTATTTGTGTTTACTATGGTCTGAAAATTAGAGGCGGCGTCATGTTCAATATTATATGATTCATCAGCCAATATATGTATCATAAAATGTGTTTCATTTCATCTTGATTCATGGTCTTTCAAATAAGTCTTTAGCTTCATCATTGTAGTGTAAATATCCAAATACCGATATTTCTTTATTCTGCAAATAATAATATTTCTTAGATTTTCCGAGTTTTTTATGTTCACATTTTTCTTTGATAATCTTGTAATAGATTCATAATTGAATTTTTTTTGTTTTTTCTTTCTATAATATTTACATTTTATGTACTACGGCATTTAATCTGAATTTTTATACATCTTCATATCCTGTTCGTTTTTATTTTATTTGTTTGAGGAATAACATTCTCTGTCTTTATATTGGATTGCAGTTCTAATTCTTGATTCATAATTTCTTAGGGTTTCTCAATAAACAACATATTGTTAAAATAAGATCATTAATTTCTTTTAATAATGATACGGAATAAATTTAATTTTATAGTATCTTATACTGCTAATAATCTTCTTCAAAGCTGTAGTTTAATCGATTCCAATATATACTCATTATATACATTGAGCTTCTATCATACCGTAAAAAAAATATGTGCTCCGTTATTTTAATAATTCACAATTGATAATTGTTGGTAAGCTTCTATTTTAATAAGATTTTATCTCATTTAATTTTTTAAGACTGATTTGTTGAATAAAATTTTTTATTCCAATGCCTAAAATATAATTTTATTACATAATGCAAGTTATTTGCTTTTAGTTTTAACAAAAAATATTTTTTTTAGCGTAATTATAAAGATTTTTACTCATATTACTAGAATCAGTTATTTAATACTCTAGTTATATGCGACATATTTACCATGAATGGTGCACCTAAACCGCTTAAGATTCAAAAATCTCTATATCAAGGATAATATTTTTGATTATACGCTAAAAAATTATTTGTCATTGTTACTTGATAGAATAAAATTCCGTTTTTTTATAGCGGAATATATATTTCTTGAAATTACGCACATTTCCAAGTGTTAGAAACAAATTTATATATATTTAAATTATATTTTTAGATTTTATCTTAAAGCATCTGAGCAGGTTAAAATATTATTTATCATCTATTTTCTTCATTGGGAAAAAGCACTTAAATGACAATGTAAAAACTTATAGATAAATAAGCGTTACAAATGTTAAAAAATAGTCCGAGATATGATCAGATAAAAATGACATTAGGCTATATATTTATAGTTCTTATTGAGATATGAAATATTATATGCCGAATGCAACAAATATGAAGTAAAAACTACACTGAAAACAGTTTTTTATTTTTTCTTAGTATATAAACATTTTTAACGCATAAACTGTATCCCAATAAAACCTTTATACGCTATTTTTAAATTGTAGAAAAATATGATTGTATAAATTAATGATATTTACTAAAGCTAGGAATAAATCTTTTTCGGCATTAACATGTAGAAAATATAGCAATTGTGGTTCTTTATAATATCTTCAATAGAAAATAAAATCAACTACGCTATATGCATCAATGACTCCAGATTGTTGTTTTGGATTTAAGAAAACACTCTTACATAATTTTAAGGTTTATAATATATTATCTTTGACTAAAGACATTTATTGCGTAAAATGCATCATGTAATATGTTTTTTGTTTCTTAATACAAGGTTTTTACAAAGTTTTAGCAAAAAAGTAAATTAAAAAAAAGAAGTTTATGTTAAACATAGGAATAAATATGAAACTAGTCCATATCTTTTGAATTTATCATAGATATAATTTCTGTTATAAAAAATGTTTTCTTGCTCGACGTGATTTTATCTTAACAAGCTTGGTACATTACATTATGCCAAAGTTAAGAATAAGCTTATTAATCGTATATTAAAATTACATATATTGACAAAAATTTAAAACTTATTCGTTGAAAATTTGTTGTGAATATTTAGATGTTGAGAAAATATGTTTTTTATCGTGTTATATTTGCCTAAAAAATATAAAATGCAACAATAAATATTTTAATATCTATATTTTTTTTGCAATATGCTATATTTATATGTGTATAATGTTTACATTAAGCAGAATCTAAATACAAGTTAATGTAAAATATGT
The DNA here is from genome assembly GCF_057557595.1 of Rhyacophila brunnea. NCBI lineage: Eukaryota > Metazoa > Arthropoda > Insecta > Trichoptera > Rhyacophilidae > Rhyacophila > Rhyacophila brunnea. Next base: position 353,214 of record NW_028233335.1, read on the forward strand.
ATTTTCAAATATACACATAAAAATCCAATATGATATACGTATTACTTAACCTTTTTATGTTTTATTCTAGTTAATTTATCAAAAATTATTTTTTTTGATGGCTGGCATTCATTTTTTATATAGGATATACTTTTATCATATAAAAAAATAAAGCATTACTGAAATCATATTTTAGTTTACACTTATTTTTTCTTACAAAAATATTATGTAGATCAAAAAATATAAACTTGTTTTTTTATATAACTTCGATATTTTTCCTTTTCGTCAAGTGATCAATTAAAATAATTATAAAACCCCCTCGGGATCTTTTTCAATTATTCTAAAACAGTTTAAAAGCCATTTTATATACATTTAATTGTTTTTTTAAATGCTCATTATATATCTTGACCTTATTTAAATTCATAATACATGTAACTAGAAATAATTTATATAGCTTTTTATTATTGCCGTACCGCAATAAAAATTTTACATTTTGTTTACAAAATCTTTCTATTAAATACTGTTTTTTTCCAAAATAACATTTTTTGCATTAAAAGGAATTATAATAGTTTAAAAAAACGTAAACATTTTAGAACTATCTAAATATATAAGAAATCTTTAATAAAATCAATTTATTTGTGTTTTTTATAAATATTTTCGTCTTTAGAAAATCTTATCACAAAATATAAAAAGGAAGCGCAAAATCGCATATACTGTTTTTGAATACGTATATAAAATTAAGATTATATTTTTCGGTATGTATAATTTTACTATGTAGTTTAGATGATATGAGAAAATATAACAAAAACATTAAATCGAAATCGTGTACCTACAATATATGCATAGTTCTATACCAAACAAAAATATTTCACATACCATCTGCAAAATAAATTATATTATTTTATAAAATGTATACTCGGCAGGAATCGTATATTATATTAATCTCGTTTCCGGCTCTTAAAAGAGCTGATTTGCTATTTTACAACAAAAGAAAAGAAAGCAGACATTTTGTGTTACATTTGACCATTTTATACTACATTTATATGATAAATGTTGACCATCGGCGTAGGTGTCCTGTCAAAAAATAAATAATCACTTATAAAAAATTAAAATCAGGCATATTATATTTTCTGTACACTCTATCCGATACTAATATATCAAATCAGTTATTTGATATGAATATATAACAAAACAGATATAACAATAATTTAATATTTTATATATGTTAAAACGTTGAAAATGTGCATATACTTCAGAGTCTTAAATTGTTCTTGTATATTTTTAATATAATTGTTGATATTTTAATATTTTTCTGAAGATATTCCATATTTTCTTCGCTTTATACCACCCAAGGATTAAATTATGTTAAGAAACAATGAAATGAACCCTTTTGTACATACGCAATCGCTTTAAGAGCCCTTTTTTTGATCATTGTAATATTTACTATCACTTTAGGCTAATAATTATAGACAGAATGAAAAATAGATTTATAATACACAAGATTATACATTTATGCACGATTTCATGTAAATAAAACCAAAAAAAAAATACATTCAGGCAGCAATAATTAAAATAATGACGTTATAAAATTTATAAATAGAGATGATATTTTTTTAATAAATCATTTTATCTAAATATGCAAACAGTTAATATTTAAGAATAAAACTTATAAAGACAAAAAATTAAAACGAATCAATGATAAATAATAATGATTCTTAGAATAAAACATAAGACTATAAATAAGTAAAATTCATTCATGAAGAGCAGAATTATTTTAAATTCAAATAAATGATTGAAATTTACACGTATTTCTCAATTGACATAACAGCACTTCAATAATAATTTGAGGGCTTAATTGTTTCAAGTACATAATAATTTAACATTTTTGTTGGTGAATATAGGTGTATCAAAAACCATCACAAATTCAAAATTACAGTCTCCATACATCAAATCTGGAAATTACCTATTTGGGATCATAAAAAAAGACTCAAAGTAATTAACAACATTGGGTTCGTTTTTATGCAGTAGAGACACGTGATATCGATTTGATAATATGAGGCAAAGTCAATATATTACAAAGGTGATATTCTGGTATTAAAAGGCAATTAAAACAATATACAAGACTTATTATAACTATACTCATTATAACCAAACCTGCGTGTGTGATATTTTAGTTCAAATGCGTCATAATAATGTAAAATAGACATTTATAAATATTATCTGCCTATAAAATCGCTGAAGAAGCTAAAATTCTTAAATTGTCAAAATTTAATATGTTTTTGTAATGAATTATGGGATATATTTATTTTTATTAGACAATAAAAATATTCTCCTTATATGAATCTTTTCGAATTATTATTTTTCGTTCAAACAAATAAATTATTATACAATCTAATTAGAGGTGTTTTTTATGTCATCACAACAATAAAAAAGAAAATCAGCACAATATTTTATAAATAAAATTTAGATAGCTTATCCGATATAATATTGGGCTTAAACCATGATTAATAATTTTTATATTACAGTAATAATTTAAAGTATAAACAAAAAATTATAAAATTTGCTTAATAATCAATAAAAAACAGGAAATTATATGATTATTTTAAATTTTCTAAATATTATCACATACAAAAATGCTATATAAACCGAGTAACCTAATTGATAAACCCTTAGAATATAATTATTTATTTTGACAAATTTTTTGGCTATTTGATCTTACGATATCTTTTAATATAATGTATTTGCATATAAAGATTTCGTAACCGAAATACCCCTTTTCTACCATCAGCCAGATATTGAGATGGTTCAAATGCTCAAACCTAAAAAATTATATATATACAGGTATTAATGTGGATTTTAGGAGTTAAATCAATCGCCAGTATAGTTCAAGAATATACATAGCTGTTGTAATTTTTAAGGCTGGGTAAACATACGTCAAAGGAAATTAAAAGTCAACTTTTATAAAGAATATAGCACCTATACACACATATTTTACGAGATTTTTTTTTTGTGCATTCTATTGCTTGAACTATTTCTTTTAACGCATAAAAGCAGATAAATAATAAAATGTCTGCATGAAAAATAATTTTTATCTTATTGTATCATCAGAAAACAGATTAAATTTTGTATAATCATAAATAACACGATAAAACATTTTTAATTTATTTTTTTACATAGAAAACGATTTTAAAATATATAAAAAATCTTTAAAGGCTACATAAATGATCTAAAAAAAGAAATGTGTCAATCATAAAAAAGTTTGTATAAAAAGATAAATAAAATCCAATCTTTATTTTTTATCCAGTCCATTATATTTAGTAATTCTATTTGACGTGTATGAATGTTTTAAAAAAATAAAACCACGTATTTTTTACGAACCCATAAATTAAGTTATATATCGAAGCCATAATATCATCTTTTAATATCATTGACATGTAATTTTTTGCCCATACATTATCAAAAAATTAACGTTTTGCATGTAAACTGATATCTTAGCACGAAATTCATAGTCAATGCATTTTTTGTCAAACTATCTGTTTAAAATTTGAATCTGCTTAAGAGTTATTTTTTGAACAATTTAAAGGAATATACAAGGTAAACTTTTTAGTTATGGGCGCAACAAATAATTTATTTTATGTTTTTTTACTTTATGAATTTTATTTAATTTATACCATGTAAATCTCTTTTAGATGTTATTTTGTTCTTTTTTTGATTATCATAATAATTCAGATATAAAATCTTTTTTTGTATTTAATTATAACCATGAACCAATAAAATAGTATTTATATAGAAAGCAGCTAGCAAAAATAAAGTTTTTATGTAGTCATTCTCTATATTTTTTTGCGCATATGAAATATAATATCCATGGATTTTATTATTTAGATACTTTTATTCGAATAATTATAAAAAGAACAGCAAATACTATTTTGGACCATAAAATACTTACAGTAGAAATCATGGTAATATCAGCAGTTTTTTTAATATATTATCAATAAAAATTTGCTCCGTATGTAACAATAATCATTTTTTACAGCAGGAAAGGTACTCTTTTATGATTTATAAAATATTATTTTCAAAAAATCGGGAAGAAATTTATAAAATATTGCTTATTTTTTGCATTTTTTACTAATTAATAAACTAGCCTAATCTTTTTTCTGTTTACTTGACTTAGATTATCTGCTTATTTGTTACTTAAAATTAGTAATTCCGCAATAAATGTAAAACACTTTTTATGTTATAATGCTGTAATATCACGGGCTGATGGGATTTTTGCTGGGAATTACGTGAAATCTCATATTTCATTAGAAAGTATAATTATATGCATATTTAATAAATTTAACTTATTTTATATTGATTTTACATCTTTTACAACAAGATTTTGTATTTTTCTGCTTCGTATATAAACTTACTTTCTTTGTGATATACCATTTATTACTTTGCTTTTATTTTAGATAGATCGGTAAAAATACACATAAATGGACAAAATTTTTCGTAATTAATGACTTATACTAGAATTCTAATACCCAAATAGAAATATCTAAATTTTAAAAGCGTATGAATTAACAAAAAAAATTAAGTTTCTTAGGCTTAGTTTTTCAATATACAATAGTCTAATATGTCTATACTAGAAATATTTACAGAAAACGTTCTAGTATAAAGGTTTGCGAAATAAAACATACAGTTTAGTGCACCCCTTTGTTATAGAGTTCAAGATTCTATTACAAATACTACTATTTATATATGTAGCACATGGGCATGTATATACGGATTCAAGACACTCTAACACAAAGATATATAAAATATATTGTGTGCATGTTTTTTTGTAAATCTAGAAATTTTTCAATTATAAGATAGAGTTATAGAAAACAGTTTATAAATCTGTCTCGTTATTTGAAAAAAGTAGGTTTTGGCATAAAAAATGCAAAGGATCACTAAAAATATACGAATAATAAGAAAATTTACAAAAATTTTACAATAGTAAGCTGTCGATTATTTGATAGATATTTGAAAAATATTTATTCTTGAAGGTTAATATAGCTAAAAGAAATTAAATGAATATTTTAATATGATAATTTTACGGATGAAAATTCATTATGAGCTTGTATTTGTATTAAAATATAGTCAAATATTTTTATTGTATATAATAAACAGTATAGTTAATGCCTTTTAAACATATCTTATAAACTTTTTTCTGATCGACTATTGTAATTAGCTAGTTATATTGAAAAAAAGATTTTATAATAGACAAAATATTGTCATAATATGAAAATTTAATTTTTATTCACATAAAATTCAAAAATCATTTATCAAAAATCTGTAAATTTAAATATATATTACGAGCCATATCGTAATGTATTATAATATATTAAATTCAAAGTATGGTTTTCAAACTTTTGCTAAATGTTCTAGCCTTTTTTATATTATCTATTTGAGCGCTCTGATAATCAAGGATAACGAAACTGAGATATTAGGTCATAAGATCGAGCTATATTTCACTTATGTGCAAACATTTTTTTTTGGAAATCGTAGTAACAACTCTTATTATAGACGTGAAGAGCTTTTAATAGTTTATATATAATATGATAAATCTACTTGGTAAAAAAAACACGAGTAATCTCAAAATTTTAAAACCAAATAACTTTTCCTTCTGAATTTATAAACTTGACGATAAAAAAAATGCCTCAAACAATATATATAAAACGAACCAGAATAAATAAAAATAGAAGCTAAAATGCTAACATAGATTCCATTGATTTTCGACAGAAAATACCTTTAGGTCCAGTATGAAAATCCATACTTTATAAATATATAGAAAAAAAATAGAAAAAGCAGTAAAAAGACGCATTTTGTAGAAGCAAGAAAAAAAAAACTAAAAAAAATAGTGTATCTAAAAATAAAAACACGTGAGGGCCTTATCATAAAAAATAAGAAGGTTTACTCACTAAATACAAATAGTAATATATAAAGAAATTAGATTCACGCTTAAGCAAAGAATTAAAAAAATAATAATAAAAATAATAAACTAAAAAACTGCTCCTTTAAAATGTCAAAACCATTTTTTAATATCGGAAAGATCATACGGTATTATAAGATTAATCCATAATTCTCAAGTGTTTTCTAAGGATGCTTAAAAACTTATACATTATAGAAAAAAAATATATTTTTCATATATAAGGCATATATTTATATGGAAGTTTGGTATAATTTACATTAATTTTTACGCAGCCGAATATGTATTTTGAAGGGTTTTAAAATTCTTATCATATATTACAAAATCATATGTAATCGTAGACATTTCCAGCCACAAAAGTGTATATTTCATAGAAGATCAAGTTGTGAACATTTTTTTATAAGTTCTGAATTGTTCACTTTGCGCGCAATAAGGGTAATGGAATAAGTTTAGTTAAATTAAATAGTTCAAATATATCTTAAACTACTAACTAAAAAATAGACATATGAAAGCATTTGAATTTTCAATTTATATTTAATAATTAAAGTATATTTTTTTGAGCTTTATATGTATAAGAACAACATTAACAAAAAGAAGAAGCATTAAAAATTGTAATTTTTATGTGTTTATCATAATCATCTGCAATATCTTAACACAGATGCTTAATATGAATATATTCCCAATTAAAATTTTATTTATTGTGATATAAAACATTTTCAGAAAAAAATTAATATTGTTGTTAATAAACATAACAGAGTTTCTCTTTTATGTCGTTAGAAAAAATAGCAGTGTCTAAATTATTATCAGAGTTTCCTTTTGACACAAATATTTGTATATAATTATTAAAATTAAATGTCCACGATTTTTATTTTTAAATGACGTATATAACATTAAAAAAATATTTTATTTATGATTACGCGCATATAAGTGAATGAAAAAAATATTAAATATATATTTAAAACTTGGCTCTTTTTTTCAACATAATGATGATTGATTCATAGGCTAAAAAATATATAATTTATATTTTAAAATCTATGTTGATTATGTAATTTAGCATGTTCAATATGGTAAATTATTTTTTAACAAAAAAGCCAGAGCATAAAAAAAAGAATTATCTTCTATTATGTAAATTGGTAATTGAAAGATAATCAACTAGCATTAGAACATCCCAGTAATTAAATAAGTTTCATTATAAGTTACTCTTGTCTTCTAAATTCTTGAAAAACGTTCATTCAACTTGTTATATCTAGTTTTAATTTATTCTCATATATTTATTTTTGTAGCTTATTAGCGCGAAAATTCATAGAACGAATTATATCACGTATAAATGAAAGTAGAGGTTTTTACCTTTTTATCAAATTGTGACAGCATAATTTTGTGTTTTTTTAAACTTCTAGTTTCATAAAATATTTATTATCAAGTTTGATGAAAGCGTGAGGATCTTCTAGCACATTTAAAATATCTATAAATGGCGTGAAGTGATAAATGTGAAACATGCGTATTATCGGGTTTATTAAACTACTGCAAAAACAAATATATACACATAATTATGATAAAATAACAGAAATGGTTTATTTAGTAAATTTATTGCGCCAGTTTAGGGTCTTTCTGACACAGAAACTGTAAATTTTTTTATAAAATAAAATTACAAATTTTTGTTGAACCATAGCATGTTTGTAAGGTGCTTTAAAGCTTTCTGTGTTATAATAAAAAATTAAAATTATTAAAAGAATAATTTTGCTTAGTATTTCAAGACATAAGAGTCGAAATGCATAAAAATTTACTTTTAAGTCCAACTTTAACAGCTTGCGCATTTCGATTATTTTTGAGAACAAAAAGTTTGTCTTTTTTTAATGATAAATCCTATAGATTAAACAAAGACAACTTTAGAGTTAGAGAAAAAAATTTATTTTATTATTAATTATCAAACAGTTAGATGCACAACTAGTGTATTATTAATGATAATCAAAACTGATCTGTCGCTTTTTCATGTGATATGTTGCAATTTTTGACCTATTGAAGCGGTTAACAAGCCTTTTTGTTAGTTAGCTTACATATACTATGTGGTTTCAGTTTAGCAATTTATGACAATAAAATTATTATGACATTTAGTCTTATCTATTTGAACAGAAAAAAACCTTTCTTAGTTGCTATAATGACCATATGCATAATTATGTTAACAAAAAAACTTTGATTTCTTTGTGGTGTATTTAGGAATTTTGGTTTGATGTAGTTAAACCTAGTCAAAAAATCAGCTTTATTGTCACCAGTGGGCCTATGAATTTTAAAGAAGAAATAATTTTAAAAATATTTTTATGTTTTACCTACCAATGTAATTTTTGAGTTTTAGATTGTATAAATTTGCATCATAATTCTTTAATAGATTGTTGCCAAAAAATCTATTCGACTAGTATGTGATTCAGTGTTATTTGTGATAATTATAGGTTTTAATGAAAGAAAAAATATGAATAAGATAATATAGCATAAACGCAAATCAATCAATAATTTTTTGGAGGATTAAGGTGTTCTATCATGGAGAAAGAAAAAAACTTATAAAACATATAATTTACTTTAGTTACGTCTCAATGAACAATTCAAAGATAGCTCTCGATTCGAAATTTTATCTTCCTCAGAATTGTCTTTAAAAAATTATAATAAGTCTAAAAATACATTTTAAAATATAAGATATTTATAATTTTATTCGATGTTACTTTCTAGCTTTCAATTATTATTTCTTGAAAATTCAGCTTTAAAATGCTCATATTGATGTATTGTAAAATTTATTTGATATTTTCATCGTAATAAAATGTACTTGAGTCAAACAAATTATATTCTCGGTAAAAATCATCTAAAACCTCAACTTTATCGATGTGATATGTATATTTTATTTTTAAGATATTTCCTTTTGATATAATATTGCGTAATAAAATATCGAGGTTATTTATTCTAATTTTTCTTTGTAAATGTCACATAAATATTTTTATGATGTATTTCTTTGTTTTTATAAATTAATATAGATATATTTCTTTTTCATGCAATATATTTGCAAATTCTGTTTCTTTCTTCGTCATTTCTACCGAAGCGTGCATGGAAGCATCGAGTTATATATAATGATCCAGACTATTTCTTAAACACTGTATGTATTCCAAGATTTTTTTTAATGATTTTATCGATAATATATTAGATATTGCCTGAAAACAGATAAAAACGTTTCCTTTAAATATACGTATAAAATATTAACAGTCGTAACCGATCAGTTTTTTTGATTCTATGTTCTTCATAAAATTTAGGTGCTATAATTTAATTATCTGAGTCGATATATATTATTTATGCCAACATATCGTGGTTCAATTTTTAAAAATACAGTAACACATTTACTTTTTGGTTCTACACAAAAATTTACGTATTCTGTTTGTTCTTCTTTAATTTTTTGTTCGTTTTTCACATGTTTGTGTTTTTTATATAGATTTGATCATACCAGATTCGTTTCTTTGCTTGAAATAGTTCCTTTTTTGTCTTCATTTGTTGCTGATACATGTAAAGGATTGGAGTAAGTGTTCATCACATCAATATTATTTCCATATTTTGCAATAGATAAAAGTTCTTTATTATTTGTTTTTCTGCATTTTTTATTTTTAATATTATTTTTGATCGATAAATTTAGTTTATCGCCAAAAATTAAAATAAGCCTATATATTCGATGTGAGTCTGTGTCGTTGTCATAATTATACTCGAATAACAGTTTTCTTGGATTTTTATGTCTTTTAGCACTAGTTGGATAATAAATTCATGATCAAACTCAATGATTTTATATAATAACTGTATAGAAGAAGATTTTACATCACCGATACTGTTTAAATATTCATACATAAAATGTGTTTTACTTGCGATTGATTTAGCGTGTCTTAATATATATAAGAGATTATCTAAAGGGATTTTTCACATATAAAGTCATTTAAAATAAAGAAATCATTAAAATGAATTATAATAAATCACATTTTCATCACTTGTTGGGCCGAGAAATTTAGTTAGATGCCAGATATTGTTATTTTTGTATCTAAATGACAATCATACAGAACTAAAAAGCAATTATGGATATTGATCATAGGTCTTACCATATCTAAATATACTTTTGTTACGTAATATTCTTTGTTGGACCCAGGATTGTTCATTTTAATAGATATGTATGATTTGTGGGAAGTTATAATTGTAGAATTTACAATAATAATCCCGTAGTTTTTCAGATTATTATTTTGACGCCCTGTTACATTATTAATATCCTCTATTTTGTTTATAAATGAAATTCTTTCACCATATAAATTTTTATACTCATTTATATCAGGTCTATTTATATTATCAACCTAGTTATTACTATAGAATAAGTGAACATTTTCATTATAATTTAACTTAATATCCCACATTCACTGACAATTATATTAATATAAAAAATTTATTTCATCTTCTTTATATTGAAATAGAATCATTAGAAATGATATATTCAAAGCCTGTATATTGGTGTTTTCCGACAATAAAATCCTTTCATCTTCTCGATTTGCTGCTATATACATAACGTTCCAAAATTTTCTTTTCTTTAAAATATCGATCGTTGACATAAAGATTTGAGAAACGAATTCATAGTTTATATATTCATAGCAAAAAATATTTTCAACTGGATAAATTTGCATTAAAAGAGAAGCCATATAAGCGTCTTTATAAGTATTTTCTGTTTTGCCTTTTTCAATTTTTTTATTGTGCCAATCTTTAAAATATATATAGTCTGCAGTGACTCTTTTTTTTCTGTCTTCATCATCAACGCTTTAGATGAATAGTAAATATTTCTCTAAAATGCACAATATAATTTCTTTGGGTTTGCAACCCAGTGGTGTACACTATATTGACATCCGAAATACTATAAGCGAAATCGTTTCATATATACTTGTCTCTAAACAAATGATTAGATTATTCATCTTAAAAATCCAAATCAAAAAATTTATGCAGTGAAGGTCATCAAAAAACCGATAAAATATAGTGATAGTTTTGAGCGTATACTTTGAAGCATTAGGATCTCGATTGGTTTACTTATTTTATGTATGGATATAATTAACATCCCTTTATTGAGGAAATTTTGATCAAAAATGTCCATATAAAATTTATTGCTGATATTACTATTGTGTCTCTGAATAATCTTATCATCGCATTTAGAAGATTTAAAATTGGTATGTGAAAACTGATGTTTATTCTTATCTTCAAGAGAAATGTAACCTTTGCACATCTGAATGACAATAAAAACATTCTTCTATCGTATCTATCACATTTATATTTTGACAATAAACGTCAAGTTTCATTTTTTTTTAATAATTAGTTCTCCAAAACAAAATCATCAATTCTTTCAAATAAATAAACGTTTGTGTATATTTATTACCACACTTAAAGCCTTTAATCCATCCTTTAAAAAATAATTAAATAATAATCCAGTGGCAGATTAATCATATTTCATGAGGCAAAAATGTAATTCAGAATCGATTATTTCAATTTCTTTCTCAATAAAATCTTTTTCAAAGTCAAGATTCTAAAAAAAGTTTGAAAAAATCACAAGAGATTAATAAATGCATTACTTTGAATTAACATACTGTAAAAAGTGATAGCATAAAAAGTTGCTGCATTTTTAAAACCACCGTTTAATGATAGAAATTTTTTATATTGTTAATCGAAAGGTCTACCAGCTCCATTTATCATAAGATGCACAAGCAAGTGTGCACTCACTTTTATTATGTCCTGAAATGGTCAGACTGTAATAGATAATGAGCAGGCGCTGTAAGAGCATTGAACATAATATGCAATTAAAGCACAATCCAGTTTTGAAGTTGTAAATTTTCATAAGTAAATTTATCGTCTTCATTTCAACATTTTGTTTGCTTCGGCGAGTAAAAATGCAGGGATTGTTTTTTGCAAATATATTGATCTTGATAGCATTCTTGTAAACCACTTATTATTTTATAAATTATGGGGTCTTTAAAATTAAAATTGAGAACAAAATCGATAAGTCGCAGATCTTTATTTCACGCAATAACTTATCATGATCGTCAAATATTTCTGCCAACGTTGGATATAACTAAATAGATTTCTAAATAAAATCTAATATTGGTATTTTCAGTGAGAATATATCACGAGCTTTAATTAACTAAGAATATAAGTAATTATTTTGATATCACAAAAAAATAGAATATCATTCTATATAGAACCAAGTTTTGACACATATATAGAAATTTCTGTGTATTCTTAATTAATTTATATGCTTAGCTTAGATACACAATATTTCTTTGATGAATAGAAACTAATGGATTTATTTGAATATATCTATATTTTTAAGTCGTGTATAGACCATTTACTGATTTATGGCAACAAGTCAGATCACATTGATTTATACAATCAACTTTATATTTGTAAAATTCACATCGTCTCGATTTCATTTGGCGTATGTAAACATTATTTTTAATTATGTAATAAAAGAAATGAATAAAGCTTAAGTAATTTTAACAGATGATCATGCATTTTGCAAACCTTTTAAAAAAAATAACAGTAAAATAATTTTAATCTTTTTTACTATAAAAATTCGAGATTTGCTTACATTTATATTTTGAAATTTATTTTAGATCCATACAGTTATGGTCTTGAAAATTTTTTTTAAACCATTCGCATTTTACAATATTCTAGTCTATATTATTTTGATGGAAAATGAAATATTTGAAGCTGACTAGTCGACGTGTTTTTATATATAATTCTACGCGTCTTGAGTGTAAAATGCAAAACTACAGTTTATTGGTGACGAAACCTGGAAAGAGACAAAGTGCATTAAAATTTTTCTTGAATATTATGTAAGGTTTTTTTATAAAATATAACATATCTCACAAGCATTCTAAATATTATATATATAACATAATATTAAGTTTACGAGTGAGGATTTTACATCTATAAACAATCTTATACCTCTAAATGTTTAGTAATTTAAAATACAGCAAAAAAAGATATAGATGGATAGTAACACACACAATTCTTAAAAAAGAATATACGTTAGTAAATAAAATTTATTATCAGTAAAAATTAATTTAAGCTTGTTGTAATTACAAATTTACACCTTAAATTCTGTTTGAATTTGTAAATTTCTAATTACTACCAATAAATTTTCTACTTTAATATATATAAAGTTTAAAAAATACCATGGCAATATAAAATATATATAATCGTCGTTATTTATATTTATATTAAAATATATTTAGAAAAAGATCTATTATATGACAGATTTACATCGATTACTTTGATTTACGATATATTTACAGCTTTATTATGTTGATTTTTTTTAACTAATGTAATCAGGTTTATTTCGTTTATTAAATATAAAAACCTGTAATGTGAAATATTAAGAATATTAAACTCGATTCATATATGTGTATACAGTATAATTATTTATACACAGACATCTAATGAGTTTTTAAAAAAAATTATTTCTAGCGATAAATAGAAAACTCGATGTATTTCAAAGCTACCTTCCTAAAATATTTATAAGTATAATTACACATTTTCTTGATTTAAATATGTAAATAAATTAAGATTTTGCTAGAAATTCTAAAATTATTTATTTTCTATCTATATTACCATGAAAACTTTTATATATCACAAATAATATTCTTTAATAAGACATTTTTACAGTTTTATTTCCTGATGCAATATATGTAAACAATGAATTTCTAGCAAAAAAGTGTATAAGTTTTTCTATTACCTTTTGACCTTATATTATTTTAAAAGTCCTCATATATTTGATGAAAATATTTAACAACAACATTATCGGTAATCACTTGACCACATTTCACAGTTGGTTATAGATTTGAGTAATTTTAGTAAATAAATTCTATTTTCTTATACGATCATTTGCATATTATAGGCATAATTATATCCCAGAATAAATAAAACGTGTGAATCGAAAGTATTAACATATATTTGTAATTAAAAGGGTAATATTTGTACATCATTATTATATAAAACCCATGATGCTAAAATTAAGCCTTAAATTACATCCTTTAACAAAGATTTTAATACAATCATTAAAAAATCTTAAATAATATTTTAAAAAGTAAAAATTAAAATTGGAACGAAAATTTTTTAATATCATATATATTTTTTCACAAAGATAATGAAGTACCGATATATGATCGCGGATTTTTATTTTCAGGAAATATTTGCGCATAAAAGATTTTTGTTTTTTATTAATGATGTATAAAAAAACTATATAACATCCAAAAATATTATCTGTCATTTAATCCATTAAATTCTAAATATAATGTTTTTCAGAAATATAGCGAGCATAAAATTCGATGTTTTCCATTATTTGAATTTAGCCTATGTTTATTATAGTCTAGAAAACGTAAATTTTACTATAAATAAAAATAAGACATATAATCGGATTGTTTTTTTTCAGAATGTAGATTTTATTTAAAAGGCCAATAAATCACTTGAGATATATTTAAAGATTTCTTCTGTTGTAATATACCCATATGAAATACTAGTTTTTTTGTAAATTTTACTAGGTATACGATTCTTGTCTTTCAATTTATTTTAAGAGACCTAAGAATCGTTACTTGAATGATATTTAATTATTTTAAATTAATACAATTATTTATATGTTTTTATAATTTTTATAATTTAAAATAAATAGTTTTTCACAAAGATTTATATCAAACAGTATATCGAAAGGCTATTATATCCGAAGAAGCAAAAATAAAACTTAATATATTATTTTGTAACATAAACTAGGTTATTTAATAAAAAAAGTGGTGTAGGAGCTATTTAAATACACTTGCGCATTTTCTTATTTTTTAATATTATATTTTGGTTAAAATATATTGCCAAATTCCTAGCTTCTAAGGCTGAAAATTCCACTTTCTGATTTGATATACAGCTAGTTATATTTTTCAAAAAAATTTCTTAATCTCAATTTTAATTCAGATTAAAATTCATTTATTTATGATTAAATCAAAGACATTTTCTTTGATACTTTATGATGCTTGTTATGCAAATTACAGTTAAATTTTATAAATGTATAAATTTTTTTTAGTTGATCTAAATCTTAGCTATTTGATGTATGTTTTGTAAAAATTATGATATCTCATATATAAGAAATTTGTTTGATAAAGATTAATTTCTTTAATCTTTACATTCTTCTACAATTCGCCTTCTTTCAAGCAGTAAAATTCAATGTGATTTCTTTAAGGTCGTCTTAATGTTTTCTATTGAAATTAAACGCTAATAATATAACATCATCCATTAAAAAATCAATGTGATCATTTTAAACTACAAATTTATGTATATTATACCTAATTTACATTTCGATATCAGGGTAAATATTCATCTAATGTATAATGTTTATTAATTCTGCTACCATTATATATCTATTTTTTTCAAAATTACATAATAACGGGTAAGCTGTATATATGGTTTTCATTTTTTATAATGGTTAAGTTTATTTTTATCTATTTAGACGTGGTCATCCCATCGGAAATATTAAACAACTTCTTGATGCATCTTTTGACACCTTACCTTGATATATCTTCATCAACTGCATTTCTTCCTTCAAATAAGATGAGTTCAATGTCTTGTGAAGTGCGGGAGCTTGTTTGTATGCTTCTATTTCGTAAGAGATTTTAGCTGTTCAAATAAAATTTATATATAGATAGTATCGCGAATAAAATATTTATTGATTTGTAGAATTACAAATTATTGAATTGTTTCTTCTGTATATCACTTTAATATATTATTCAGAAAAAAAGCCAAAATTTAGTATTATACAACCAAATTATAGGTGTTTAAAAAGGCATTTTATATTTTGAACTTTCACAATTGCAAAATATATCAGTGATCGTTATACATTCCTTACAAAAATGATTTTTATGAATATACATTAAATATTATAAAATTATCTTTTCTAATTTGAATAATATGATTTATGATGTTATTAAATAACTATAGAACCTAAAATAATTAAGACTAGAAAACAATCCTTTCATTATATATCTTGAGCAACAAATATATAATTTTTATTAATTTATATTAGTAAAATAATATAAACAATCTAAGTTTTCTAAAAACGTCTCAACATTTAATTGTTATTCAATATATTTTTTCTTCCCGCTAAAAATCAGCTAAAACCTTTTTAAAAAATATAAAAATAAGAGACATGAGAAGGCATTATAATAAACCAAACTATTATAGATGAATATTTATACATTCACAAGTAATGTATAAAATAACCCACCGCATTTAAAACTACACCTTAATATTAGATTTAGATCTTTTTAATGTAAAAATTATGGCACCTACTAATCTATCTACAGCCTTCTACATTAAAATTGAAGCGTCGTTTGTTAGTTTTTACAAAAATTAATTTTCTTATATTACTTATTATAAGGTAATCGTTTTGATTGCATAAAAATCAACCTAATATCCATAATAGTCTAGAAATACCTTAAGACTATAAAAACTTGGGATTTTGATATGTTGCTAGTTTATGGTGCATATTATACTTTAAAACTATCATTTAAATTTATGTTTATATTTAAACTACTAAATACTATACTAGTATGATATCACACAAATATTTAGGTACTTAGAAACAAAAGTTTTGACATATTTAAACAATATCATTATATTTTAGAAGTAGCTAGATTTTGTAAAATGCTTATAAATATTTTCTTTAATCTTTTTAGCATTAATTATAGCAAATTTAAGGGGAAGACGCTAAAAAGTCATTTCAGGTTCAAAAATATATACCCGATAACCAAAGATAGCCGATAAAAAGTGAACAATGAAAATGACATGTATTTTATATACTTAGTATCACAATTTATAGAGCTTAATTATAAGGAAAAAATATCAATGATTTCATTTTGTATCTATAGTAAACACTCCATTTCTTTTTAAACATAAAAACAATAATATTTTATAATTATTTTATTAATAAGAAAAAATGAAATCAATTTCTTTTTTTTCTTTTTCTTTTTACTTTGAAGCCTGTTAATAAAATTATTCCTATACTTTTATTTAGAGCGTTTTTAATCACAGAAAAAAACAAAAAACTAAGAAACGTCGTTAAAAAAAATTCAAAAGTTTACGCTGATTCAAAATTTGTTATTAATAACTTTAGATTTACTTTTATGATTTTATAAACTAAAGCCAAAAAAAATCGAAAAAAATATCATATTTTGACAAAGGTTTTTGTATTTTCAAATGTATTATGATAGAACATACGCATTTTTTTTTCAACATTCGTTTTTTAAATACTCTGTGTAATATTTTTATAAAAATGTGTATAATATGACGAAAAAGGCTGAAATGATGATTTAAAGCTATAAAAGCTTCGTTTCCATAGATCGAAATTATTCAACGAGAATAATAGTGTCTTTTTTCACGCTGATTAGTTCTACAATGTATTATATTTCTCAGACAAAAGATGCAAGTATATAATAAAGAAGTCTTTTTTAATATATATATCATCGCGAGATAAGAGCTTTATTATTCGAATTCACCTATCATATTTTTGCATTTATGCTATTGTTTTATTGGTTTTAAGTACAGGCAATCTTCAAATTTCTATAATAATCAAATTTATTTACAACAGTATTCTGGTTTTAGACATGTAAAATGCAAAATAAACTACGTTTATACATTTTTTATCAAAATAAAATTACACGTATAATCATCATAATATATATCAATCAGAATATTCTATTATGAAGTTCCAAATCTAGAGCAAAAAAAGAAGATATTGTTGTACAATACAAAAATTTTTAATATGATATGTACATTTTACTATTAAATCAATAGATTTTATATTTTATATATCTTTTTAAAGGTTTACTGTATCTACTTCTAGTATAAATAAATGGTATTCAATGCAAAAAATAGGTCAAATGGTAATAGAAAACAAAATATTTATGAGGTGAATTTATATTAAACAATTTATATTATTTAATGGAGATAAAGAAGCTTTTTTTACTCTTATTATAATCATAAGCTTTTCGAAAAAAGCTATATATTATCGTATATCTGAATTTCATGCCAGAATCTACGGAATATAATGGTTTATCGAGTATCTTATCCTAAGAATAAATTATTTTTTATGGTAAATTTATAATGAACATTTTATAAAAAATATAATACCTATATTAATTATAATTATCGCCTCAAAAAGACTTATAAATGTATTTATGCACATCATTCTATGAACTAATGATATCCCTAGGTTCTTTCTTCGATATAAAAGTCAAGAATAAACTTCAAAATTTATATGTAGTAACAATACGCATCTTTTTTTATTTAAGCCCTTGAATAAACAAACATTTTGCATTAAAGATATTTTTAATAGATTAGCAGATATCTGATATACATAGTGACAGCAGCAGGTGCAAAATGCGAGTTATATTTTACAGAAAACTGTGATTCGGGGCTTTGGATATGAAGTTTCATATTTTTATGCATAGCCGCTAGTCTAAATATAAAATAAACAACTGTATTTTCTTACCAAATACGATGCACTGCACAAGCGTGGGACACTTTAATTACGAAGATGCGCTAAAACTGCTATACAAGCAACCTTAGATAAAAAAAACATATGCTATTTAACATCAAAAAAGTTTTATATGATACGATTAAAAATTTATAAAATGAAAGATGATAAAAAAGCTAATTTGTACAATGTCAATAGAATTCAGCCAATTTTAGAGGAAAAAAACCTTTTTAAATGTAATCATCCAATGTTATTGTAATAGTAAGAGCCCATCTGAACTACATTGGCTTTTCTAAAATAGCTTAATTTAATATAACCGGCAAGATAAGTGCAACTCAAAATGGATTCACAGTACTACTTAGTAATACTAAAAATTACCGATGATGCAAATTTATCTAATCAATAGCCTGAAACCAAACTATAATATTTCAGAATAAGGATTGCATAAAAACCTACTTAAAATTCCGCAATATACTCTTATATATGTAATATTAACACTCCGAAGTTTAAATTATATACATATTTCAAGAAAGAGTATCAAAATCTTTAAAACAATGCGCGCACTAGCAATATAGAATCCGAAATATGTCTAAAACCTTTACACAAACAAAAGTTAGCAACATCTTCTCTGTTTATATAAAAATTTCTTTTTGGACATTTTTTTGATTAAAGTCAATATCAACAATAAACAAATATTAGCTTTGATGTATAAAGATGGCGAAATCAAATAAAGACATCACAAAAATATACATATAAATAAAAAAAGTAAATCAATATTACAATTTTAACCTCTAAAAATCAGAACAATAAATATTAGGTATAAGATCTAATTCCAACCAAAGCAAATTTACTGTCACAACGTGGCAATCAAGTATAAAAATAGTAAATACACATGCACAAAAGAACTACATAAATAAAAAAAAGAGGATATACAGGAAACAAATAGCACAAAACTATTTTTAACATTCTAAATAGATCATTTATCCAAATATTTTGTAACTAGCCATAAAATAAATTTAGGCATAATTCCCCTTCAAGAAAAATGGTAGGAATTATGATTCGTTGGAAACATGAAATAAATAATGAAATATAAAAAAAAGTATGACTATATAATCCAACACATATGAAAGACCATTCAGATCACAAATCATGCCTATTCGTAAACCAGATTCTAGCTTTTGATTCTACAGCGACTAGAGAGTGTTGTAAAAAAAAGACACATAAAAATTATATTTTATTTAAAATGTAGACAAAATAACAGATTATCTATAGAAGTAAATGTGTATATGATTTAAAATACTCAATCGGATTTTTATATATTGCAATCGCGGAGAATGTCACCATAAAAACCGTTTTTATTCCACAAAATGGTCTATTTGGGTTTGTAAAGAATTATTTACTTTTAAAACACGCTCAATGCCCTACTAAAGCATTTGAAAAAAATAAAAAAAAATATTATATATGAGATGGTATACTTAGATGGTTAAATTAAATTATATGAATCCTCAAGCAACAGACAAAGGACTCTTCAAATATTGTCATTTAACTCTTATAACAGCCATTTTTTTAGAAAATTTAGATATATTATACTAAGATCAAAATATTTATGAATAGAAAAATTTGTCTTAGATGGGCTTAGCGAAATGAATCTCGTTAAAATCACGGCAACATTATATTTCATCTAGCCCAAATAAGCTATGGAAAGGCAAATTAACTGCGTTATAAGTATTTTAAAAAATCTACTATATTAATCCTCGCGATACCACGATCACTTTTAACACTAAGCAAAGTAAAAAAAAATTAAAAAAAAATACCCGTAATTAAAGGATTAAATTATAATATAAAAATCATTTTTTGTACATTACACATATAAATCAAACGAACGTCGATATAAATATATATTGACCATTGACCCCATTAATTTTGCAATACCTTCAGTTCTATTACAAGCAAAAAAATACATTCTATTATGATTAGCGATCTTTAGGCTATAGCTGATTACGAAAAAAGACTTAGAAGTATTTTTATAGCGAGTTTAGAGTTTCTTAGAAAGTAATCAGGGATTTGGATACTGATCACAAAAATAAAAATGCTTTCATAACGACTACAAGGATTTTCAAGCGTGTAGAAACAAAAAACATATACCACATTCATATATTTTATTGTTTTAGATATAATTTTTACAGTTTACTCAAGATAAGAAGCGGAGAAAAAAATTTAGGGGAAGTAAAGCCGACTAATTAGATCAAATTCGACAAAAACTGCCAATATAAAATTTCATGCAAATTTTTCTATATATTTACACTTTTAACAGAGGTAAAAAGCTCTTTTTTTTGTATTTTTTTTAATCTAATTCGACAAATACCATACAAGAAATAGAGAATAGTAGAATAGCTGTAATACTTCCAAAAAACATATCTTAGAAAATATACATAAAAAAATCATCTTTGCATCAACAAATCTAGAGAACACTAGAAATGTAATTTATAGAGAAATTGTCCCTTAGTGTTTATAATGCATATTTATTTCTTGGCTGAAGATATTGCCAAAAATATATTTATACAAGCTTATAAACTATAATACAGAAGATCATATTTTATGCCTTAAAAACCACTTTGTTGACGCAATTTAGACCCCTGATATAAAATTAACAGATAGCGGTCTGAATTCACAATAAAAATGTATTGAAGATATTTAATTGTCACATCATAAACTATATAAAAACTGATTCATCAGTCCCACATAACATAATGGGTTGTTTAAAAGAGTTATAATTTCTACTAACAAAAAAATAACAATCATTTCATACGCTTTTGCAGAATGAAAACGAACTAAGAGCTGCTCCGCAAGATATATACTGCATATAAAATTGAATTCTATATAAGTATTTATGCATTTAAGATACGAAAAATGCAATATTATTAGATCTACGATATTAAAATCACATAAAAATACGAATGAATGGCAGAGAAGAGACATTGAATTCTTAAATAGACTGTAAAAAGACAATAAATACAAATTTTATAAGATATTAAAAATCAAAATTGATATAGGTGTGTTATTTTATACTTGGCTTAATATTCGAATTTACATAATGGATATAGAGCGTGCATTTATGGAGTTTTTTTGAGAATTCGGTGTAGTGATAATGGTCATATATTATTATTACACGCCCTACGAGTATAAAATGACAGATAACAATGACACATATATTATAATAAATTTATCAGATACAGAAAATATAAAAATAGACTTACATATAAATCTGAGAAACATATTACAATAAGCATGTGAATTCACACAGACCTCAAGATATCGAATATAAAAGAATGGCTTAAAAATCAGAAATATATATTATATTTCAACATATGAAATAATTAGCAGAAAACTAAATGTTTGAGTGATCAGAAAATGTATGATACTAAAATTTAAAATATAATCTATTTATAAATGATATAACAAAAATAACGGACAACTTTTTTTTTGAAAAGATTATAAAAAGTTATTTGAAAATTTTGACATAAATTCATTGTTTAAAGATTTTATAAGTTCACTTTATTTTTTTCATGTTTTTTAGAAATTCATAGTGGTATTTGAGTATAAAAAGCGATAAATAGATCAAATTTAATTTTTATTATAAAACAAAATTCACAAAAGTTCGTGGATGTTCATACATCAAATTGCATTTTCCATATTATTTATTTAAAAAATTTTCTTATATAACTGCATAGCATTAAAAATCCCTTAATTTTACTTATTAACTAAAAATTAAGAAGTTGTCGAATAAAAAACCAATATGTTTGCTTTTATTTACATGCACAACTTAAGAATGTTGTTTTATATATTTTTTTGTGATTATTTCTGCAAAATATATAAAAATATATTTTTCATTAATGTTTTTGTCACAAAGTTTTTTTAAAAATATGTTAAGGTGTTAAAAATCCCGCAAGAAGGGGATGGCATGCATCACGCTCGCAGACTCTACAAGACACTTGATAAGATTGCATTTTAGAGAAGAAGAGTAGTTTATGATACTGAGTTAGGGAAAGGTGTCAAAAGATACAACAAGAAGTTGTACAATATTCCCAATGTTCTGACCAATCTATATATATAAAGTGAAAAAAATAAAAATAAACTCATAAATAAATAAAATAATTTATAATTTATTTATTCATTATGTTCATCTTTATAACATAGACTGACAGATTAGTTTTTTCTTTTAGGGAAAGAAAACAGTTTAAAAAAATGATTAAATGATACACATAGTATGAATGTTTTTAACTGTGATATCGTATCTTTAAGCATTCTAGATGTAAATTCGTCTCTAAATTTTTTGACAAATTTATTTAATATGGGATATAAGATATGATATAATTATTTTTTTAAATGACAAAAAAAAACACATATGAAAGAAATTTCTAAAAGAATCTATATTTTTTATTTTATTAAGTTTACGTGAGATGCCTGTAAAATAGGGATTCATCTTTTATCTTCGTTTTACGAAACCTCAATTTTATTATAACAAAAGCCTGAATACTAATTCATTTTGATGAGCCGTTATATTCACAAAAACTCAATATTGAGATTTATAGTTTAAATTTGACCATTCGCTGGAGTGTTTCTTAGGATAAATATTCATATCATAGCAATAAAGGCTTTGATTGATTAAATTTGAGTTTTAAAAACGGGAAAGATACTTCTGAGAAATCACTACTGTCTGTGTTGATCCAAAAAAAATATTCCACTTGGTTTCAGTACACCATGTTTGGTATATTGCTTGGTGTTGAAGAATATTCATTGCCCATTTGTATTAGATTCATGTAACTTAAGTACAAGTATTCAAAACAAAAAAAAAATTTTAATATATATAGTTAATAAAATAAAATCTTACTAAATTGGCATGGCTTTTGTGTTTTTTATAATTTTTGTTTAATAAAGAGTGATAACCTGGCTGAAATATTCTTTCCAAAAGTAATTAAAGTATTGCATTACATCAAATTCATTTTAAACTAAAATGGAAATAAGGTGTCAAAAAATGCTATAAATTGATACATTGGTCCGTTATATACTCTAATTTACAGTTTCCGATGTGGCTGTAAAGTTATTAAAAATGTGTGTTTCATCTGTACAACAATATACATATATAGGAACGAGCCTTTAACTATATATCGGATCATAATACTTTCACAATTCTACGACGGAAATAACAGCGGTCAGAAAGACTGAAAGATCAAAGAACAGTTGACATTATATGTTCAATGGTCATAGAGAGTATATGTGTCGAATTAAAAGTTTTTTAATCTATAAAATTCATGGGCCCAATTTATTAATATTGATTATATGCAATTATAATTGCAAATATTATATATTGTAAACTTTGCAAAGGGAATTACATATGTTTAATAAAACAACATTAAAAAAAGCTCGAAATTTAAATTGTAATATGTCGGTTATATTAATTTTATTTTAAACTTTGAAATGAATTTGGAATAGATTCGATATTCATATCTTGTAACTATATACTCGGAAACAAATTTTTATTGTAAATATTGTTCGTGGCCTACAAACAATATGATGGTCAATGTGAAAATTATTGGGGGGTATTAATACGCATATTAATTGAATTTTACATGTTTTACACATATATTTTAAAGTTTTAACTGTAATAATTGTAAGTAAAATGAAGGAATAGATAAAATTATTGTTAAAATTACATATGCAACAATTATAATTTCTTAAAAGAAAAATTGTTAATTGATATCAGATATTATTTAATAGAACCATAAAAATACAAATTTGATGTTTTGTTTGTGTTACAGTATTAAACTACAAAAAATGAAAATTTGAAAATCCGATAAAAGTAAAATATAGTGGAATACATTTTAATAATTGCAATATAGTAAAAATTAAAGAATTTTATTATTAGCAGCTCTCAATTAAGGCTTTTAGCACAATGAAAATACTAAAATGCGAATTTTATTACACCAAAATCACAAATAACTAAACATCATTTAAAAATACGGAATCACTTTTTTTTAAGACCGAGATATTGATAACATCTTGATTCGAGTCTCTATAAATCTATATATATTTAAATAAAATTTTTAAAGTCTATGGTTATAAACATATAATATTCATTTTTTTCTACGATTTCTTATTATATTTTTTGTTTATATATGAAAGCCACAATTGCGATATTTTTTTTATTTTTGATATTAGGTTTCTGCTTTTAATGTAATCATATGGTAAAATAGATAGTATAACAATAATATTACACGCCTATTTATCGAATATTTTGTAACCTTACTTGCTGTTCTTCTTTTGTATGTTTTGAGTTTCATTTTCTAAACTAGTTTGAAGATTGTATGTATGCTTCTACTTCACTGGGATTTTGAGCTCCTAGTAATTTTTTTTTATGAAATTTTAGATCAACCATGTCTTAGTTATAGCAAATTGTAATTTTTTAGTTTTTAAAGTAAAAATTTAACCAAGTACTTTTGTATTATTTTCATACTTTGTATATTTTCTATTCTCAGATTCAATTAAGTTTTTAAGGCTAGACTTATTTTAATCAACGCATTAAACTTTCATGTTATAGCGTATGATAACCTAAAAAGTCTATTCTGTTAAGTAGATAAATATGTACATATTTTGCGACTAATTTTATTTCTTCAGTTTATTTAAGAAAATCTCTTATATTAGGTTGTTTTTGAACCTAAACGTTTTCTTAAAGTTCACGCATCTTGCAAGGAAAAATTATATACATACAACGATTTTGTACATTCGTATGTAATCAGAGACCAATATTCCATTGTATTTTTATGCCAGATTATCTATTTTATCATTTCTTCGTAGCAAAATGAACACTTTCCTGTCAACATATAATTCATTTCCATCTGTATAAAACAACATTGGCTATATCTTTTATTTTTTTGAAATATATAATTTCCATCTAATCAAATCAAAGACAATAACGAAAATGTATTATTAGTTCTAAAAAGTTTTTCATATAATTTCTTTCTTTTATTTTAAAAATATCATTTCTTGTAGCTTTTTTCTGTTCCTTGGTCGATTATGTCGATATAAAATAAGTTTAAAAGACATTTTTACATTATCAGAGCTGTTTTCATTTATTTTCGATAAATAGATATATTCACCAGACTGTTTTCACTAATTTTAGTCAGTTATATTTAGCTTCTAGAAAATTTTCTTCGTTTAAATTCAATATTACATAGATAAGATCCAATTAATTTTTATTGTTAGATATTTAACTAGGCTGGTGAAGATAACAATTTTCTTGACAACATTTTTATTCTTATGATACAGTCGATTGTATACAAACGGTTTTTGTTAGGTTTTGCTTGCATAAACATTTATAAGCAGTTATGCATGTTAATATGAAAACTTAAATAAATTTTTACATTTGTTTAGTTTAAACTAATTTCTTAATCTTTTATCATTTAATTTTTATAAAATAACAAGTTCTAGTTTTACGTCATTTTGTTACACTTAATCACTTAAAATTATCATATTCGGCCAGTGCCTCAATAAAATTTCCCACATCTGCGCATATTGTATTGTTAGGGGCTAATTTATTTTTGTAAATTAAAAGGTCTATTGCATTTTATGTGTGACGTAAAATATGTCGTATGCTTAAGCAATTATGTAGTCTTAATCATAAGTTCAAGTTCATTTATAATCAAAATTTATATTTTTTCGCATGATAGTTTTTATTTTTTTACTGCGCCTATCCACTAATTGCATCCACTGTGTTTATACTACAACTAGTAAATACAAACAACAAAGAACAGGAACAGGCTTTCTCCAAACAGTATGGTAGTATTTATATATTTTTTTAAGATTTCTTCACTTTAGAAGAAGACAAAGTAGCGTATTTACGTGTTTTATAAAGAATTAAAAATTAATTTTATGTATAAATTTGTAAATATTACGTAAAATTATGCCGGTTAAAGTGTATCTTCGCGTGTGGAATATTTACTTTCAATATTCTAAGTTTAATTTAGAATATTCAGACGTTCTATAGATAATTGAAATTTAAAACGACCTGTATTTTATTTATTGAACCTTTATATCAATTGCGTATCGGTTTTCAAAAATAGATAGACGTATCTCCACTATATATGGCTAATTTTTAAAGCAACTTTATCAATGATAATTTTTAAAGTGAACGAACGAGGTTTATTTTAAGAACATTTTTTTCAATTATTTACGATATAAGAAATTACAAAAATATATCTCTTCCGTTTGATTTTCATATAAACACAAATATTTGATCGATATTTTTTTATAATAGAATTCATGATGAAATAATCTTTTACACTAAAAAGATCTAGAATTATATTTGAATCAGTGTATTTTTATATACGACAACGATCTTATTATGTCCACAAATACGAATTAAGTCAACAAGCATATTTTTTACTTTTTTTGGGTCAATGGAAATAGACATAGAACATTAAATAAATACTTAATAATATTATTTTACATTCCTATTCCAGCATCTTAGCTCAATACAATCCTTTTTATATTTGATGGGTTGATTATATTGTTTTATTAGTAGTCAAACATCATCAGAAAAATCTCCTATTATGCAAAATTCTATGTTTTCTTTGCATAAAGTATTTTTTTTATTGCTCTATCATAGGATCATCTTTAATGTTGTTTTCTAGATGTTTTAAAATTCTATACACAATAGAAAAGTATAGACAACAAAATCTATGAACGGATGGTAAATTTTTTTGTTTTATCTTGCGTTGAGTGTGTTTTTTAACACAATCTTTTAATCAGATGGGATAAATTTATACATTCAAGGCTAAAATTAAAATACAGACTAGCTTTTATTTGACTATTATTTCTGAGTAACATAATTTGTTTTTCAATCATTAGAAAGAGCTTTATAAATTCATTATATTATCACATTGATTGCTAAATCATGATTAATTCCTCTTATTCTGCTAGAAAATTAATTTCAAGGGTCTGAATAATTCTTGAGTTTGATATGTGACTCGATTAAGAGATTTTTTACAAATAAAAAATCAACATTTTGAAAACGTGTAATATAATATTAAATGGTACATAAAACAAAAAATCGAAAAGCTATATTGTTATTCATACAAGAGTCAATAAAATTATTGCTATCTTTACGTATATCTACTTTTTTATAATCTAAAAATTTAAATAATGTTATAAATATAAAAAAAAATTCCTACGATTTAAATATTCTTTGATCTATCTTTTAGAAGCTAATAATACAAACGTAAATTTATTTGTTATAAATCAAACCCTTTCGTTTTTTTTGAAGCTAACTAGGATAAAATATATACATCATTGTAAAAAGATCATATAATCTGCATGATTTTGCACACAATGTTTTAATATTCAATAAATATATATAATATTTAGTTGATTCTTTATCTAGAATATTATAATGGTCATCACGACTATTTTTTTAAATGTGATCTATTAACGAGCGATTAAAAATGAAACGCCGATAAATAATCATGAATAAAAGAGAATCAAAAAATTGGAAATGGGATCTTTAAGAAGAGTATATATCATCCTTCTAATCATTATTATGCCAGAAAAATGCAAATAGATGGTAATTTTCTTATGCTTTTCAATATGTGGAAATATTGTGACTCAAACAGTTTCGTTTTTTTCTTTTGATTTAAAATACATTATCTATAATCCATTTCGACCATGTTCAGTTTAATCCATATGTAATTAAATCTGTAAAAGCTAATGATAAAATATTGCGACACATAAATGATTCGGTTACAACAAAGAATGCAGTAAATAGATAATTTTCTTAAAGATCATATTTTTATAGTTTTCAAAACACTGTGTTTACCTTAAACGAATAATAAGGATTAAAATTATAAAATATTTTGCATAAATTTTAAAAGTACGGGGTTAGTAAGGGAGAAATGTCTCATACAAGTACCTCACAATCTATAAAAACAAATTATCCGTATTCTAAAAAAATTAAGTTATATCATTCAATAAACCGATTATATTGGAAAAAAAAGAACCGATTATTTATTCTAAGAGTTTATATTAATTTTTAATATAAATTAGTATATTTTTGTTTAATATACAAGTAAATTCTGTGTTTTAAAAAAGTTAAGTATTTGGCTCGTTCAATATCGATAAGCGATGTTATTCAAAAAAAAACGTACAGAAACGATAGAAAACAGCAAACATATCATCACATTTTATTCATAAATGATAAAAGTAATTTGCAAAATGATCCTTTTTATCGATTATATCTATATAAAATAAATTAATATATACCGAGTGCTTAAATATGTAATTTATAGAAAATAACCTTGCTATACAATAGTGTATATATTTTAAGTATTTAATAACAGAAAAAGTCAATTTATGTTAAATTAATACGCATCATACGATCCAATAACATAATTATAAAATCCCCTTAACTCCGGCACTTCTGAAAAATTAGAAAGCTTGTTTTTGTTTGCATATAATTCATCAAGACACTCGATTATCGTTTTTGGTTGCTTCTTAAGTTATTTATATATTTTTCAATCTAAATTAAGCTACTGAAGTATTACATACAAGATTTCTGTAATAGTTTATATTACATTAAGCTAGAAAAAATTAGTTATAAGTATTTCGCACCTTAGTAATACATGTTTCGATATTTTGTATATTTTTTATGGTTTTAATGTGTATTTTTTCGTATAATCAATCAACCTGCACTGATATTATAGGTAGCTTATATATAAATTTTTGAATAAGATATGGTTAAAATATCATAAGGCGTCAAATAATTTTAATAATGAAGTTTAATTATTAGTGAGCTCTATATTTTTTGTATTTATTTCTTTTTTGTTTTGAATGCAACAGAAACCTATATTTTTTTCTATTATTTAATTTTTGGATATAGTATGAATGTTTGTAAGTTATTCTATTTTAAACAGCCTTTTTATATATCGATTAGTATTTTTTATCATCAAAGAAACTATAAAAGATAATATGCCTTTTCAAAATTTTTGTTAATACGTTCACCTATTTATAGATATTTTTATCTTGTTTTTAAATTTTATTATTGGATATCAAATAAATTAATTGATGTACAGAAGTAAAAAATATAATTTATATTTTATTTTACAAAAAAAAATTGTCCTAAAAATTATAAATAGAAAATGATTTTAAATTGAAATCCAAATATAGAATATATTTTTTTATAATTTTTTCTACGATTATCATAACTTGAAGCGTTTCATTAATTGATAAAAATAATTTCCTTTTTAAATGAGAAACTATTAAATTAATTTCAATGGCTGTAATATCAAATAAACATAATCAGCAATTGCCAAATTAAATATTTTTGACCATTTTAAATTCTATTATAAGTTGTACCGAACAGAATTAAAATTAATTTATAACACCATTGAACTCTTTATTGGGGCATTTTTATTCTTTTGTTCGTTTTTCATTAAATCTACACTAATTAAAATTTTGAGATCTATATGAAGTTCAACTTTTACGACTATAAATATTGGAAATTCTATTTATCATTTTTTTTCATTTAGTGCCTTATAGATTTATATTAATGATCTCTGTGATATATATTAATTTTTAAAGAATTCTTGTAGTGCACAAATTTCTAAAAAACCCTTCATTTATTTGCTAAGTAGATATCTTAATATTTCCCATTTATTTAATCAAGGCAAAAGCTAATTTAATTTTTACAAAACTGCTCTACAGGAAACATCTATCCACATATTCGTCCATTAAATATATGATATTGCGTATATAATTTCGCATTTACTTATTTTAAGATCATTAAAATCTATATTTACATAGCTCAAGGGTATTTTTTAGAATAGAGCTTTTCTCAAACTCAAGAGATCTACAGAGTCCAAAACTGATTTTTAGCAGTATATAAAAATTTCAATTTTAAACCGAATTTAACACGACAAGTTAATAATTCTAAAAAAAATATACATCTCAACATCAATTTTTCTGTAATGGATTGTAAATAATGCTTCTGTTCGGTTATAACCTTAAGTTATGATACTGCTTCCAAATTTTTATGCACAAAAAGATGAATTGGCTATGCCCGATTTTCTGACGAAATCTTGAGGTTCAAATTTTTTAAGCAATGCACACATTGACCGAAATGGGCTGCCATCTTTTCTTATCTGACGACTTTTGGTTGGATTAAGAAAGTTTGAATAACACATGGATTAATTCTCGTTTATATCTTCTGTTTAATATTGACACTATCCGCTATCAGAACCGATGATATGAAACATATATTTTAGCAAATTAATTGATGGCTTTCAATTTACAAGCTTGTATGTGAAATACGATCAATTTATCCAATAGGATCTTCATTTGCATATTATCAAGTTTCAACAGAATTAAATATCAAGTATATTGACATTTCATACTAACGAGAAAATATAGTTTAAAAGGACATAATTTTAGGAAAATCTCTTTCTAATATCAACAAATTAGATCTTTGGGTTTGAAAAACGAAGGGATTTTTATAATTATTTAAATATCCAAATCTTTTTAGAGAAAATCAGCAATTTTGTTCTTTAAGGTATTTAAATTATAAAATAATGGTTTTAATTTGTAATAAATAAATATAAACCACTTAAATTTGTTTAGATAATTTTCAATATAAATAAATGGACTTCAGGTCTAATTAAACGTTAGCTGTGTTTAAAAATAGACTTTATTGTAAAAACACAAATTTTATTTATATAGTTCTTATGCACTCACAATGTACAATGCTCGAATTTAATTTATATTTAAGGTGTTGTGCATGTTATTATGGCCATATAAAATCATGTGGAATTAGTTGCATTAATATTGTAATGTACCATATAATAATGAAAGCTAACCTTTATACCTCAAGATTTGGTATATAATTTAAATTTCACATATACCAATTAAAATTTGCTAAGATTAGTATTGGGTGCATATGGATAAACTCATTATTGTTCTGTGCATAACTAGCATCCAGTATGCATATCGCTTTTGTTTTCTTATGATTTTATGTTTAAAATTCTACATAGGGCGATGTAGTAACAAAGTACCAATGTATTTTGTTCTTAATATGTCATATTCAACCTAAATGCAACTACAATATATTGTTGTAATTGAATTAGGACGTTTTTCATGTACCCGTGTGATATAATAGAAAAAAAAATAAAAAAATTCAAAAATAACTTTGTAGAATTATAAGCTTATGTTATTTTTGCATTTATTCAAGAAAATCGGATTTTCGCTATAATTTTTTTAGGCATAAAAATATCTGCATCTTGTGTATCATTTCTATATTTTAAATTTTTTGATATTTAATTAAAAAGATAATCCTAAATTCATGATTATATTGTTTTTTTATAAGCAGGGAAATGCATCTAAATTAAATTTCATTGCACAATTCATTTATAGATCAATTGAATCGTACTTTTGTAGTAGAAAATGGTTTTATATTATGGTAGAACATTTTAATCTTTATATACGATTTTTCAGACATTTTTTATCTTTTAAAATATAAATATTTACTATTATTTTGTATTATATTTTAGAATTATTTTGTATTTGAAAAGCATATTGAAACATGAGCTGCAATTTTGTTGATTTTTAGTGATAAAGAACTACCAATAATTTTTGATTGATATTCTAACTAAAAAAAGCACATTTTATTTATTTTTTATATAAAAAAAAATTATTAATTATTGAATCTTAATTAGAGATGTATTCTACCGCTGTAAAGTAAATTATATTTCTTATTCTATGCAAAAAAAGTTTGCTTAATCTTCAAATAATAAGAGCTTAATATATTCAGCGAAATCTAGGTGATAACAAACTAGTAAATTTTATGTTTGAATAAATTTGTTTTGAATAAATTCTTTTGTGTTTATTAATAAAAGAATAAGTAACTTATATGTTTAACCTGTAATTTTATCGTGTAAATTTTCTGTTAAATAAAGTTGAAATGCAGTATTCAAATAACCTAGATAAACAATATATATTTTAAAAATATTAAAAAAAATATGCTTTAAAAAGAAGATTATATGATTGAAAAAAAAAGATGTAAAAATTTATAATTTGAATAAAGGAATGTACAAAATTGCATTTATATTATTTGTATGTTTCGAATTTTTTAAGAGTATCTAATAATAATTATTTTAATAATTTCTAAAAGAATATTGCTTTTTCGTAATGGAAATGATATTATTTTAGCTTGCACAGACTTTTATCGGTATCCTTTGTATACGTAAATAATTTTTTATAATACCGAAAATGTTATTTTTGTGATTTTGTATTGACTAAATTTTTTCTTAAAAATAAACTATTGCATAAATATCAAGACATCTGTTTTTATATATTTAGTGCTAAACTATAGCAATTAGAAAGTATGCCACGTATTTAAAGAATATTAGAAAAAAAATTCGGTGTCATAAATAAATAGATTTGCTATTATTTGTTCTTAACATTTATATGCAAAATTTTTATTCTGTCGAAATATAATATAATAAAATAAAGCGATTTTGTCATCTAATAAATATATAATGGGTAAATAAATAAATTCAAGCGCGAAATTTGTTCCCCTTAAGTCAAATAGAATATATTAAACCTTGCGAAATTCCATTGTAAGAATAACAAACATTGATTGACTGATTGTTCCTTTTCTATAATAATAATAGATATGATATATACGCTTTGGATAGATAACAAATGATGCTAATATTTATTTCGTGTACAATATAAAAAAAATTACCAATCTTATGATTTATATATAATAAATTCCGGACTAAATTAATTAGATGATAAATGATTGGAAGTAATATTTTACTAATTGATACTTTTAACATAGATAAATAATCTGGTGATGTACATCGGTCAATTGTTCGTAGATTTGTGAAAATTAACAATTACTTCTTAGATTGTAAAATGATGGTTTATTGTGTAAATTAAATTTTTATTATAAAAAATGTACTCTAAAATTTATTATCTTTTATTTTCTGAATATTCTATTTTTTGAATGATAATGAGATTGTTATATCTATTGAAAAGGTTGAATTATACAGGTGTTGCTTTCTGCATGATTAAACATTTTATATTTTTGATAACTCCAGGGGTCAAAAGAATTCATTTTTTGTGCATATTTTGCTTTTGGTAGCATTTTGTTTCTTTTTTCTCTAAAAATAACCAACGACTAATATGTATTTTTGTAGTTGGGTTAAAATTTCTATACATTTAAAAATTTTCTACATTCATTGTAAATAAAAAATTCGAATTTATTCAATCTGAAAATTGTAATTATAAATAAATAATATAAGCTTTTCGTTTTTTTACTTATATTAATCTTCTTATTTCACATCTAAACATATTTATATATAAAACGTTATAAGATGCACCGTATAAATAGTATTATAAGATTCTAATAGTTAATAAAATCCCCAATTAGTTTATTATACGCCTCAAAAGCGAAAAATATTGAAAATTTTTATGATCATTAACAAAGTTACAGCATTTTAATAATTTTATCTACTGAATTTTGTATTCATATGCCATATTTTCAATCTTAAAGATGCACATAAAAAAAGATATGGCAGTATATATTTAAATAAAACCTTAAATTATTTTAACAGAATTTTATTTATCAAATAGCAATTTATCACTAAAATGCAAAGCTTTTGAGTTTTTCAAACGCTTTATTTACCGCCAAGTGGTATGCTTTGATCATTGAATATTAAAATTGAGTGTGTATTTTTCATGCAACAATCAGATCAAATATTTTTGTAAAAAGTTTTGCTTATTATTTTGAAGATTCTTAAAGTTAGATATCCTTGCATAAAACATTTTATATTGCTTCATTACATCTTGTCTTATAATCTTATATAAAATGTTGAATATTTTTTGTTGAATTTTACTAATTAAAAATATTAGGTTTCCGAAAGAACAAAAAAATATTATGTTCTCTTATTTAAAAGATTTTTTTCGATAATTAGTAAAATATTCATTTCATAATTTTGACATTTCCTTTTTTTTCTTGCATAAAATAAATTTATATCTACTGCATATTGATGATACTATAATTTAAGCCAGATTATATGAGAACGAAAATTTTGTACATATGCATATAAATATAATAAAATCCAATCATATTATGTATTCATTCTTTAATGAAATAAATCAAATAGTATAATTGATCGATGAAAGTCTTTTAGTTGCTCATAGAAGACTGTTATATACAAAGGTTTTTTATAAATATGCCAGCAGACTTTTTTTTTGATTTTTTGCGCAATTATACAATGATTTTTATTTTTTATTAGACCTAAAATCACTTGGTCTTGATTTAATATATCAATAGAATGATATTTTGCATAGAGTTAGAAATTTATATGCAAGTTTTTTACTGAAAAACAATTGATTACTACTTAGAAGAATTTAGTATACATTTAACAAATCAGGCTTATTTTATCATTTATCTGTTATGTTTCCTTCCTTAGTTCATATATATAAGTGTTTTAATAGCGTTTTTTGTGTATTTGTTCATTTTAACATTATAAACTTGTTTGAAAACTTTTGAGATTGTGAGCAAATAAAACTTGTATCGTACAAACTTTAAATAGCAAGATTTTCATTTTTTTTTATTTCACGAATTAAATTTTACACATTAAATGCCCACAATTTTTTATAAATTCACGTTATAAAATAGATTGTTAAAAAACGTGTATATGAACAAAAGAATATATTATAAAAGGTTTTGGGAATTGGATTTGTACATTTTCATGTATTTAGATACAATAAATATCATTCTAAATATTGCAAATGCAATGATATGATAGATTTTTTTCCTTTAAACCACAATCAGATCGAAAAGTATAAATTACAGGGCATAAAGCCTTCTGAATATCCTTTGTTTATTGAAAGTTTTTTTTAACAATTAAAAGTCAGATTATCCTTTGTTAGAAACCAAAAACGATAAACACAAAATAAAAGCAAGAGTTTTCTTTATTAAAGATAAAAAATAACTTTAAGTATAGAATTTATACACATATGCCATATAGATTTTCTATGCAAGAATTAAATATTTATTATGTAATTTTATAAAACTTTTCTTTTATGAGTATTTTTGTATATCAAACCCTTTACACTAAAAATCAAAACATTTAGTTTTTTTATAGAAAGTAAAATTAAAGGTTGGTGGTATTTTCATGTAAATTTATGCTTTTATAGGTACGAAACCTCGTAAAACTAGAATCAGCATATAAATAAATCGAACAGTGCATATAGTATAATAATAAGTATACAAGTAAATTTGAGACGTGAAAATGTATATAAGATTCTAAATTGTATCATAAATAAAAATTATAACTTTTTTAAAAGTTTCTTCCGCATAAAATTTTCATTTTCTTAAAATGAACTAACGATCTAAGACTTTTTTTCTAAACAAAAAATTATAAAGTAAGCATTTAAGATACAATTAAGATTTTGAATTACTAATAAAATTCATGCAAAAATATTTAAAAAATTATCTAAAGGCTTTAAAAACATATTACAGAGCAAATCCAAATTAATTAGGTCAAATAAAAATATAAAAAATCATAAAAATCATGTAGGTGGATTTTTGAAAGTGTGACATCAGAATATAAAGATAAAAATTTCATTTTTGTCAAAGTTAAATGCATAAAAGAAAAAATTAAATTGTTTAAACTAAAAATGCTGAGAAAAATATAGTGTTTGATCATATGGTAAAAAGTATGTGAAATTATTGTTGTTTCTTAATTCTACTTATAAAAAATCAAGGAAACAAAATATTTATAAAAAGAAATAAATTAACCTTTTTTTATCCATTCCTACGATTAATATTTTGTAAGATTGTATTTTTTTATATCTTATCAATAAAAATTCTATTATACATTTTTGCGCTATAAAAACACGTTAATGATATAACCATTAAAAGTGGAAGGAGACGATTTATTTGAAAAATATTTCAGACTTATATTTGCAAATATTAAATTTTTGCTTATGAACATGAAAAAAACACTAGGGAACGAGTTTTATTTCTTTATATCATTTTCTCGTAGCAATTCTTTTAGATTTATCTAATCAATAAGAATAATTTTTTATATTTTATTTATTCTAGTCTAAGTTATTATTTGAATCATAACAAGTACCTATTTACACGACAAAATTGATAAAATATATTTTTAAAGTCAATTGAAATTGTTTTGTTAAATTTGTATAGAGAGTATTATCGATGCTTGGTAAACTTATATATAATAGAATATAGTCTGCAAATTTACAAATATACTTAGCTGTCTAAATAGATAAAATTATTGAAAAAGAAATTAAGCCATAAATTTATAAAGATAATTCCGTATAACGAAATAATAATTAAAGGACCATTATATTTTAAATAGAATACATATGCAATCAGATATATTTGATCTGTTATCTTTCGATTCTGTTCTATTTTTTTAACACCTTTTATTTTTAGACTTTGATTTGCTTATTCGTTCTTAATTATTTATAATAAACGTAGAATCAACTAAATTTGCTCAACACGTTAGAGATACCATCTTAGCAATTATTTTTGAAATATAAAAATTTTATAAATTTTCTAAGCATCCATAAAAAAAATTGTTTTCTTTCTCATTTTTTCCATCTTCATGAAAATGATTTACTGGATACCGTTGAACAACTCGAAATAATCTAAGTTCTGCTGCTATTCAATTTGTCTGTGGCTTTAATTATTAATTATTGTTAAGATTATGATTTTTATAAATTACTAATAAATTTTGAATTTTAGTATCGGCGTATTTCACTGAAGGTGTTCCTGTATCTTTTTTACCCCCTTTTTATGTCATATTTTGATTACGTATATAAAAAAAAACTCATTATACTTCCTAAAAATGATTTTTTTTTAATGTGTCAGTATATATTTCTACAATCAAATGTTTTTAAATTTTTATATATATTTTTCTTTCATATATATAATATTGAAATTTTTTTTTATGTTGGATAATATACCAAGAACATATCGAAAATCTTATTTGAAGTGTCTCTGCATTCTATTATAATCATAAGATTATTTTTAGCTCATTATTATATTAGTGTTTAAAAAAAGCAACTAAAAAATTAGTCTATGTATTTTTGTATCATTTAAACCTAACATTATTAGATATTTTTTGACGTTAGATAAATGGGCAGAAGAAAACATTTATTTTAAAAATTTAATATACACCTGGATGTAATTATAATGCGAATTTGTTTTATCACACATATTCTAGGCTGAAATCAAATACCTTCTATTTTTAAAAATAGCCGTAGAAACATCTCTTGTAAGATAGAATGTCGAATATATTTTTTTTATTCAACCGACTTCTAATTGGGTAAAAGCAAAACTACTTTTTATTATATGCGTTATAAATAGATTCTAATTTACATAAATGAAATCTGTAATTTATTTGTGCTTTCCAATTAAGATGATAAGGGATTTTATACACTATTTAAAGCTATGATATGTTTAGTCTGTTTTTTACTTGAAATAGTCGATATGTTCGTTTCAAAATTTAATTCATAATATTTAAAATTTGATACTTTTTTTCTTAATGTTAACATCTTCTAGCATTGAAAAACATTAAAATTGTTATGATTTAAAAAAGCTGGCATAAATCATATAAAATTTATGA
The DNA here is from genome assembly GCF_057557595.1 of Rhyacophila brunnea. Classification (NCBI taxonomy): domain Eukaryota; kingdom Metazoa; phylum Arthropoda; class Insecta; order Trichoptera; family Rhyacophilidae; genus Rhyacophila; species Rhyacophila brunnea. The sequence continues at coordinate 391,411 of NW_028233335.1, forward strand.
AAAATAATCTTTTTACATAATTTATTTCGAACATTTATTAGATTGATTTTTTAGTGGCTAGACTTTGAATAGTATACATCTAAATTTGAAACGATTTTTATTGCCTAATATGTATAAAGAGTGAATTTAATATTTATTTGTGGGTTAATTTTCTTTTTATCGATTTTATCTATTTAGACGTGTTCAGCGTGTTGGGTATATTACACAACCCTTGATGCATATTTTGACACCTTCCCCTATTCTATCTTTATCAACTGCTCTTCTTCTCTCAAATGTGATGAGTTCAAGTGTCTTGTGGTGTAGGGGAGCTTACATGGATGCTTCTACTTCGTCTGGGATTTTAGCATCCTTGACATGTTTTTTATGAAATTTTATGCAGACACAACCCAAGTTATCACATATGGTGTATTTATGTTTTACTTTAGTAAATTACTCCAGGTTAATTCGCCAAGATGTAATCTTCCTATTACTTTAAGAAATAAAGTATATTTATATTTAAACAAATCGTTGAGCCTAGTTTCATTTTTTTCTTATCTTCTATATTTAGAAGATGTTAAAATTTAAGAATAAAATTATTAGCGTAGCATTATATCAACTTTATAGTATAAGGCATAAATTAAATCCATAAACATAAACAAATAAAATCCATTATATTTAGCTATTCTTACGTCAAAAATGTGATGTAGGGGAAAAATATTTTTGGCTTGTTAATGAAGTAAACAGAAATATAGATTAAAAATGGTTCGGATTTATATTGATAAATTGAATGCTACCAAAAATTTCTAGCTAATCTTGTTTACTATTTTAAAGGCCTATTTGTGCTTTCGATTATAATCAGGCATATTTTTTTTTATAGAAAATGTATGTAATACTAAATTATGACTGCTTTTGAAGTATCTATGGCAATATTTATAAAATATGACCGTAAAAAGAAATATATGTTGTTTATGTACAATAAATATATTGCGACTCAGATTATCAATCTATTATACCGTAGAAAGCATTCTGGGTATAAAAAGTTTAGAAAGCCAAAGAAGGCCCAGATTATATATTTTTTGATTTAAAGAAAGAAATAATCATCGAAATATAAAGATATAAATTTATTCAAATATCTGTACTTACTCAAATGAAAATATTGAAATCATGTACATGGTTATCAGCACAAAGCTATATGATTACTTCTCACCATAGTATAAATATTTCCGCACAGAAATTTCAAAATATAATGCTATTGCTATTTGGATTTGATTTCAAGCTTCAAAAACGAATTTGGTTCATATTTAAACATTTATTATTCAATTTTAAACACATCTAAAAAATAAATCTGTGATTTACTCACAGAGTCATATTTTCAATCAAATTTACAATGAATTAGTTTACGCGTTATAATCAAAAATGTGTTTTTTATATTTATAATAATAACGAAAGCTCAAAAGAAATTTATGTTTTAGCATGAATTAAGATAAATAAGAAATATTTTAAATCACTAGACATAGAAGATCGTACGATGATAATATGTTATTAAAATGTTTTAATATCGCATTTAAATAAGAATATAAATTGCCATAGAACATAGCTCAAAAGAATATTCTACTATTTTAAATAAAATAAAACTGTTTAACATAATATACAAAGATAATAAAGTTATTAGTTTTGAAGAGGTCTAAACATATTTTATTTTTATTTTTATTTTATAATGTTGCCAAATTCTTGGTTTAAAACTCTAAGAAACCAGGATCAAACTTTAATAATCGTCTATATTCTATATATAAATACGAGATGATCTCAAAGCACTTATACAACTTTTAAAAAAAATCAATGATCAATTTTTACAATCTAATGGTACAAAAAGATATTAATATATTTAACAAGCTAATTTTATAGTTTATATTGCATGGTCATAATTATTTTGTGTATTCACTTAATTCTAGTTACCGAATCAGTTGTTCCATCCGAATAAATTTATATAACTATCTATAAGTATCAATACATATAAATAATATAATAATAAACTTATAAAAGTTCTAAAATTCTTCTTTATATAGGATTGAAAAAATACAGTTTTTATGTGTGTTTAGATAATATTTAAACAACAAAACCATGAATTTGTGCATAATACTGCAATTAAATCGATATTTTCAGAAAAAATGGATTTTTTATTTGAAATAATTAATGCGAATGAGTAATTACCTTTTTCCTACTATTTTATAATGCATTCTCAAGGGAATTATATAATTATTATCTGAAATATTGTTCAGAACAAAATTCAGAAGAAATTTCAAATTTTATAATTTCTTTTTATATCTGTTCTTATTTATCGGAGATAAATTTAGTATTTTTTTGTAAAGAGATCTTTTTAAACTTATTTATATTCTATTTTAGACTTTATAAAATTATATGTTTATATATTCCCGAAAATTTAATATATATTCTTGCAATAGAATCTGTAAAGTTGAACAACCATATACGATATATAAAATCTGTATATTATTTACTATAAAAATAGTCAAATATTTTATATGCACATATTATATTAGCCAGCTTTACCTATTTTCAAACTCCCTGAATATCAATTTATATCTTTAATTATACGGTTTTATGCTTAATTTATATTTTTTAGTATGTATCAGGTTATCAAAAACGATCTCTTAGTTATAATAAATATATTCACATTTAAAATTTAAACAGATATTCAATTGCACCCTTTGCATAGTATACTGGAAGCGAGATTCGGTGAAGCGTAATTACCAGCCTCATACGATAATTCAATTTTCATCACATGATTAATAGCACTTAAAACTTTATTGTCTGTTCTTACGCAAATTATAATTATAAAAAAAGGTTTTTTATATTAGATCCAACTTTTTTTTTATTTTTGAATTAAGCGCTACCCTGATATAAGCAAAGAAAATCCGAAATATTTTCAACAAAACTATGAAGCTACATTATTACAAAATTCTTATATACAGATAGATTTATTTGAAATACTTATTCATGCTAAGGCATTATATTTAGTTTTTGAAATCGACTTTTTTCTGTCACGTTAACATATTAATCATCTTCATACGGTCGAATTCAATAGACCTCTGTAAAAAAAATTTAAAAATGTAATTTATGGTACGTGCATAGGAATCATATATTTTTTTTGCAATAATGAATATCTATTAACGTAAAATATTAAATTTCATATTAATTATATATAATTTTAGCACACCATACTTTTATGTTCGCTGTTTTTTTAATTTATGATAAAATAAAACAATTGAGAAATTGTGAATCATAAACTTGCCATTTTTGCGCTGTTTAAAAAGCTATAAAATATTTTTTAACATAAAAAGCACATAAACTTGTATTTGTATAGAAATTTGCCCTTCATTCTAAACAAGTATATTATAGTGATTTAATAAGTTTATTTTTTCTGCTGCATATATCATACATACAAATGAATTTGATATTCTTTCATAGATTTAATACACAAATAAACCACAATAACTATTTTATAGTCCTCCATTTTTGTAAACTATCGATAAAACTATTTTTTTATAATATTATCTATGAATATATAAATCAGCTTTTACAATACTTAGAGTGTCATTTTTTTGTCTGTAGAACATGCAAACACATGTAATTTTTCATTATATTTTTTTGTTTTGAAAGGTGTAGGTGGCATTATGGAAATTTCATATATGCTGATTTATGAGCAGCGCTTATATAAGCCATTTTTATATATTAATTCTAACAAACGGAAATAGTATTCATATGTATATATATTTACTATTAGATTTAATAGATTAATTTTCCAGCGTTATGTACTCATATCATGACAATCATGTTAAAAAAATAATGATTCAATTGATGCGTATTTATTGGTTTCACTAAAAGATTAACATAAAAACTAGATCATACAACCATTTTCGATTACAATTTTCCAGAAATACTTTTTGAGAATAATTATTATATTTGAAAAGCTTAAAAACTTTTATTTTGTAAGATTTATATTTTTTTGCGGTTTTAATACGAAAATAAAACAATAGTCAAAGGAAAAACTATTTGTAGAATATTTTGGTTCGCATTATTGTAAATAGAATGTATACAATGATATGGTATTTTTAAATAAATTTTAAAAATAGATTAATAACTAAATTTTATGATTCTTTGATAGATATAGCTTGATTCTTTTTCGTAAATTGATTATCACAATTTATTTCAATTTTTTCTTGTGTATTCTAGGGCTCTTTTAGACGCTGCTCCTCTTAGTGTCAATATCCAAGCATAAATTCTAAACATCCATGCGCTAGTATTTTATAAAAATAATAATTCTATATTGTAATAATAATAAATTTTGTCAAGCAAAAAAAGAAGTAATTTTAAACTAAAAATCTATGTCTTATTAATTTTATGATGTAAAAAATCGATATTATTACATATTGAGGATATTATTTGTTTGTGATCTTGTAACTAGTATTTTATCAAATATTCAGATTCCTAAAAATAGATATCCGAGATATAGTATTATATGTATGATAATGGATCAATATGAATTGTTTATAGAAAAAAAAACATGATTTTTTTATACTACTACATGAATCTTGTCTTATATCTTATATCATTTGAATATTGCTAAATTATATTGAAATCAACATATACAAAGAGATGAAATACATTAAGAATATTCCTTACGGCTATGTGTTCTAGAATAGAATTAATGCCGATAATTTAATAGAATCATTTCCGGCCAAGGAAATAAAAAGTACAAATCATGTTATTAAATGGTTTTTCAAAAACAATTATGCAAATAACTCAATAGATTAAGTATATTAACCAATAAAATGAACACAAAATACGATATCAAATAGTATAATTGGTAAACTATTAAGTATAAAATAGGATAAAAATTATTCAATGCTTATAAGTATCCCAGAAAATTGTAATTTTTGCGTAAAAAAAAGTATATTCACAAAAAGATGTAATAACTATATATATTTAAATACCACAAATTTTAAATAAATTACTAGTGTTTTCAACAGCATTATGGTAGAAAAATAGTTATAGTGCAAATAGGTACTTTTTTGATTTAATATCGCGATGCAAAGATAAATAAATATAGGGTTGGTAATTTATGTGCATAGAGTCAAGATTTTCCTTCGAAATATATTTCTTGATGTTTAATTTTTGTTTATATAATGAGATGAAAGTATTTTTACAAAGAAATAGATAAACAATGAAAACAGTTGTGCGATTTTTAAAGAAACTAACAAATATTAAATTCTTTTTAGCAAAAAAAGTTTAGTAAATATAAGCTAAGTTACAAAAGGAATTCTCCAACAAGATTTTGAAACGATTTACAAATAAAAACAAAAAAAGGTCTAATAATTTATGTCATTTTGTTATTTTATTCTATCATCACCTAATTTTTGTATCTTAAAATTTTCTTTAATAATTTTTTAGTTTTCTTGTTATTATATATCTTTGATAATCAGAAAAAAATTATTGTGATCACATATGACTGTATATTGTTGTGCCAATAGTAAACGCTTAGATATTAATTTTAAAAAAAGATCGAATTTACGAAAAATGCATTATGTGTAATGGATTCTCTGAATAAAAAATGATGTTTATCAAATGAAATCTTATTTTATGTAGAATAGCTATATTTTATGTAATATAACAAAGAATTCTGCATAAGGTTACTTGCTTATAACAAATTTTTATGTATTTTTATCTTATATTATTTCTATTTATTTTTAAGGTTTATATATTGTAGTGACTGAATAAAAATAGCCCTAAAGTTAATAGTAATTTTATGGGAAATATAGCTTCGTGGATATATTTTACGAATAAAATCAACATATGAAATGAATCAGAAGAGACTAAGTATTCAATAAAACTTTATTTTTTAGAAAAATTTACTTTAAGATATAAAGCATATAGGTTTCACTGTAAATATAATACTTTTTTTTATATTCCGAATATTTAGAAACATTTTGCTAAATTTATTGATATAGAAAAAATTAATTATATCTTAATGTGTGTCTGAATCATTTATAATTAGAATTCACAGCCTTTCAATCAAATCTTATTAAAAAATATTAAGAAGGTAATAAGTTTATTAGGTGTATTTCTTAAAATAAAAATATCAATTGTATGAAAACAAACTTCGGTACCACATAAAAATCTTGTATTATTCATGTATTAATATAAGGGCTTTATCATTCAAAAATGTATAAATTTTACACATTACTTATTGTAATATCAAATATATCCAATACCATTCAAAAACAAAAAATGGTATTTAGTTTTAAATATTCTTTTATAATGAATAAATTATTATTATTTCTGTTACCAATATGTATACTACAATTGAATTATATGATTTATACGGAATTTATTTATTTTCACGTGATTTTAAAAAAAAATTTTAAGGCTAAAATTGGCTCTTTAATTTTAACATGTTATATACAAAAATATAATATCAGATAAAAAGCTTTAGATATATATGATAGACATAATTTTGCACATAAATACTATATCTGAATAAATAAACCGAAATTTTCAAAGATAGAGATTAAATAGCTATAGCTAATAACATACTAAATTATAAAATAAATTATTAATATAGTAAAATTAATAGAAATTGATTTTGATTTTTTTTAAAAAATGTAATAATATTACAAAAATAATAATCCAGCAACTAATGATTGAAGGAATTCATGCATAAATTAAGCCTCTATTTTATATAAACGTATATTTAGCGTATATTATTATTAATACAGATGTAATTCTATTTTATATTTCAAGGTTCAAACAAATTACTTGAAATTTAACTTGATTGATTTGTAATGATTTTTCACCTTTTTGTTTATTTATACAGGCATCCTAGATTTATCATATATTGTCTAAATAGTATATACCACATATATTTTGCGTTTAAGAATAAATCTGACGTTTTGATATAAAATGTATCTGGTTTCAACATTTAATTCTATATAAAAGATGTCATCTTAGTTTTTGTATGCATCTTTATAGCTCGTGTTAGATTTAAAATTGTAATTATATAGTTAGAACAGTATAAATTATAAGTTCATAGCTTTGACACTCATAAATACTGCGTGCAGATTCCAATTATCAGAAAAACATATATGCATACAAAATTTCGCTTTTTATAATAATTATATACATCTATGAAAATAAATGATCGAAGAACAATACAAAGAAAGCTAGTTAAAACACATACACAATTTTTTTCAATATGAAATACAAATGAACAACTAAGCATTGTATAATTAGAATAATTAGGATATATAGTAAAGATGTTACAGAATAAAAAAGCATTTCGCAAACTTCAATTTTCCGTATATAAATTTTATAATCTACAAAATTTGAACTATTTAGAAATTAGTTATTCTAGTCAAAAGATGTTAGTGACATAATATTTTATCGCTTTTATTATATATAAAAAATATTATATGAAATATTGTTTTATTTTATCTTTATGCTTATAAAAAGTCAAAAAGGCGTTATTATATTATTCAATAGTTTTGATGAATTTTATTGCGCCATGTGCCAAAAAAAATATTATGATCTATGTAAATACGCAATAGATAAATCATCTACCGTTTACAACTAAATGTAAATGGCAATTGTGCATAAAGTAAAATCTATCAATTTTGGTTATGAAAAGTGCGAATTTTTATGTATTATTCTTTAGATCTCGGATATCTATGAATTTTGATTATATCAATTTCTTCGTTTTTAAAAATAAAGATGCCTATTTTTTTATGTGTTAAATTATCTGCTTGTCAAGCTAAGTTGTTTGACTATAAATATAGAATCTCAGTACAGCATTTTTAATTAAAAGTTCTTGAATCCATACAATAAATCTAATGTCTAATATTGGCATAAAAAAGTTATGTTAAAAACAAAAAATAAGCAAAAAAATCGTGTTATGTAAGTATAAAAATTTTAAATGATTTTTATGTCATTTATTGCATTTTATCGTGTATTACAACCCAGTTTTGTAAAAGAACGACTTTTAAAATTTGTGTATCTTACAATTTTGTTTTATTGTGTATTTATTTCATTGTAAATCACATATGATCGTAAAATTTTTGGTAAATGTAATGACATTTTCTCTTTCTTTTGTTCAAATACTCTGTTAAATAAAATATTGCCTGATATAATTATATGACATATAAACCTATATCGTGACATTTTTCAATATAAATTTATCAATAAAAAGTTATATTTTATATATAACTTCTACTATAAATGATTACTGTTCCATAAACTATGATTATAGCAGTATTTTTTGTGGAATATTTTCTGGATAAAAGTCGCATTAGAACTTAATTTACTTTTTTTAATTCAAAAATGTATGTATTTTAAAGAATATTAAAATTAATCTATAGCAAATATTGATTATTGTTTCTAAAATAATATTTTTTCCTGTGAAAACAAACTAATATAGATAAATAATATAACTCAATCCTCATTTGTAAAAAGGCGTCACAGAATTCATTTTCAGAAACCAAATTTATGTACAAAAAAGAAACAGTTTAAGTGTTGTTTTTAAAATATTTTATCAAGGGAAAACAGCTTTTACTTCAGAAAATAGACAATCTTAATAATATATTTAAACAGTGATTTTTCCATGAAATCTAACAAAATGTTTGTATAATACATAAAAAATTTTATAAAAAGTATAGATAGAAAGCTTTCTAGCTTTTCTGTTACATAAACACTATAAAAATACAAACTAAAGAGCAATAATTATATAAACTTATTTAGGAAAACATACAAGACGAGCAGATATCCATATATAATATTGAAAATGTTATTTATTGGTTCTCATGAACTTTTATTTAGCAAATTTACGGATTGTTAAATAAAATTATAAGGATAAAATATTTTACTTGTAATTACTCAGAATTAACTTTTTTTGACTGAATTTACAAAAGAATTGCCCTAAGTGTTCATTTACGATCAAATATGCAATTTGTATATGCTTCGTATATAAGAAACTGGCATATTACATTTTTTTTAAAGATGTTTAAGTGTTTTTTATCCGTATTAAAGAATGTATTTTATCCTAATTGTTATAGATTCTTATTTTTTCAAATGTATTTCTTAGAAGCCTAGTAAACACATATATGGCATATAAGCTCGCTCAAAAGTATTAATTTATCGTCACACCTCCTGAATCGATTCCAGCTCTAAAAGTTGTATATTCTGTTAAAGATTCTGCCTCCTTCGTAAATAGAAAGAACTTTTACAGTTTTTGGTACATCACTTTAGTGAAAATGATCGTAATATTAGGCATTCTGATTGGTTATATTTAATAAATAGGTATAAAACCAATTTAATTTTATTATTAGATCAACAAAATATTTGTTTTTCCTTTTTAAGATTTGTTCTGATCTATTTTATTTTATCATATCTAAATAAACAGACTTATTTCTTTATATGATGCATTTTGTAGCATTTTCATTAATGTATGTTTCTAGATTACATATTTCATTGTATATTATAAGAAATTTTTGTATTAAAAAGTAACGAAAATCACGATAAAAATGCTTTTCACTAGCTCTATTCATTTTAAAGCCTCAGTTAAAAAAGTCAAAATTAGATTTTATAGAGATTAATACAGTATAAAATACATTATATTCTAAAATTTAAAATATATTGAATTGACTAATAAACAATTTATGTTTTACATAAATATTGCAAAAATTGTTCGATGCTACGAATATTCGAGTTGATGGAAATAAAACTATAGTACCTTATTTATTTATGGAAAGTAAAAAAAATTGTGCAAAATCAAAACATAAAGCATATAAAATATCTAATAAATTTACATTTTTTCTAAATGTGATTTTTTATTCCCAATTTACGAACTAAGAATGCGTTTTATAAGAGTTTTTGTGCTCATATATTTAAAAATGCGCTGTAATGTCAATAGATTAACTATAAAGAAATAAATATTGATACTTTTATTACAATTAAAAAAATTTTTATGAAAAAATGGCTATATAGCATATTAAAGAATATTTTAAATGTGATTTTATGGCGTATTTTGCTTCTTTACTTAGGAATCTCCTGAAATTATATAAGAAATTGCCAAAAACTGATTGAAACAAAGCTTTAGCATATCGAAAATGTTGTATATTAGAAAGATATTTTCATATCTTATTTTGGATATTTATGATGTTGATATTTTATCTAAAGAGCAAGTAGACTATGAATAAGTAATTAGGGTAAATAGTTTTTATTTGTTCTGCGTGGTTATCTTAAAAAATATAGTAAAGATGATCTATAAAAAGACATTTTTTTCTTCTTACAATTTTGATTATATACTCGTATAAATAAAATTTAATTTTACTATTTGGGTATTAATAGAAATCTAACATATAACCTTCAACATGTATTTCAAAATAATTATGATATGTATGCAAATATCATATTTTTTATATTTTTAGCTTATTAAGATTTTTAGAACCATCAAGCTCACATTTTTCTATAATTTCAGATTACATATGTGAATAAGTATGTCTATATAAATAAAATGGATGATTTGATGTACCATAAAATCAAAAATGACAATTAAATGTAAAATGTGTGTTTAAAAAGATGTTAAATTTCCGTTTGCAAAATTACGATTGAATTCTTATAATCAAAAACAGATATCGCTTGTTATGGTGTACTTTTAGTATATCTCCATATACTTCGTGGAACAATGCATTATTATAATGTTTGTAATGTGGGTTTTAAATGTGATTAACATATAATTTTGTTCTTTAAATCTTTTATAGATTAAATTTTGTTAAGGAGATACAAAAAAATATAAAATATTCGTTCTAATGTATTGAAAAAGGTATGATTTTGACAATCTTTGATAGAAAAAATGATCTTATATTTTTTTCTAATAATAAGAGTTTCAAATATTAAACTTGTATTTTACTGCATTTTATGACAACTATATGTATAAGTCTTATTATGAAAATGCATTTTTTGGATTTGTATATAAAACCTATTTTTCTTAAGCATCATTCAAGAAAGTTTTATAGTGAAGTTACAATTTAACTTATTTAAAAATTCAGATACAATATCGTATATCAATCAGTATTAAAAATTTATTTCTTCATGCATTCATTATAGATAGAATCATATCCTTTCATCTTAGTAAATATATATAAAATGCTCTAAACCCGAGTAGAATTGTTTAATAAAGTGGCAGGAATCTTTTGAACAATATGAAAATGCAAAATTTTATTTTGTTTTTATTTCGTGAACTAAAATTGTCATTAAAAATAAAATCATTCCTTTAAGACTTTAATAATTTATTTTTAGCTGTTATGAAATTTTTTAATCAATTTTGCATCTTATGCATTTTTAAATTCATACATTAAAGAGTATTTGGTATATTTTCGATTTGCAGAAAACTTAAAATACTTAACATCGACATCGAAATATGTATCTTTATATAATTGAGATATATGTGAATTTATATTACTCATTTTGTTTGATATTTTGGATTTTTCAACAAGACATTTATAAGTTCAAAGTTCTGAATTTCAGCATTTCACTAAGATAATTATTGGATCAATAAATACCTTAAGTTTATTTTTAATTGTTTTATATTAAAAATAGCAGAATCTTAGAAGCAAACAAAATGGGTAGGGAAAAAATTAACTTTTTTTGAATCTGGAAAGTGAAGCAGAGTTGTAATTTATTAGAAATTTACCAGTGTCATCGGAAATTTATGCTATCTGTTCAATGTAAGAATACAAAACAACATGGACTAAATATATAAAAATAGTATAAAACATCATTTAAAAAATTCATAATGTTATCAAACTATGCAGTTTTAATGATTAAATCTATATTGGATTAATTCATATGCAATTCTACTAGTATTTCCCAAAAGGCAAGACTTGCTTGATTATTCAGTGTATACTGCATATTTATACTTTCGGCTATTTTTTTCTCTTCGAAGACTGTATCAACACATCTCATTTTAAAGACACCTATATATTCTTTAGTCTATCTATACTTCAATGTTTATACATATAACACTATCAGGAACACTTAACAAGTTATTTTCGGGAAAATATAGATCGAAATATGTATTTCGTTATCATCAGTTTAACCCGATGCACTGTCGGTCATCTTATTCGTTTGAAATTTAATTTTAGTAGTAAATTGGTAAAAATTTATTAAAATTGTATCAAAAATTATCAATATAAAAACAGCCATCTAATTATCAATATGACAATTTATTTTGTAAAGTGATGTCTATATTTATTAATATATTCAAATTTAATATTATACTCAACCAATTTTGTTGCTGTTCTGGTGTGTATTCTGATATAAAGATCATTTGAGACTCTAAAGAACACTATCGAAATGGTTTTTTCTATACTACTGTAGATAATTTTAGTTTTAATTTAAATAAATAAAAAAAAAAATATAGTTATTGGCTAAAATTACATCATATCACTATGTTAGCAGTTAATAATAGTATAAAAACAAATAAAATAATCTTTGGGGACAAACACTAATGGCTCCAAAATGGTGATTTTAACATAAAGCATAAGCAGAATTCTACGTACAGCAATTTCATTAAGAAAACACTTGAATTAAAATGTCAGGCTATTAATAAGTAAAAATATAATGTAAATAAAGCGGGAATCAAACTTAAATCCTTTTTATCTGAACTATTTACAAAATAAAAGCCTCGTAATATTCAATATTGAGATTTAAAAACTCAATCTATATCGATACAAAGATTTATTATTATTATTCGCAAAAGATTATATAATATATAATTTTCTAATGTATATTTAGAAAGATAAAAAAAATCCAACATCAATTAGCATTAAACTCATTAGATGTTTTACCTTTGTAGTTAAATTTTTTTTTTACTATAAAAAATATCCAACTATAAACAAATTATCTGGCAAAATAATAATATTGAAGGAATTTTTATCGAATTCTAAATGCTGTTACAATAAGTTAATTATTCAAATTTAGAAATTATATTGTATGACTAAAATACCGACGGGGTAAAAGGGCGAATGTTGATAATATCACGCAGCAAATAAAAGATTTGAAATAATTTATCACAATGCAATTAGCATAAATAAATTTAAAAAAATTCAAATGCACTGTGTACAGCTAAACACTTTTTATGTAATTTGTTGCAAAAATAAGCTAATCATCTGACAAAAACTTCACTTACACATAAAATATTCTTGTTATATTTATATTTAAAAACATATTACATATAAGTCAAATAAATGTTAATAACGTCTATATATTTTGTACACCATTTGTGAAAAAAATATCCAGATTGTTTGATTTTCATGTTAAAATGTCAAAAATATGTGAAAATTGTAGCATTAATATATTTTTCATACAAATTCATAAATAGGGTTGATTCTTGTGTCTGGGAATTGCATTAAGTAGCATATAAAATATTAAATATTTAAAAAAAATCTATTCTTATAACCATAAAGTAGATCATTCAGAATATAAATACCAGATTAAGCTTTATAAACGACAATCGTCTTATCTTTACAAATTCAGATTTTCCCGTTTTTTCTAAAATATATATTTACATATTTATAATGAAAAAAGCTTTTTGCGGCACTATATAACACTATTCTGGTTTTATCAATACTATAAAAGAATTAACTGATTACGGGTTCATAGTTCTATTTTTATAAACATAATTATCACTATGAACTCTAAAACATCTTTTGGTATAACTACACATATTTTTATTATTTAATAAAAAATTCCATGTATATAAAAAGCATCTTTCTTAAAAATATTTGAAATTTTAAAATGGTAGGATAAATACTTGAAAATGTACCTATATATGAATTCGATTCACAATAAAAAATTTCATCGTCATCTAATTGAATTTTCATATGGTTTATTTTTATTTAATTCTGTTAATAAAAAAATATTGTTTCTTAAATTCATTTCTTTGGATCAAAAAAATCGTTTACTCCTCAAAGGTCAATTTTAAATATTGTTTCTAATAATTTCATGCGATTTAGATTAGAATTTAGCTCTAAAATTTTTAATTTAGTTTCTATGGTTTGTTCTAATTATTCATAGCTTATAATACCCATAATTTTAAACTTTAATTTTAATCTGAGATAATCTGTCCCTAAACTCATAAAAATACAATTTTATGTAAATTTAAATGTTCAATTTCGATCAAATACAGCAAGCGATAAGTGCTTTTATTATTGTGAATCGTAGTTATTATTTTTAATAGCTGAAATTTTATTATACTATAAATTTTAAATTTATGCGCGATATATGTATTGTCTTAATTAAAACTAAAAAATAGTCGGATATTGAATACCTTGCATGAAACCACCCTCAATTTTGGAAAGAAGTGCAAAAGCTGTTGTTAATTCAAAGTGGGGAGGCAGATGATGTAAGCAACATCTTTAAGTTATTAAACTTTCTGTCATATGTATTACATATATCATTCTCTGTGCATCTGTAACATATGTGTCTCAGTAATTGCATTGCAACCATAACAAAGGGTACAATGCAAATGAATAAAATTAAGCCTGTGCTGCTTAGATTGCTTGTACTTTACATAGAAAGAAATATGAAATTTAATCTACTTGACATGACCAAAATAAATTCTTATTTTACCATATTTAGTATATGTCTAAAATGTGCTCCTGAAATAATTTTGTTAGGAAAAAGTACTTTTATGTGTCTTTAATTGGCAGAAAAAAAAACTAAAGATAAAATACAAATACTAAAAAACAAATAATAAAGCAGGAATACCTGAGATATATATATTTTTTCGTGTGTTGATTTCGTGAATTTTTTTATATATATAAAAGATCAGATTATGGTTCTAAATGTTATTATATCAATATTGAAGTTCTTTTATATTGGGATAAAAACAAGTTGAATTATTTATATCGCACCCCATGATCAATTATTTATAATATCAGAAGATTTTTAAGAAAAACATTAGATCTCTGTCTCATTACATAAAAATGATATTATTTACAGCCTATCAACGTCAAAGAAGTCCTTTTAATGAGATAAAGCATTTATAATTAGCTATAAAAGCATTTCGCTCACCATGAATTGTTTCAAAGCTTAATAATTTTATCCCTTTCTTTACTTGTAAAGAGATAGCAATTCAAGTGATAAATATTTTTAAAACCTGTGAAAGTTTTTTTAACATATAAATTGCACATCAGTCTTCGGTAGGTAAATAATTTTAAAACAATATTAGACGACATTTTATACATTCCTTCACCCGTTAACATCATATAAAATTTACTTTTAGAAAAAGTTAATGTAATATAAATATCAGTTTCTTATTTCGATGTTAAATTGATCTTGTTTTTGTATTAAGATGATAATAAAAAAAATAAGATATTTTGTATTGTATTTATAGAAGCTGTTATTTAATAAATATAAATTGATTTTAATTCAAGCTCTATATATTCTTAATCAGAACATTGAAATGAAGAAATATTAAAAAAATAAATTTCTTGTACTTATATTATCTTAAACTTGAAATGCACTGAATAAATGTTCCATATGGTGATGAATATTATATAAAGTATTATTTTACAGTCTAGCCTTCGTTGATTTACTTAAACTTATTTCTCTTTATAAAATTATTGAATCTAAATATTAAATAATATACCACTAAAAAATGTAAAAAAATTAGTTCTAGAAATATCGTGTGTTCAGTTCTTATGTAATCCTATTATTATTTACCTATACCCCATTTTAAATCTTTGGTGATGACGACGAACGTGTAAACACAAACAAGGAATATAGATAACTAAGGCAGTCCAAAATATGCGGTCTACGATAAGAAAAGTAGAAAAAATGAAATTTCGTGTCGAGATTACGATTTTGAAAAATTTATAAAACCCATCTAAGTCTATCTATTATATGACTTGAAAAAGAGAAATCTGAACCGAATTAATATAAGAGAACCATCAAAGACCAGTTTATTTTACGTATACTGGTAAATGCTTACATATATAAGTGTAAAGAAAAACGTTTTGTATTTATCTTTATCGGGGTCGTATTGAGGGCAATTTATTAAAACCAAGCAATATAGGAAATATAAAAAAAGATATGTTGAGTCGAATTCGATTTTCTAGATTAAGTAACTTGGGGCTCTAAAAAAATAATATATAGTAAATAAATGCAAGTTACTAAAGTATTCTATCTTATGCTAAAAAATATCTTTTAAACGTTTCTTAATTTATTTTGAATTAATGGTATTATACAGGGTGCAATTATAGACTTATTACTTATATTTACTCATGTCTGCATTTTTATACACATTTTCCCTTAATAAACATATTTTTATTTTAATAAATCACCTTTATGAATTCTTCCTATATTTCGGATACATATTTTTTTATGTTCTTTTTTAAAGTATAAAATATAATAACTCACATGTATATATTATTTATGGGTTTGATTTTCTTTTTATCAATTTTATCTATTTATACGTTTTCAGCCCATCGGGAATATTTCACAACTCCTTGATGCATCTTTTGACACCTTCATCTGATCTATCTTTGCCAATTGCTCTTCTTCCCTCAAATGAGATGAGTTCAAGTGTCATAAATTAATACTATAAACATAAAAAAATATAAAAACCCATCATATTGAAATATTCATTGATAAAAAACGCAATTTGAAAACATAAAATTTTTCTCGTGTTTAAAACCGCAAATAAAATATATATTGAAAAAGGTTTAGGGATGTCTTGTCATTTGGTATATTGCATAAAATGCCAAATCAATCTTGTTGTCATTTTAAAGAAATTTTCGTGCCATCGGGTTATAACCAGAATTGCTATATTTTCATAATAAAGATACAAAATTCTATATCTATAGCTGTTCTTTGAAGTATCTATGAGAATAAGTATAACCTGAAGGATTAAATTGAGTAAACTGCAACAGTGACTTTTTATTTTAATATCAATAAGATGGCATCGTAAAATAAAAAATATATCGTGTTCTAATACAAGAAATATCTAAATATTCTATTTATATTAAATGTTGACACAAGATTTCATCATATATTGCCACTCAAGATTATCAAATTAATATAAAATAGAAAGAGCGATAAGCATAAAAAGTTTAGAATGTGAAAGAAGATCCAGATTATATATTTTATGATTTAAAGAAAGAAAGTTTGGCCAAAATATAAAGACTAAAACTATTCAAAAATTTATACTAAACTCAGAAGAACACATTGGGATCATTTGCATAGTTATTAGCACAAACCAATATGGTTACTTCCCACCATAGTACAAATATTTCCGCATACAGATATCAAAATAACAAACTATAATTATTTGAATATAGTTGCAAGCAATAAAAACGAATTTAGTTCATATTTTAATTTTTTTTATCGAACCTATATCATATTTAAATGATCATTTAAAAAATTAACTCTGTGAATGAATTCAAAGAGTTCCCTTTTAGTTGTGAAATTTACAATGGATTGATTTACGCATAATAAATTAAGAATCTGTTTTATATATTAACTATAAAGAAAACTCAAAATTAAAAAATACTTTAGCATTAATTAAGGTAAATAAGAAATATTTGTGATTCACTTGTAATAAAAGATATATCTATGCTTAAATGTTATAAAAATTTATAAAAATTTCGATATAATAGGTAATACATAATTATGAAGCATAGCATAAAATAAACGATCAAATATGTAGAAAAAAACATATAAGTTGATAATAATATAATAGAACAATTAAATCGCTTAGTTTACAAGAGGTCCGTAAATACACTTCATCGTAACTTGCGACTGAATTATTGCCATAAAACACCTAGGATCAAGATCAAACCATAATAATTGTTTAAACTCATAGATAAATACGATAAAATACTAAAGTATCTATATGATTGTTTAAAAAGTTTAAGAACAGATTATATTAATGTTCTGGCATAAAAAAAAGGTTATATAAGAATAAAGCTAATTTTCTAGTTAATAAAGTCTTGCATTTTTTCTTTGTGTTCACATGTTCTTGTTATCGCATCTGTTAAAATCCTTCGATATTTAATCTTTCAAATTATATAAAAGTATCAATTAATATAATAAATGTAAATTATATCGTTAATAGTTATAAAATACTTAATTATATATAATGCAAAGAAACAAAGACGGTTCGTACGAGTGTTTAGACTCTATATAAACTACAAAACCTTGAATTTGTAAATATAACTACAATAAATCAGATTATTTGTATACCAAACAATGTTTTTATTCAAAATAATTGAAGCTAATATATGATTACATTTAATAAAATTTTATAATCAGTTCTTCTGGAATTATGGATAAAAATGAAACGGTATAGAGAACGAATTCTGCAGAAAATTTCAGATTTTATAATTTCTGCTTATGAGAATCTTCTATATTTTTTGGGATAATTTTGATTGTTTCTTGGTAAAGGTATTTTTTCACTGCCTGGTTTTAGTTTTTATGTGACTTTGTAGGTTTATTTATATATTTCTAAAAAAAAACGCATAAATCTTTTTTTATACATTAATCTGTATAGTTGTCAAAACTTCGTATATAGGGCAAAATCTTTCTGTAAATTTACCAATAACTTGGCCAAATATTTTTTATACATATAATATATAAGACAACCTTCCTTGGTTTGACAATCACCTTTATATCCATTGATATCTATAACAATATGGATCATATTCTGAATTTATTTTTATTATGTATATATCATATTATAAAAAATATCTCTTGGTTTTATATGAGATTCTTAGTTAACAATTTATAACTGTAATTAATTTATGCCTTTGTAGTAACTAACTGGATAATAGATTCTAAAATATGATTCTGTACAACTATATGGGTCTAAAAGGTTTACTTCGCAATGAAAAACAACTCTAAAATGGCATTTTATATTATTAAGCATAATAAATATTCTAAATTATTTTTCTGTTAAGTATATAATTATTTATATGATAAGCAAAATTCTTAAATATAAAAAGCAAATTTGAATAATTAAAACAAACTTATAAATATCGCAACCATAAAAATCTATATAAAACGACAGAACGAAAATTTGATATTTTTCTATGCTAAGGCATGATGTTAAATTTATAAAATCTTACGTATTGTGAGATACTGGCAGTTTAATTATCCTTAAACTTTCAAATTTAATAAAAATATTCTGAAACTGAAGGTAAAATGTAATTTAGGGCAAATTTAATTTTGTATTTCGAATTTTTAGTTTTGATATTAGTTCATAAACGTAAAATATAAAATTTTAAATTTTTTATTTTACTCTGAAGTAAACTGAGAATATGTATTTTATTTCTATTTTACTTGATTTTCAATAATTTATATAAATACAAATTTTTAAGAGATCGTGAATCATAAACATTACTATTTAAGGCAAGTAAAATAAGCTATAAAAAATGAGTTTCAACGAAAAATTGAATCTACTTATTTTTTCATTAATACTTGCGTATGTATTCCCAACAAGTATGCTATAGTGAATTTAATAGGTTTGTATTTTTAGTTCGTATAACATGTAGAAAAATGCATTCTAAATTCTTTTATAGGCTTTACACTCAAATCAACCATCAATATCTATTTTCCATGGAGTTGATTTTCGCATAAAACCAAAAAATTACAATTATTTTTATAGGAAGATCTATAGATCCTTAATGCGGCTTTTTAATTCTTAAATATTTAACTTTTATCTTCAGAACATATAAACATATTAAAAAGCATTTTTTTTATATATATGCTATACTTTTATTTATCTTATGATTCTCATATATAGATGTGTTAATAAAAGCCATTTTTCTATATTTATTCTAACACGGTTAAATTTATGCGACTGCATATCAATGCTTTATAGTTGCGATAATATGATGTTTGTAGTACTTTTTGATCATAATATGACATGATATTATAAAACTAATATGTTTAAGATGCATGTATATTGTGTTTTATACTTAAAATAAAAAACTAGAATATACAGGGTTTTAAATTACAATTTTTAAGTAAAAATTATAAAGTCAAATCTATATATTTATCTAGTTTATCAATAGTTTACTTAACCATAATTCCGATCTTTGGGGTTTAAATTCAAAAAAAAAATATAAAACAGAACAAATATTTGTATGTATTTTTTTAATTTAAGGGCTCTCAATATTATATTAAATCTTTTCCATGTGAAAAATAGATTTATACAAACGTCTTTTGATAAAAGCTATATTCCTTGTGCTGCAATATATCGAGCTTATTATTAAAACTTAATTTTTTGGTATTTTAAAGTCCCTCTTACATACCTGAATCTATGTGTGTCGTTTCCAAAACTTAAAGTTTTCTTATTCATGAGCTAAATTTTAATAAATTATTTTTTATTTGTGGATCAATTATCTTTTATCATTTACATATATTGAGACGTAGTCAGTTTATTGTGAACTTTGCACAATTTCTTGATGTATCCTTTGACAGCTTCCCCTGATCTATCTTCATCACTTGTTCTTCTCTCTCGAATGAGATGTGTCCAAGTAACTGCAATAAAATGTAATACTTATGGCAATACAATTACAAATTTCCTAAAATTTTAAGGTGGTTGTAGGTTTTAATTTTATATTATCCCAATGTAATTTTCTTTTTCTAATTTATAAAATAACAGTTTTTGCAATAAAACTGAATCTAATAAGATATCAATATTTTCCTATATATTAATATGTTTTATGCTATTTATATGCGGGTTTTATTTTATTATGGCGGATTAATTTTGGTAAATACATTTATTATCTTATACTCTTTCTATAAATAAGAAATGACAAGAATACGTCATATATAGTTTTTTTTTCATATTTACTAATTTGAAATTTTACAAAAAATTAGTATTAGGATTTTAAATGGTTTGGTAGGCATAAAAATAAATCTTACTTACACTTCAATTGGACCATATTTATGCATAAATAATTTACAAATTTTAAAGAAAAACAAAAAAAATATATAAAGTATAATGAATTAATATATGATACATAATACGTATATTATATATCAGAAATTCAAAGGTTTTGCATTTTTGGTGGAAAATATAAAGCTCAACTCAATTATATTCACAATGCGCTATTAATATAAATAATATGATTTTTTTTAAGTCAAAAGATATAATTTGCGCTATCGTAATTATGTTAGCAGGTAGTTTTTTTGAAAAAAATCATAATTATGCTTGTATAGTCTTTTTATGTTAACTAGATAATGTTTTATAATATTAGACGGTGTGTGATTAAGATCCAGCTTGAGTATACTAGCAAAAATACAATCTAAATAGAATCATTTACTTATATGATTATATAAAACATCCTATATTTTTATTATATGTTAATCTTCAAATATTACAAAATCAAATGTTCATGCAGTTAAATTTTAAATAAAATAAATTTAGTCGTCACATAAGAATTCATATATAGACTCTATAAAATCATTTTTATAATAGATATACAAATTTAGTTAAAGACGATTTCCTATTATTTATAAATATATAAACATGCATTTTTATACTTTTATATGATTATTTATATTAATGATGCCCATCTTTATGTCAATTTATAGTCTAATCCACCATTAAGATTTTATATATTTTTTGCGCTTCTATGGGTTGGAATATAACTTTAACGAAGCTATCTAAGATCATAAAATATAAATATTTTTTATATCTATGATAATTTATGCAATATGCATCCAAAAAGACAATTCTATTATCATAAAATTCATATTCTAATATTTGATTTTACATAATAAAAGTCTTATAATATAAGTTATCTATCATAAGCCACATATTTTTTGGACAGCAACGTTTTTTTTGTTCTATCAGATTGACTAAACTTATAATTCTGATATTTTCTAGTCATCATATAAATGGTCAATAATAGGACATAAATTATATAATATTTGAATTTTATGCAGAATTTCGGTTGTATATTTATATTTTTACGACATGAAAATACACATTCGATCTTAAAACTACACGATTTCTCTAAACATATCTTTTATTACCCGAACATATCTTTAATATTACTTTATAGACTTTAACAGCTATACTTCCTATATTTATTCATGTACTTCATGTTGCCTATTATCTTATTAACATATTATAGATAATGGTAAAAAATTATAGTTTTCAAGGGTCAAATTTATATCATTATTTTTTTATATTTAACCCATATCTTTTTGCCCTCTATGAATATAAAACAAATTTAAAAAAGTGCACGCAATTTTGTAACTTTTTTTAACAGTAATTGTTCATGTAAATCGATAATGCATAAGAAATGGTTTCATAAAAAGGCCAGATTGAAGAGTATAAAAAATAAATTAAATATTTTAGATAAAATCTTGATGTTATTTCTAAAATAAATGCATTCAAATAATGTCGATTAATCTTTTTTATTTGATTTAAGGCGTTAAAATCTCGTTGATCATATGATAAATAATATTTATTGGGTATCTTAGCGTTATAACGTTCAAAAGATATATTTTTTTTATCTTTCGATATCATAATCGTACAGTAATTCCATCAATTGATTTTTATAAACAAAATTTTGCAATGCGTTGATGGGCCTCATGAATATCGACGAAAGATCAATATAAATTTATTAATGTTTTAAATATTCAACTCTTTCTGTTAAAATAGTTCATCGTATATTAATATGCAAGTTTACCAATCATCTAAGTATATTTATTCAAGATTGCAATGCATGAAATACCTTTCCAGATATGACTGTTAAGATGCTGTACCATATCAATTGGATATAATTGCAATAAAACTATTATATTTCTATTTATTTATGCTTTTTAAATAAAGATAAATTTTTTTATTGATGTAAAATTCCCAATCGACTCATTTATGTATAATGTCGTATCTTCAATAGCCTATTAAACTTACTAAGAAATATTTTACAATCCATATTGGTATTTTCATAAATAAAGTAAACGATTAAGCATATAAATATTATATCCTTGAATTTATTTATTTGTTTTATATTATATTGTATGTCAATAAAAGCTTTTTAAAGTAGAATAAACATTTTCATCTGCAAAAAATATATTTTTTCTATGCACTTATATGGAAAAAGTTGCATTAGCCATCGCATAGATTTATTTTTCATAAATCTGGATATGCTAATCTATTATTTACTGTAATATTATACGTTTATATTTCAATTTGTCTATTCTAATGGTTCACTTGGTATTTAGTTATCTTTTTTTGAAAATTCATTTCATATGTTAAATAATGCAATATATATTCAAATCACGTAAAGACAAAATTTTAAGATAATAAGTGATTTTAACATAGTTTAAACACTGTGAACTTATCATTTCTATTCAGTCTTAAGGCTATATACGAAAAAAATAGTCGTCAGGATGATACGCCACATAAACATATTGGATCCACAGAAAATCAGACCGGTCGATTTAATTAATTTAAATCAAATTAAATTTATGCAAGCTTAGAATAAAAAAACATATGTATAGGGTATTTAAATTTATATGATATGTAAAGTAATATAAATTATATTTTCATATTTAATAAGGTCGAGCGAACATAAATACAGCCTAACTTGTATTATAATTGAATTATAGCATCTTTTATTTTTAACCGTTTTGTTTTTCAATCATCTTGTAGATTAAAAGGCTTTACTTAAGCTTGCTTTTGTGTGGCTGAATACGCTGTCATGGTGCGAAAAATCTAGTATATAAATATAATTTTTCCGTGATTTTATAATGTTGGAGTCAGTTGATGATTTTTTGTCTCCTCTTTCGTATGTATTTTAAGTATCCTTTCGTGATACATTTCAAATGGAATTCTTATTTGTAGTTTTAGTTCGTGATAATAAAAACTAATGCTAATCCTAAGACATCTTTTTCCCTTGATTCTACAATAATTGCGAATAAAGTATTATTATTAAACTCTTTTTCTCGATGCTGGGAAATTTTAAGCTAATCATTGTCCATCGCTTAAAAAATGCACCCAGTTGTTATATTATTCTTATATGTAAGGCAACGTTTGCTTATTGGTTTACTTAATCTAACTTATTATCTGCAGTGGATTTTAAATGTGATGTAATATAAGCATTGAAATTTTTTTAAGAAGGCTTGTAAAATAGAAATATTTATATAAGCAATTTCGGGTACTGATATCTAATTTATAAAACCATTTTTTATTTTTGCTGACATATTAGAAAAAAATTTCCGTGTTGGTATAGGTACAACTATATTATAGACATTATAGCTATTCCACGAACCGTTCAGAACCAATAGTCAGGTTGTTTCATATGTAAACCATACAACTTATATCCGTGCAATAAACTTCAATTTTTATGCAATAATTATGCTGGAATTCTTTCAGCTTTTAATAATATTAACTAAACAATTTAGTTGGTTTTTTATTAATCTAAGATTTCCAGCATATTTGTTTTGCTGTCATAGTCACAAAAAAATAGATATTTTTGGTTAATAAATATGTTCAATATTTTATATTGGAACTATTAGAAATTGTGCTTTAATATAAAAATATATACTATTATAAATACGTAGCTTTATTCTTCTTCTTGTAACATTAATTCTGGTGTTTTTATGTGTAATCTTCCGAATTTTTTATGAGGATTTATAAGTATATTGATAAGAACAAAACTGATTTCAAGTCCCACCATTATTCTTATAATAAAAACGCGTTGATATGAACAGCGCAATATATTAAGCCTAAATTCTATCTATTCCATGTGCAATTTTCAGCTAAAATATAAACTTGATGCTAGATCTATCATGTAAACTACATATTTATAAATTATTGAGTAAATTTCGAAATTCACGCCGTATTTTAAACAAAATTATACAACATACTTCTTACGATTATAATAATTAACACCTTCAATATTGTTTTTACTTTTGAAGATGTTTTATGAGAACGCACATTTGAAGGTAGGATTCTTATGAGGCATTTAAAAAAAATTTAATTTTTTTTGATAATTATATATAATACATAGAAGATATTCAAATAGACACTATCAAAACAGTCTAACACTGATATTGTAAATTCAGTTAGCAAAAATGAAAATTTAGTGGATTATTAATTATATGCAATGATATAAAGTGTAACATTTGTAAAATATCGCTGCATTTATTTTTAAAAAAAAACAAAATTTTTTAACGTTTAAAATTTTATACTAGTAGATTTTTAGTTTGTTTAATAATATATTAGCTTAGATAAAAAAAAGTAAATAATGAGAATTTTATAATATAAAATAAAAATTGCATTTGAATTTACACGACATCGCAATAAAAAAATATATTTATATGTCGAATAACAGCAGAAATTAACAATTGTCTAATATAACTTTTTTGTATTAGAACTTCTTATGTATGTAAGTCATGCCCGTAAGTATTGAAAAAGTGTTTAACAAATATTACGCAAAAAAAAACTTCTAATTTAAAGTAAGATATTATATTTTAGGTGCTCAAAATATATTTGCGGGCAAATCTTTGTAAGCATTTGTATATAATACCCAAATGATGGTTTGTTCAGGTTGTATATCGAAGTGAAATTAGATATATTATTAAGTTTCAAATATAAAATTGGCCTTTCTTATTTGTATAAAATCTTACCTATGAAGCATATAAAAAACTTGAAACAAAACATTTCTACAATATTTTCATACTTTTATAAAAAGATTGGACGCATTTGAAAATTTTTCTCAAACTCTAATTATCAAATTATGCTTTTTATTTTGCATTTTCAATCAAAAAATCCAGAATATTAGGGTTGATTATATAAATTTTTATTAACATTGGAATGCCATGCATTTGTGACATATTGAAAATATTAGTAAAAGAGAATATACATAATACTACACTTGCTCAAAACATATAATTTGTTAAATTCTCTTAAGATCAAAATAATTATTATTTTATGCACTAATAAAGTTAAAAGTTGCGAAAAAAAATTCTGCTTGTAAATTTTATAATCTCTATGATATAAATAATTTTTTGAGAGCCTCGCTAAGACTTTATCATGGGAAATTGCATGTTAAAGGAATTTCTATTATCTTAAATATTTAATTTGATTTTATGTATTATTTACCGTTTCTTGAAATTATATTTTTCACGGTAAAAACCTGAACTTTCCCCGAAATGATTCATTTGACGATAATTCAAGCTCCATAATTACCTGCGATACATACAATATATCACTTTTTGTATAATATAATCATACCCAAAAATAATAAATTTCACATTGGGAATTCCAATTAAAAATAGATCTGCAATTTCTCGTGTTATTATAAGTAATATTTACCAATTTATAAAATTTTTCTTAAGCATTTTAGTATCTTAAAATTTCATATATTGCCATGCAATAACATGTTGAGCTTAATTTATTTTGCTATACACGCAATGAAAATAAAAAATCGTTTACAAAAAATGCATAAAAAATAAAAATAAATATTAGGATGGAACAAAAATAAATAGGACTAAAATACATATTTAGTCGTTTTTATTTATAAGATCAATATTGTATTACAACTATATTATGTAAAATGATTTTTTTGCATACTTTACCCCAAATTAATATTTTTCAGGTCAGAAATAGTTTTTCAAGTTTATTACTATTTTTTTTGCGTAAGAAAGAGGTTTCATATGTTGCTCAAATCGAAGGCCAAGGCAAGAGCAATAAAAAAAATAAAACAAAGTATTATTATTTTCTGGGGTTTTTCGAACTTAATATATACATGATATATTTTTTATCATATAAAACTGTACCTTAATTTTTTAGAAAAATTCTTGTATAAATCTTTTCGAATGCTTTTTTTTAATTTTTAAATTCGAAATAGCACTCCATATATATAATATAAAACAATTTATGCATTTTTAAGCACAGAAAAATAAATTTAAAAATTAAAATTTTGAACACGCTCGCGATTTGATTACAAGTTTTATTTCTTTTAATTTTATTTTTTTGGTTTTACCTTAGACCCTTGGTATTTTATCAGAATATACTAATTTATGGTAATAATTTTGTATGTATGTTTTTTTTAGGTATTATATTAGAATGCAGTAATTATTGCATAGATTTTATCATACAATTTAATTAGATAATTCAAACTCTTCGTATAAAGCAATGCAATCTTTTAAAATTGTGTATAATGTATAAAATATTAAGTAATATAATATTTTGACTGATTGTATTTATGGATTCTTTTATGTTAGTGAGATTCAAATTTAATTTTTTGTAATAAAAAGCCTAGAACCTAACTTATTAATACAATATTTAACTTAGAAGATCCAATAATATCTGAATGTGAACTTCTTCTACTTTTTTTAAAAAAAAAATTGCATTCTAATTAATACTTTAATAATTATTGTCATTTAATTTTTATATATAATATGCTTTGTTATGTTCTTTTAATCTAAATCAACATAAAAATATTTTTTATAATGATAAAAAGAATTTTTTTGACGAATATTATATAAAAATGGATTTTTGTGTTTAACATTATTAAAAGCCTTTTAAAATCAAAAATTTCCAATCATTTATTAAGATACATGTAATACGTTCTTATCTACTAAGAAAAATATCGATTGTTCTATATAGAAAACTAAAATAAAAGATATAAAATTTAGATTTATGTTATAATTCTTTTATTACCATTTCATGTCAGTATCTTTGGCGTATAAGTTATATTTACAAATTAGAAATCCATGAATTTGGTTGTTAATTATATTTTTGCCTATATATTAGCAGAAATATATTTTAAGAAATTTAGTATATAAAAAATAAAGGTTCTGTACAGTTCATCAAGTTCAAAATATGATTTAAAATATAAGTCTTGATTTATAACCGATATAATATAAATGAATTTTGTACAAAATTGTGCCTTATAATAAAGTGTATGATAATATCGAAGGGTCGTTAATAATAAGAAATGTTTTTACAAACATTGAAAATAGAAAATGATTACATCTATTAATAACTTAAGGCTAAGTTATGTGTTCAAAAGCTTATAAATTTTATTAATTCACTTGCTATGACTGTACTTTCAGTTGTAATACACGATATCGAGAAAAACAACTTAAATTTACATGAAATATGGACGCGCACAACTACTTAGCACATGAGTACATTTTAAGTATAAAACTTAAATACAAAGTATATCTAGATATCATTAGACCATAAAATTTAACTTACATTATGTGAATATTTTGTCCGTTGACATTGAATTTTTATTAACATGTTGGGATTATTTGACATTTTTTAAGACCCTAAAAATAGAAAATGTATATTTAATGAATTTTAATTTTTTATTTGTTTCATTTGATAAAATAATAGCATCAAACTTCTTTTTTGGTACTCATTACGAAATTTATAATAATGAAAAATTAACCATGCATAAATATGACATATCTGAATTATATTTTCTTACGCATGCAAAGGTATAAATGATCAAATGTAAGGGCATTCTATAAATAAAAAACATCTCTTAAATGCTGCTTATGTGCAAGGAACTAAAAAAAATCTGAGTATGTGATCTATATTATCAGAAAGATTTTCAAGTAAGCTTTGCATATTATTGAGCAGCATGAATTTTGAGTTATTCCTAGACATAGAAGCAGTGTTATGAGCTGTAAAATTAATTATTGAAAATTCCCTATACATTTGAACTATCTAAAATTGTGATATGAACCGTTATTTCTTATAGAATTTAGATTTTTAATTTGAGAAAATCCAGGATTTTGAACTTAATATTGGATACATTATGCTATACATGTGCATTAAATACATAAGAAACGTTTAAAACATGCCAATCAAATATGAATTGACAGAAAGAATAGACATTTGACATGTAAAATATGCACAGCTCACGTGTGTTTATAAACCACGATATGCTCTATGTATTTCTACTAAAACATAATGTGATATTGGAATAGAAAAAAGAATAAATAAAACAGCGTTTAAATATATAAAAAGAGAATTATTCGCTGAACACAGATCATTAAAAGTATATATAGCTATAAATTTATAAAGTCTTGCATGAAAAACATTTCTATCATATTTATATTTCGAAAATTCCTGTAGAAATACATTAGAAAACCCAAAAAAAAAAATTTACAAGTTTATTCTAAAACTCTTCTGATTTAATTACACACAAACCAAAATAATTTTTTCGATAACTCGTCATTCCAATTGATTTCTATATTTTTATATAAACTTATTCGAAAAATCAGTCACATACTCATACAAAGACACAAAATGTATTTTAAAACAAAACTGTAAAAATCAACATATAATTGTAAACAATATTTAAAAACAAATTGTCGCATGTTTATATTACTCGCATCTCATATAAGTATACTTTCACTTTCATCGTAATAATGTAGCCAGAAAATTTTAATTCGATATTATAACAATACGATTCTATGTTTAATCAATAGAATTAAAGCAGAAATATGGTATTAACTATCATGCTTTATTTTGATATCAAATATAAAATTTATATACGATCAGTTGAGTATACTGTGATTTTTTAACATAATAAGTTTATTTTTATTTTTTAAACATTGATTGATAACTTTAATCTTTCTTTTGCTATTTTTATGTAATTTGAACACATGGACAGCAAGAATTATTCTCTTTTATATGAAATGGTAAAAATTAAGTTAAATGATTTATAAACCGATAAAATACAAATATTTACTTAATGTATAACAAACAATTTAAACAAAAACAGGATTAGTATATTAAAAGAGTAATTCGTTATAAAAGCATTAATTGAAGCCTCGGGATTTACATCTTTAAACCAATTGTTTCTGACTATTTTCGGCAAATTGATCTATGATTTTAAATCTTTTCACATACATGGTATTTTACACCAGAAATATACATAATACCATAAAAATTGTTTTCGATCACGTGCTTTTGAGCACGATAAATGAGTCAAATTTATTCGGCATCATAAAAAATATATGTTACGGGTTAAATGCTATTTTCTGTGAGGCAGTTTACAGATATATGCTCTAATTCTTGCAGATGGTCTGGATTGAATAGCTGTTTGATGATTTAAAAATGCCCATACAGAAGAATATTTAAAACTTTAATCTTTGATCATAAATATGGTCAATTATACAATATTAATCCATCAAAAATAAAAAAATATATCATCTTTTATATATTATGGTATATCAAATAATAATCGGAAGAAATATTCTATTTAAATACTATAAGGTATTGCTTTAATTAAAATTAGAGTCACAAGCAATGATGATGATAATAAAGTAATAAAATATTAAAATTGACAAAAAATGATGAAATTATGCACCTTTATTTATAGTTTATGAAATAGGATCTTAATGTAAAATATGATTTTTAGATCTGTAGATATAAATAAATGTTAAATCTATTGATAATTTATTAACGATATTTATGCTAAATAGTAGATACAAGTATTCTAACTCTAAATTATAATCGAAGCAAAGCTTGGGGAAGGTGATTTAAAACGTAAAAAATAATTTTATTAATGTTTCTAGAATCAAATATATATTTAAATCCTAATAAATAATATTTTAAAAATTAAGAAACGTATCATTAATTTATATTTATTATATGTAAAAAATTTCTATATCTGAAGGATTAGACGTCACGAACCAGGTTGAGACATATATACAAACCTTGGGATAGAGAAAAACCGTTGTATGAATAGGTCTCCAAAAGGTGAAATATTGAAGAATACTTTAAAAAGTATAGATAACTGAAAGTATAAAAACGCTGTGCATGCAGGGAATCAAGAAATATTATGTCAAAACTAAACATAAATCATAACCATGAATTATGCTTATAAAAAAATGTCCTTTCAAAGAAATATGAATTTTTTTTCATTATATTTATGATAAAAACAGAAATGCATGAGTAAATTGAGAATATCTATATAAACGCATAATATAAAAATAGTGGTATGTCGCTTATGAAATAATTTTTATTTGAGCCGAGAAAATCCAATAAAAATTATCAAATATATTTGATACTTTAGACAAATAAATTATTATATATAAAAAAAAATATTGTCTATGAAAAAATCGACAATAACATTTACCCCTAAATCTACCTGCGTGCTATTTTCTCATAAAAAAAATATAGCAATTTTTCTTTATTTATTGTACCAACTTTTGAATCAGAAGTGCAATCAAAGGCATAAAATGAAAGAATAGAATTATATTTATCTATTACTAGGAAATAGCATTCTGAAAAAGTATATTGAAAATTTTTTTGATAAGCAACCTAGAAAAATATCTTAACACATTCTGTCTACAAAAAAACAGTTAATTTACAACTTAGATGTTTATTCCAACTGTAATACAAAATAAAAAAGGATCATATAAATACTTAGCAAAAAAAATTACACATACCCACTTACAGATTTAAATATATTTGAACATATAAATGCACTTTTTATGTAAGTAAGATTGATACATAAATAGTTGATTGTTCTTTATAGATATCCTAAAGCTTTATGTTCTTTTCTATATCCTCCGAATCAGATTTATATCAAGACATTATTTAATATAAGCCAAATAAAGTGCCAATAAATTCCAGATCTGATAAAAAAAAAAGTTATTTATAGATAAAATTTTATACTTCATACGAAAAAAAATATGTAATCATGATTTTTTAGAATCGCAAATTTAAACTAAAAAAATTGGATTATTTTAAATACTTTAGAATCGTTAAATACCTTTGTGAATTAAAAATGTACTATAAATGTAATCTTAAAAAAATATACATTGCAAATTATAATCATATTTCATCATATCAGTTTATTTCCTTCTTAGACTAAAACCAAATCTTACTTTTTTTTATATATTCATATTTTTTTAACATCGATCGGATCTAATTAATGTCTAGCGGAGCTCGATTTACAATGTATATTATTTTATGATATTATGCTATACATCCGATAAATAACGTGAAATAATATAAATTAATATTTATAGAGTTAGTTCCGATACATCTTTAAATTTTTTATTTTTAGGCTTGAATTTTCAGAAAATGTGCAGATAATATATTCACCCCCTTTAAATAAAAATTTGCTTTGCCATAAAAAAACAGATTTTGAGCTGTTAGCTTACAATTAATTCAATTGACGCTTATTATAATATATCTAGAACATAACTGCCATTATTCATGATAAATAATAAATTATTGTAATCAAATGTAGCAAAATCATATTATTTTATGATATAAAAAATATTTATAATAAACTGTTTTGATATTATTCCTAGTATAGGGGCTATTTACGGTATTTTTTTATATCCTTTATATGTTCATAACAAAATTTACCCAATAAAGAGCACGATTACATTTTTGTGGACTTATGATGTGTAAACTATGTAAAACTAAAGTTATGTGCATCAAAACAAAACATGAAAAATATAATATATTTTTGTTATCAAATATATTAAAACTTTAAATATCATTTTAAAAAAAACTTTAAACCTACAGTTAATAATAAACACAAAAAACGGTTTTATATGTTTCGTTTTTATATGGGTGTATTCTTATTATTTTTATACGGTTGATTCATATTCCTCAAAATTAGAGTACAGAAAGGGTAACGAATACAAATTTTAAATTTTTTAATATTAGTCTTATTACCTCTGCATAATTACCTAAATACTATAAATTATATAAATTTATTTTATTGATAAGTTTTATGAAAGTATGTTTTTTATGTGATTCATTAGCTCTATATGTTTGATAATATAAGAATATAGATAAATTAGCCAACAATCAGTTAATTAAAAAATATTATAAATTGATTATTGTAATAAATTTCCTATTAAAACGGATATTGGTATTTTTAGATGTTTGTATATGCTTATATCCATAAAATAATATTTCAAATTTTTTGTTAAAAATATAGCATGGGCTATAATTCTAATTATGGAGAAATGAAAGGTTTTCATCAATGATTCGACGATTAGTATTTC
The DNA here is from genome assembly GCF_057557595.1 of Rhyacophila brunnea. Taxonomy (NCBI): domain Eukaryota; kingdom Metazoa; phylum Arthropoda; class Insecta; order Trichoptera; family Rhyacophilidae; genus Rhyacophila; species Rhyacophila brunnea. Next base: position 424,483 of record NW_028233335.1, read on the forward strand.
TCTAAATCATAAATTTTGTATTTTTATACATCAAAAATGCCGATATTACTTTATAAAAATCATCGAAATGCAACCAATAATTTTTTAGAGTCGTTTTTTATGCAAAGATTATATTTGAAATATAATAAAACGACTGAGACTGTGGACTATCAATCTTTTCTTATTTGAAAATTCATATTTTGGAAGATTATTTATTGATAAAAAACAGTAAATAATAAATAATTCTATATTAAAATACCATATGATAGTAATATTGTATTCAAATTTTATTATGTGTCTAAAATACCATAAATTCTTATAACTGAATAGTAAGATTATTTGAGAGAACTTATTCAACCATTTTAAACCACACAAACCTATAAAATCACTAATAATTAGACGTTTTGAATCAATTTTCTATAAATTCGATAACTCTTAAAAGATAAATATTTTAATATTCTAGGGTAAATATTGCTTTGAATTATAGTTCAAAATAATTTATAACAAAATTAAAGATACTTGAACTCATCCCATTCGAGAGAACACAAGCGCTTATGCTTTTAGATCAGGGGTAGGATTCAAGTGTTGGTTTAAGGAATTGTATATGTTCCCAATAGACTGACTACGTCTAAATAGATTAAATTGATAAAAAGAAACTTAACTCATAAATATAAATATAAAACATTATATTTGGAATTGTTAACATATTGTTCAGAACTGAACAATTAAATTGTTAATATTATAGTAACATAGTCATATTATTAAAGATACATTATAATATATATCGTAAAGTAAATAAAAAAATCATAATTTGTGATCAATGATAAGTATATTCCCCTTATTTTTATATTATAAAGGCGATCCCTTTAAAATATCTGCAAATATAAAATTATCTATTTTCCATATTAAATTATGAAAATATTGATGTTTATTGATTTTTGCACAGTATCCAGCGCGATTACAGAAGAATTCAGTTTTAAAAAATAGATATATAAAGAAAAAAGTAATAAATACGATTTTAAAGTAACATTTTTTTTTGCAGACAATGCATATATAACGATATAAAATAAATTTAAACTTTGAAATTTTACTTTAAAAATAAAAGGAATGAACCAGTGGTGCTTAATGATTTAAAAAATGTTTTTGATAATAAGATTTATAAAAAATATTATGTTTGTTTGAAAAAGTTTCATATTTTTTAGTTAGTTACCAATTCTTATATATGAAAGCTCAACTTTATAAATTATTATCAAATATTATCGTACAAATAAAAATATAACATCGAAATAATTTATATTTTTATATGGCATAACTAACTGGAATTTTATATATTTTATTGACCTACTATACTACTTTTAAACCAACAAAATACTGAATATTCTGATTTGATATCGATTTGGATGGAGTGAAAATCCACAAAAAGATAATAAGATAATAAGAAAATATAATTAACAGGCTTAAATGTTTTTCGAACTTTAAAACTTCTATTCTCGTCAACATTTTTATGATATTTATTTGTCTGGTATATATTGACATAAAAAAATTTAGATACATAGTGCTTTGCAATATATGTTCATTTATTAAACTGGTATTTTTTAAAGAAAGTGCATCTTTATTATTTTGATTCGAAATGCAATTTTCTTTTTATGATCATATATTTTTTCGGCTAAATAAGGAAACCAGAAAAACTCATTTGTATTATATTTTTAAGATTTCAATATTATAAAAATATAGAATAGATAAGCATATATATATCCATGGTATCTCTTGACATATTATTATAAATAGGAAACCTTCAAGATGACACTTATTTCTAAAATCTAAGCATGATAATTAGAAATCTGGTATACCTTTTATTTGTAATATACTTGAATCCTTTTTTTTGATCTTAAATGTAATATAATATTTCTTAGGTAAACTTAAAGTCTATATAACTCAACATTTCATAATAATGCGGGTTATTAAAATAAAAGAATCGAAAAGCCATTTAATAACCTAAATCTAATATATTTATAAAATAAACTCAGCCGGGAATCCTCATATGTCATAAATAAATTTAAAGAATATTCTTTAATAACAACAGTTAGTTCTGCCGGTTTTAGAGAATATAATTTTGTAAATTTTTGAATGCTGACAATTTTTTTTATGTACCCTTTGTCTCTGAATTAGTTCTGCAATTAATAAAGCTATTTTTATAATACAGATATGTATGTCTTCTTAGAAATTTACTCAAATTATTCAATAGTTCAATTTATTTTTGTGTATAATTAGTACATTTATGAAATTTTTATCTGTTTTCTTCTAATTGGGAATTCGTTTGCATAAAAAAAATAAATAATCTCAAATATTCTAGCTAAATTTTTTATAAATAAATAATTATTTACTGAATTATTTTATATGTACTTACGTATTCAAATATTCTATTACAAAAAAAATCACTGCGCTTGGGGGCCACTGATTAGAATCTTTTGTTTACTCAACAGCCATTATTGATCATTATTAAAATTACCATTAATTTTAAGATTTTGATTTGTGTTTAAATCTGTGAAACATTCCAACAAGATTTAGTTTAAATAAAACTTTTAACTCTTTTTGGTGCCGAAGATTATAACAAAAACAAGAATGTGTTTTTTAAGTATGGATAAATTTCTAAATAAGAACATTTCCTAAAATAAATTATTGCATTAAGAAAATTGTTTTGGAAGATTTAGAATTTTAGGAAATTTTAATTTAATTTGCATTATACCAATTTAAATGATTAGGGTCTATTATTAAATAAAAGTATAGAAAATGTAAAAAAAGTAACACATATCTAAAAATATCATAAAGCAAGCATTCTAAGATGTATGTTAGACTTATTTATTGGTGTCTTTCGGTTCTTTTTTGATTAAAAAACATTTAAAATATTTCATGCCAGATTTAAATAAATTAAAATCAATAATCGGATTTGATACGAAAAAAAAAATTATGAAAATATAAATATAGTACATATCTGGATATTTTTTGGCGCAAAAAAATTAGAAAATACAGTTGATTTGGATGTAACAAAGAGAATAAAAATAATGAAAGGTTATTTATTTTTATTTTTACATTAGCATATGTATCGATATAATATTGCAAATTATACAATAAAATAGAAAATACAGCGCAAAATAACGTTATCACAATAGTTTGTGAACTTTTTTATGTCAAAGCAACGACATTTTAAAACAGTACTCGCACAAAGCTATACTAATTGGTAGATTGAAAAGTTCTTAAATGAGCAAATATGTGGGCAATTTTGTACTTTAGTATATATTAAAATGATTTTAGCATCACAAAGTTTTTCATAAAATTGCATCCATATAAAATTACTTAAGCAGTATTAATATGATATCTAAAATGATTTTAAAAAACCAATTGACTTTATTACAGAAGTGAATACATGTGGTTTAATATTTTTGCTTCATATAAAGATTAGCAAGATATGTGTTTTACATGTAGAATATAAATGTGATAGACAAAAAACCATTAAATTTAGGTTTGGAATGATATTAATAATCGTGCATGTGGGAAAATCACGCAAAATGAGAATTATTAAAGTTTAGAAAAAATTATACGTAACATAAGCATTGTAAAATGTGTAAAAGTATTTTTTATTTCCATATCAGAATCACTATTGTTATATAAACTCGAAAAATTTTCGTATTTATAATCATATATTAAATTCTGAAATAACATAGAAAAAATTAAGACCATACGTTTATTTTCCTTGTAAATCATTTTATTTGTTTTTTTTCTATAATATACGTTTTTATTTAATATTAAGAGCAAGAAAAAATAAATTTATACCATTTTAGAAACATAAAGTCTGATATATGTATTCATTAAAGATAAGAAAATGAAATAAAGATAGAAGGTTTTTAGCAAAATAAAGGGATGAGTATAGATTTATATAAAGTTTATAGTGCCAGTACTTCACACATAAATCTTAATTGTATCAGTTTTTTCCTAAAATCCATGAAATTTTTTATTTTTTCGAAAAGCAACAGTTTACTTTTTGTTGCAAATCTTTAATCAAATTCTAGAATAAACTACGGAACAAAGGTTAATTTTTTTTGTGGATATCTAGCTTCAATAAACGGCACCATGTTTATTTTACAAAAATACTATACGAAAAAACTATCCTGGTATCTAAAAAAAAATACAATATCTTATAGAAAATATACAAACTTTGTCATTATTTTTAGTATACTGCAGTCATTTTAACTTAGTTCTGGGTTGAAATACATTTTATCCCCAAATAAATGTATTTATCGATGATTTAGCGTCCTTATGCGATTTGCTTTATTTTCTTATAAAAAACCTATTTCTAGTGTTTTGATCTAAAAACTTTAAATTTGAATATATAACTTGACTAAATAATTTTATCTGAAATAAAATTTTTGTGTGATCTTTGCACTTTTTTTTGTTAGTATTATAATATGAAGCATGAAAATCCCATCTTTAATGATTTAACAGTTTCAAGCTATTTGCGTCATAATATTGCGTACATACGATATGCAAAGTTTGTTTAATTGAAATAATTATCTATTCAAGAATCAATTCTTTTTTATATTCTATAAATAAACCGTACAACTTTTTCATATACTTCATTCACACAATTTTTTCTATCTTAATAAGTTCATAATATGACTAAATTTCAAAATTTTCATAAATATGTAACATTTTTTGATCTCGTTGTTTCATCGCAACAGAAAAAAATTTGCTATAAATATATCATTATATCTTATGTTAAAATCCGTGCAAGAAAAAATAATAAAAATTCCTTTATCATCGTAATATTCTAGATATATATGTTTTGACATATAAAACTATATTTATTTTTAAAAACCTTTTTAAAATAATTTAAATTTAAAAAGAAAATATTTATACTACGTTTAAATTCAATTTCTTGATAATAGATAGATTTTTTCAAACTTTGAACATGCGTCATTACTTTGATCTGAAGTTCCTAATATAAATTAGTTGATATTTTTTTATTATAGAAAAAAAAAATTGAGTTGATGTCCATAGCGCTTTTACGTTTTAATATATGTTTTTTATACGATCAAATAATTTTTCATCCACATCTATATATTTCGTTTTTTACAGAGCTTCTATCATTATCCGTTATTTTTTCACCAAAAAACCATAAATGAAATTATTAAAAAAATAAACATCAAAAAATAATGTGCCATCATTTTGAATATGGTATAGATGGTATTTTTACCTTTTTTGGTTGGATTTGTTAATTCAAGCTATACCGCTGACACAAAGAAAGAATCATTTCATTGCACTATCGATTATTATAATTTAAATACATAAACAAAATTTTATATCTTAAATTTTATGGGAGCAAACATCGTTTAAAAAATGCATTTATTTCATAAACTAAAGGGAAAATAAAATTACAGTTATGATGAACGATTTTTACTAAACAAGAAGTTTAATTTGAATTCTTTGCATCTCAAAATTTTATATAGCTTTTTTAAACTGTACTTCATACGATTCACGGTCAATCTACGGGTGTGGAATATATTCTATTCTCTTTTATACACATAAATGTTTAATTATATGCTTAATCAATAGCTATTTATCAAAGATTCAAAAAAATCACATACTGGATATTTATTTTTGCTTCGATATGTATGACAACCAGCTGCCATGTAAGAAATAATTATAATTTGTTATAAAATATATATTAATGATTATTTAAAAGTAAAGTAATATTTAATACATATAACTCAAGAATATAAATCGATTCTTCTATATGATGAAATGGTTAAAACAATAATAGGTAAAAAAAATGAGTCTTATGTTTAATCGTTAAATTACTATCTAATAGCTTATAAACCAACTGAATAAATAAAACAACACTGTAAACTAGAATTTATTGATGTTTTAATTTTATTTTTACCTGTAAACAGAAAAACTGTATTCAGATGTTTAAATTACACACACCTAGCTAGATATAACTATATAACGTCTGTCATGCTTCGAAATATCTACTAACGCAAAGTTTAGTTATATATTAATGTTTCGTATTTATCTATATATCTTTGCTTTTTAATACAATTAAAATTATTAAAACTCTATAGCATCTTTGAACTTTAAATGTGGCAAAATAGAATCCGGCCATAACGCAGAACAACATCATAATAAATTGATACTGTGACGTATGGTATATTTCCATATTTTTTGGAAAATTTATTGGGCTGAAATATAGCACAAAGGGTAACTTTTATTTGATGCATTGAATTCAAATATAATATATTTCTTGATCAATTCGAAACTAAAAAAAGACAAATAACTTTATGCAATATTTGAGCTAGTAATGAAAATATAACAGATAGTAATTTTATGAGTAAAAAACATTGTTCGAACAATTAAGAATTTTACATCAAAAATAACCTTTAGCATCTACAAACTGTTAATATCTATGTCTATATTTCTTTGAGATTATATACTTGTCTAAAATTTATCTATAAATATAAAGATCTTCATATATTTCAATAGAAACCTCTAATTAGCCTATATTATAGATTGTTATTTTGCTTTATTTATCATAGTGTATCACGTAAATTAATAAATTAAAATAGAAGACTTTTTAATATAAAAATTTATGGTTTTAAATTTATTTAGAGTAAATTTTGTTTTTTTTAATTCCTAAGAGCTGTAAAATTGATATTTTGTATCCATTTAATTAATTGGGTTTTCTATTTTGAAATGATGCTAATTTTTTAAAAGTTATATACAGCACAAAATCTTTTTCTTAAGTCTTGAGAAGAGTATCTATAACGTTCGTTTTTTTCAATAGTCTGGATTTCGCCTCTTTAATTTTCCAAAATAAGTATCAATTAAAATTAATGATATATCATTTAATTTCGATGCAGATTTTTACAATATACACATGTTTTTCAATTACGCTACACAAGTATTATATAATTCAATAATAAATAATTTTTAAATTATAAAATAAATGTGCTCTGATTAGATGGAAAAATCGGTAAAGAATAAAAAATCAATTTAACAACATATAGTGTACGTTGTGTAATTTTAATCAAAACCACACATATTAGCAATTATATTTATGTCAATATTGTAAAAGAATAGAGATCGATAAAATATCTATTTAAAACATATGACAAATAATTACATTCTAAGCCGTTTAAACTTTTTATGATTCATTATAATGTATTTGCGAAATCTTTTTTAAATAATGAAGCATAATTTATATTTCTAATTTATCACCAGCATTATATTTTACAAAACTAATTATGTGATTGAATTTTCTTTGTCAGAAAGATATAAGTTCTAAGAATTTCAATTTATAACTATCATCTTGTTTTTAAAGATGTTATATAATATAATGGACTTTTTATGCTATCTAAGCATAAAATTGTAGATTTCGAATGTAATTACACATTATTATTTTAAAGAAAGAAATATAACTTATTTTGCATAACAAAAATACACAAAAATTATAATGGCCTTAAACAACATTGAAGAGATACTAGTGATTGTAAATAGAGTTAAATTTTAATATAAATATAACGCAAGTAAAGTATTTGTATAAATAAATATTTTCATAAGTTAATCCTTTAAATATTTTTATATATATATATATATATATTTAAAAAATGAAAGGGGTGGTATGGTTGTGTGGTTTACAAGTCTGACCCCTAGGTCAGGGGTTGCGGGTTCCATTTCCACCCACCCCACTAATTTCGAATCGAATTTACTCTAAAGATAAATACCCAAGGAGGCGGCCAGTTATCCAAAAAGCACTGACAAGCCATGAGAAAAAGGAGGTTGCTGTGTAACCCGTTATGTGCCTTCAGTATTGAAAAAGATCCTACATTGTTCAGCAAGGATATAGGTAAGTGTAGAGTGTGGTTGTAGCTTGTAGTGACGAACAGTAGATAGAATCACATTCCCATCACATTATGAATGCCACCTATGAGAAAGGGGCCCAATCCACGGTGATTACGGGTGACAAGAAGTGCTGGAGGAGTTCCATGGAGAGACGCAGCAGTTAAGCAATAGTTCCTATGTATATAAAGCGAACTTCCTAAAAAGCAATAGAAGTAAAATATAAATAAATAAAGTAAATTCGATTAGAATCAAAATTTTTAAAGCATAAAAAATAAAATAGATATAAGATTAACTTTTGAACTAACGAAAAAGATAGAAATATTAATATTAATTAATGGTTATCTTTCTTTTTACAGAGTTTATGCCGTTAGACGTGGTCAGTGGGTTTGGAAAATTTCAACTCCTTGATGCCAGTTTTGACACCGTCCCCTGATTCATCTTCATCACTGCCTTCCTTCTCTCAAATGAGACGAGTTGTGTGCCTTGCGGTGTGTGAGAGTTGTATGTGTGCCAATACTTAGTCCGGTATTTTAACTCTTTAACATAATTTGTACGATATTTTGTGACCACCGATCCCAAGCCATCACAATAGTATGAAAATGAATGTAATTATATCTAAAAAAAAATTTTTATTTATTTTGTATTTGATCAAGCTAGGATTTATGAAAAGAAAAAAATTTCGGTCTTTATGGGAATAAAATAATAGAAAAACTAAATGCATTATAATGAGCGTATAAATAAATTCTAGATATAATATAATTTCAATTTGTATACCCAAGATTTTTGATATAATTTAAAACCAACACAAAGGCATAAAATACATAGTTTAAACCTAAAAGGTTTTGTGGTAATAATTACGGGTTTAAAGGATTTTATTATTGTTTGCACAAAATATATACAATATAAATTAGCTTCAATTTAAAGTATATATAACAATCAATTAATATTAATAAAAATATATTATTGATTATAATACCATTCATTTGAATTTAAAATTATAGACAAATAATAATATTTCCAGAAGATTGAAATCTTTTTCTATTGCTTGTTTTTTATGCCATAGATTGAACTAACATATGCAGATAAAAATGATAATTAAAAGGTGATCTAATAAAATTCTATAATATTTAAAATAACAAATATATCATCCAATATATAAATATCAGATTTTTTGAAGAAAAAATAGATGAACTATACTTTCTGGCGATTCTATAAAAAAATTTTAATTATTTTAATTTTGTGTTACATCTTTTAAGAATAATAATAAAAAAAATTTATTAAATTGATTATTTTTGAACGATTTGTTTTTTAAAAAAAAAGGGGTTGAACAATCTAGAAGAGAATATTTATTCTAATTAATTTTTTATATTATTTAAAATCTCTAATAATATCAGTTAGAAAAATGAAGATCAGCTTTTTAATTGTTAGTTTGCTTAAATTTAAACCCACCAGATCTTTCTTATTCCATCAAATTATCTTATAATATCTAAAAAAAACAAATATTTATTTCGTCGATATTCTTTTTTTTTGTGCATTTGCATTTTGAATGTGCCTTGATGATAATAAACTCGGATACAATTTATATAACCTAAAAATAAATTGAACAAAGGCTCTACTACAAATCATATGAAGTTTGCGAATATATATCTTTAGAAGTAACTGTTTAATATATTAATATCAACTTTATTTACGATCTTACTTTCGTTATAATGTATTTTACTGCTTTCTACCTGAATATTTATGCATAGACCTAAGCTTATTCGAAGTAAAACTTTTTTAAAATATGATGATTTATTTTTGTACCTAAGAGCTAAATTATTTGGACGAAAGTTTTATAATAAAAAAATCACTTTGACGCGATAATAACATCCAGACATCACATTGATTAGAATGAATTATGAATTAATTATGCTTTTAACATCTAATGAGACCAGTAGCATAAAATAAACACCATGATTAATATAAAAGCAAAGACCAATTATTTACTGCGTTTATTATATATTGACAGAAAATAGTGGCCGAAGCGTCCATTAAAAATAATTAATTGCGGTTTTAGATGTGATCATATATGCAACTACCATGTAAAATAGATCTTTCACGATCATCTTTTTAATGTAATTCAATATCTAGGTTTTAAGCTTTAAAATCAATTATGCATCATTTACTTTAAAGCAGCAAATAAATATAATAATTTTCCCAATATTAAGATAGACCTGGTTTCAAGTTTTGATTTGTTCAATAAACTATACATGAATAAAACAGGAATATTGTTTTTTATTCAATTGATTAAAAGAAATCCGATGCATAAAATAATAATATAAAGATGGCATTGTAAATAATCAAAAACATATTTTTGCAAATATGAATATTTCAAAATCTACACGAATTGAAAAAACACAAAATAGTGGGTTCGAAAATATTAAAACCGATAGAAATTTGAAAACATCAACATATTCCGAATAAAATATCATTATTTGATTCCAGATATTTAATCTTGAATTTTGCTTTCTCTCATGAATTAGACGCTATATAATTAAATCTATCCTTTATATTTATAGCATAAATATTGGATTTCAAATTATCAACATGCAACATCGTAAAAATGATTAAATTAGAATATTAACATGATTTCAGGTGCGGAAAAATTATAGACAATAGTAGATGGATCTGATTTAACACCATAAATTAGTATCCTCTATATAACTTACTTGTTTATGAAAATTTGTGGTTTAAGTTATGAGTGGAAGCTTGTTAATAAGGTGATATGTTTTTTTTATTACGAATATAACATCTAAACATGAAAATACACACCACATACGATTATAACATATATTGTGATAAATTAAACAAATTTCCAACATAATCGTATAATAATAATTTTAGAAAGAAAAAACGATAAATAAGTTTATAAGAAATGTATACTGGTTTCTAGAAACATGCGTTAAAAAAGATGTGCTCGCAAAGCAATATTTTAAGAAGCAAAATCGTTTTTATATCTACATTTTACCTGATAGATAAATTTCAGAAGCTAAATTTCGTATATATATGGTTTATTGGCATTCTGATTTAGTCTCTGTTGATTTCAGACTCAGATATCACTAGGAGCTTTTTCAAAATATTTACAAAACTACAATTTGATTTTGGTATTCTATTAAATTAGTATCTATCGTCCAAGAATGTACCTTTATACATATCAAAATTTATATAAAATGGGATATTTTTTTGTGTTGGTGATATTTATCTTTTCGAAAATGTTGAAAATGTGAAAAAAAATCATAGAAAATATTGCATGATTTTTAATATCATCTAATGTTATACGATTGACGTTTTATTGTGTATTTAAACGACATATCTTGTAAAAAATATTGTGAAAACGGCAATATATAGAGATGCAGTTTATTGCTCTGTTTTTATATAAAAATACACACAAATTAATTATGAAAGGCAAAATTTCTTCTCATCTTTGCATAAAAACATATTTAAGCTATACATGTAAAATTTGAACAGATTATTCTTATTTTTTTTCATCAATGCTCAGATCCACAAATGCATTACAAATAAATCGCTCATTTAATTTTTTTTTGATGCTGTATTATTATATGTGTTTAAAATTTGTTATAAATAACCATATACGCGAATAGCTTAACCTCGGTCAAATAAATGATGAAGATTGAATATTTATCAAAACTATTATATACTTAGTTGCTTATATGAGCAATAAAACACATAAATACATTAGTATGGCGCATGATTACGGACTTTTATATTTAAGAGCCGCAACACCCCAGAAATTCATTTAAGATAATAAGCGATTAGATTATTAGAATCTAGTGATCTTATATTACACAAAGATCTCTTAAACCCCAAAATATCTGCGAATAAGACAGAAAAAATGCAGAAATTAATTTTAGAAGCGACAATTAAGTGTAAATATGACGTTAACGATCGTCATATGATATTAGAGTTATATATTGATATTGTATGCTTGTGTCAAATATTTTGAGAGCAAAGAAAAATATAACTACATAAGAAAACGAACAATAAATCATTAATATACATTTCAAATATATTTTTAGATGAAAAAATTGATAAATGACACAAAAACCCATTCGTATTCTACGTTGAATAATAATAAAACACCAAGAGACACGATGGATGGATGTAATTATTATCTTTATTTATATTAAGGCTTGATATAGTGATTTATAATATAAAAAAATATTTCCTTGCCAAATACGTGTAAATGTTCAGATTAAAAACACAAACATAATTGGATAAATTTAAATCTGTAAAATGAATTTATGTATACCGAAACCCTTTTATTTACGGCATTTAAAAGGTTTTTTTCAGGATAGTATATGTATTTATATGAGGATGACAAACCTCACAAATTAATAAATATCAAACTAAAAAAAATAAGATTCTATAAATTAAAGATTTAAGCCCAAAAAAGGAGTAAAATACATATGTTTCAAAACATTTTTAATTGGAGAAATTATTTAGATATGATTGTCGAACGATTTATTATTTCAGATATAATTGATGCGATATCAATCTTCCAAAAATATAATGACATTTTGTAAAAGATAATTAAAAGGCTTTTTGAGAATAAATATAACATGTTTTTATAAATTAACGTCAAAAATAAGATTAATAATAAATTTCTTTCTTTTCTATCGTATTTTTCTTTAAAAAATAGATTGATTTTTTGAAAGAATTAGAAAGATATTTGCACATTATGAAAGTGCAAATTATACGGGTAATATGCCATATTATCCAGATTTATAGATAATAATCAGGTTTGAGTGACTTCGAATACGAAATTTTATGCCTTAATGCACCCAGATATATTGTTTAATACCAAGATGCCTACCAATAACTTAGTTTTATTTCACTGAAAATAATCTTTATGTTATTTTTAGATTTACTGCTTAAATCCTGCATTGATTCACAAATTTTCTTATGCACATCATGAATAATTGTTATTGTGTTTTGTATTTATTATAAATAATATGCGATTCATATGAACTTATATGTGTATAACCAACAGTTTGCAAAAAATTTAATTCTTTTCATTGGAGAAAGATCATATAAATTGAGAATTATACTTGCTTTTTTGTCAGAAGAATAGCATATTTATATGATAACCGAAAATTTTGTTATTTTGCATACATGTTTTTGCTATTTTATAGAAAGACATTTTTAACTTAAAAATGACAATAATTTCAATTATCTTTTTATATTTTTTTCTGTTCCGTATATAACACCAAAATCAATCATAATTTACATTAATTATGCATATTAAATACTTCTACAGAGAATAAACACAATGCAGCATACAGTTGCTAAACTTTTTTTTTTCAACCTTGAGACCGCAATAATTTGTCAAATCGATTAAATATTTTGATTTTTTTTATATTTTATTTTACAAACATAAACCCTATAAATATCTAATTTAATCTTGCAATATTTTTATGCATTTAAATTTGAGCTTAGCAAAAAAACATGAAATTTTCAAATTATAATATACTTTTTGTATCAATTTTTCCATTTTTTATGTTCTGGTAATATTAGACATGTATCAATGTATAATTTTATCTGTGAATAAACTAGGTGTGCACAACCTGGGGCAATATCGTAAAAAAGGCTTTTAGAGGCAACTTTTGTGGCCTCTAAGCTTATTCAGTTTATATTGGTCCATATAAATTTATTTCATGAAAAATTTTATAAAAATCTAACACCCCCTATATACTATGAATTAACTAAAATGATAATTATAAAATTGATTTGATACTTGTTTATATATCGTAGCAGTTAAAAATAAGATGGAACATTTGATTTTGGTAGTATTCACTCTACGTTAAAGAAGCAAAATACAGATATATTTTATGCTTCCTATAAAGAACATAAATACTTTGCTTTGGTAGGAGAAGTAATCAAACAGAAGCTGAATAAATTAATGGTAAACAAACGTAAGCAAAACAAAGCTATATATTAACTTTGCTTGCTATGATAAAAATTCTACGGGTGCGATTATTTGAAAAGCTTGTCTAGAAGAAAGAATGGGTTAAATAGTGAGCATGACTAAGCGAATCAGAATGAACAACAATAAAAGTAAAATACATTAATTCTGATATAGTTCAAAAGCTGCTATACCACATTATTATGAGGTACCATTACCATAAGACAGCTAAATTTTTAGTATATCTTAAAAAAGCATTTGTATATATTTTGTATAATCTTGATTTCAATTTGTCACCATTGTCTATGTACAAGCAGAAAAGGTATTCTGTCAGATTCTCTATTTTTTAGCATAATTACTGTCAAATCGCTATGGTGAAATTTTTTTGTCCAATAGATTTTTTTTTGGAGAACACAAACGTTTTATTTTTAATAGACAAAGACAAGTGTTATTAATCATGTGTTAGTATATTATATTTATAGTCTAAGTTACTTATGGAGCGCCTGCAATGAAAGGAAAGCAAAAAGGATTCATTGCATTGGTAAAAAAAGAGAGTCTTGATAAATAATATGTTTGAATCTAATTGCATGCACATAAAAATCATTTTTGTGATATGCAAGCTGCTATAATTTAATCTGTTAAAGAAACCGTTAAAATCATAAATTTTATCAGAAAACGTGCAGCAAAAAACGTAAAGTATTTAGAATTTGCTACTTTTAGAAAAAAAGAACCTGCAGTTTATATCTTCCATATCATTCGAAAATTCGTTTATAATCAATAGGCTGTATCTTATCGGTAAGTCTTTGAGCTTAAAGAAAACATTACATCGTTTGTAAGTAAAGTTGATCAGCCTTGTCGATTGAAAGATGAATAATTCCGTCACGATCTTGCTTTTTTGTGATATTACACATAAACAGAATGTGCTTGATTTGTAGCTATTTGTAAATAAAAAAAATTTTTTAATATACGGAAAAAAGAAGTCTTTCGAAAAAAATTATAATTTTCATGAGAAACTAATTTCTGTGGAAAAATTTAAGAAATAAATTTTAAATGATTAAAGAAATTACGAAAATAGAGGATATGGGAAGATATTCTATAGATTAGTGTCCCTGAAACTAAATGTGATAAAAGATATAGGACATTTCAGAACATGTGATAAGCATGCATCTTGCGTGATCCCCATCTTTAGAATAAAATGCAGGTACCTGTTAGGACTTCATTTGAGGTACCTACATCACCAGAAGATAATATAAATAAATCACTCAACAGCGATAAGATAGATCCATTATATAACTAAAAAAATACAATGGTGTATCTCTATTTCGAAAAAACTTTGGCGTTTATTCTAATGTTTTTAAAGTACGTAATGTGGGTCTTACTATTATCACTATACTTAAATTAAAAAACGACTAAGAAAACAATTGAGAATAATTTACACGAAGATATATTAAGATAAAAAATGTGTGAATTTGAGATAGATATATAAAAAGCAATATCAACTAACACACTAAATAAAACGTTCTTAGAAAAATTTTTGCACTTTTTATATGATCAGGTAATTTAAATTTTTTTGTGTATAAATTATCTTATAATGTGGCTTCGCGACTTCTTCAAAACAAGAAAATGTGCTTAGGGTGAAAAAGTTTACCCTCCCCAGATCTAGTGACTATTAACGTTCATTTAATAATTTCTATTGTTATGTGCAATTTTTATATCACTTAGAATCCTATAATCAATTCTTTTTTATTAGATACAAAATCATATATAATGATATATTCCTTAGTATTATAAAATGCTTTATTTCTCTAAATAATTCTTAAATCATTCATTCGCATTTTTTAGCAAAGAAATATCCAAATAAATTCAGAAAATCAAATATATTCCTAATGAAATTTTTCATATATGAATTTATTCAATATAAACATCTGGTTACGGAGTAAATATTTTTTTGCTTGCATGCATAGATCATAATGCAACATCATTTTTTGCTTTTTTAAAATGCTATGTTTGTAAATTCTAAATATAATGTTAAATTTTCTTTACATACAATTCTTTTCTTATGACGTATTATTCGCCTACATCAATCGAATTATTTAAATGTAATGTATAAAAGGCCATTTTTATCTTATTTAAAATATTATTTTACGTTCCCATCCCCCATATGTCTTCATCATATGATGTAAAGAATGTGGTTTTATATAATCCTATTGCTTGAAAATGTTATATTTCCACAAGCATATTTTAATAGTTTCAAGAGAACCTAAGTGATTTATTTTCACTATATTAACGTTATTACGAAATATATAATTCTTGTGCTATCGAAAATTTGAAAATAAAATTGTTTAACAAATAGTCTCAATGTTTATTCTTTGTAATTTATAGCGTTTTAATCACTATAATTTTGATTTGAAAATTATTGTAAGCTTTTTCATTTGTTATCCTTAGAAATATGAAGTTAGTATAATAATATTTGCGTATATTTCCTTAAAAAAAAATTCAACTTAGGTGCCTAAACTTGTATTATATGAGCATATATTTAATTGTCTTTTTATTTTGATAAAATATTTACCAGAGACTATATGTATAATGCACTAGACCGACAAAATATTTTAGTTTGTGATTTTATACCATTTTTACTGTATCTGGTAGCCGGCAATTCATATTTGATATGGCTCATATAAATTAAATTTGAAGAAAGACAATGCTATTCGCCAACAAAAAAACAAAAATTGCTCTTTTTATACGTTTTTTACGAATTTACTGACTTTTGTGTTATGCATTCCGTTTCAACTCAATCTAATCATGGCTTCATAGCTGCAAATTTTACACTTTTTCCATAGAACAAATAAGAAAAGAATAAAAATGCCTAAAATGTCTTTGATAAATTTCTGGAGAATAGATATCACTCCAATGGTTTTTTAATAGTTAGCGCTCATGAATTAGGCTAATTTATAATTATTTTAAAACAGGATAAGTTATGCTAGAATATAACCGGTAAAGTTCGACATCATTTTTATGTCATTGCATATTGCTTAATGGTAATCATCGGTGAGTGATAATTCTTTTCTATAAAAATTATCCATATATATCGTTTGAAAGATGTCTTAAAGCTTATAAATTGTTTAGCATTTTTAAAGACTTTGTTTTATGATGCAGCTATTTGTAAACATATTAATTGATTAGCAATTTCGCTTATATTTATCTTTTTGGCTAGTTTTTTGTTTTATTAGAAAATTCAAACAAAAAAACAGACTTTGTATTTCCTTCTGCTAAAGCTCTGGTTGAGTTTCATCCGTGAGTTGTAGAATATTCAGATGTTGAAATGAAACATTAAATCGATAAAAATAACTATCAGTTTAATCTATATGTTACGTTGGTTTCAAGTATTCTCCCCTCTACATTTTTAGATGGTATGCTCTTTTTTTATCTTTGATTATATAGTCAGCGTTATTATTTTTCTCTAAATTCTTTCTCCATATATTTTCCAGAAACCAGACCATATGATGTTATTTAATTTTGGTATATATTTTCTTCATGCTTTTCTCTCTTTAAATTCCAATATTTTTAGTTTTTAATTTGTACTGGCTTTTGCTACATGGCAGAAATAATTTTTCTAAAGAACTTGTGGTAATCTAAAAATAATAGACAAGCATAACAAAATGTAATTGAATACATAAATTATATATAATTTATTACATAATTTGTGATATACTAGCTCATAGGATAATATTGTTTGGTAAGATAACGACATATTTTCATGGTTAAATATTGTTTCTGAATCGTTTTTTATAAGTTTCACATGATCACTAAATACATTTGGAATTTTTATATCCATACTCGAGCTCATTTTACTTCTATTTCACATCCAAATATATAAAACCGTTCTCTATGTGCCAATCATTCTCTTTAAAAATTCAATCATAATGATTTAAATGGAAATGCTTTTGCAAATCTAAATAGCATTATTGCCTCCGAAGAAATATTATCAGTACTTTACAAAATACTTTTGAATATTTTTAGAATTTAGTTGTACATCACATGAATCTATTGATCAATCCTATGTGTTTCTATTTTCTGTTACATCGAGTGTGATACATGACTCGTTTGATAGTATATGGAAACGTGGTATTGCGTTTTGATTTCACACATATGATGTTAGATATATGAAATTCAACTATTTTTTTATCTATACACTCTCCTCTTGTGCCATATTTATTCCTCTTTATTTGAAGTACACTTGTAAAATATATATGGTCAGTTTTAATTTAATTTGAAATAGCATGGTTCTAATTCTCGTAATTTTGTAGCAAATCAAGCATAAATATCGTATTTAAAAATTATATAGGTTAAAAGCATATAAAATAAACGAAACAAAATTATAAACGTACAAATCGAAAAGATATATATTAAGACAAAGCAACTTAAAAATGTATGATAACCTATCATTCTTTCAATTATATTATAAGTTAACGTATATTAAAACCATAAAGGTTCTTTCAAACATACTTTTGATATATGAAAATATTGATAATAATTGGTGCGTAACATTTAAACTTTTTTATATCTTAAAACAGCTAACATTTAATAGTTCACACCAATTTTGAACAAATAATACACATTTTAAATAAACAAAAAAATATTTATTGTAGTAATAATATGAAGCTTCGTATTAATTTAAAATACATTATAGTACAGAAGAATATAAGTAGAGGATATTATTTAAAGATAAAAGGCTATAAAATATATATTTTTACGCTTATAATATGATAAAAAATCACAATAACCCTTTTATTCAGTTATTCATATAATGAAATGGTCATGATAATTCATTCGAGAGACTTCTTTATCTTATAGATCCATGTGTCATGTAAATTACAATTAAATTATATCTAAATGCTATATATTAATATTAAATCTATCATATCTATTAAAATTCATACTTTTTAAGGCGCTTTAATAAATATCCACTGCTAGAAGAAGAGAATCGGTCAAGAAAGGTTGGAGGGGAAGGGCCAATGAGGCATTTTAGCGTTGTGCAATATTCTTGTAGGCTTTCTATGTCTCAGCAGGTGGAATTTATATATAGAAGTTACATACCCCATTTATGCAAACTATAAATCTACGGAAATTTTGTCATTTGTTAAAAATTTCAATCATATAAAAACAATTGTTTTGTTATAGAAAGTAACAATATATCTAATGTTTTAGGTTTTTGCTTTTCGTTTCAACTTGTATTCTAATTTTTTTTTTATTTTAAAAGAATTAATCTATAAGATAACAAGCAAATATTCTTCATATTTTAAACTCTCATGCTATATTAAATCATTCATGCACCAATACGAACAATAAAAACTAAAAAAAAATCATAAATTTCATGAAGAATTTTCAAAATTTTATGTGAAATGTTATATATTTCGATATACTATGTTTATGAAGCTTGGCGTGAATATTTATTTTGCTTTTAAATTTTAATGCATTTTTTCGTTGCATAATTGTTTTGATTTTTTATGTGCGATATGTAATCCTTTTCTCTATTTTATAATAAAAAAATAAAAAGTTATTTTTAAAAAATTCTCGAGCGATTTCTTTTGATCCTATTAGTTTAATTTTCTTTTGAGCTAATGCACATTATAAGTACAAACTATAAAAAAGATATTCTTATATTGACATTAATTTTGATTAAAGAACTACAATAGGATTGTTTTAATTTGTTTGTTAATTTATTTACATATTGGGTAAAATATTGAGATTTAATAATTTTTACCACTAGAGTATATAATTAAATGTAAAAAATACAGTATATTAATTTTTATTAGTTTGGAAAAAATAATTTTACGAAATTATATAGTTATCTAAAAATCTTAAATTTTTGTTTTTTTTTATTTATCTCTTAGCAGTAAGATAACAATATTAATAATTAGTTCATTGGCAAACATTTTAAAATTTAAAAAATAGGTTCTTTGATAATTATTTAGAATATAAAAAAATCTGTTAGACAAAAATCCTACGCGATTTAAATATTGACTTATATGTTTAAAAGTCCAAATTAAACGTTTTTTACTTAAATGTATAAATTTTTATTGCTTGTAAAAGCCTTTTTTGTTAAAAAGGCAAGCGAAATATATCTCTGTGTTTATAGTCTCTAAGAGATTCTATTATCTACATTTAGAAATATTATCGTATAAAATATATCAAACTTCATTAATACATATGATGACTTTCAATTTGAAATTTTCTTTTACCAAGAAGTCTTTATGTTCAATTGATACATAATAAAGCAATATTATTATAGAAAAATGCTAATTAGTTACCTTTTGATTTTAATTTCATCTAGATATTTATTTCCCAATTTTCGGATAAATTTATTTTATTATTTTATTTCGAAGTTTTTCTGTGATTCATACATTTTTATTTGAGCGAGAATTTATATTTTGCCACAGGCCATCTTCAATAATTTCGTAGCATCATATCGCTTATATTAATGTATTCGGCGACTGTTAATGCTTTTATATTTGATCAAACCGGTGAATTACTATTACTAAGAATATATATATTTAAATATAAATGACATCTTCTATTATTTTATAATTTTTTATTATATCTAATATCGTGATTTATTTTTTGGAAAAAAATACGTGAATAATACTAACTCGAGATTGATATAGAAAGGCAATATTATTCAATCATCTATCATTACTATTTTTGTGTCTTGCAGGTTAATATTGATTCATATGTTTATTTCAGACTTTAAATTAAGCAATTGATAATACTAGGTTGAATATTTTAAACCAACCGACAATCTAATAAGATTTCAAATTTTTCTTGTAACTCTATATCTTATATCTATAGTTTTCGTTTATATATGTTTTCATAACTTTTAAAAACCACAAATAAGAGATTATATGGATCATAATGTTCTGTTAATTTTTTTTTGTAGTACTTTCTTTTTTTATGTGCAAAAGTTCACGAGTAAGCATGTTTTTTGGTTCAACATTTCTATCAAATAAAATATCTATCAATTAAGAATCAAACAACAATATTATATTATACAATGGTATTTTGTAATAAAATATCTTATATATTTAATTCTTAAAATCAAGGAATCTTTTACACTGAATCCTGATGCTTTAAGATGAAATTTATGTCAGAACATCAAATATAGATATTAGTAACTCTATCGATCTAAGTAAATCAACGTAAATTATCTCATGATTACCTTATAACATTTGCAAAAAAAGCTTTTGAATTTTTATGTAGGAATATCATTTCTAGAGAACTCATAACGTGATGTCAGCATCAAATCTTTCTTTATCGAATGAATTAGAATCAAGCAAT
Source organism: Rhyacophila brunnea (assembly GCF_057557595.1). Lineage (NCBI taxonomy): Eukaryota > Metazoa > Arthropoda > Insecta > Trichoptera > Rhyacophilidae > Rhyacophila > Rhyacophila brunnea. The sequence continues at coordinate 445,655 of NW_028233335.1, forward strand.
ATATTTTTCTCTTATAAATATAGATAAAACCATCGCATGTCAGTTTCAAATAGAATGGATCAAATAGAATTCTTTCTCACACATAGATACAATATCTTGTGTATTTGATCTTGAAAAAAGGATCACGGTTTTAAATATCTGTTTAAATTAAATATTTTAAAAATATAAAAAGATATTTTCTATTTCACATATGTCACTATAAAAATATCTAAAGAGACATTTTGTTAGTAGAATCTAATCAGAAATATTGTTTTTCAAGTTTTTTGAAAACATAATTGATTGCAATAAAATATTTGATGAAACATGCAATACACGAAACGATAATTCTACTAAATCTCTTTTTTATGAACAATCCTTTATTTTAAATGCATATGAATCAGTTTTTTAGTTTTAGCTATGCAATTTTATATTTTTGGTGTTATTGATTTACGGAGATACCTATAAAATCTATTTTAGTGTTGTATTTATCAAAATTATGTAAATTTGCCTATTTTTCTCGTGAGCTTGGTATGTTCTGCTTTTTCATTACATTCTATACATCATAAATCATTCATAACATATTCATTGGTTGACCTGGATTGATCTTAAGTACAATTTTCACGGCATTTTAAAGGAAATAATACTAGTAGGAGCATTTTTATACGGTTAGTTAATTTTTTAAAAAAAAATTCGATTTAGATAGATGACATGCATGTTTTCTATAATTATATAATATGAAATGACAAAATTCGCCAGAAACTTGGTTTTTACTTATATATTGTATAAACACGGGATCCTATATTTTTTTCTATACTGTGCATAACTTATGCAAAATGAAGGTTTAATTCTAATTTTAATCATGTTAGATACACCTATCTTCTTATAAAAACCTTTTTTCTTCTCTAAAAACGTTTCTTGGTTTTTTTAAATTGATATATTGGTTAAATATGATATCAAATAGAACAAGAAACTGATATAATCTAGATTTTATGTGTAAAGGAAATCAAAAAAATATAAAACATCTCCTTTTAATTAAAGTACACAAATATACTTTGTAAAGTGTTCATTTTGAACTTTAATATTGTTTTTTACATGTAAAATATCTATTGCACATATAAAATGGGTGAAATTTTGACTCAATAAAGTATGTGATTTTTCTTAACACCAAACAAAAAACAGAACTTCGAGTGATTAAATAACATCAAAGAGTCTATTATTAGTTATATTGCATTCCAAGTTTGAACAATAACAACTATGGATCTAAAGAATATAAAATATAGCAGTGTAAAAAAAAATATATATTTAAGAGATATGTCACAATCTTTACGTATATAATTTATAAACTAGAGATTTTACAAATTATTCAGTCTTCACCAAAAAATAATAATGAATTATATGAAGACGCGCAAAGACGTTGATTTTATTTTAAATGTGTATAAAAAATAGGCGATTTTTTTGAGAAGTCGTAATAATATCTTTTTTAACCTATGGCGTATTTTCTTATACTAAACAGCTTAACCAACTTATAAAATCGTATTTTGGGGTTTTTAGAAATTAAAATGCAAATATATGTTGTTTTAGATGTTTAAATATTAGTAAAATAATCAAAGCATGTCGTAACATCCTTGCAATATTAGAAATTGTAGAATGTACGTGTTAAATATACAAACAATAAACGTTATGAATTTTTTATAAATGCTTTTTATATTAAAAAATAATAGGATTATATCAATTCAATATGCAACAAATAAAATATTCTAACAGCAATAAAAAGGTGACTGAAGCCAAAAGAATTTATAGTAATTTTGTGTATATATATAATTGTATTTTAAAATATATTTTACCCATATTTGTAGATCTGTGATTCCCTATAGGGTTTTATAAGCACATTTAAGGAGTAAAATCTCAAATAAATACAAACAAGGAGTCGAAATATCATTAATTGAATTTATTAAGAAAAATTGTTGATTTATTATACTATAAAAACCATATTAAACCATACCCACGGATCATTTGAAATAACCTATATACCCATTCCCTAGATTTATACAAGAATATATGTAAATTTGATAATATCATATTGTATTTCTATAATTTTAGGATACAAGGTTACGATCTCTATACATTAACTTTGTACATTTTCATATATATAATTTTTACTATAAAGAGGTTGCAGCATAAACAATATATAAATTCAAAATTGATAGTATATTTAATATAAAAAGACTGTAAAAAGATATATATTAAGCTATATATAATAATACATGTAAAATACAGTTCAAAATTTTTTTATATAAAAATATGGATCACTTTATCTTACTAAATATTTATTTTCATGTATAATTATTTTTTTATGGATCCATGCAATTAATGTCTTCTATTTTAGAGAAAATAAGATAGTAAAATTGTGAAGTTTGATACAATAAATGCAAATAAAAATATTTAAATCGATTATAAATTTTATGTGTGTTTACATACTTTCTATATAATTATTATGTTTAGTTGGAAATATTGTGAACCTTTCAATCATATTTACTATTTATATTCAGGATAAGCGGCATTGCTAATTTATAATAACATGATTATAAGAAATTATAAAATTAGTAATTTTATATGATATAAATTTGCAGGGTCAATACTTTTTTCTGTTAAGAAATTCTTAGAATCATAATACTACATTTAATCACAAACACTGATATATCTCTATAAAAATATCGATATAAAATATAAAAAATATATATTTTGCACCTGATCTTTAACATAAGTATATTCGAAGTTCAAAATCGTGCAAAGCGTAAGCTAGCTTATTTTTTAGGCAGAATTTGCATAAAAAATTTAAAAGAACATAAAAAATTATCTCAATTTAAACAACTAAAAGGAAAAAATATTTTATATAAATCATAAAAAAGTCTTTTATGGATAAAAAAGTTGTGAGATTGATATACTTATCAATCTTTCGTTTTGGAATAATTTTTGATTTAATTACTTTTTAAATTATTTTAGGTTAAAATTAAACGATGGATAACAATAGGTTTCAAGCAAAGAAATATTGAGCTTCTGGAATTATAATATAACACAAAAAAAATGTTTATAATGGTTACTTTTACGAAATATACAGTTTTAGGTAATTACATGATTATATGACAAAAAAACATTTTTAAATATTTATATATCATCTATATAATAAAATAAAGGTTTTATCAAGCTGTTTTTGCTAAGAAACCCTTATTATTGATTTTTTTTAATGCTTTATTCTTCTTTTTATATGTATATTTATTTCATTTATGAACATAAGTCTGTAATTTGCATTTTAAATAACAGACTTACATAAATCAACTCATAACGAAAATATACTATTCCGGAAACTATTAATTTCCCTATAAAGCCTCTGTAATCGTAGAATTTCACTTATACTAGTATATTTATTTCGTAAGTCCTTTCAAATCAAAATAGTATGCCCTAGTATAATTAAAATTAGATATATAGATAGAATTTTGTCTTTATCGGGCGTGTAAACTTATTATAGCTGAAGAAAATACACTTGATACAAAAAGTAAAACAGGTTCAACTGCAATGGACATAATATAAACCCATTTAGTAAGTTCTAAAATCCTTTTGCATACATTGATGCAATAGGTCATTTATTATTTGTAATCTATATCCCGAAAATATATTTCTTATACATTTTGTAATACATATATGCCGAAAATAATCGAAATCTTTATATCTAGTGACCTAAAAAAAATTAATTTTAGAGGTATAATAAAAAGCGGATTTATAATACATAAAGCATTTTTCAAGCTTTTTATTTTAAATACGAGTAATTTATCGTATTCTAGATTTACCTGTTTTTGCAATATAAACACAAGATAGGGTATTATATTACAGAAAGTCAACACAAACAAACTATTTATAAAATCATAACATTTTCATATGATTCGAAAAAATATTTAGAATATGTGCATAATTTTCTTTATGAAAATAATAAGAATTTCTATCTTCTCTATTTAGTAAAATAAATACAAATTTTTTATTTAATAAAATTATATTTAAATATAAATTTGCAGTGAAACGATAAAAAAAATTAATTTTACATCTATTAATATATAAGAAATCAACAAAAAATCGTTACCTTAGGAATGGAGGTTTTCGGATGTAAATACTTTATTCTTGTTTTCAAACCTTGAAGTTTGATAATGTAGATAGAATTTGTAATTTTATTAGGATAAAAATCTTACATTTATTTCATCATATCCTAAAATTACTTGCACTGTATTAAAAACAATTTTTGTATAAAATTCATACAGAAATGCATTATATGGTATCCGAAAATATATAAAAATCATGTAATTTTAAATTCAAAGATAGGCTATATAGTAAATTTTACAAAATGAGCACTATTATAATATAATAAATCTTCGTATGGTGTAATAAGATATAAAGATCGAAATTTCCAGCATAATATGCAAAACTTAGACAATTTATTTTTTTATAGCTATCATTTAGTCGCATATCAATATATGCTATACCCAAAGATTTGTTTTATTATAAATGAATATCATTTCATGTTGATAATATGTTTCGAACGATTTATTTGTCCATAGATCATGATCGTGAGCATATATTAATAGAATTTTGTAGTTATATCTTGCGATACTAAATTCGGACTATAAACACTGTGATTGGCAGTTAAATCTTGATGCGATCCTGTTTAAGGCAAAACTTTATATTAGGCAACGGGATTTTCTTCATTTTTTTGTTACAAAGCATTATTATTGTGAATAAGTCCTTCTGTGCAGCGATTCTGCTCACTTATTATCTAACATTATTATTGTTTTAAGCTTTGAATTTACTGTAAAAGAGCAGAAAATTGACATGAAAAATACAAATATAGATTTAAATACCCACATTTCAGTCATTATTACTTTTTTTTAATATTTTATGCATCATTGTAAAATCAATTGTTTTATGGTATCAAAGGCTTTTAAAATGCGAAGTTACTTGATTTTATATCTATGAATAATTTAAAACTAGAACTGTGTACAAGACCAATATTAAATAGAAATAACGTATTTTTACAAAAATTAATATCACCAATATGTAATATTCAAGGGAATCTACATATAATAGACGCGTAAAACAAAGATTCGCTTTTAATTTGGATTGTAAAAAAGAATTATAGCTAGACATAAAATGTATCCTTGAAAACGTAAGATAGCAATCCAACAAATTCTTAATTGTCAGAAAAAAATCATTCGTGGCTGCAATAATTTTAGGCTTGCTGAATTAATTTTGAAAATACAAATTAAATTATTATAAATGAAAATTCATAAAAAGATTAAACCTTAATTAAACAATCTAGGAAAATTATAAATATCAATTTTACATTTAAAACATGTTTTATCTCCGTGTATAATATAAGCATGATAGTCAAAAACCAAAAATTAATTTGGTCAAGTTTAATAAGATATTAATTTATCTAGTTCAAATGTTATTGTTTTTATTATTATTTTAGTAATAAAATTTTATTTAATCTAATATCAATCAATCAAATGTTGTTGCGTGTAACCTTCAATCTTAACGTAAAAACTATATTTATAACTATAGAACTTCATAAAACATCATTTTTTCCCTATCTGTATTAAAATTTTTATTATAAAACAAATATGCTATATGTTTCCAAATTGTACACTACCAGTATATCTTATTATTGTAAAGTTTTTATCATTAAACATAACAAAAATTTATCAGATAATTATATTCACTGTATTTTGGTTTTTATCATGGTCAAATATACTTAGGATCATATTATGCAATTATTTCTTTTGTGAGTTTATCAGGCTTTAATATTTAATTTGAGAAATGTTTGAAGCGAATATGTATTTTCGTTTATTTAAAATATTATTTAATTATATTCAACAAATCGATAAAACGTATTTATTATTTAAAAATCAAAAAAATTGAATAAGATTTTGAACATTTTGATCAATAAAATTAAATTCATATTGCAAAAGATTGCTTGAAGACTCATTTAATCATATTAATTATTAAAAAGTTTCCAACAGATGTAATATTTTAAAGACATTATGTGGCTATTTAGTTGAAAACATCTTGGTTAAAATTAAATGTGTCGGTTATCTTATATTAGATATATAAAATGTCGATCGCAATAGAGCATAGGAAAAGAGAAAATCTAAAATTTAATTAACAGAACATGTGCTGGAATTTGCAAATACTATATTTAACCCTAAATTATTGAATAGGATTGTGTTTACTTCGACACTACACATACTATAAAAATTTATAATATAAGATATGAAACCAATCACCAGCTTTTGATATTTATTATATGTTACTATACACAATCAATGAGGCCAAGAAGGAACGTAAATAGTAGACTATAACTATAATAATGGGTATTTAAAAGTATGCTAAATCAAGAAAATATTCAATTGAAAACAAATCGATAAATTTTTACACTTTATCATGCTTACGTGTAAGTTTCGAAGATATAAAAAATATATCAACATTTATCAACTAAATAAAGCCTTTTATTGAGTACTATTGATTTAAGATATCCATATAAACACACAAAACAATATGATCGTCAATTACAATTAATTGTTTAGTCGCAAACATTTATTTTCTAGTAATTCACACTACGCCTATGAATTAGAAAAATATGAAAATAATTTCAGTATTATAGTAAAAGATATTGTTTACGTAGTAGGGGTAGACAATGTGTTTTGCTCCGTTCCAAATTTACGTGTGCAGGTTGCGCATAATAAATAACCTCATGAGTTATAATTTTTATATATGAATTTAATGCTTTGAACTGTATGAAAGTTTGATTATAGCATGAATTAATAAGATAAATTTATTAAACGAACATAGACAATCAAGAACATTATATGGTGATATGTTGAATGTTTGTTTTACAATCAATATAAATTAAAAGCATCAATGTAAAAATCGGAGCTATAGCTAATGCCGAACTAAAACAATAGGATTAAGAAAAAAATGAAAATAAATATTTTAATTGAACATAATGATTAATTAAGACAAAATATGATGTGTCTGATAGAAGTTATGATCCTTACTGTATGAATTAAATCTTAAAATTGCATTAGACGCTTTTATATAACTACTGGGTAAATAAAGCAATAAATACAATCCACCAAATGTATATAAATTTTATCATTTTGCCTAATAGAACATTATTACTGCTTAAAAATGAAATTCTGAAATTTTATAAAATTTCTATCATAAATTTATATTTAATAGCTAAATTTAATAAAATTAAATTTAAATTTGCATTGCAAAAAAAAAGATGGTAAATTAGATCAGCTTAGAGCTCTAGATTAATTTGCAAGTCCATAAAAAGAAATTTTCATGATATTTCACAGTCAACAGATGAATGGTATATTTTGCTTTAGCATTAAATACATTTGCATAATTATTTCATTGTTAGTTATATAATCCAGAATTTTTTTATAGTAATAATATTATTCATCAACTGAAACAAATTTAAAGTGCAAAATTTTTACAAAGTATATGAATGATTCATTTATTTAATAACACTTGTTTTTATACAACATGTGATTTTATGCTTGTATATTTCATATTATTGCTTTTTTTATAAACAACTATCCGTTACTTATGAGGTATCCGACGTCAATCAATCTATAAATATCATATCTTAAGAACAGAGTTTTTCATAGGCTATGCTTAAGTCAAATGGATAATTCATCAATAAAAAAAACAAAATTTACAATTTTTTTCTGGTATTTATATCAATTCAATCATTATAGTGATAATTAAAAATTCCTTTGCAAAATATTTTTAATTAAATTGAAATATATACAAGAAAATATTATAAATCGAGAAATTGGTAAAACCTGCAAAAAATTAATTTCTTTTGCATCAAAAAACATTCGTTTTAATGACATATTATCATATAGTTTGATTCTTATTTATATCCTATATATGTACTTATTTTCGACAATAAAAATAAATTATTCAATAAATAAAATATTTATAGTTTTCCTGTATTTATTTAACGCAAAATAAACTGGGGCTCGGTTTCAATTAGGATATTCTATTTATTAAGATAAGCAATTCTATTGTTTATAAATACATTAATATGATTTTATTGTAATAAAATTCGAATTCATTTGTAGCTGTATTTTTGCTTTTAGTAAAATCCTATTTCTTAATAATCATCAGACAATCATGAGTTTTCATTTTTTTAAATTAACCAGTAGTACCTACATTTTTAGATTATAAGTATTATTCAAATTTATTAAGTCTTCAAAGACATAATTCGAGGTTTTAAATTTGTATCTTTTTTTTTAATATGCAAGTAATACCCGTAAGTTGTTTATTATATTTTAATTTTTTTACGCATTGCTCAATCTAAAAAAAGAGCAATTGATACTTGCGATTCATATTGATTTATATCATTGTTTATAGTAAATATAACGCTGTAATATCAATAATAAATTATTTTCTCTTTAAACAGATCTTTTTTACGTATAATTATATACAGTCGAAATTCTATAGTCGAAGAATTTGATATGAAATATCAATTCAAGTACAATAAAATGTATATTAGACGATGTGATAATTTCAAATTTTAAAAACATTATAAAAAATTGAAAAGATTTATATGCTCTGGTTTTACTTCAATAATTCTATTTTGTCAGAAATTTAGCATCGGGAAATCATTTAATCATAGGAAAAAAAATTTCCGAACTTAAAAAACAGTTTAGATTTCCAAGGCTCTGATACTCTCAGAACTGATCGAAGTGTATAAAAAAAAAAGTTTATCAGGGTGGATAAAAAAATATCTTCATAAAATATTCATAAAAAGAGTCTATATAGTCTTAAAAACGCAAAAAGCGTTTATTCATTTAATTATATGGTTTTCTATAGCCAAAAATAATAATATTCCCGCAAAACTTTTTCTTCCACATCCTTAAAATTCCTTTTTTTACTGAAAATTTAGATGAAATAGGCTTGATTCGCTTAGACTTCATAGGTTTTACACGGTTCATAATTTCAAGTTAATATAGTATATAAACTCAAATTTATTTAAGGCCTTTTACTTGCAACGCTTAAAAATTTCAAATAAAATCACACATTTTTTGTAGACTCCGATATTATTTTATTAGTATAAGTGGCAGCTTTCATATTATAAGACTTATTTTCTGTTTTTCCGAGTGTTTCTGTGTGAATTGAATTTAATTTTGTTTTCTGATATTGCGAAATAATATATTAAATATGTATTTTCGGCCTAAACATTGAATAAAAATGATCTTCTTTTAATATTTTGCGTAATAAATATCTTAGAAACACATATGGAGATAAGCATCAAATCAGCCCATATATGTATTAAATTTATTGAATGTGTATTTATTCGGGTTTTTATAGAATGAAATTCTCATATAAATGTATCGCTTCTTTTGCACTTCTTTTGTGTCACAAGTATGTTTTAAATAGAAGCGTATTTATGCATTTTGATTGGAGCATCGCTATTATTTTTTCATGTGCAAAAATAAAACTGCTAAAATTTTTCGATACATTTTCGATTATCATTATTATCACATGTATGACTATACCATAAAAAGATGGAATACCTTTTTCACTTTTGTAGGAAAATTATCATGTTTTAATTTAAATTGTAAACGTACATATAAATTAAATTCAACTAGCAAATAAAATACTTAATAAAAAATTACCGGAGAAAAGAAAAATATATTTTTGTTGCATTAAAACGCCACGAAAATATATTATTCCATGATTCTCATTGCTTGTCCTGTCTTATAAAATTCTAACTGGAACGATTTATTACAGCTCTATCTTTATATTTTTCTATATAGATACAATTTGATGTAGAAATACTAGTTCATTCTTTTTTATTGCATTAAATAGTTTAATAAAATTTATTGTGAATTATTTGCAAATTGTCAGGGTTTTTAAAATTGTATTCTTTGCACCAATGTAATTTTTTTTATTCCAATAGTAAATCAAAATCATCTATTTTTTGAAAAATTTTACTATCAAGTTGAACTAATTAAATTTAGTTGGTTAACCTTTGAATTTTTTTAATTTATTATAAGATAACAGAAAATCGCAATCAGAAACATTCGGTTCGATTCCGACCATTTTTTTAAAACAATTATACTAGATTATAGTGCTATTACACACATAAATATCACCAATAAATTTTTAAAAAGAAAAAGTGAAATTTATATCGTTGAAGATAATTTTATAGTTAGCTGAAATTTCGCATGATAAATTGATAGAAAGAAGAATAAATATTGTCTAGGTTTAATTTTAAACATATGTGTATAATAAACACTGTCTTATATATCCAAAGCATTGAATAATTACCAATTCATAACAGTATAAGGTGAAAATTGTCAATCTTTTTTTGTTGCTTTTATGATAACTAATGAGTACCTAAAAAATAGAATAAAACACATGAAAAATAAATTTCCAATTTAAAAATAAAGATCATATAATTGATTTGCAGATGTAAGTCAAATAAATATCGTAAAAATGATAATCGGTTTATAAAATCAGGGCTTGGCAATCATATTAAAATACGAATCTCATTTAGGCCATCGTCTAAACAGACAATAACCGTCCATAAGCTGCTAGAAAAAGTTTTAAAATATATTGTAAAGCATAAAAAAATGAAGCTTAAACTACAATCTACTAATTATAAATATAAATATATGATTTTTGATGTAAATGGATAATTTTAGATTAAAAAAAAACAATTATCGAGAAATCATGTAGTAATTATTATATCTTTATATTCAAATGCCATAAAAACCATGAGAAAGAAACATTGTACGGATATATGTAAGCAGTTGCTTGTTTTTTTTGTATCTTTTGTTCCAAATAATATTATAACCAGTGACGATAGAACCTAGCTGCAATTAAAAATAGAAAGTATAAAGATTATAGGATTCAACCCTTTAAGATTTTTTTTGCATAATTTCTATCTTTAATATATAATATTAGATGGATTTCGTGCTATTTATATAGCTATATACACACAAAGCATATAAGTGTTCCCATGGTGTCAAACGTATGCATAGAAAATAAAAATATCGCTTTTAATATATATAGAATTGCGTAACATAATTTTTTAAAGAATTTCCTAGAATTGCAGCACGTTTTTCTATTTTAATATGGATAACACTTTTATATTTCAATTTGTATATTTAAAATACAAAAACAATTTTTGAGATTAATAAATTTTTAAAAAATAAAATACTAGAAGTGAAACTTACAAGTTATTGTTATAAAAAGAATATTTATAAGTAAAAAAATATATTTTTTGTTTTCTTTTATTCATGCTTATATGTCAATTGTGATTTAAATGTAAAAAAAAATTATTTTAAAATCTTATATTGCACTCAGATGATGTTTACATATACAAAGAATGCATTTTTTGATTTTTTTTGCAATATAGGGTGTATTTCAGCACAGTCGCACTATCTATCTTATAAATTTCTAAATTCCACTTTGCGGCATAATATAAATATATAATAAATAAACTTTTTATACCTATGTTATACAATTTTTGTAAATCATAAATATAGATATTTCCTGTGACTTGTATTTTTTTAAATATTCTCTATATTTAAAATGATCTTTGGTATCCTTCAAAATTAAATTATCCTACCTTGCGAACCTTAGTCTGATTTAAAGTACATATAAAATAGTAGATTGGAATAATAATGTGATAATTGTATACTTTTAGTTATCATAACCTGAAATCTAGATTCGTGTGATTATAGTATCATGAGACAGCACTTAAGATAGTCTGAAAATTTATTGAGTATTAGAAATCCAAAAAGTAATTCCCATGTATATTTTTATTCACGAATAAAACACTCTACTATTAGAAACATATTTACACAGCCTATATACGCTGAATTATGCATTATAAACTTTATTTCCAATTACTCAAGCAACAAAAAAGAGTAGCAGTATTTCAGATGTACATATATGCAAATCAAAAATAAAAATTTATATTTATTTTCTAGCAATAGTAAAATTAGATCTTAAAAAAAAATATTAAGATTTTTATTGTTACACAAAATCAAATAAATTCGTATGATTGTAAATTAAAAGATGAAGTTCCTTTGTCAAGCTTATTTAATTCTTGTTTTTTTATAATAAATTTGCTTTTTTGTATAGCGGTATTATAAAATTTACTTTTTATCTTTTACTTGCGTAATATAGTCATGAAATTTATATTCTTAATCATGATGTGATTTACTTTGGAGCAATTTATACCTGCACAATATATTGATCATTGAATTATAAAAAAAATTAACTAAATTTTCTTCTTCAATATATCTTTAAATGAATATGATAGATAAAATTTTTATGGTATTTAATTTTATAAACCAAACAAGTAAATTTATTTAAAAAAATAGTCTTTGAACCATAACTTGGCAAAATTCTAGATTCTCTATTTATAAAAATACATAAGAAACAAAAATAGTAACAAGATTAGTTTAGTACTCTATATTTTTTTAGGTGTGATACCTTTCACAGATTTTTTCGATATAATATACTGTTAAGGTAATTTTGAATATTGCATGACATAAATTTTATTTTTGATTTTTTTCATAATCTGAAAAATTGTTATTTTCGACATGACTTATCTAATTTTGGCAGCACAAATTTTATAATTCAAACAACCAAAAAACTTTGAACATGCTTAGCTCAATCAAATTGGCTTTTTGAGCAACTAAATTTTAAACAGACTATTTTCAGAGGCTTCACATGTACATAAAGACTTTATTAGAATTTTAATGAAATTATTATTTTGGGTTTTTGTAATTTTACAGCTCGATTTATTATTTTAAATAAAGATATAATGATATATGTGATTTTCAAGATAGTAATTTAGCCATTGAGTCTTTTTTATTTTATTTGACATATTATATTTATATTTGATCACTTTTCCATCTTGGGTACATTTCTGTTTGGTTTATAACACAAAGAACAGGCTAGTTTTTTTTTCAATATAATTCTCTTAATGTTACTACGATTGCATATAATGAGTTTGTAATTTAGTAAAACATTTGAAAAAAAAATATATATCTATTTTTATTTTTATCATGAAAATGCGGGCAACATTAAGAAAAATATAAATTATGTCTTTAACATCAAAAACTTGACTTAGATGATATATACATTGAATTTGTTATAGACCGATTAAGGGATTTTAGTTCGGTTTTACAGTAAATTTTTCTTTTTGATAGATCCAATAATTATATTATACAAATTTACTACAATAGCAAGAAATATTTTCTATATACAAAAACATATGCATTTTCTTTATTTTTTATTCGAATTTATATTCCTCCGTACCTTATTTATTGAAATTTCTTATCTATCATATTTTTCATTCATGTATATTATATTCATTCAGTTCGCATCTGTTTTAAGATCAAATTTATTCTCATGAATATATGAAAAATCAAAATAATTGCTTTTCTTAATTAAAAAATATATAGATTACATTCGATAAAAATTGTTTCTATACATACCCTAGTGATAATTTGATGATAGCGATAGTAGAAAGCTCTGTATGTCATATATTGAAATATAGTATAAAAACAATTTATGAACATGTAGTATTATCATCTATATTCAACTTCTTGCTTAATAAATCAAAAATATTCTATGGTAAATAACAAATGAAGCGATTTGCAACAATTAAATCCCTGAATTATGAAAATTACAGAATAGGTTAAATGATAAAAATTAAATCATGTAAATCTGATCTATTTTCTTGATTGTAGGCATGCCATTTTTTTGCTTTTTAATGTTGCCAATAATGATCAATGATTTTTATTTTAAAAAGCAAACTTTAAATAGCGTAAGGCAAATATAATATAAAAAACATATATATTTGATAAATTAAGTGCTTTTTAAAATATAGTAGCAGAAATATTCGATTAAAAAAATGATATATTAAGTTAAATGTATTTAAAAGAAAAACTGCATATGATCAAATATAATAAAAATATAATTGCTTAAATTTGTAAAATCTTGATAAATTGTGTTTTGTAAACGAATTTAGCCATTTAATATAATATTTCGAAAATTAGCTTTATTCCATATCATATAAAATAAGTATTCCTAATATAAATAATCTTTTAGAATTATCAAATTTTTTAGAGCCTAAGCAATTATTAATTTTAATTTATAAAAGAGTGGTATAAAATACAGAATACATTAAATGATATCTAAAGCTCAATTCATTTTTTATCATAACCCCCATAAAAATATGTCATTATAGAATGCACAGAGAAAGTTATATAATTTTAAAAAACTAGTGTAAAATATAATTAATTGACTCAAACTACATTCTTCGTTATACTATCTTTCTCATAATTCTTTAGAAATCCTTTTGAACTTAAAACATATTCTATATGCCAAAATAATTTTCAAATACACTAATTTTATTTTTGAACAATACACCTATTAAATATCATACCACACATGAATAAAAAGTCTTTTAGTTGAATACATAGATGGATAGGATTTTTATATTATTTCTAAATATTATTTTATGGATTTAAGTATATTGTATAAAGAGTTGGACAGTTTCTTGATTTATATTTATCTATACAACTATAGAAAAATTTAAGCACTATCTATAATTACAGCAATATTTTTTTACAGTAGTATTTTGATTTTTAAACATTTTTTATGGTTTTTTTCTGTTATATTTTGCTCATTTGAGTTTCTAAAACTATTTGACGATTTTATACATTATCATCTGACTTACGTTAATTTGTTACCTTTAAAACATAAATTATACTATAAATCTATAATTACCAATAATATGGGGAAAATAAAGGTTTCATATTTGCATCAATATAAAAAATAGAGTAATTGGATACTCTGCATTGCATCATGAAACATTTCTTTTAGTGTGTCGCTTTAAGTTTTTGGAATTAGGTTTTCCGATAAATATAGCTTTTTTAAAAATATATATATGTGATATCTGATAGTAACCACGAACAAATATCCTTGTTTAAGGATAGAATGGCTTCGCTTTACTTGGAATTGATGCGTTAATAATTGATTGTAATAAGGTAAAAAATGAAGAAACGATTTTTTCTGCTGTTCAGGTTTTACCAAGGGTAATTTATGGATGTTGTGATAAATAATGAATTCTTAAATTAAATAAAATAGTTTTAAGCTGTATTAATAACAAACCATGCAAATAATTTATTGATATTGACAAAAAATACAGATCTATGCTGTACTCAAAATTATTAAATTTATGTGATTAGAATATTATTCTAAATCCAGATAGAAGCGAATTTTTTTCAATTGATCTACAAATTAAGGCAGGAATGAAGATATAGTTTCTTATAAAAAAACTTTATGCGTTCCAGACTTTAAGCTGTTTATATGCCAATGAAAAGAAAAAATAAAAAAATATGGATATTAAGAAGCACAAATTAATATGTTTATAGGAGATAATAGTCGACGACACCCGACTGAAATATTTTGACATTTTGCTATATGAATTTTATTTTTAAATCGAAGAAAAATTCCGAAATATTTCAGATAAGAATGATATAAAAAAATTGTTATTTATAAGTTTATTTGATGTTTAGCTTTTTAATAATGCTCGTAGAAAACTTTAGAATGCTCATTGGAATAGACTTGACTGATACTTAATTATGTTATATCATCTTCACCTTCTTTTTCAATTCATCTTCTTATCTTAATATTTATTATTTCGAATGTCTTTCTAGATCTTATTGTTTGTGGGTAATACAATGATTAGAAGCATTTCAAAATCTTATATTTTGAAATTCCAGGTGAATTCCCTTTATTTCGTATTTAACCATTCATTATATTCTTTTCAGGAATTTCATTTATGACTTTTAGAAATTTTTGATTACCCAACTCTCCTCCACATGTACTTTTCACATTTCCCAGTACCATTCAATTCTCCTTAAATTAGTTCTATTTACTACGGTATTTTTGTTTGGAAGGGAACGGTATTCTATCTACTTTTCGTCACAATTTGATTACGATACCACCACCACTCTCCAATTACCTATATCCTTGCTGAAATAGTAGTTTTCATATGATGCAATTGCTAGCTTTGGGCGTCTTACACAAAATCTTTAATTTATTATCGGTTATCGGGTTTTTCAGAGTATACTTTCTGTTTTGACAGACCGCATTTTCGCTGCTATTGCTCGTTATGAGTAAATTTATATGAATTCACATTTCTTTGCGGTTAGATCACAAGTTTATCCTATAAGTGTTTCTAAACTAACTGTATCACTGTATTGTATGTTTGAATATATATCTATTCAAACGTCACTATACCATGAATTCTTTCTGTTTGAAAATCAAAAATCTGCATATTTTTACTAGATAATTTGTGATAGAAAAAGGATAAAAAAGTCAAATTTTGGGATGTTTCAGTGCAAAAAGATTCCTATAATTCGACTATGGTGGTTTGTAATAGCAAAAAGCATTTTTGGGGATGTATAATATAAAAAATATATTTAAAAGGATAGAAATCAAATTCAATAAAAATAAATTTGATTCTAAAGCAGATTTTCAGTATATACACTATTATTTTCCAATTTTTCAACTAAAGTAATTTTTTATAATTTTAAAAATATACAATCGAATTTTTGTTATTAATTTAATATTTGTTTTAAAATAAGATGAAGTTAATAGGCATCTTTAAAATTATTGAATTTTTTTTTGATATTATTAGATCTTTTGATATCACTATATGTGAATATATACACATTCACTATGTTAGAAGTAATATAAAATTTTAAGTTTAAGTTTACGTACTATTTTATTTGTCTAAAAATATACAATTATAAGCAAGTCCCGAATCTCCAGGATTGTTTCCAAATGTATGATAACACGGATAAGATATTCTGAATGGTGATTTGTGGATAAATTAATATTATTTAATTTAATTTTTTTAGTATTTTTGATGGTTTTTTATGGCTGATTCGTGTGCATGAATGCATTTATGTTGCTACGAATCAATCGTATTTCAAAGTTTTTTTTTGTATTTTAAAATAAAAAATAAACCAAGAATCATTTATATAAGTTTTCTACTTTATTTTTATTAATAAGGTATTTTAGATGCTAATATAATTTTGTTTCGAGAAATATTCGTTCGTGTGCTTTATGGCGTATAGTTGCTACATATAAGAAAAAAATATTCTGATAGTCCTGATTTGATTTTTAAAGTCGTGCCAAAAGAATTAGCTGTAATCCTGACATCAAAATAACCTATATGGATACACATCACTTTATGGATGTATAATATAATTCAGATTCAAGTAATACTAATTTACTAATGAATATTGAATTTGAGCTAGCATAGCAGTCTCTACTTTTTAACAAAGGATGATGGCATACTTAGTCTAAAAGTGGTTCACAAGCATGTTTTACAGATAATTAAGATATATTTATAGGATTATAATATAATTAATGGATTATAGTAGTATTTTTTCTACTAAAATTGACTTTTAAAGAAGTTTTTTATTATACTTGGTTTGGTGGATTGATTTAAAATATTTATTCCACTGAAATCTTTAGTATAAACTAAAATTCAATTTTACAATAAATTAAATAATTTTTTGTGTGTATAAATATTTATAACTTATATATAGATCGATAAAAAGCGATTTTATAAATTTAGATAATAAATATATAAAAGGCTAAATGGTCAACTTTATGCACAAAGATCACAATAAAAATAAAAAATATTCTCGTTCTAATGTAATTATATAAGTGTGCAAAAAGCCATGAAATTTTTTTTTGTTATATAATTTACAGTTTAAATCATAGATTTACAATTTTCGATTTTGTAGTTCATTCTTTAACCTATCTTTTTATTTAAAAAAAGGTTTTCAGCAGCTCAGTTTCAAACCTAAAATCCATGATAGGCCTCTTTCACCTCAGCACTAGATTATGAAAGGTTTCTCTAATTGTAAGTTTTCAATTTTATACCCTCCAGGTGCCTTAAGACGGAAAAACGCTAAAAATTTAAAAATAAATCTTTTTTAGTATAATTATACTATAATTTTTTCATGATTAAAATTTTCTCTAGATATTTATAAGCTTGAGTTTTAATGCTTGGAAAAAATAAATTATCTTTATTATGGCCGGATGATTTTTATAAATTAATTCAAATACATTTAAAACAGTAGAACAATGTTAATAATGACAAAACAATAAATATTAGGATATTTATCATTATTTGATATGTATTAATTTATAAATATGAAATATTCACTTTTCTGTTAAATCTATCATTAAATATGGCATGCAGTGCTAATTTTTATTCATGGGATAATTTTATTTTGAGATATTGTACTATGTTTAGCAAAAATATTGACTTAAATATAATTACAGAAATAGCTTAATACTTCCCAATGCTCATCATCTTTACGATCACCCCAATTAATTCTCTTGCAAGACTTATTTATTCAAGTCTTTTATTTGATTTTATTCTAATTGTGTACCTTTCAGTTCTTCCTAGATTCTTAATATACCACCTATGGTAAATCACCACAAAAAAATCTTATTTATAATGTTTTGTCTATTATATGGCTTCGCGCATAGATATTTCTAATTGTTTCTATTGAGGATCATAATAAATGACAATATTTTATGATCTGTAATGAAGTGATTTTTTTTTGTTTATATCCATCAAAGATAAATATTTATAAAATATACTTGTAAAAATATTATATATTGATATTCCTAATTTTAACATAGGCTATAGAATAGCCTTTTTTCATGCTATAGATAAATTTTCAAAATACGAGAAAACTTTTTAAGATACGCCAATATAAATTTAATGTACACTATAAGGTGAGAGTTAAGCACAAGTAAAAATGTATATGATCGGGTGGAACCTGTAGAAACAAAATGAATAATAAATAGTGGAATAAAATACAAAACTTGAATAACAATTTTAAATAAATCAAGATGCATGTAAATGTTATGGGGATTTAAATGTATAGTAAGTACAGTATAGGCTTATTTTAAGGCTTATAAGTGTTTTTAATATTTTTAGCCCCTGATAAATATAACCTAGCATAAAATCAATATTTATATTTTGGAAATTAATGATTGGAATATATCTCAGCTATCAATTAGTATACTACATAGTTATAGATATACATTTATGTCATGGCTTGGTGTCTAATGTAATATTTTCTCTTTTCTGGATTATAAATATGAAGAAAATCACATGTAAATAGATAACTTCATGCAAGGCAAATACTGTTATTTCTTTTTTGGTGTTATCACTTTCTCTCATAAACAGCTAAACCTTCATAATAGAACTTCGGATTGCAGATATATTTTTATATGTGATTTTAAAGCATTCTGATTCTAAAAGTTATGGTACTTGCAAATCGGATTAATTTTTAGTAGAGCATTGTTCGGATTTTATTGGTTTTTATAGCATATTTTTTAAATACAACATATTTTTGATCTTCTATTATTTTAATATGTAAATTGCGATAGATTGTGGGGTCCAATTCATGTAATTTCTAGCAGGCGAATACTTGACTTTTGATGGTTCGAAGAATATATTTATATCCAATAAATAAAAACTTAGCATAAAGATTTTTTTATCACCTATTTTAATTATATTATATGATTTCAACTATATTCCTTGTGATTTCTTTAGATAGATTTTTCATATCATACATCTTATAGGCGAAAAGATAGTTTCTTCTGAGTTTTTTAATCTTTTTTTTGTAAAAACCATATTTAATTTTACATGATAAGTTTTAATACATCAGTTTCATCTTTAAATTATATAAATAAAAGAATAATGCCTTCAATGTTTACATTATTTTTTTCGAAGATTAATATTTCATATCGCATATGTTTTCTATCATTATATTTAATTTTACGGCGATTCGTTGTGTATTATATATTAAAAAAATATTTTTTTTAAGATGTTTTACAGCGAATTTCCGAAGAATATTATATAATTTTGTGTTGGTTTCTTGTTATTACATTAAATACAGCGGTTTTCTAAATATAATAAATTATATCTCAACTCTTATTAATAATACTTCGGATAATAATCAAAATAAAGATGAGTTGTCCGCGATCAACAGTTGTGCATGTATTTCATATGTAATTAAAACGCTAAACCCGTAATATCTGGTCGTTTAATTTCTAAAATATTTGTTATTTTCTTTACGATATTTGAATCTATACTTTCTATTTTAAGAGCCCTTACCAAAATGTCAAATAATTTGGATGAACAACGCCGATTATTTGGAAAATACAGTTACTGAGCAATTGATCTTAAAGAGATTCAAATTTTTACAAAATTAACGTTTACAGATCTTCTATCATCATTGTTAAGACAATATTCTAAGCGTGTTCTTTCACCAATAGAAGTCATATTAATCAAGAAATACTTATTGATAAACAAGTATGTGTGGATCCAGAAGAAGAACCGTATAATTAATAAGATACATGCATGTTATATGATCATTTTACCTTCTTTGGTCGTCAATAGTATTATTGTTTTTAATGGAAATATATTTGTTCCTCTTGTGATTAAGCCAGAAATAATTAACTAAAGTTTAATCGATTTTATGGCTACTGTAATTACGGGTCGGCAAGGAAAGTCTGTTGTTGGGGCTACTACAATTCTAAGTTTACTCTGTTAAAATATACTATTTATAAATATTATATTGCCATTTAAAATTTAATCAAATTGTGCACCTAATTTTATCGAATTATTCATATGTTAATAAAATACATTTTCAACTGAAACGCTCGATGTGACATACATTTTTTTATTTTATATTTGAAAACGTAAATATTCTTTAATTAAACAAGAAATTTACCCGCTTTTTTTATTGATCGAATATTTGATTTTTCTAAACATTTATATCAATTAGAGTTATTGGAAGTATATGATGGTTGAATATAGAATATCAGATTTTAATAGAATTTATTCTTGGGTTTTTAAGACAATATTTACGTATTTATACACTCCATAGTTAAATCCTCCCCTTTCTTTATTATACCGACATCAGCAAGAAAATTTTCTGATATTTTTTTTGGCTTCAACATTGTATAAAGAAGCTTTATATTAGTTGATCATTCTTCAGTTAAACAAATAAGTAATACACAAAAATATAACTTTATAATAAGTGACATTATTTTAACGTTTTCAATCTAGAAAAAAAACTTGTAACTGAATATATAATAATATATTGTGTATGGGTCATAATCTTAAAATAAAAGGTATGATTTATCTTCTTCACCTGTATAAAAGTACTTTTATATGAGAAATCTTAATGGTTTAGAAAATCGAAAATATATCATTGCCCGCATTTGTAGAACGATAATAACCTATCAAATTTTTTCTATGCAGTTTTTATATATATTTTTATTGAAAACGAAAAATTATATGTACGATTGTTGCTTACATATATCTCATGCGTTAAATTAGAAAAAAACTAAATAAAAGGATTTTATTCGACAAAACATTGCAAATTCAGTGATTTTTGGTCTATTTCCAGATAAAATTTTTAGTTTTCAAATATAATCATGTTATCTTTATATATATAATGAACACCCCAATTTTTTGACATTAAAATGCATCGCAGAAACATAAAATTTTAAAAAAAGGCAAAGTTATGCATAAATCTTATGAACTAATTTTTAATGTAACAAAATAAAAAAATATTTGGTGTATCTTTTTATTCCTCTTTTTATGCATTTTAACCTGCTAAATTAAAAAAATATATTGCATTACGAAAAAAAAATAATGACGTAACGATATAAATTTAAATCATCTTATGTCTTGAATCGCTTATTATATATTTTTTCGTGAATTTTGTATTTGGGCACAAAATTTTTAGAAATATAAAAATTTTGGTCATTCTATACATGCAAAAATATTATCGAAAAAAGAAGTCACCAAAGGTTTTTCTAGTGTATATGTCTTTTTATGCTTTTTTATACATTTTTTGAAATTAGATTCAAGGCTCATTCATCTTAAAATTTAATTTTTCTAATGCTTTAGAAAGTTTCGACTTATAAATCCAAAGTTAAAAAAAATCATTTGCTTTATTTCAGAATATGCTAAGATTCAAGTTATGATTTATTTATAGTTATGTTGCAACTAAATGCATAAAATGTACCTATAAGAACTCGAACTCACAAAATAAACTGAATCATATATAATAATTACCATTGGGATTTTATCCTAAGTTAATAGGGCCATATAAGTACAGAATTATTATAGAAGATGTAAGAAAGATGAATGAAAATAGTATAGAAATGATGTGTCCGCGGGACATATATCAAGTTAAGCTTGAGAAAAATATTATAATTGTTCTTCAAAATTTAGCCATAATTAAACTTATAGAGCAGATATTCTACAATTAAAACATATTCATATCTTTTCTATAATTATAAAAATGATATATTATTATATAATATAAAAATTTGAAATTTATTTCTAGCTTAATTGAGGTATGCTTGATGTTTATGAAATTACATATCTTCTTTTATTTGCGTGCTTTTTCTTCTTTTTTTGACCCCTTCATCTGCATTTGGTACACCCTTTTAACTATTTTACAGCTCTTTAATACATCCTTTAATACCTTACCCTGATATTATTGTTATCTGCGCCTTTTCTTCAACGAATTTATATCAGTTCAAGTTTGATCTGAATTATGAGAGCTCGCATGCTCTCCTCTACTTCATCAGGGATTCTTAAGTCCGTTACATATTGTATATGAAATTTTTTAAACACACTATGAACGAGTCATTACATGGGATTATGATATTTTTTTGAATAGACCACAGAACATTTTGGATTTTTCAAGATTTAATGCTTGTTGTATATATAAGTTTAAGTTCATTATAAGCTGTAAGGCTTATTATACCAGTTTTAAATAGCATAATAATAGTTGTTTCATATTGTGCAAGAAAAAGAGCCTTTCAATTTTGTTTTTATAGTATTTTCTATAAAAATTATAGAAAAATACTATTTTTTTTAAGTTAATATAGCCAATAAAAGTAAAGTATACACACATTAATTTATTTAAATTTATGGTTAAAATTTTATGCATGATTTTTTTCTAAAAATATATAAACTGGTTAAATTTTTTTAAACAAATACAATATTAGTATTATCCTAAATAAATAATATATTGGTACAAGGTTTTTGATGGTAACATGAATTAAAAGATCCTTCTACTGGGATAAATAATATATATTATATCTTACTCTAGAAAATAATTATGCTAGAACTATGAAAAGAATATTTATTTTTGAGTCATCCAAATAAATCACATATTGTAAAAAAAATAAAATTAATAATCTGAAAATAATAAAGTATGAATTTTATTCATAAACTATATGTATTTTTTAACCAATATTTTTAATAGGATGTTAAAAGAATTTAATCGGTGTAATCGCAGATCTCATAAATTTACCATATTTAAAAATCTGTAATATAAAAAGTAGTTTGTAACATATCAAATAAAATAAGCTGAAGCAACTTAACTATTACCTTTATTCATTGGTGTTATACACAGAAATTGTTCATTAGCTTATTTGAATGGTCTATTTTAGATTTTGTTCGTTTATCATGCACTATTGTACTATCATGAAAAAAAGGAAAATAGACATTCTGTAATGTTTATGATATGATTAACACCATCCCAAAGCCTTTTTGAGGATTATGTTGCACTTTTAACACTTCATAGGATTCAATTTTTTTTTAAAATCTTAATATAATTTAAAATTTCTTCTTTTATACGATAAAAAATTGGAACAGTTCCTTATTATCCCTTTCATTTTCTGATCAGATTGTTAGTTTTGGTGCAATAAATAAATATCTTATACATTTTAACAAAAATAGACATTGGAGTCTATCATTTTGAATGATTGATATGTGTTGCATAAATATAAGGATATCAGAAACCAACACACTATAATTACCATGTAGCTACTTTTTAAGTTTTAAAAATATATATTGTCTTCAATATATATCGATTTAAGCCACATATAAATCATATTGAATTAATATTTTGCCAAAATATTTATCTTTCGATATTTACTTTTTATAATTGAATATAGGGATTCGACCAATGTTCATAATAATATACTAAATAACATCGGAATAAAAAACATTAGATACTATATTGCAATAATTTATAGATCTCAAACCAAAATAGAATTTCTTTGTGTTAAAATAAGATACAATATTTTAATGTTTATAAAAAAGAATTTGCGCTTCACAAGTGTCATGGCTTTATTCATCACCATTTTCCCCAAATACCATACAATGCGATCCCATGGATTATAATAAGTGTAATCTGTATGCCGAGGCCATTTTATGAACAAATAAATTTTAGCTTAGAACTTGCTATATACAAAGCTATAAATTTTATTGGAATTTCATTCAATCGTGATTAAGTATTTAAAGAAAAGTATAACAAATTTTACATATCATTTCATGATACAATATATAGGTTTAGATATCTATGAATGATCATAAAATCATTTTTTCAGCCCAATTTTTAATATATCTCAAAAATTGGCAAATTAACTTTAAATCTATTGACAGATTTTATTTATCTAAACTCTTTTATATTTTCTTCAATAAAATATTGTTATCTAGAAATGGAATAAAACCATAAGCTTAATATGAGATCTAAATATTTTTATATGGATGGATTGACTAATCTTTAAGTATAGAGCTTATAAAAGTAAAATAAAAAAAATTGTAAATAATTCCGGAAATAAATAATTATACTTATGCTTATGTTATTCTGGGGATTATGATCATGGTAACATCGTAAATATGCTTCTTTATTTATTTAAAGATTATTTATGCATTAATCGATCTTTTATAGAAATACTAAATTAAAACATGATAGTAGAACATTATAGAAATTATTAGAACAAAAATTCGTAAACAGATATAAACGTAATCATTGCAAAATTTTATTAAATCCACTTATATTTTGCTCGTTTTAAACATTTCCAATGTAGTTATATATTTCTAAAATAAATTGTTGTTCTATTTTTCTGAATCATCTCACGATTTTTTTTACAATATGATTTATGATTTATAATATTTAATTTCTGGTTTTCTTTGAACCCTTAAGTACATAAAATTTACTTGTTTAACAGTTCAAAAAATTATTTTATAAAAATAACTATAGGTATTAACACAGTTAGCATCAATATAAACGTATAAAAATGTTATCTAGAGCTTTTATCTTTATCTTAAACGCTTGAATATATTTTAAATACAAGATGTTTTTTATGTTCTAAGAAACTAACGTATTTAATTAAAATATATAGATGTATTTTTGATCTAAATTTAAAATTCATATATATATTATATGTCTAAAATTTCATAAAAATTTTTTTTGTGGTATTATGTATTTATTTGCACTAATCTCATCTTTAACATAAATTCACTTGACTTAAAATATGTGAAGATTTTTTTAATGTCCACCCATGAATATTATGAATAATTTGCTCATAAAAACCAGTGACATTTCCTACCGCAAAATTATTTTTTGCTTTTTATGCTAAGAAGATGTGTGTATACCAGTTTTAAAACTTTAAGCAACTTTATTTGCTTTCTATATATATATTTATAACCGGTGATATAAACTATATCAATTCAATATAAATATGTAAGAATATCGGTTTTAAATTTGCAGCAATAAAACTCACGTTTTCTTTTTTTATTATATTTTTCATATCTTACTCGTAAATAAACTATATGTAATCTTTTTCTATAATGTATCTTCTTTAGGTTTATATCTTACAGCATCAGAGTGTAGTCGTTTTTATAGGGGCTTTATTTATATTTTTATTCGTTATATGCTAGATTTAGTCTGCCATTTTCTAGCATATAAAACATTGTTTTGCTACATCCTTAAATTTTTTACATTTTTAATTTAGAAATTTTTAAAAAATAAGACTTTTTTTGATGTTTCCAACCTTTTAAATATCAAATTTTGCGATCATATTAGCTTTTTGGGTTTTATATGTGTTACTAAAGATTCTAGTTTTTCTATAAAATGCTTAGAGCATTTTAAATGGGGATTGATCATTCTTATAGTTTATAATGCAAGTAGAAAATGTTTTTTGCCATAAAAATCTTGAATATATCACGAATCTAGTCTATTAAGATATATTCAACATCTATTACAATTATAATATTAATTTCTAATTTTATTTGGTTTCGCTTTTGAATTTCTTCAAATTTTAAGACATGAACTATGCGTTGATTTTTTATTTTATATCGGCAATACGACAATCAGCGAAAACTAAATATATAAGAAATGTTATTTTTTTGTTTAACGATTTATTTTAGCAGGCTAATAATACGGTGAAATAATTTTAAGGTAATTATCTAATGTATAGTTCGCGGATTAACTTCCAATAATAATACCGAATTTCGAGATCAATAGGCAAAAGATAGAAATATTCTAACAAGTTGTTATATGTTCTATAAATTATTGTGTTTTTTACAGATTAAAATAAAGTTTTAAATAGGTGGTGGCAATTTATTTTTGAATTCACTACTTTTATCCAATCTGTTGCTAGTCGTTTCATCAATGGCATTGCTAAATATAAAGTAAATATGACGTTTAATATACAACGAAAATAGAATAATATTATAATTTCTTATATATATTACAACCTACTTTGGTATGTAATTAAAGAATTGTTTGTCTTCTATATTGAAGTAATAATTAGATGAAAAGCATACAATAAATTCTATTGATAGAATGCGAAGTTCTCATGTAATAATATAAATCGAACTATGGAGTGTTTAAATAAAAATAAAATAAAATATGAAGTAAAGCAAAGAAAAAGAGGAAATGATAAGAAACCGACTTTAATATTTATATTTTAACCAAATAAAATATTTAATCTTAGCAATTTATGTCATAGGTTATAATCTTGAATCACCAGCAATAAATTTATTCGCAAAAATTAATGGTTTAAAATTTTATGAATGAATACATTACAATGGATAATCTTGTAATTTTAAGTTCTGTATTAAAATGCAAAATATACCATCAACTTTATGCATTACAAATGTCAATTATCATAATTTATTTATAAATTTTTTTCAAAAGACACATTCCATTGAGCATACAAAGAATTGAATAATTACTTTATGCATACGAATTTTTTTATTATTTAAGAAATTCTCGCGGCTTTTGCCTGTATAGAACAATAATTTGTTAAAACAGAGTTACACGATTAGAAATATCGAAAAATCAATTGTGAAGTTCTATTTAGTCATGATCATATTTAATATATTGTAAATTTAATTCTTTCGGTTTCATACCATCAAGCTATTGTGTTTTCTTTCAAATAATTATGCTTTATTAGAATTGCTAGTTTATATATTTTGAGAAAATGAAATTTATATAATTTTTCATATGCACATATTCCTTTAATATCAAATTACCTTTTATAATTTCCAAAATATCTGGGATTGTATAGCATTTGTATACACTACAAAAGTTATATTTTTTCGAGATGCATATAAAATCTGATGATAATTATATGTGAGATTTAATATTGAATATATTGCAAACATAATTATAATAAATGTATTTCAATTCAAAATCCAATAAAATTCGTATAGCAAGACTTTGTACGTTGAAAAGGCATGAGTACTCTTTTAAATGCGTAATTATTATTTTAAAAATTTTTATAGGAGGTTCACCATATTTCTTTGTCTTTGTATTAACATATATCCTTTTCATTTAATAATAAAACTTTTATTTAGTGAATATTGATTTATGTGCCATGATATTTTGATAAGGACAATAAATTTTTATGCTAATTGTAGGTTTTTTGTTTAGATATCATATATTAATTAGATTTGATAGTTTCATTACTTTTTGTTTACATGCTTTTATTATCAGAAAAATATTTTATGAAGCTTAAAAGTTGTTTTCGATACATTGAGCAAATTTTTGTCTTTAAATAATATTATTACGCTGTAAAAAAACATTTTTATGTCTATAGAAACCATTTATATGTATAAAATGCGTATTTACAATCGTTGTGTCCTTAAATATTTTGCAAACTTAATATATTGCCTAAGAGATAAATGATATATGCAGCATAATTGATTTATCCCAAAGAAAGTGTGATTTATTTGATTTTTTTAAGCGTTTCTTTTCTTCTTAGAAATCATTCTGCATGTAAATGCTCAATCTTAAGATGTTTATTGCACAATTACTTTCTTAAACATATCTATGGAATCAATATAACACGCTTTCTTTATTTTTATTTATAATTTATCGGGATTTTTATTGCTTAAAAACGCATCTTTGTATTATTTAATCTGGTTGATCTCGTAATGTATGTGCAATCAATTTATTCTGGTTATATTTTTAGATTTTTTTATCACAACTATAATAAATTAGATATATCTTTTTGTAAAAATCTGTTTAGTTTATAATTTTTTTATAACGGATAATTTATAGTCAAGAAAATTTTTTCATAAACAAACTAAGCCAATATTAAAAATCCTTTATTTCGTAGAATATATGTAGTAGTATTTTTTTTAAAATTCCATTTAGTAAAAAGAGATTTAATTTTATAAAAGAATATAAAAACAGAAGTTTGAACCATTTTGTTTTGATATATATATGTAAACACATTTTTTTACTAATAAGAAAAATCTGTCTAAAAATGAATATGGGAATTACATTGACCATAATAACATTTGGGTAATGCAGACAAAAAATACTTGTTGTATTTATTACGCACAATAAGTAGATGTACGACTTGTTACATTATAAATTATAATTATTACTCTTTTGTAACTATTGCTTAATTTGCTATTTTAGATCTTTTTTTAATATAATAAATAGCATAAAAACACATCAGATAGAAGAAAAGTATAGTCCGTATACATAAACACTTTTTAAAGAAGAAAATGAATTTAATTTTCTACGCGTATTTAAAACACACCTATTGGATTCATTTAAAAAATTAAATAAAATTAAAAATTAGATGGAATTTAAGTTAGACTTTTTTAATAATATTTTTAAACTTTAAAACCAGAGTTCGAACCATCATATTTTTTTGTATCTTTTACCGAAATTTTTGTTTTGTTTATGAGTTTCTATGCCCAAATCTTTTTTATTTCTAGCTAAGCAAGATTTATATAGATTTTGCATTTGTGTCGATAAAATGTAGTAAACTACATTGCAAATCTTAAAATAATTAAAAAGAGACTTACGTGAAATTATATTCAAGCACACATAGCTAAACAAAAACCATTCATATTAAATAAAGTAACAAAGATCTTTTTTATGATAAAAACGTTTACAGAGATAAAAGAACTTAAGTAAAAGATTTTAGCTCACATTTAGTTTTGCTATCTTTCATTTTTTCTGGTGACTCCACATAAATTGACAACATTCAAGCCATAAAGATTTTATATGAGTTTCATTTATTTTCATATTTTTAAAAACTAACCAATGTATGCAATCAGATAAACTAATGAATTATCTTCTATCTTATGCTTTAATAACAATAAAATATAAACATTAAAAATAAAAATAGTTGAATAGGTTAACAAAAAACAGATTTATAATAGGAAAAATTACTCTTTAAGTCTGAAGTTTAATAATAAAAATTAGTTTTTTCGATTTCACTCTTATTCAAAAATAATTTTTATGACTTAAGCCGTCTTAGTTACAAGTAAAAAGCATATTTAAATAGATTAATAACAAAAAAAACACGCAGGAAAAACAAGCTAATCAACTAATAATTTTAGAATCACATATTTTCTGTGCTTAAACTATATTTCATAGAGCAGTGGTGCATTTTATTTCACACTCACACATATTTTTATTTTTAATATGAAAAAAAAGTAATATACCGCGTATTTAAATTCTAAATTGACCGTTATATTTAAAACATACATGAAATATATTATTTAGCCGTGGCTAGACCAAAAAAGTGTACATTATGACTTTTCAAACACCAAATTATACATTATAAATAAACACAAGTGAATTATATACTATTTAATAAATGATAAGATATAAAAACAAAATTTTTACTATTATAGTAGATATTAATAAAGCTTTGTTATATGTAAAAAAATAAAAAGATTAAAATAAACAATTTAAATTAGTAAATTCCATTATGCTCAAATTTATTATATCTGTAATAAGAAAAAGCAAAATAAAATACACATATGACATAAATAGGCCAGAAAATATATTTTAAATGCTTTAGGTTCTTTTGTGAAAGGTTTTTTAGTAGGCACACATAAAAGATTTTTTTATTTTTGATACAAAACAAAATCCGATAAAATTTTTAAATTTATGTGATTTCATATATAAAAAACATATTCGATATTTTAATCAAATATGTATACATTAAAAAGCACTAAAAACATTTATCTGCTAGTTTTAAAACAATTATGAAAATTTTTATAGCAAAAATTTTACCATTAGTTTGACAAATTTTAAACTTATAAATTTTTACATGTATTTTAAAAAAAACAAAAGGTGTAAACAAATGTTTCATATACAATATTAGAATTAGTATTCATAAGCATATTAAAGCCTTTAGAACCAGACGTATGGTTTGAATTACCATTGTTTATGAAGTTTAAACGCATGAAAAAATAGATCTTTCATTGTATTCAGCCCTTTATTAAAGCTAGTCAAGATCTATCAAAATATTATGCTTGGCATATATGTAAACATTTAGATGTATTAGATAAAATTTTAGTATTTATGTATTTTTAAAATACAAATGTAGTGATATTGATACTATTTTTTTGTTGTGTATGAAGCGATAGAACAAAATATCAATTGATTTTCTATGTAAATAACAAAATAAGAATATAAAAAACTATTTCTAATGACGCTTAGAATATAATCCATCATATATTTTGCAAACACAAAATATTTTTATTTTTATGTTTTTTATTGTGATAGTTATACCTTATTTTTACATGTGTGAAATATCTATTTTTTATTTCTTTTATAGAAAAAAACAGAAGAAATTATATTGTCACAATTCTTATCCATATAACTGTAGATATTTTCTGTTTTTTTAAATCTCAAACTGTTCAATAAAAAAGAAAAAATTAAAGGCTTTAACTAAATTTTTTTCTAGCTGATCATAGTTAAAGAAAGCTTCTTTTAACGTGATTTTATTTATTTAACAATCACAAAAAGGTTTCACAAGCATTTTTTTGCTTTAAATACCAGCTTCATTCTATTTAAAGTATTTGTATATAATATACTTGTAGATATATATTACAATTGATTTTAATATAACAAAACATTATTTTTTATCTATATTTTATATTTAAAAGTTTTACATGCTTTAAGATTTGAGAAATGAAATTTTTTAAGTTATAAAGTAAAGTTCATCATTATTAATGTCTGCTGCTCTATATCATACTATAATATCAAAAGTATTCAATTTTTCGTATTTTATTTTAGTTCTATAATCTGTTTTATATCCTTCGGAAAAATAAAAACGCTTTTATGATCTAAAAAAGTACTTTTAGAACATTTGCATTTATAGCCAAGTAAATTTTTAAAACGTTTATTTTTACACGATTTTTTAAACTCTTACGGATAATGCACATCGTCAAAATAGATTTATTTGCGTTTTAATATAAATCAGCTTATTTTATTTACCGATGATAAACTAGCATCGTATAAAACTTTGCATATGTAAAAACCACCTACTACCATAGTTGCAATTTGATAAAAATTATGTGTAAAATATATTATATGTTATCAAAAAAATATTGATATTTCCAATTTAATTTTAATTCTTTTTAAATATATTTTATAAATCTCTGGTGTATTTATAAACTTATTAAATATTTTTCTATTTTTATGAAGAAACAAACTTATAATATGTGTTAAATAGAAAATATTACTTACTGTAGTTAAACTTTTTTAATCTATAAGATATATAATTTCAAGTACAAAA
The DNA here is from genome assembly GCF_057557595.1 of Rhyacophila brunnea. Taxonomy (NCBI): domain Eukaryota; kingdom Metazoa; phylum Arthropoda; class Insecta; order Trichoptera; family Rhyacophilidae; genus Rhyacophila; species Rhyacophila brunnea. Next base: position 477,713 of record NW_028233335.1, read on the forward strand.
ATAGAAAAAGATGCAAAAGCATTTCGTGTTAAGACTTTTTATATAAGTTGCATTATATTCTATATTTTTTGTACCATATATCTCTAGATATTATGAATTTGTAAGCAGATTTGAAAATTTATTATCTAACAATATATTTAATAATATTTTACCCATGCCTTTTACAATATTTTTGTAATTTGCAGCATTCATAGGGAAAATCTAATTAACAGTACATAATCAAAACTTATTTATTATAAAAAAAATGCCATTTTAATACCCTTAAAAATTAAAACCGAATATAAAAATGCGAAAATCTCTATGTCAAGACCATTCTATAGCTTTATAATATGGAATTTTAAAGTAAATAGTCGAATATTGCTAGTTAATCAAAACTAAAGACATGAAAAAGTAATATAATAGTATTTACAAGAAATTTTTATTATCTGTGTGTTAAATAGAACGTTAAAAATACATGTTCGGTATAAATCCGACTTTTTGAAGCTTAGGAGTTTTTTTGCATAGCTAATCTAGACAATGAATTGTATTTTTGTCTAGTTTGCAAAATATTCAGTGCACATTTACGATGCCTTATCGAGCTTGAAAACAATCATTTCATTCTGTGTGTTTAATACAGTATTTAAAAAAACTTTGGGGCAAAAACATGGTTTTTCTTGCTATCTAGTAAAAATGACTAAAAATAAAATATGAAATGCATGCTGGTTCCTTTTATTAAGTTTAAAGCTTATTTGGTGGTGTTTTCGGCGGATTTTTTTAGATATTATTTATTAAATCCCAAAACGGTTAACAGCTTAATAATGTAATTAATCTATTTTCTTTTTAAACTAAAATTGAGTAATCAATTTTATTATTCTACGAGCCTATGAAAAAACAATAAATTTTAAATATTTCTACAAACATAGATAGGACGATTAGTATTGACTAACAAAAAAAAATTGAAATTATAATTATAATTGACTGTTAGTATATATTTTTAAAAACAACAATGCATTAAATCGAGTTTTTTACTAAAGAAAATCGATTTAATTTTTGCATATATGCATATTGAAATGATAAAAAAAAATTCGGCAATAAAAAAAGTAGATACAATTTAAAAGTACTGATTAACATCTAATAATTAAAGATGAGTAACAAATTTCATTTTTATTAAAAGTGAATATAATATCATCCTTAGGTATTGAATTTGCCTTTAAGGCACAAACTATAATTGAACAGTTTACAATGAGACAAATTCGTGCGAAATAAAGATGTTCATTTTATCTATATTTATTGAATTTTTCGTTGATGATTGTATGATAACAGGTGAAAACCGTATGAAAACATTTTAAAAGATTTAAAAATTTATTGCTTTCTTTAAGTGTTTTATACACATATAAATAAAAAATTATATTATGGTCTAAAATCATACAATAATGATTGCTCATCGTTTGGACTTTATAACCTATATTTTTTCTATTGAATTGGATTTTATTAACAATAAATTGTTCGTTATTAAGTATACAATCAGAATTTGTTATTACTTATATTATAGGATAGAAGTAAATTCATAAAAATCTCGAAAGATCATCATATACTTCTCGCAATAATTCATTTATAAAGCAACCTGTTTACATATTTTCATTATGATTGTTTGTATTTATCGACTATTTTAAAATTTTTAACCTATGATACTATTTTGAACTATAGTTTCTATCTTTTATTATGTTCTAGTTGTCTTAACCTTAGATTGAATTTTTGCGATGAGAATAGATGCCCAAAAACTCAATAGAATTTTTTTATGGTTATAAATATTCATGATAAAATTTAAATATAAATGGAATTTTCAATGATATTATATAGTTTTTAGCTATTTATGGTTTCATTGTTATCTAATTTCACACAAATAGAAGTTATAAAGACAGTGCTATAATAAAGGTTAGAATATAAATTAAAATTTAATTTAAACATACTTTTACAATAATATTTATTTTTACACATGATAATGGTAAAATTTATTTATTATAATTCATTTCCGGTCTGCATTTTTATCGGATCTCTTTTTTATTGTATATTCGTTTATTCTATATATATTTTATATTCTTGAAGAAGGAAGGGTATTGAATAAGACTTTGGAGAGGAGAAGATAGCCGAAAGTATAAATACGATGTGTCTACAGGGAATCAAGCAAGCTGTGCCAGAGAACACTGACTAAAATAGCGACTATAAATATAGCCCATAAATAAAAAATAATTTAATTGAAATACGTTCAAATAATAATACCAGAAGGAAAGTATCCATAATTTCGAAAAAAGATTTATGAAAAAAAGTTAATTAGATGAGTTATAGATTCTTACTCGCTTTATAATTATCTAGATAGGTTTACCTTTTGTTTATATCTACAAAAATACTAAAATTTTCATATAGACAAGCAGTATAATTTGATTTTATATTTGTCAGTTGCTTTTTTGTTTTAATTTGCTTATTTGAGTTTCTAAAATTATTTGATAGTTTTATATCATTATAAATATGATTTGCGTTAATTTTAATTCGTGAAAAGCATAAATTATAAAGAAAACTATAATCACCGAAAGTTTTTATGATAAAAACCTTATATTTACATAAATATTATAAATAAAGGCATAATATTCTTCTTCTTACTATCTATAATTGAATTTATAATCAAGATAATTTCTTAGAAGCGCCGTCGCTTTGAGTTTGAAATAAGATATTTATATTTTTAGCAAATGATTTCGAGATATATAGTATTTACCGACTGGAAATACCTTGTTAATAAAAGAAATCGGCTCGCTTTACCTTAAATGAATGCATAAATAATTTGTGGCAATAAGAAAAAAGGTGAGAAACTATTTTTTCGGCTGTTCACGTTTTATTGCGGTAAATATAAGTACAGATAAAAAGCCTTTAATATCTTAATGAAATATAATATTTTAGAGTAGCATAAGTATCAAACTATTTTATCAATTTATGAATAGATGCATAGTTACAACTAATGTGAGAGCTCAAATTTTATACCTATGATTATAATACCCGAGAAATACGTGTGATCAGAATATTATTTAAAATCTAGATGAAAGCTAATTTAATTGTTATTATTCTATAAATTGTATAATTAATTTATATAATTTAATATAAAGAAATTTTAATATTTCGAGCAATTTATATGGTTCATAGGTCAACTAAAAGGAAATAATAGAAAAGTATGTTTATTAATACAGCTCAAATTAACATGTTTGTAGGTAACAATAATTATAGACACTCGACATTAATATTGTGATATGTAGCCATATAAATTTTATTTGTGATACGAAGGAAAATCATGGGAACACTTCAAATATGGATGATATCAGAAAAAATTATAAATTGGCTGATTTGATCTTTAGCTTTTTAATACTGTCCAAGCAAGATTTTAGATTGATCTATAGAACAGACTTGACTGATACGTCTTTAAAACACACCATTTTTACAAAATTATTCAATGCATATTCTTCTCTTAATATATTTTAGCTAAGTGTCTTCCTAAATGTTATTGTCTGTGTGCATGGTTATAGTACAATTGTCATTTATATCGCATAAATACTTGGCTGTTTTTAAATATTTATTTATTAGAACAAAACATCTATCTATTTATTGATTTTAGACAGACGAAATTTGGCTTTTATAATCTAGAGGTTTTGATTGCGCATAAAAAATTAAAAATAGAAATTTTATAAATCATAAATAAACAAAATTACCACGAAATTTAAGAAACCATGAGTATCTTAAGTTGTTAAATGAATACGGGAATTGCGTTATATCTGAAATAATAAGATTAAATAAATTAAAGTGTTCTTTAACGTACTATCTTAAATCAATTGAAAAATATGGTCAAAATGTGTGCAATAAGAGCACAATATGCAAAATCCATCACAATGACGATATAACTACATTGAGATACACCCAGTCATCAACCACAGAATATAAAAGTGGAATATAAAAAGAACATAATTAGTATCAATTCTAACCGATTCTTAAATATCAAAATCCTTACGTTAGATAGTGTTCATCTATTTTGCTAGTTCTGTGTAGGTCTATAACAAATGATTCATATTAAAATAGCTGGTTTGAGATTTATAAAGATTTGAGACATTTCTTTAATCCATCAGAATTTGGGTTAGTTTGATGTTATTAATATATAAGGCTATTCAAAATTTTAAAAGCATTGATGGAAATTTAAATAAAGAATTGGGTTTTAAAATATAAAAATTACAAAAAACTTGTTAAAAATAAGATAATTGAAGTTTATTTTAGTAACTTTACAAATGATAATACGCCGTAATCGTGCTATGTAGTAGAATTGAATTGATTCCTTTCTAGAAATTGAATAAATCTATGGAAAAGGGTATAATGAATATTTCATACTATGTCTACTAAAATTATTCACTGTTTTATTTGAATATATAGATATAATGAGAAATATTATAAGTAACAATTTTATGAAAGAAGTCTCTTGGATATTGAGCTTCTGCCTATAACTAAATTTTCGATCTTCAAAAAATTAATTTTGATCGTATACCTATATATTTTTTCAGCATCGTATTTTATTTTCAAGCAAATCCGTAGCAATTGATATTACTTTCTGTTCACGTAATCTTTATTCTATTTTTGATGCTTTTATCTCTTAATTTTATGTTTTCAAATCCTTTATATTTTTACTTTCAATCGAGACCGAATCCTCTTTTTACAATGAAAAGCAGAACCAATTCACATTTTTAAAAATTTTGTAGTATCTAAATGATATCACAACAGTCTAAGAAAATATACCGATTTTACTATGGATTGCCTTATAAAACAAATCTTAATATCTTAAAAAAAATATAATAAGTACTGAAATTTGTGATATAGACGAGTAGTTTACAAGGCCGCCTTTATGTGGGGTCGCGTGTCCACTTCCACTCACCCCCTTATTTATCATACGAATTTCAAATAATAAATACCTAAAGGAATCGACCAGTGATAAACGCAAAGCATAACATAAACATTATAAAACCATAAAAAAAGAGGTGCTGTATAAGCTGTTGAACGACACCTCTAGCATAGGAAAGACTTTATGCCGTTAAGTAAAGATATAGCTAAGTGTGGTGTAGCTTGTATAATTTATAAATGAAGAGTATATATAATTTATTCCACCATATATTGACTGCCCCATATGCGAAAGGGCTCAATCCAAGGTTATTATGTGTGAAAAGAAGTGCCAGAAGAATCCCACAGAATTATACAGCAGTTAAGCAAGGTTCTAGAAGTATGAAGCGAACTTCCTAAAAGTAATTTAATAAAAGAAATAAGATAGGCAAATTTAATTGAAATTTAACACAGATAAAATATAAATAACATAAATAAATATGTTTCTCCATTCAGATTCAATATATTGCCGATATTTTATATTTTTGTAAGTCTAAAATATGAAATTTAGATAAAAAACTATAAGTAGCTTGAAAAAGGTGGCAAGTAAAATTTAGAAATTTAAATTTTTAAGTTCAAATGCCTCAAGCAATATTCTTCTTTTATAAGATTTTAATTTCTTTTTAACAAAATTATCTTCCGTCGATCCGTAAAAACAACATTTTGTAGTTCGTTAAATTTCATAGAGATACTTAGACTAAAATTATATTGTTTATATGATAAATTCATATAAATTTGTGGATAACAAAATCCATACCATAATATATATTTAAATCCTATTATGTATGTAGCAAATAAATTCACATAATTTGTGGATATAGCTACTAAGTATATAAATCTTACAATATTGTAATTGTAATTTAAATTCTTATTTGACAATTAAGTATAAAAAATTATGTATATAAAACTCAAAGATTGACTATTAGATGGCACAATGCTTTTATTTTATGCACGTATTTTTGAATCATACATTAATATGGTATAAATTTATTAAATAGGATTTTTTTTATGAGTCAATTTTCTTTTTATCAATCATATATATTTAGATGTGGTCAGCATACTAGGAATATTGCACAACTTTTGATACATCTTTTGATAACTTAACCTGATCTATCTTTATCAACCATTCTTCTTCTCTTAAATGAGATGAGTTCAAGTGTCATGTAGGGTGTGAGAGCTTGCATGTATGCTTCCACTGAGTTCGGGAATTTTTAACTACTTTACATATTTATTATGGAATTTTGTAACCACCCTATCCCAAGTCATCACCTATGGTATTATTCTATTTTATAATCTGTAAATTAAACCAATTTCATTCGCCAAGAAGTCATACCTCCACATTTTTCATTCTCAACTACATTTAAGTCGTCAAGGCTAGTTATAACTATTTCAATCAACGTAATCATATTTTCTTTGTTGCTGATTAAAAAAATATTCTTGTTTATTTTGTTTGATTTAATATCTGTTTTATTCGGGTATCAACCTTTATTTCTGAATTTATGTGTTCGCAGATCTCTTATACTCAGTGATTTCTGATCTTTTATGTTTTATTGCTGTCTTAAATAGTAAGAATTGATGTTTTTATATCATATGTTTTATGTTTTATTGCTGTCTTAAATAGTAAGAATTGATGTTTTTATATCATATGTTTTATGTTTTATTGCTGTCTTAAATAGTAAGAATTGATGTTTTTATATCATATGTTTTATGTTTTATTGCTGTCTTAAATAGTAAGAATTGATGTTTTTATATCATATGTTTTGGTTTCAGATAATTTACATGAGTAAAAATACCTATATTTTCTTTTTTTTAAATAAAAAATTTATAGGTATATTTAATTTAATATGCGCGAAGTAGGGAAATGATACTTATTTTTAGTTTTTTTAAAATTATTTTTATACAAATTGTTTTGAGCATATACAAAATATAGATTGATTGATCAACTCAAATTGTATCTTTTAGAGTGTTAAAATCTTATTTAAAATGAGTCGGCTAAAAAAATGTTTTATGTATAGATATAACTATAACATCAAAAATAAAAGGCAAATTTGTAATTTCAATAATTCTAACGAGAACATGATTGACTTTGTTTTTGCTTAGGCATTCTTTTTATTTGGCTATCACACAAAAAAACGGCATAAAATAACTTATATTTTATTAATACCATGGTCATTGTTGAATATTATGTATGTGTTTTTCTTGCATGTTTTTAGATTAAATATAACTAATATGAAATGCGAAGTAAAAAACCGATCTCTTAATTTAAATTTTATGCGTTGGTTATTAACATCTTCTATGCATAAATATGGAAATTTTGAACAGAAGGTGAATGTTCACACGCTGTAATGTAAAAATTGGAATGTTTTCTGCTGTTTTGCATTTATATTTAAGAATTAGGGTTCAGCTCTTAACGGAACTTTATTGCATCTAGTCATACTTTTTTTAGGACAAGAATAAAACATACACATTTATTAGCAGTTTTAAATAAATATATAATATTTTTTGAATATAATTTTAGTATAACATGAGACGGTGTGGTTACACGATATCATAAAAGGTACCTGTTTAAACTAGATGTCCAGAACCAGGTTTTGAGTATATACAGACCTTGGGATTGAGAAAAACCCTTGAATTAAAAGGTCTCGAAAGAAGATGGGGTATTGAAGAAAACTCCGGAGAGGAATAGATAGCCAAAGTCTATTTACGTGTACGCACGAGAAATCAAGCAAGTTGAGCTCTAGAGCAAAAACTAAAATTATAATCATATGCTTGGCCCTAGAATGGATCTAATAATAGGTTGAATATAATTTTACTATTTTCGAATATACACTTATCGAAATATGGAGGTGAAGATTAATTATAATCACAATTTCTGGGCCCTTGAATATTTCATGATAGAAAGATTAATATTTTGGATTGTAAGAACTCAATGCTCGTTTTTAACAATTTAATCGAGAATTTCATATATCTTGGCCTTAAGTTGTATGTTCAAGAATATTTTAGGTGTTATGTTTGCTATAAGTCTTTAGTATTTATTGAATTCAGATTGGATGTTTAGATATAAGAATATATACAAGCTTATAGCTTATATGGTCACTTAAATTTTTCTATACATATCATTATGAAATTATAATTGTCAAAATAGAATGTGCTAGTTTCGATCTTTTACAAATGTTATTAGCAATAACTTTAAAGTTTTGCTTTACTTGGGATCTTATGTTTACAGAGCTGCAAAGCCGAATATTAAAAACCTCATATCTTATAAAGCATTATATATGTGCTAAAATTCACAAACGTATGTAGGAATGTGGAAAATAGACGCTAAAGGATGTAAAGCAGAAACAGAGGAACATGTAAAAACTACTATATATATTATATTAGAAAATAGATGTTAGAAAATTTAATGATAAAATAAATTAAATAAATATATCAGAATATTTGACAATAAAACCATCTTGTAGTTTTACCTTTCCAAAGGTATAAAGTACAAATAACGCATAACTAAAATGCATCAATGTTGCCTTTTAGTTTGAATATAAATGTGAATTTTTTTTATTTATATACCGAACTAAATTTTATTATGTTACGCAACTATGAGATAAAAAGAAAAATTTTTGGAAGAAAACAAATTGTATATCTGATTAGAACTTGGAAATCTTAATCTAAAAAATTAAGTAAAAATTAAAATGATTCTTTTTATAAATGTTTTGTGTGTTTATAGCATATTTTTATAAAATAATTATTGTGTTTTTTTTATTAGAAACAATTATATGTAATTAGATTTGAAAATGTGCCTAAAATGTTACCAATAAGTGATTTTATATTAATCTGATTCTAGTATGTTTAAATTTAAATTTTTACTCATTAAAAGATAATTCGAAATATTGTTTAGATCATTAATAATAATAAATAAAATTATTTAAAAACGGTGTCAGAATTATTATCTTAGAGAGCATAGATTATCAAAACGTCCGAAATGATTTTTGTGATAACAATCTACCATATAAATTGAAATTTCCTAGTAAATTAACTATGTCTCAATAATAATGCTTATAAAATAAGGGTAGCCCTCGAAAATGTAATATCTACTCAAATATAACAGATTAAAGTAGTTTATGATCAATAATAACACTATTATAAATAGAACCGAAAACGGTTGGCAAAAATAAAATATGATTATTTTACCATGTAGCTCCTACATCTTAAGCGACAGCAATAAAAATATACCATGTGTCTTGAAAGAGAATGATCATACACGAAAACAATTACAAGGGTTCATAATGCCAAAAAACAAAAAAAAACTATTTAGCGATAAAAAAAATATGGAAAGTGTATTAGTATTCTATATATTAATGTAAATGAATTTTTTTTTAAAATAATTAACAAAATGAAGTATGCTTAAGAGTTAAAAACAAAAAGATTGTCTGCTATATGTTTAGTAAAGCGTAAAATTTTGTTTTGGTAAAGTGGCCAGTATTATACACCCAATTTCATTGCACATCGTATGTGATATTGCCAGTAAATTAGAAACGTAAAGAAATGGCTAGATAAGCCAATAAAATTACCAATATTATATAAAAAACATATTTGATGTTTTAATATTCGAGATAAACGAGAAGTATTAATATAAGAATACAGATTTCTTAAACTAATTAGGAGGGCAATATAAATTAAGTTTGAACATAATTTGTGCTGAATTTTCGTGCATTTAAAAAAGATTATACATAATATTTAAAATAAAAACTTAGAATTATAATATTTAGGTAGATTGTGCATATATTACAAATATTAGTTCAAGTAAATCTGTTGGGTTTTTAGCACACTTCCAGCCCAATATACCGTTACATTTATATTAAAAAAGCGCAACGTTGCAATTTATTCTTTAAAAATAATATTTTAAAATTGCTGGAAAATTCCGGACATTGTAGAAGCATACATGCAAGCTCTCACACTCCGCAAGACACTTAGACTCATCTCATACGAGAGAAGAAGAGTAGTTGATGAAGATAGATCAGGGGAAGGTGTCAAAGGATGCAACAAGGAGTTGTGCAATATTCCAACACGCTGACCACGTCTAAATAGATAAAATCTATAAAAAGAAAATCAATTCAAAAATAAATTATTTTAATTAAAATTGCTGGTACAAAAAGTGTCACGAAATATAAAAAAAATTACAATTATATTTGAATACAACTATAGAAAATGCGTTTTTAAACATTGAAACAAATTTCAGAAATCATAATATCTAATGTTGCGGAATTTGGGTATCTTTTGTTTATCAAGGGATATGATACAAATAGATGCAGATTTTGCATATATCCAGTCGCATATACATAAAAAAATATTGATAAATTGGGCTTTTCTATTTTATTATCAGAAACTATTACAAGAAAAAAGTAACGTAATTGAATCTAATTTTATGTTCATATCAAGTAACTTTTTTTATTAAAAAGAAAAACCGTTGAAATAAATGACAAATGCTTAAAATGTCTTCTATTAAAGACCGTATTGTAGGCACATCTTGAAGCATTTATAGATTACAAAGAGCTGATATACTTTATAATTATTTTTTGCAAACTGCTAATATAAAATATCTTGATTTGTAGCGCACTTTATTAAATGCCACTCTTTTATATGATTACCACTTTTATCACATTGATTTTTACAAATATAAATACTGATGGGTGTGTGATCTACACTATCAGAAACAAATAAAAAAATTTATGTTATTTCTTAGGATACTTTTGCCAAAAACATTATAGAAAATTGCCTAGTATTTTTTTATTGTAAATTCTAACTTGATTTGGTTTGGCAATTTAAGGATCTACCTGGCAAAAATACACAATAATTCATTATATTGCATGTATAACCATAAAAGGTAAATTAAGCATATTTTTGTTTTATAATCTAAATACCTGCAAGTACTAGACAAACATACATTAAGAAAAAAAATTAATTAAATTACAATCTAATACAATATTTTAGCAAAATATACCAACATAAGGTACAAGATACAGTTGTATAAACTTTATTAAAACAAATTTCAACGTGATAAATGCCGTAAAAAATAACAATTTAAATATTAATAAAAAGTGGTACTAAAATATGCATGTACAAACACAACTTAAGGGTCAAATCAAAATAATTAAGGGCTTTATCAGTATGCACTGTCTAATATATTAGTGTAGTAAGACACAGGTCGAGTGATTATAATATATAAATTCAGAATAAAGAAGTATGTTCGGATGAAATGGCTTGCAACTGCATTTTCTAATGAAATATAAATTGCAACAAGGAATTAAAAAACTCTATCTAAATATAAATAAGCCTCTCAAAGTTGTGTAATTGAAATATTTCCATGTACGGTTTGTGGAGAAGAGCAAAAATAACCATATACAAGAAATAAAAAACACACTTCTTCAAGGTAAAATTAAATACAGGCGATAAATGTATCATCTTTACCTGAATATATAAATCAAGACTAGCAAGCAGATAGCGAGTAGATTGTTACGACTTAAAAAAGAAAAAATATAAAGCTATAATAATTCTGTATAAATCCAAAAATTTATAGAAAAATTTCATATCCATTATCTACGGAGTAAAAAACAAAAACACCAAATAAATATATCTTCATTTTCTAAGATAAAAATATAATAATCATACAAAAATTTAAATGCCAACACTGTAATTGACATAAATATCAGCCATCATCTTGCGAGATGATAGATTAAAATGATAGATCACGACAATTCAAGAAGACAATAATTTAAATAGCGTGTAAATATAATAAAATAGTCATGTCAAATATTAAAAATTTAATATAGTACTAACATTCAAATTAATTAACTTTCGGATTATAAGTTAAAGGCAGAATAGATAGTAAACTATGGCAAAAATAACTAAGAAATTTTAAATGGTTTAAAAACATTTATCATAATAGATTAGTTGCATTATCTTAACAAGCATGGCAATAAAACTCAGGCGGAATTTTCTAATTGTACATTACGTGCTCTATTGTTTGAACTGTTTTGAGAAAAACCATAATCAAAATGACTACCATATATCGTAAAATGGTATGATTAAGTGCCAAATATCCTTAAAAGCATATAAAACCCAGTTTCGATCAAATTAAATTCCATTCCTAAATAGTAAATTTATAAAACTCTTGAAATATATAATTTAAACATTGATGTAAGAGAAGTAAAGAATACAACAAAATAATCTTTGAATTTGAGCATGATGTATTCTATTACACTGTAGATATAGAATAAAATCTAAAGTATAAACAAATATATATGTGCCTATAAAAAATATATTTTTTTTAGCAGCAAATTAAATTTTTATGAAAATATATTATTAAAAAATAATTGTAGCCAATTTTAGAGTAAATCATCAAAAGATGTTAAAAAAAAAGAGAATAAAGAAATTTTATATGTTTCTATTTCTTATATATATACTTCGAATTTATCATGGCATAAGAGACTAATACAATGTTAAAATATCAATAAAATATGCTTTTTTCCGTATCTTATTATGTTACCTTTAAGTTCCAGAAAAATCTACAGAACAGCTACGGCCAATTATTTTGCAATAATAATTATATCTAAACCCCTTATTAGTAGATAAAACCAATTTTTATTTACTAAGATTACTTTCTCATAATTTTTTCATTGATATCATAAAAAAATAAAGACTTTTTTTAGCTTGCAAGATCAGTATATTAATTCTTGATAAAAACTTGCTGTGTTTATTTTATAAGAAAAATACAAAAAAAATAAAATCCACTAATTAAACAATTAAAGAAGTTTATCAAAATAAAAAAAACCTGGAATTTCATCTATAAAGATTTTTAATTTATTTTATATAAATACACATTTTTTTTTGAAAATATTAATACTCATATAATTAAGTGCTGTAATATATATAATAAAATGTCGTAAAAGTTAAATATTGGAAGAAAATGGTGCACATCAAGATTTGGCACAATTATAAAAGTTTTTGTGCAGGAAATAGACAACATACCATTCAAAGAAGATTTCAAAATTATAAAAAATTCAATTTAGGCTAAGATATGAGATAAGTTTATTTATATTTTTATGCACAAAACGCTTAATTTCATTTTTCACGGCTTATTTATACTTTCAGCTATCTTTTCTTCTCCCAGATCTACATATTACCTCTATTTACGAGACCTATAAATCAAAGGTGTTTTCACAATCACAACCGTTATTTAGGTGGGGTTATCTGGTTTTTGACTATGAATTTCTACAGTTACGCGTACATATAATTATGATTTAAAGTTAAAACATCCATACATAATATTAAAATTTTTACATACAATTAACTATAAAATAACAGGTAAATTTATGATCTTATTATTATTTTGCGTTTATTGCTTCTAAGATCTCTTTTGTTGCTATATACATCATATGAGTCATATAAAAAAGATGCAAAATTGTTTTATTCAATTTTTCGAAGGTTTTTTAGGGCCTTTTTTTTGTTTTTATGATTCTTTTTAGGAAGAGAATAATTTGTTTTGTTAGTTTCTATTATGCTACTATGTTCTTGATTTTCCTAAATCCAGGTACAATATTATAATAAATTGTATTTTTTAATTGTTACCTACAATTTTATAACCCTAAATGTTGTTTTTCTTGTTTATTATTTTATAAATTTCAATCCAACTGTGCTCTATTTTTTTAAATAATTTTACTATAAATAAAATACTCGAAAAAGGCTGTTTGGTATATTTTTCATGAATATATAGTTATTCATATGTTTTTATTATGAATTATTCAGCACGAATATTTTTTTATACAAATTATAAATATTTAATTGCGCATTTAAATAGCTTTAAGTAAGAAATTCTCGTTAGTATTTTTTTGTAGGGGATAATATTAGTAATATAATAGAATTTAATTATTAGAAAATTGAAATTGTAGGATATCGGTTCAATCTAAGTAAGAAAATTTTTAATACAATATTTAATATAAGCAAGAACATTTTGAAATGTTTTCATTTATATTTGTATGTTTAAATTGACCATAGGCATATCAAAATATAATATTATATATATTCTTATAGCAATATCTTTTTTATTATGTGAAAATGGCAAAAAAAAGGCTTAAGCTGAATATCAAAAGAACCATTAACTTATTAAAACATGCTATAAAAATTCAAATCATTTATATATGAAACTAAATAAAAGTGTTTTATGTGAAAATATTTCATTAAGGTATTTATATTTACTTTTTATACTTTATAAAGTGAAAAAAATTCAAACATCTTATATGACTTATATTAATAAGTGTTATAAAAAACTAAATTTGTGCCCCAAAAGTGTCAATAATCCTTAATTTATACACGTCGAAAACAATTGCTATGAAATCAATAACAACTATGAATATATAATAAACTGTTAATTTTATAATTTAACTAGGTTATATGATAGAAAAATTTTAATTATTTTTACAGAGAAAATAAAATAAAAATTTTTTACTTGAAGTGACATATCTCGCCATTTTTAAGACCCAGAAATCAAAATTATTCAATGTTCGATTTTTTGAGCATTGATATCCGGAAAACTTTAGGTAATCGTATGGACAATATTCAAATATGAATATATAATTTTTACTTCAAATATTAAAATTCGAAAAAATTATTTCGGTTTAATAATATTCGTGAGTTCTATATTGATCTTAGTTGACAATTACTGATGAATAAATAGTGCTGCAAAAGAAATTGCATTCTACGCATCTAAACTAGAAAAAATAACCATTTAATTTTTTCGATTGTGCTATTTTAGTTAAAATCATAATTTTTATATACGAGGCAATCATGGTACTACACTTTTTTATGTGGCAAAGATGAATTTCATTATCTTTTGCACTGTCTAGATAGTTTATTGAATTTTTATAGAAGGATACACAGGCATTTCTATCTTTTTTTCGGCTGCCTCTCCAATTTCTAAAGCATTGCGAATACTGATACTTTAATATTATGACAATTTTATCATAATGATAAAACTCGACCGAATGTTAATAACCATGTTATCAAGTGGCTTCTTGTATATTTTTTTATTATATTTTAAACGTATGAAAATCCTTAAATTTTTGAATTTTTTTTTATATGCAAATTTTTAATATTTTTAATAAACAAATTGTGCTTTTAAATTTATGATCGTTCCTTTTAAATTGGTTTCTTTGGAACAGATAAGGTATATTTTTAATATAAATATAATGTATTTGTAATTTTTTATCGAAAATCTTTTAGACGACCAAAATAACTATAGAAGTACTTTTCTATTGAATCTTTATGTTTTCAAGTTTTTAATATACTAAGTACCGTAGGAAACAATATTCTTCCATGGGTACATTAAAAATTCTAAAATGTAAAACTTCAACTCAAGCATAAATATGATGATTAAATATACTATATTTTTGATGTAATTATTTTAAATTCGCTTTAGTTTATCTTGGATTAAAATATACTAATATCGAACAAGATTATGCAATACAAACCTAATATATTGAAATGCAGGCAATTAAAAATACAAAGTATTAAGGAGATAAATAGGTTATAAAAACCAAAGAGCTAAGTCATTTCATAAAATTAAATAGATAATTAAAAACTTTACAAGGTGTTTTTAGACAATATTAAAAGAATATGGATTGCAGACTTGATTTATAATTTTAGTTATGACGAGGCTGTTATAGAATCATTATCGATTCAAAGATACTAACCGAAGATTTTTTAAATATTATTTTATTTGAATTATAGATCATTTTCGCGTATCATTATTTTTAAATTTTATGCTTCATTTTGTTCGTTTTCTTAAGGCAAAATAAAAATAATCGATCTGTATCTTTTTCGTGTTCAGTTATATATATTAAATATACTAATTCGGCATTCAGCTGTCTTTAGTATCCATTAAATAATATCAAAATATTATTAAATATCATTTCAAATATTTATCAAATATTAGTAAATTTATTTTTACATGAAAGCATAATTTTTTATATAATCTTTATTAGATTATTATTTTGGAAAACGTATGTTTTTTATACCAAAAATTTAAAAAAAAATCACGTTTGGATAAAATATTTATTTTGAATCTTTTATTAATCTTAGAAATTTTTATTTATTTATTCTTAAACAAAATTTATGTTTTCGTAATAAAGTCAGAATTAAATACTGTATAAATATAGAGTATATATTTAGTCTACAACAACAAAAGGATTTTTATATTATTTGTGATTTTATAAAAGAAATTGATGTATTTTTTACTTGAATTTATTTGTGCATTTAAGTACATAACTGCATATAAATGATTCGAAGAGAAAACATTATGTTTATGAGTTAAAGTAATATTTTATTTATGACACCGAAAAGACGAATTTTCTACTTATTTAATTAATTTTTAATCTTAAAAATATGTATTGTTACATCCTATTCTAATATCTATATAAAATTCTAGTAGAATAGAGCATAGAACATTCACAAAGATCTATTATAGTTACCTTAAATATTGTCAGATATCTTACATTCTTTTTGGTTAAAAAGATAGAATTACTAGAAAAATAGAATTAACAAATGATAAACGATTAAAAGGTTTATATTCAATTTTGTAGATAAAAAGAGTGGCGATGGTTCAGCATAAAAACATTTGATCTGTAATCTTCAACGTATTTTTGAAGGATCGAATCTTTTTCAGACAATGCATTTATAAATTATCTAATCGGCAATTAATACCTTCTACTTTAAAGGTATGTAAAACATATTATGGCCATATCACGTAAAATTTGGCTTTACTCTTCATTAAAACACTTAAATATTGCTGTAATCTACTTTGACTCAATATGCGAACACAAGTGACCTTAGCCCGTTGCGGAGCCCCTTTACGTGGTCAGCATTCTTAAACTTTTCTAATAAAAGAAAACAATTAAATCACAATGTAAAATTTTTGCAATATAGGCGATATACAATGGAAAAACATTTTTTTTGCCTACTGTGTTTAAACATGCTCTTCCGGTTTTTAACTTAAGTTCGTGCAACACTAAAACCAGAACTAATAATTACATCTTAGAATTATCAAATATTTGCAATATATATTTTCTATATTAAGCTCATTTTATGTATCTAGTTTTACGATTAAATAGTTATGCGAGTAATTTTCATAGAAAAATTGCGTATAATACAACTTTTATAGACATCAAGCAAATATATATTAAAAATATGGAAAATGAGTTTACACGATAATATTATGTGCCCAGAATTGTTGATATAATAAAATTTTTTTCGACTTTCTATTGTTATTATTTCAAAAATAAAAATTAAAAATTTTAAAAGCTCAAGTCTTAGATCATATCAAACAAAAATCTTTCAACTGCATATTTTGCCGCCTTGTTAGTAATGTGAGATTCATTTATATTATATAAATTTCTTCGATATTTTAAATGATACTTGAAAATTTAATTATTAATTTTTCGCTATAATAGATTTGTGCATGATGTGTGTAAAATTGAGGCGAAATGAAAATAATAAATTTTCGAAAATTAGGTATGGAACAGTTTAAATAAGATTTTTTAATTTAAAAGTTCCAATCTACAAATAAGTAGCATATAATATCTAATAAAAGCGTTTTTACGAATATTATACTTATAATTTTTTCTGCAAAATTTGAGATACAGAACCAGATTCAAATTATCAATAAAAATATAATATATGAAATACATAAAAAAAGAAATTTCATTCGGTGTTTTTAAGTATTACCACTGATGACATCTACATAAAAATAAAAACCCAATACTACCCGATTTTCTTTTTAATAAAATTTCACTATAACTTTATTGAGACTTGAGTAAATATTTATTGGTGATCTCAGGTATAAAAACTTGGTTCGGGTAATATTAAATTTTAAGCTTCAATAAAAAATAATTGTGGTTTTTTAAGCGAACAAAAAAACACGCTTATTTTTTTCAAAATATATAAATCTTTTAGATTGTATCGATATGAAATATTTTATATTTATTGCAAGATTTGGGAAAATATAACTTTAAAATCAAAAATGCGTAAAAGAGTTGATACTTGTATTTTTTGCTATTTAAAAACACTCAAATCATGTCTTTGATATGGAAATTATTTTTGAGCCTTATTTGTTACCTTTCTTGCATTGATACGTTATGGTGAGTTTTTTCTAACAAAGATATTATATATTCGATGATAAAATATTCAAGAAAATTTTCCTATTTTATAACAATTTTGTCATTTGGGTTTTTAAATTTTTTCTAAGACTCGTTTCTTATTTCCGACGATTAAAACGTAAAAAAATATGAGATAGACCTTGTTCTACATGTTTTTGATTCATAATAAAAAAGTGTAGTGAAAATACATCTATATTCTTTGATTTCTAAATCTAGACAAAAATTAAGTTTTTATATATTTTTAAATTTTTGCGGTTATTCTTAAAATTTAGAGGATGTATGATTGTATTTAGTTAAATTTTAATCTATCAGGAAATTTATTTATTTCAAATTTGAACGCATTTTTGTTATAAAAAATTCGTAATATATATTTTGTTATTCGATATTCAGATATACAAAAAAAATAATTGTAATAAGAAAATAAAAATGCCAATTTTAGCATTTTTTTAGCTTGTATCTACACTGTTTTGTTCAGAGCTTGTGATATATTTCCATTATTTACGTCATAAAATACATAATTTCAATATTTAATAAATAAAAAGAATTTTATGACATAACCGTAAACAACATATAGGGGGATATATTCTACTTAGTTTGATTGGCATTGATAGCAATTGGCCACCAATAAAAAAACCATAATTTAAAATGAAAGATTGAAAATTTAGACCGCGAATATTTTATTTGAATTAAAAATTACGAAAACGCTAGATTAAACATTTTATAATAAACAACTTCGTTTCAAAAACATAAATAAATGATCTAGATAAAAAGGATATAAATTAAGGCTAAAAAATAGATTAATTTACTCTAAAAATAATATTTCTTTTTTCTTTATTTAACTTACAAATAGCTTCGCTTAATGTGTATTCATATGATTTATGGGCATCTATGTGTCCGTAATTTATATTTATTTTTTTACTCTTTCAAATTAAATTATAATAATTACAATACATCGAGGCAATAAATAATCTTAAATTGTTTTTCATAGCATAGTTTTAAAATTCTTCGAAAAATATGATAGTCATCAGCCATTAAAACTAAAATTATATATCTGGTAACAAATTTAAACAGATTAAATAATTTTTTGTAAAAATACCATGCATCTACATCAATCAATCACCTAGAATCGATTGATTTTTACATAATAGTTTTATTTTTAAAAATGTTGTTTCGTCATTATATTTTAAACTGAATAATAAACCCTTATTCGCACATAAATTGAGCCGTTTGTTCTTACCTTATGCATACTTTATATTGGAATTTATAACACTTGATATATCAAAAATAACTACAAAAAAACAGAACCGATAAGATTAAACTAAATTACAAGTGAATTTGTCCGTTTTATCTGAAATATAAAACACGTTTTCGATTTTTATGTTCGAATTAAGCTTTGGTGTTTTTCTGTTAATATTGTTATTTCACTCCGATTCAAGATATTTCGACCAGAGTTTGGAGCTCTCTGTGGCATCAAGAGATGAAATCGGCTTAAATCATAATACAAACACTGAATGCTTTATAAATCATTATGCGTTTTTATTGTGGCGCATAGTATATATTCTCATCTTATAAAAAGAGTATCGGGCTTAAATATGGCATAAGGTCTAACTTTATTATTTAAGTAAATTCAAACACAATGTAGTCTTTTAGTCCATTAAATACTGAAAAAAGGCGATAAATAATTATATACAATATTTATTTTATATTTGAGCAAAAAAATCATATATGGGTCTTCTATTCATATAACTTAATATGATCAATTCAGCGATATATGCATAATTTTACCTACAGTATTCATTTATTACGGATATTCATGTTTGTTTTTTCTTTCACATGGCTATGAAAATGCACCTCTAATAAAAAGGTATTTTCGATATTTTAATAGTATCACTTAATTAAAATTATATATAATGATGCGGCTTTGTTCATAAATATTAATTTTTACACGTAACTTGAAGTTAAAATAAAGAATATACTTTTAATATATAAAATCGGAATTACTATAACAAATTTTTCTATTTTTTTATTCTAAAGAATGAAAATTTTAGATTTCTGCAATCATTTACATCTTTTGTGTGTTTTATTTTTATGGAAAGATTTTCTGAAAAGTAAAATTTATGTGAATATTTACATATATAAGAGCGAAACTCTTATGTATTATACGGATTTCATCATTTATATCGATGCTCTTTTTTAAATCGCCATTATAACATGTTATATTTTTAATAATACATGGGAATCAATTAGCAATTAATGACACTTTTAAAAATTTTACATATACATATATACTACGCCGAAAAACCACACAAAAATATAACTATGTATACTTATATAGATTCTACTTTAGAACTTAGTATTTAGACTAAAAATAAGAATATAAAAAAATTATAACAATAGTGATATAATTTAAATGTATCTACGAGGTCTACAATGCTTTATACTATGTGCAAATCAAAAGCATTAATAGAAACATTGTTTTTGTAAAATAGGAGGTTTTTTTATACGAAACACAATAGGTCGTATAATAGTATAAAGGAATTCTATTTCAAGCGGAAAAATTCGCACAAAAAATTGGGAGGGGTAAAATTATTAGATTATGCATTAGAAGTGCTAATTAATTCTTGAATATAGTGAAAATAGAGGAATTAAACAAATAAATTCCATTTAAAATTCTTAGTTTTCCTTGAACAACACATTTAAATAGATTTAAATACAATCCATTTATTTTTTTTGCATTTTCTCGATTTGTTTTTATATTATTAATAATTATTACACCTATAAAATTTAGGGTCTTTAAGTGCCGTGCTCTGATGGCGGTCGTAGTTACCACTCTATGAATTTAAATTTCACATATGGTAATATATGTTTCTAGATTTTAAATAAATTTATTACACTTTTTTTATAGGATTTTATTTAAAGTTGGCGTTTAGTCTACCGATCTTTTTTAGAATATGAAAGGAACCCTTATCTTCCAGTAAAGAAATAGATTGCATAGAATATAATAAAAGTATGTTCATTATGCGTACGAAAAGTATAATCTTGAACACTTCTTTCGAAATATCGACTGTCTCATTCAAAAAGCTTCTAATCTATAATAATTATGGCCAACAAAAAATTAAGGGTGGATCCTACAAGCGATTCTGCACATAAGTAATGTTTGTCAGGTAATAAGCAAACCATATTAAAGTATATTTATGAATATAATAAAGAAAGAAAATCACATGCATTAAAATATTTATTCAATGCAATTTATTTAATATATTAGAAAGAATAAATAAAAAACCATTGATGAATCCATAATTATAAAAAAAAACACAGTTCATTAGAAATAAACGAAAAAATTTGAATGAATAGATGCAAACAAATTAAATTTTCATAAAATTAGGATGTAATAATATAAACATAAAAGATCATGCTTATAAGCAGGAAGAAATTCACTTGTATCTAACATATATAAATGAAATTAAAAAGATACTGTTAAGCAAATAGCTAAATTAAATTCTAAAATAAAAAAATATGTTCATTTTTATTGTATGAATACTTTATATATGCAATAAATCAACCTTTAGGCATACACCGTTTGTTATAATTACTGTTTTATTTGACCTTACATGCAGACATTTACAATTTTATATTCGGTATAGTTACAGAAATAGCTGTATAAAAAATTCGGATTTTATGCATAAAAACCGGTTTCTTTTGTAAAGATTCTTATTTGTATACTTAAATTAAAACTTAAAAAAATTAAAAAGAAAGAAAAAGGGTGATGATTTTTTGCATCTTGCACATTAGATAACTAATTTTTTATTATAATACGTTTATATGTGAATCTAAAGCCAAATAAGCAGTTTTAATGAGAAATCTAGGTCTTCATGACCAATAATATAGGTATATATATTATAGAAAATTGAATTTTTTCGCTAATTCAGATTTTCTAAAAGAAACGCTGTACAACCAGAAGCATCTTATCAATCATTTTATTATGCAAACTAAAAAAAATCCAACTTAATATAGGGATGGATATTTTATAAGTCGATGATGGTTTTTGTTATAAATTCCATGTGCGATCGATATTTATTTTATCTGTTTATTTTCTATGGTATCGAGTAATTCATATGGGTTTTCTTGGGATAAAAATATTTATCATACCAATAATAACTATATATAGTTGCCTTTAAATTTTTCATTTGAATAAGGTTTTTGTAGCTGTTTTATGTTGTATTTCCAAATCGGTTTGCTTTTTATTCCCAGGCCATGCTACGAGGGCTCTATATTACTTAGGAATAGACGGCAAAAATCATTATTTTTGTAATATGCCTATATACCCTGTGTGAAGTTTATTCAAACCTTTAATCACTAATTACGGATTCTTAATTTAATATTTACCATTCATATTAATTGCGTTACTATTTACTAATTTTTTAAATTTTTATAAGATATCTTGTAATAACGCGCAATAATATCCTCTGAAAAAAAGAAAAATATATCTTTATAATATACGTTTAATTGAATGATGGGAAAAGGTAAAAATTAAAAATAATTTCCCAAAATCTACAGTGTTAATTAATTTTTAAATATGGATGTGGCTGTAAAGTCATGATATAATGAGTTTTTACATGTAAAAATAGGAAATTATATATCTAGTAATTAATCAAGCCTGATGATTTGATTTAAACAGATCATGATTGTAAAACTAATATTATCACTAACAAGGGGTCAGAAGAAATTGAAAATCTAAATAACAACCAGATTGATGCTTAGTAGTCCAAAGAAAGAATATATCAGTTTACAAAATTATATATCACAAACATTCATGCGTCTAATAAATTAACATTCGTTATATATGATGTAAATTAAATATTATCATGTCAACAATAAAAACGTCAAAGAATTTGCTTGTTGGAAAACATCATTGAAAGACCCTGGAAATTAAAATCGTGTATGTGGATGCTACAAATTTTAATTTATTCTTAAAGACCGATACGGGTACGATCCAGATCAGGATTATACAACGATAGATATATACAAATATAACTATTTTAAAATTCTTGATTGAAGTAGAACAAACAACGATCTTTGAAAGTAAAATTTATCCCTTGAATGGGTTTCGCATAATAAATAGATATCTAATGTTTTATAAATAAATTTGGATTTTATTCTTTAAACTGTAAGAATTATAGCCAAACATGGAAAAATAGAGAAAATTTAAATTACAGAAACATAAGCATTCATGAAGATTTAAAAAATAAAAAGAAATCTGAAGCATTGAAAGAAGATTTAAATATACACTAAACAATAAAACCGTAAGATAATACTTTGTTATGTGTCAGAGCAAAAAAAAACATAAATAAAGAAAGAAACAGAACGTTCTGAATATATTATAATAATAGATATAAAAAATAAATTGCGTTATAAAGATATCGAGGCACACTCAGAGCTCTAAACTACAGTTAAAAAGCAGTTTAAACCAAATTAAAAACTATTACAGTCAATTATTACTAAATAGAAATTTATATAAAAATAAGAAAAATAATTATTTCATTTTATTTAAGAAAGAGTAAATGTTCTTTGTATAATTAAATATAGATCTTGGTTGATCTATTATGTATAAATGGCCGGTTTTTACCTTCAAAGCACAAATTATAACTCTATATCATTCGTATTTATATTTTCACACCTTGAATTTTTATTTTATATATATATGAAAATAGAAATTGATGTTTGTGTGCTATATAAAAAATAAATGCGTTCTAAGATAACAATATAGTGTTATTTTTTTATTAAACATACATTAAAAATTGTATGGAACCTAAATTTCGCTGGACTTAAATTTGATTCAATACATATTTATAACGAGAAAAATACTTGTCTTCTTATTATTCTTTAATGGCTGAAATTACAAAATAATTGCATGCAATGTTTATTGGAATTTATATTCGAATTTTCAGTCATATAAAACCTTGCACAAAATTCTTAAATTATAATTTCAGACCAAAAATACTTCTGTTTGGGTTTAAATCTAGTAAATTTTAAATTGAAAATTTCGATTTTAAAATGTTATTTATACTTTTGGAAAATATGCGCAATAAGTATATGTTCTTATATGTCGATGTATATTCAAAAATTGCTTTGTTTGAATACCATCTCACGATTTATATTTTGTACTAATTTTGCAAATTTTACCTTGGACCGAGACTGAATCTTTCTTGAATAAAAAATTACATTTTATATAAATCTAGGGGACATAATAAAAGATCCAATATATTCGCGTAAAATCCATTAAAATAATTTCTTTCACTTTAAAAAAAATCGTAAAGACTTTTAAATGATTATATTATATTAAAATGTTAGAACTGTTGCATTAACTATTTGAAAAATTAGAAAGATGTAATTTATCATGATAAACATATGTTAATTTGAAATGCGATGCTATATTGGTGCTTAATTTAATTTATATATTTATAGAGTGCTTTAATACAATTGCATCTATTTTATATAAGTACATATTTAACGGGATATAAACAACCTAATTTGGGTTCTTTATAAAGTAAAATATACCTTTTTTATGTATAATGATTCCCGTTTTCTTGCATAGACAAATATATTATTTCTTTTTGTTATATAAAGATTAAATTATATCTTTCCAATCACATATATTTATAGCATATTTACAGATTTGTCTCACGACGCAATAAACGAAATTTTAAATGATAAATTTAATTGTTATAATGATAAATTCTTAATATTTTTGATTGTCTAATATAGTAAATTATAAAAAAAATTTGATTAATGCTCGCAAATCTAGCATCTGTATAAAAAATATATTGATAAAATTTGAATTATATTATGATTTTTCATTCACCTAAAATCTTAAAATCTTATATTTGTATAATAATTTTTTATAATACCTTTGATTTTATAATAAACAAAGTAAGTATAACTATTAGCAGTCTTACTTTTTATATTTTTAGTGAAATTTATTTTAGAATCTTATTATTTATCAGGTCAAAAGAATGTATAAAATATAATATAAAGGTATCTGCATACTGTTTGCGTTTTTAAATTTCTTTACAGGCTCAATAACTATCATACTTTTAGATGAAAATATTTAGTAGAGTGTAACTGGTTTGAAAACAAAAAACTATACTAATATAATATTTTATTCTAAGTATTTATATTACCGAACACTAAAATATAGCATTAAAACGTTAAAATAAAAATATATTAAAGGAATATTGGTTATTAATTATAATAAGAATCTTTATTTTTTGGAAAAATAAATTTTTACTCGTAAGCTATATCTAGAATGTTTCATTTCAGCTAAAGTAAAAATTCGATGATATTTTCCCACAAAAAATCATTATAATTTATTTAAACTACTATTAGAATCATATCAAAATCCAAATATGCTTTTAAGTGACTTTTATATAAAAATTCAGATATAAAATATTAAGCTTTTTATATATGCAATATAAAGTGCTAATTATATTTTAAAACTAAGATTTTGGTGAAATTTGATTCTTTTAAATGCCGTAAATAAAAAGAAACTATGCATCTAGTTAGGAAAACTCCTATAAATCCTATCAACTTGAAATTATTGTCAAAAAAATATTTTCATATTTGAATATTATGGAACAGCTTGATTACATGCGAAAATAATTCCCAGAATTTAAAAAAATTCATTTTCAAATCCAATCCATAGATATAATAAATGTACAACTTTTACTAAAAGAATCTATATGATTAATTTTTATTCACTTTTGAAATTTCTAAGGTAAATATCATATTTATAGATTATATTCCATTTATTAAAATATCAATAAATAGGGGGTTATTTTCTTAATATTTCAAGTCAAAAAAATATTTTTATTAATATTGTTTGATCAACTAAGGTGCGGTCGGCATTTAGGTGTTAAATATATTAAGAGGTAACCTCTTTTCAACTGCAACGCACCCCCAGATTATCATGATTTACTGAAATGAATAATACTTGCAGGCAGGCCGTCGTACTAGAAAGTTAATCCAAAACAAGATTGATATGTCGAAAAAAATTAAGAGTAAATGTGTAAACGCATCAAGTGTCCGAACATTGAATATATCCCGCTCCGTTCAGCAAGGATATGGGTAATTGCTGAGTTGGTTAGCATAATTTATCAGTGAATTCAAGTAAATAGAAATACATTCCCACCTTATCGATTATTACCTGGTAAAACAGTCTAATCCACGGGAATGAGCTGGTCGCAGGAAATGTGAAGGATCACGTTCGAGGTGCATCGGACAAGCGAGAAATCTTTTATTAATTATAGCGAACTTCGTTTAATCAAATTTTACGAATAAATAAATGAAAATAAGGAAATCCACCACAAATTTTATAAAATCTATATTTTATTATATGATTAATGTATTTTTAATCCTTAGTTTTTTGTAATATTTAATAAATTACGTAATATTCTATTATTTAATATAGCTGTATAAACCTTTCCAAGTTTTGTTATAGTTTGCTTTTTTTGATATCTATTTATTCTCTTTATTCACGTATACCTTTCTAAACACATTACAATTATAGTATATATCCATAATATCGAAAAATAGTTTTTAATTTTTATAATTTGGATTCTGTATTCTTATAGTTTACAACATTAAAAAATTCACAAAATAAGTCATTTCTAATTTAATTTTTAATTAAATCACTTTTGTAAAGAACAGATTCACTGGCTTTCTTAGTTTTTAGTGATATTAAAAATTAAATTTATAGTAATCTCATCATCAAGATGCAACATATTTTATAATTTTATTGAAATGATTAGAATAAGCAGAATAATATGCATGTATATTTAAATAATATTAAATTCCAATCAAAATAGGCCCCTTTCTCATTTTTGTTATATTTATAATATGCTAGGATAATATATTTCTAAAGTTAATCATGAAATAAAAAAAATTTACTATGTGTACTTTTTAATCCAGTGACAGAACTATAAGCCTGTTGATACATAATTTTAATTATTAGTTACAAAATATTTCCAGATTCAATAATTGACTATGAAGCTCAACCAACTGTACTTTGATACTTCATTAGAATTATAATTCTCAATCATAATCGTTTTAATCAAGCTAAAATGAAATGTAGAAGGCTGTATTAGCACATGAATAAGACATTCAAATGTGAAATAAATTTAAATCTCATATAAAAATCCATGTGAATAATATTAATAAATAGAACCCCAGGTTTGTGTTTCTTATTGCCTGTACTTCATAGTATCATGATTCGTGAAAAAGCTATACACTATATGACATAACGTTCTATTAATATATTTTGAAGTCTTTCTAGGAATGTTTATTGATCTTTCACATAATATCAATGGAAATAAAAAGCAAATGATTCATTTCAAAATATAGTTATTTTTCTAACTATATCAATATGTGGGTTTGTGAGTAATATTGAAGATTATCATCAATAGATTATTGGGAACAAAAAGTCCTGGATATTCAGGTGATGACTAAAACGAGTAATTGGCAGAATTTCTTCTTAAAAGGCTTTTAATCCTTTATTATTTCATTCAAATTATGTTAACCCATCGAAATGGCAGAATACAAATGAATGGATTCATTTTTGTAATCGGTTTCATTTTCATACACGATATTAAGAATCTGATTACACCCTTCAAAACTAGAATTGGACTATCGGCAATTGAAAATATATGAAAACGAGAAATTGAAGAGTATGCTTTTCTTATGAATGAAGAATCGCCAACTTTAAGATGCTAACAAAGAAGAATTAACCATGCCTTTAAGCAAGATATTCTGATCACATACATCCATGTGTAATATATAGAGTTAGAAGTGTCGATAGTTGCGCCTCTTAAGGCAGGAAACTGGGAGTTCTAGATGTACATTATAACCACAGACCTTTTTTGAATTTATAGTGAAAGTTGATGAATATATGGTGAATTACTAAGGTTTCAATATAACATAAAGTTTCAGTAATCTAAATTTTTGCTGATTTTATATCATAATAGGTTATATAATAAAATAAATCGATAAATAATTTAAACGAACAGTAAACTCTATTGTCATTATTTATATGATAGTTGCACATAACAATGAATATTATTAATCGAATAAAATAGACGAAATTTGGGATTTTGATCATCGATTGATTTGAAAACAGTTCTTTTATGATTGAGTGAACGAAGAAAAATAACGAGTATAGTTTGATAGAATATTTTTTTAATATTTTTAAAAATGAAGATCATTTATATCGAGATGCAAATCTAAATTATTTTGGCTATATATAGTAAATCTTATTATAATTACTTTTTTTGTTTGAAAATATTCATGTTGCCATTTTTTGGTTTGGTGTTATATATCGTTCAATGTTAAAGCCTAATCTGAAATGTTAAATTTGTTCTAAATATTAAAAATCTAAATCGATAAAATGTAAGAAAGAATGTGATTGTATTAAGCTCAAATGATTTAATTTAATTTGGTGATTATAAAATGTTAAAAACAGTTTTTATATTTTAAAAATATAAAAAACACTCAAATTTTTATTTATGTATCAGTTATTGTTTGGATTACAAACGATTTAACATTCTACGGTATATATCAGCAAGTGTCGAACAGCTATTATATGCAAAATTTATAATTTCAGTTTAACAATTTTCATATTCGTGCCGTTTAACTTTTTCGATGTGAACCAATTGTTAAATATGGCATATATTTAAAGGTACCGCAAAAAACATAGAATTCTAAAACTATGAGAAAATGTTAACAGGCACAGATTCAAATCCATTAAACAACCTAACTTTTTTTATTGATTTTATGCACAGAAATGTACTTTAAAATTGCCATAATTACATTTAATTTTTTATCTGTAAAAAAGTGAAAAGCATTTATGTTTAATTATTTCTTTAAAAAGAAATAAACAAATTGAAATTTACAACGGGGCAATATATTGTATCTTATGCTTTATGCGTTAATTTTAGTATTATAAATAATGATTTTTTCTTCATACCAATCCAATTGATTTACGTATACATATCATATCTTTACTCTTAGAAGTATCCCAATCTCTTACATCTTCTTGGTACCCCTTTTCAAGACCTATTAGTTAATACAAATAGAAAAATATTGAAAGAAAGTTGTGAGATGATCATATTTTTTGACCCAATATAAGTTTAATATAAATAACGCACTAAAATACAGAATATAATTTACTTGGTTTTAGCTCCATAAAAAAAAATATTTATTATATAAAATAATTTTGTTAATAACCCAAAAATCCGTGTAACCAGTATTTATGAAAAAAATTTTGCGCTGAAATAAAATATTTCTGAAGTTCTATATTTTTTAAAAATTAAATTTTAATTTTTTGAATATAAAAAAAACTAGGCAAAAACATTATTTACCAGGGCTATCCTTTTTAACAGCTGACATATTATAAACATATAAGTATCATATAGATGCAATTTGTTTCATTTTAAAATTGTCAAAAATTAAAATATTGATAAATTAAGAATAGTATTTAGGTTTAAAATGTATTTTCCCCTTCCTTTTGTAATTAATGTATTATGCCAGTTAAAATAAACTTATAAATAATTTTTATATTTCTATTTATGATTTATTGTAACTCTTAACCTTTATTAATCTCGTTATAAGTCTTTAATTCTGAGTTTTTATTTATTTAACTGTATCTAATTCCTTAGACCACTGGATATAAATTTTTTGGAATTAGTAATATGTGACTTTTTTTAATTGTATTTATATGAATTTTAATTATTTGTGTGAGCATCTATTCACACGATATCTTCATGCGAATACGTTTAATTTTTTTTATCAGAATCCCAAAGTATATTATAAAAAGGTACATTTGAATGATCAATATTTTCGATATAAAAATGTCACAAATATATTATATAATTTAATAAAATTCAGGCCTTTTCTTATATAAATTTTGCATAAATAAGGCCATAAATGTTTTTATTTTTTATTTTGAAAATAAAATTCAATAGAATCTATCAGTTTGCATAGAAAATTAGCTAATGCGGTAAAAACACGATTAAACATAAATCACCATCCAATTTATTTACATTTAAATATAAAGATAATATACAAATATCACCAGTTCAAAAGACAATAAACAAAATGATCATAGAAATGAAATATTTAAAGTGTGCAAATATTCAATATTTGTATAAATATATCAAAATTATTAAATTTTAAATTATTTATGGTGGAAAGCTTACAATTTATATACATATAAAGTTTTCGAAAAGTAATCTTTTAAATAGATGTTAAGTTAAATTTATAGTAAAATACATTCCATCTATTTCTGACATATTTATTGTTTTTTTGTGAAAGCGATATTTTTTTACCTTTAAATTTTTCTTTCCCTTTACAGTCTGTTTAAGAATAAAATGGTTTTTTTAAAGACATTCAGATACTTTTCAAAAAAGGACTCTTTAAATTTTTTATTAAATACATTCATTAAGCATGAAAAACTATTAGATAATATTTTTTACTTAGGATATATATATATCAGTTAATGTGATTTAAATTTGTATAATTGAAAAAATAATAAAATAAAATGATTTTAGAAGTAAAATTAATATTACTAAGAAATCTTTTTACTATATTATGAATTTAAATGACAGTATTTATCACAAAATAATTCTGCGATAAAAGTAAATATATATTCACCACTATTAATACGCTAAAAAATAATGAATTATTGACTTTTTAAAATATATAAAAAACTATACATGGAATATTAATTTTATACTCAGATAAATATCAGCATCCGAATATTTATATCATTTTTTTATTGAAATCATCTTTAATATACAAGCGATAAAAACCACTATAAAATGTACTCAGACTTTCATATATCTAAGATATATTATAAGCAAGAAATTTTTATATTAAATGGATGTAATAATTTTCATTAGCTAAATGCGACGTCTTTTTTTCGATATGTTGATTTCCAAGTCCGTTATGAGCCTGAGAAACGACTAATTTAATAATAAGTAAGATTTAACACACAAATTTAACTTTAACAATAGCATACTTGCACATATACATCAATACTTCAAGTCTGTATGTTGATATTTATTTGTTATGCTTTGTATATATGTACTTCTCATATATAATGCAGCATAATTTGGCACGTCAAAAAGAATAAAATAAATCCAAGAGTTTGACTTGAATTTATTCGTGTTTATGCATCCAAATTTCAAAATTGATTTTTTATATAAGAAAGGTTATTATTAATCCCTTAAAAAATTTTTTATCTGAAAATGTCATTCCGTGGTCTTTTTCTTCATAATGTGTTACTTTTAAGTAAATCAAACATTTGTATTATTTCCCTTAAATTCCAGGCAAAATGGTCATGTATAATATCAAAATGCGCATATTTTACCTAATAGATATTTAGAAATCCTATAGAATCGAAATCTGCATCATAAAAGAATATAGATTTAAATTTCAATTTCAATTTTGTATTCATTCACAATTTTTTTATACCCGACTTTCTAGTACAGAAGCATGTGTTTTTTTTAATTAGATCATTTCATATTCGATATGTTAAAACAGCAATAAACATCTTCCTCGCGCGATTTTTTTTTGTCGGACGTAACTAGTATTCTACTTATGAGGTAGATAGATAAAAAAAATTACACAGCAAAAATCCAGCTCTTATTATGCAATTTACTTAGGCTTGTGGCAAAATAATAAAATCCGCGGATATTATGATTTAATTAATTTGAAAGGATTTTTTCGTAAACTAGCATAAAATGCTTTCTAAATTACAATAGAATTAAGAAAGACGATTGAACCGAAAAGTCTCAAGATAAGAAGATTAATCATTGAAGATAAAAGGAAGAAAGTGACTCTAAAATGCATTGATATAGTCAACTTCATACATTATATCACACAATCTGTTCACATAAATATATTGATAAAATTGAAATTAATTTATAAAAAAACAAAAAAAAGCTTGGTATATATTAAGCGGGATAGAAAACCGAAAAATGTTTTTATAGTTCTATTTATCACATATTTCTTCATTTGAGTTATTTTTTATTTTATTATGCTTATATTAGATCATCATTCTACAATTACGAAGAATATTTGAATAAATTAAGCCGTTCAAATATCAGAGTTAATCCGATGTAAAGACAGCATCTATTATTTCTAGCTTTTTTAATTAGTTATAAAATACATGTAAATATAAAAATTGACAAATTCACGCTCTAATAATATACAAACTTTCTTTCGCTTGTTCCATTGTGTTTATTCTAGCCAGCTGTATAGATTATTTGTGTGTACTATTGAAAAAATTTAAATATGGCTAGGAACTTTTTTTTTGAAAAATATATCTGAAGTTAGAGATTATAAAATTTTAAATGATGAATTTTAGATTCTAATTCAATATTGCAAAAATAGTAGAGAATTTGGTGTAAAATTATTGCTTTTGATGTGAGTTAGCATGATATAATATATTTTTCACGTATATACATACTCTCATCAAATGTTAGATGTTTGGTCTTCAATAAAAGAAAATTTTAATATGATTTATAAAAAAAATTTATGCCAGCATAATTTAAAACATTTCTTAGGCTTAAATAATTTGAGAATGAATACATGATAAAGATTTAATCGTATAATTAAAATTTATGTTTTTTTATTTTCTAAGATTATTTAAAATTCAATAGAACCGTCCAATATATTATATATTTAACTATTTGAATTTCTTTAATATATCTACAAAGAGCTAATTTTAATATTTTTCATTTCTAGAATATATATCTGTTTTTTGATAGAAACTTCGAATTTTTTTTAAGTTACAGTTTTATATCATAAACTCAGAGTTAAACTTTAAAGATTATTAGCATAAGTTTCTATATTACTTTTTTTAAGGTAAAATAATAGCGCTAAAGTTAAATAATACTATTCTATTGACTTTGGCTTAGCACGAGTATTTTTAGAAACTTAATTTTATTTTGTTTTTTTTTGTTTTTGTTCTCAAGCCCAAATTGTTTGATTCCCTGCGCAAAACAGCGTATTTATACCAACAGTTATCTTCTCCTCTCCAAAATCTTTATCAATACCTCTCTTCTTTCCAGACTTACAAATTCAATGTTTTTTCACAATAAAGAGGTTAGTATTTGTGCCTCGATTTAGTTTAGACATCTTGTTCATTCGTTTGACATTCTCTTAATTAATTTTTTTTTTTTTTTGCATTTATTGGCTAAATTTATAGTCGTAATTATAGTTTTTGTTCTCAGACACAGCTTGCTGAATTCTCTGTGCGTACACTGCATATATACTTTCGGCGCTCTTCTCCTCTCCAAAGTCTATTTCAATACCCCTCCTGTTTCGAGACCTAATAATATAAGGCTTCGGGTCAATCCAAAGGTTTGTATATATGTCTAGATTTGTTTCATCACATCTTTATCCTTAGATAATATATTTTATTATAATTAAATTTACTATTTTAAATATATTCAGATACATAAATCATTATTTCGCGACCTTTTCTGCTATAAAATGAAAATTTTTCTTATAACGTACAAATAACTGCAAACCATACAAAAAAACACAGTCCTGTTTTTTGCTGTTCTTATTGTGTATATAAATTTTCAGAGCAATAATACCTTATCGCGCGATGTATGTTATAATATTTTATCCGCTTTTTTGAATTATGCTTTTTGTATAAACTTTTTTCGACATGTGAAAAACTGAATATGTTGCGCTTTGCCTGTAAATAAATGAAGTAAATGCTAAAAACACGTATGCAGGCAGATAAATCAATGTTTAAACTTATGTAGAAAGCAAAAGTCAATTATATGAAAATTTATATCAACAAATCTAACTTTTTATTGTGATTGAACTAGCTGGCTAGTCTATATAGGTAAAATAAATATAGAAAATTTCATTTATAAGGGCACTTTAAACATAGAAGATGAAAAATTAGTATTTACTTGCGTTTACAATAGCATAAACAATTAGACCTCTGAGAGCAGGAATATATATATAGACGCAATATAATATAGTACATCGGTATAATTCCAATTTAGAAAAATCATGAAAATATGCATAGGAATGAGTGTGTACAATAATAAAACTAATAAATATAAAGATTCTAAGCTATTTACTAAATAAATCTAACCAAGATAATGTATAATCGATAGATACGCAGTAATTACACAAACAGAAAATTGAAACCCAAACCACTTTGTATTAGACACATTTTTTAATGCAATGAGCGCATAGCTAACTATTATCTTTATACGCCTAAATTAAAAAGAAAAGTCGATTTTTTGTTCAATAATTTATAAAACGCAATAATAATTTTTTTCAAGATGCACAAGAACTCAAAACTCGAAAAAAATTTTGCCTCAAATTGTCTTATAATAGATAAATAAAGTCTATCTATATAAGCTTACATTTTTTATTTAAGATTAAAACATTTTCAACATTGAAAGATAAATATCCAAGCACAGTAAAGAATCTCCAAAAAGTTTTAAAAATAGCAAAGAGATGTAAAAAAGCTTGGAAGTATACAAGAAGAAAAATTATATACACAATTTTCTAAAGATTTGTTTACAACAATTCGTTCAAAAAACCCATGAAATATTAGAACAACCCATAAAAAATATTGGAAATACATGTTCGTGACCATCAAGATAGTTCTAACAATATAAAGCAAACATGAAGGACTAAAATGCTAATCTCTTTACTTATCTGACAGTAAGAAGAACTGCATCACTCTTATAGAAACAAGCTTGACATGTATTTAATATTCAAAGGACGTTCTTTATATACATAAACGTCTGTTTTATTGGCTAGCATATGACGATACTAAAATATAGGTGTTAAAAAATATTTATCACACTATAATAACTTGTGTAATGGTGGCACATAACATCACAAAAGAAACGTAAATGAACTAAAAGTCACAAACTTGATCAGAACTCGAACAGTAACCTTGGGTTGTGTTTAGACTTCAATTACAGATCTCAAAGGGTTGAAAGGCATTTAAAAAGACTTCTGCTGGAAGAAGAAGGATGAAAGTATATATAAGTTGTGCCCACAGGAAATCAAAAAAAGACACACATGAGAGCAAATACTATAATTTTAGACATAAATAAGCATAATATAAAAAAATAAAAAAATAAAAGAATAAATAAAAAAATTTAAGAATTTAAATTTATTCTTATAAATTACACATAATGATAAATTACAAGTTTCTTCTGTAAAAAAGCTATAGTAAATATAACCTTGATTAAAAAATACATGCTTTTTGGAATAGTATTTAGATTTAGTACTCATTTGATATACATTTAAGAAAAAGTTTGGAAAAACTTTATTAAAATAAAAAATTTGTGCTTTATTGATTGTATGATCTTTTTTTAGACAAAATCATAGAAAAAAAAAGATTCTTGAACTGTTAGGTTTAAATGAAACAAGAGATACTTATGATAATCAGGAAAAGGAAAATTTGATATATTTTATATAAGTTTCTCAAAGTATTTTATCAGAATAAAAAGAGAGGCATAATAAAAAAGCCAAATAAAAAACAAACCAATGCCAAAATTTTATATTTTAAAAAGAAAACTTTCTTCTCAATAAAAAATTTATAAATTTTAAAATTAAAGTTTTTTTTAAAAATTATAATAAACAAATCTATATAAATAAATATTTACAAAAACATAAAATTGTTATATTACCATGCGATATAAAAATATGCATAAATACTTCATAAATAAAAATTTTTGTCATTTATAAGATGAAGGCATAAATAGCTGCTATTGCAAGCTATATTAGAGAAGCTATTGACAGGAAAATTCTTTTTCTAATAAAAAAACCATCATACTCAGTTATAGACATTTGATTAATTTTCATATAATGAAATCGTGACAAAATTTTTTTTGGTTTTACTTTTATCTTTATTGGTTTTAATTGCAGTTATAGAAATATCAAGCATGATTTACATATATATGAGTCATATAATATAGTGTTAAAAAGCAAAGCATGACTAAATTTTACTGTTTAAATACACATAAATAAATATTCATTAAGATACTGTATACGTCAAATATGCAAGAAATGATAGCTTAGACCTGTATGAGTAATCCAAGAAGAATGATTTTATAGGTTTATAGCTCTAAATGTATATGAATGAAACATTAAAAGTACAGTTTTAATCATTTTCTCGCATACCCATGGCCCAGAAGACTTGAAAATCAATATAAAATTATAAAAGGCATTTGAATTAGGCAAATAGGTAAGATACGGGAAATTGAGCATAAATAAATTTAGTTTTACATTTTTTCGTCGTAGCAATGATATCAATAGAAGATACAATGTATACATCAATAATATTCTTAGAACTTGAATACATAATACAAAGAGTTTCGATAAAAATAGTAAAGGAAACATTGTATAAACAATATTTTCTAATAGGTTTATTTTTATTCAATAAAAAAAAATAGGCCAAGCCATATAACTTAAAAAAAATTAAATTTAACACGGTTTTGAATATATTTCGCATAATAAAATTGAGAACAGATTGCTGTAAATATTTTAATTTTTACAGTGATGCATGCTTTATAACATTCAATTATTATAATATATTTTGTTTTTTTAATAGACAAGATATTTTAATATACATTTTTCTAGAAAATTCTTTACAAACCTGTTTGTTATTTTAAATATCAATAATATCATTCGATAATCTATTTTAGCTTTTATAATTTACAGTATTATAATTTCATGTAAATCATGCCATAAAAATTGCTTAAAACCCCGTTGTCACAACGAAATCAAGACATCTATTCAAACTAAGGAATTCGGAAAAATATTGAACTAATAAGTCGTTTGAAGATCCAGGTAATGAAAATAAATAAAAGAATGATAATACCATGAGTACATATATCACGTGCCCATGGGTAATCAATCATGTTAAGTTTATAGAAAACATATATTAAATTAAAATGCAAAATTGAATTATGGATAAAATACATATTATTTGAAATAAATATCTTTTATACTTTCATTCAAATTAGATATATTATTTGTTTATAAACAATCAACCTATTCAATCTTACATAAGATGAACTTGAAAATGCTCTTTATAACAGAGTTAGTCGATACTCATTTCCATTCATTACTTTATTATATTTATAAATTTACCTTCTTATTCTCCAGACTTATAATTCAAGTGTTCTCGTTAACTTATTGTTTAAATATACCAAATCGCCAACATTTTCATTTTTCTAATTTAAGTATAGCTTGTTAATTAATCACCCTATTTAAAAATGCCACAAAAACAGATACATAGAAATACACATAAAAAATATGGAAAAGCACCAGATCACACCATTTAGGCAGAAAAGAAACAGCTCGTGAGTAACACAAAATATAGAAAATAGGCCTTAAGTTATATGGTCAAAAAATAAATTTCTTCATCAAGAAGTGAAGTGGAGAAAATATCGTGCTTAATGAAGAAATATAAGAGAAAACGTGGGAAAAGTGACCTTAACTCAAATGCTGATAAAGCTCACCCAGAATTCTTACTTGTTAGTGGTTATATAAAAAGAACAGTTAGTGGTGCAATAAATCAGCAGCACCAGTAAGAAACAATATAGAAGGGTAGCAGCAAAGCCTTGTTTTGTTGGTGAATGTTTTACGAGAAACCACTAAAATATGAACGTTGAATTCGACTGATGGCCATGCGATATAAATTTGCACATGTAGGTCACTCTGAACTAAAGGCTACTTCTAATCTTTTAATAATTGATGCAAAACAAAAATCAAAATAGTTCGATTGGAAAACAACTTGGAATATTACAAAAAGGGGCAATAATTAGAGTAAATGTGAGTGAATTGGATAATGTTTGTGGATGATAAATGTGCGGGGAAAATATACCTAAATCACCCATACTCTAGAAAATGATGGTTGCGTTAATGCCGCCGTCTTTTTATTATAATAAAATAAAATAAATATCTAAATTTAATTTATATCGTCAGTCAATATTTTCTTTTCTATAGAAAATAAAGCTTTTAATTTTACTGCATCATAGCCTATAGTTATATACTCTTAAAAAAATACTAAGCTTTTCGAAGTACATAATACAAATAATATACTATTTGTGCATCTTCTCCATATAAACCCTAATATACTTTGATTAATTTATAAGGATTAATATTAGTTTTCCCTCAAATCATATTACTCAAACACAGAAGGTCTATAAAATAGTAGATAAGAGACGAGAATCGAAGATGTATATATTTGGCTGTTTGATAGAGTCACCTTCAGTTTTGTTAATAAAAAGTAATAAAATCAAATAAGCCTATAATTTGATTTTATATTAATTTATTATCTGTTAATTTATTTATAAATTACATCTACAGAGATAATGACTATCGATAAGAAAAAGTGCACAACTCTTTAATGCATATTTGGGCACATTCCTCTGATCTTTCTGGCTCAAATGCTCTTCTTGTAGCATATGATATACGTGCAAGTGTATTGTAAAGTGGATATGCTAGCATGTATTATTCTACTCTCGTATGATTTTTAACTTCTATACATATGTTTTATGGATATTTCAAACCACCCCACTCTAAGAAAACAAACCCATGATATTATTTATTATATTTAGGGGTAAATGTTGCTTTAAAATAAATTCCTAAGCATATTATGTGATAAAATCCTTGATACAAACTTTATCAATCCCTTTAACATTCTATTTCTCTGCTACCACCTCTTCGATTACCTTTTCTTCCTAATACTTATCAGTTCAAGGGTATTTTTTATTCGCATGGCTTGCAAATATGCTCGAATCGGTTGGATATTCCAAGTTTTCAAATTTTTTTATTATAGATTTAGAGACTACCGCATCCCACGTTATTACATATATTAACATTTTCGCTTTAAACTTATAGATCAAAGGCAGTTTAATTGAAAGAGATTATTTTTTTCTCAATTTATCGTTTTCTACACAGGTTATGCTATCGATGTTAGTAATAAATAATTCTAACTGTGTTATTCAATTATTTTCTTGTCATAAATTACTATATTAGGTCATCATTTTAAATCATATCATTTTTTCGTAGTGTCTCAACTTTTATTTCTGTGAATTAATTATACATACTTTCTTGCACTGGGTCTCTACGGATTTTATATGTTTTTTTTTTTTAATTTTATTTTCTTGTATCAATAAATCTAATCATTATACTATTTCATAGTTTTTTCGTGTGTAATCATGACTTAAAATTCTGATGCATCTACATTTTAAGTGGTCAACAGTTTTATAAGATTCATTATGGTGCGAGCACTTTTATCTATCCCCAAATATTAATTTTTTTCATTTATGAAAAAGAATCATTTGTCTTCTGCCAGTTTAATTTTGCTACATAAATATTTGTAGACTAAGTATCTCAAGTATTGAATTTATGTATATGCTAAAGAGTTTTTGTTGCAAATGC
This sequence comes from Rhyacophila brunnea, assembly GCF_057557595.1. NCBI lineage: Eukaryota > Metazoa > Arthropoda > Insecta > Trichoptera > Rhyacophilidae > Rhyacophila > Rhyacophila brunnea. The sequence goes on from NW_028233335.1 coordinate 517,348, forward strand.
TTATTTTTTTTACACAATAAAATCACAGTCTGTTTAGCAGTAAGTATTTGTAAATAAATCACTGTATAAGTATATTGTATCCACATTAGTTTTTATCAATTCCAAACGTTTAACATTATCTTTTCAAGTTAAAGATTAGCGGATTTCTATTGGATAAATGGAAATCGAATTTGTGATCTTTTTGTTCAAAAAAACATCTTTTCTATGTTAGTTATCCCTCTAATTAATTAAATTGTTTTTTTAAATAAAATCATTGTTTTATTGCTGGTTCAATATGTATTTGTTAGCCACTAAAAACCATGTTCTATCATCATCAAGTTTATTTTAATCTTCCGTGGCGAGCTTAATTACTCATTGTGTTGTTTATCAGTGAAAAAGCGCATTCTGTTATTACTTATAAAATATTTTGTGCATTCAATCTTGTTCTACATAAATTCTTCACCCTAATGATAATTCTATTTTTTATTTTATCAATGGTTTGTGGATTTATGTTTGTGTTTGATTCTGTATGAAGTCCGAGGTATTTGTATGTGTCTTTTCCTTTAATAACCGTAGATAGATCTTTAAAATTTACGTTATTATTTGCTGACTTTTCTTTGTTGATTTTTATAACTATATTTGTAAAAAACAAAATAGCTTCATAAGGGATTCATTTCAAAATTTTGATGGTCATTTACAATAATTTCAAAGTCATAAATACAGACAAAATGATTTATTCTATTCGAGCTTTCGTTTACTGGAACGTAAACAGACGGATATTTAGGGTTTATTTTCGGACTTAATGGATCCACACATAAAACAAATAATATTGAAGAAAACATATACTCTGATAATATCTTTGTAATTCTTCTTTTTTAAATCTATGTGTGAGGTTGTAGTTTTCAATAAGTTAAAGCATAAAATACATTCTCAAGTCTACGAAGGTTGTGTTTTTTATAACAACTTAAAATATTATCGTGGTCTAGTTGTCAAAAGCCAATTTGAATTTACTATGTGGCAACAAGCATATTGTTATGGTGATTTTTAACTGCTAAATATATGAGTGCTTGCTCTTTGATGCTTTTTGCTCCCTTACTTCATGCCATTTATATATCTGCTAGGTGATTTCTTGATTCGATCCCATTTTTTTGCCAATAATGACGATATTTGTGGCAGGTCTATGCAAATTTAACATGCAAAGAATGTATCGTAATTCTAATTTTCGTATTACATCCTTTTTCATGGGATGAAATGTAATACCGGTGTAAAAACAATTGTTTTCATAGTTGTTCTAAAAGAAATAATTGATCACAATTTTTTATAAACTCGGGTGGAGACTAATCAGCTTTTCTATAATAAAAGTTCTAGATTCCATCATGCCCAGCAGCTTTTTAATGTGAAATTTTTTTTTACAATACTATTAAATCTATTACATGATACAAAGCATACGCCTTTGTATTCTTGGTAATTAAACAAGTATAGTTTGAAATCAAACATGTTTGAATCTTATATCTTTATTTTCGTCAAGTATCTATTGTTTATTTTATAGCTGCTTTTTTTTATGTTTTTATGTTTTACTATACTGGTTTAAAGGTTCGTTAACTTGATAGTTCAATTCATATTCGTTAACGTGAATTAATAACATTTTACATGCTGAACTAAATGCTTTGCAAAATTCTTATTTTTTTCATTGTTGATATTTATCAATGTTTTTTTTTTGGGAATTTTTTTTTGCTTTCAGCTTATTTTTCTTATGAAACAAACTTTATTTTTACACATGTGTGCTTTTCTATATATATACGCTTATATACACTATTCATAATAGTTAAATTATCTATTTTTTTATTTTTTTATGCATTTTAATGCTTTTTTTATTCGTTTTCCGTTATTTCTTCGTATTTTACTTATCTTTTTGTATGTTTTTTGTTACTTCGCCCATATTTTTAGGTGGATCGTTTTTAATTAAGCATTTAATCACAATTTTTTAACACATAGTAGAATTTTTGGGTCTTTACTCTTCATTATTATCTTTCTTGTCCTTGAGAAATACATTATGCACTATTTATCAAGGTCTGCTGAAGTAAAGATGAACATTTTCTTGCATCATTCAAGATTACCTAAATATTTTTTTATTTTAATTTTAAGATCTTGGTCATCTTCCTCTTTAATTCATTAACATTAAAAATCCGCATCGATTTTTTCCTTCCATCCTTGACGTGAAAATTTTCTAAATCATCATTTTAAGTTGATGTAGGCTTATATGCTCATCGAACCTTTTTGTATAGTATTCTATTGACTTTATCGTACAAATCTCGGTATTTTGTAAAACGCATCAATATATATAGACATACCTCTTGAATCCTTAAGTTCTAGCGTAATGGGATATATAAGGAAAGCTTAAAGTATAAGAGCTTCTGCTGTCTCATTTTGTTTGCTCTAGTGTAGTTTTTGTACTTTTTTGTTTTGATTTTTTCGAGACATGATTGGATTGCAATGGTTTATCTTTGTCGTTACCTTGTCATAGTTTTTCTGTTTTACCGATTATCAATAAATGAAAATATTGATTCTATAATAAATAGTACAGAAGAGCAGAAATATGATAGTAGAAAAGAAGTATGTAGAACACGACAGATTGATATAGTTATCAAAATTTTCAGCTATTTTTATAGGTGTAATGATGTAAACCCCACATCAATTTGATGTTAGGAGTCGTAAGAGGCTATATTTTGTTTATAATGTGTGTTTTTATAAAAAAAAATAACTTGCGCGAATTTCCATAAGCAGAGTGTACCTAAACTCAGGGTATTCTTCGAATTTTCATCGTTGACTAGCTTTCTCAGCGTAATTATATGTAATCTTTCTTAATTTTTATTTTACATTTTTTTCCATTATCTGATTCATGAATTTTATTTTTCGGGGATATCTTTTATGATACTGTGCAATCATCTCGTCCAAAACAACTTATGAAACTGTATATTATATGCAATATATCATACAATATGGTGTGAAGAGAATTTTTTAGATCTTTTTTTGAATAAAAAGAAGCTTGATAACGTTTTCTTAAGTTTTGCTTACCCAAGAAAAAGTTATGATTTGATAGAACTAACCTCGGAATTTAATGATTACATATGAGATATTATAGAAAAGGGTTGCAAAGATGAAATCGAAAGAATTATATATAATGTGACGGCTTGATATAGCCATCTTAAATATATTTTTCTTGAAAAAGGTGATAGAAATAACTATTAATATTAAAATTATAATGCAAATGTTTTTTTTGCCATTATAATTCTTTCGGACGTATATTTAAATTCGCTCTTTTATTAATAACCTTCTTCATGCATAATCATACATATGATATACTTTTTTCTGGCCTTTTGTTATTATTTTTTGGTAAATTTTTATATATTTATAGTAAAATTTATTTTTTATAAAGCATGAGTTTTACATGTTATTAAGTATAATTCTGTTCTATTTTTTAACTTGTAAATTAGGGATAGTTTACTTGCTGTAAGAATACCTTTATCTGGATTTTTTTAAGATAAACAGGCTTTGCTCAGATCATGTTAATTACATTACTATTCATATGGTAGATTTTTTATTTTTATAAAAAAAAGATTACTGGTTTATAAAAAGCTTATATATAGTTATATTTCAATACTAATACACCTTTTATCTACTATAATTCTACAATTTTTTCTTGTACGTTGTTATTTTATGCTATTAAAAAATTTTGTGGTTTTAAAAATATAAATATTCCTCTGTGTTATCGACTGGTTTTTTTACTGCCCATACATTCTTTAAAAAATATTTTTCTTAAATTTTATCTTTTATATACAAACTTGCGCCCCGAATTTTTTTTATTTTGCAAACACACGTTTATTTTTAACGAAAAAACTGTTTTTATTTCTTCTTATGCTAAAAAAAATTTCATCCAATTTAGTGATCCTTTTGTGTTAATAATCGAAAAGCTTGAAATTTTAAAAAATAAATTATTTGAATTCTTTTTAATATTTCTGCTTATATTTTCGATTTAATTTATGATGATTTTATAAAATCCTTTTTTATTTACACCGGTATATTTTCGCATGTCTTCTATTTTACTAAATTCTGGATCTATATGTAAAGATTTATTTTTGGTAATTATTGTCTAATTAAGTGAAAATGTATGGTTTTTGAAAATAATATAAAAATCCTAATTACTTCAAAATTTTTGAAGATTTTTTTTTATAAATTCGCCTGTTTATGCTTTTAGATTTATTTTTTCATAGGCTAAGAATTCTTATGATGATCTTCTAGTAGCAAGTCTACGTTTCTAGCGCAAAAATGCATATATAATTTACAATTGTTTTTCAATATATATAAACTTATTTACAAATTTTTTGACGCTAAGATTTTTTATAATTGGTTCTTAATTCTAATATAGTTTCTAAAATTTTGGTGCGCGATTTTAACTTAATGGCAAGCATATATACTTAAAACACACAAAATCTAGCCCAATAACTTTATTTGCTTAAAATATTAAAAATATACTATATGCACCATATGTTTCCAGATCTTATTTTTAATTTCTAGAACTATGCTTATGAGACATATCTTCTGTTATATGTTTTCTTTTTAGCATTTTCTCTCGTTCTATACAGTTTTATGGCTAAGTGGATAGAAGTGATAGATTTAACAGAAGAAATTTCAATAATATGCTTACGGAACAGATAAAACTACAAGAAACTTGATTGGTATATCTCTGATAAAAACATTTAAAAGATAAAATGTCGCAACTGTAGCATTTATATGTGCATAGTTTGGCATAAATCTAAGAAGTTTTTTGTCATAATCAAATATGAGCAATAATTTCGATTCAAATATATTTAATTATTTATATTAGAAGAAATTAGATTTTTTTTGCCCTAAAATTTAATTGTCTCTATAAGATGGATATTTTAAAATTCTATGTTAGCTCATTTTCTACTGTTTGACGTTAAATTACTGTAGATTATACTTTTATTGATCACATTCTATTTAGATTCATGCACAGGCGTACGTTGTCGCTTTGATTTTTTATTAGAAATTGCATCGTGTTTTTTTTCTTGCTATATATAGTACAATTTTATTCATAAATCGAGTATAAGACTAAGCACCGATATTTTTTATCTATATGATAAATATTTTCGAAAAGAGCTTGACATCTATATTGAAATATAAATAAAACATATTTATAGATTCGTTTCATCCATTAACAACTATAGAAATGGTATATTGTTATGATTACGTTTAATTAACATCCGTTATGGCTGATTTTCTTTCTGAAAAATAAATTTAATTTTACACATTATTGCAAATTTGATAATAAATTTTGGCTTTCCAATCTCATTTGAATAGTTTCGGTGCCAAATAATCAACCGCTCATAGCACACATTTTCTAAAATAATCTATTAATTTTGTCGTGATCTATAAATATTCGAAATTTAAAAATCACGCAAAAAATATGTATTTCTAGCTTGAAATTAATTTTTTGATAGTTTAAATTATTTTTTAATATAATTGAATAGACCATAAACTTGAATTTTGCTATAAATTTGGTATCGAATCTCGTATAACTATAAATAAATCATATTTTGTAGCTCAATCTGTTAATTTCATAAATATTTGATTTTAAGGGATTATGCATTTTATCTTTATTTATATGCATCTATTGTTAAATTTTTTTTCAATACTTTTTACAGATTTTTCAAAAATAAATGCAATATTTGACCATCGCACAAATTTTTATTTTTAAATTTTATTTATAACCAAAATAATTAAGGAAAAAACTTTCTTTATCTTTACAAAATTCTTTATCATCTGATACATGATATTTTCTAAATTTTAAACCAAACTTTATTCAGCAAATATTTTGGTTTTAAATCAAATTCGCATAATTAAAAATTTATTTTAAGTACAGGTGCCTTTAAACCAGTATCTGTTGTTAGTAATTAGTTTTAGAGAGTTATATGGGAAGATTATATAAAAATATAAATCCATTATATATTATAATATTTAAATTACATAGTCTTGAGCGTTGATAATCTATTGAGGAAAGCTGTAAACGGATTTTTAAATAGAATATACTCCAAACTGTAGTCTAGGCAAAAAGGTTTTGTGCATATGAAAATGAAAGTAAAAAGAAAAAACAAGAATATAAATATAGATACTTTTTACTCTAGACTAATCATATTTTCAAACGAGCTTACTTATTTAAAAAGTTTGTAAAATACAATTGCTCATAAAATATTTAGTTCTATTTATGCGATCAAAATAGAATTATTTTCACGGAAAATTTATTAAGTAATTACAATTTTAAAATTGGAAAGATTATACGCTTAATTAAAAATTTTTACAATTTTGAACGCTTAAAAAAGACATTTCAAATGTTTAAAAATAATCGAAAGGGATATAAATAGAATTCATTTATCGGGTAAAACTACAGCAAAACGAAATATTATGATTGATACGTTAATTAAGCAAAATGAATCAAGTTTGGCTCTCTAGAATAATTAATGGCAGAATATAAGCTTACGATATATGATCGAAATTTTATTTGGAATGAATTCGTATAATTTTAAATTATTCGTATATTGTTTTTTACATATTAAAAACGTGTTATTTTTATCAATAGAAGTATTTTTTACATTTTCTGGATATTAAAAATTTTTCACTGTATAATATCAAAATGAAGAAAATTGATCGGGCATTAATCAAATTTTAAAATCAAAAATCAATAAAAAATCAGTCAATATAAAAAAAAAATCATAATCTTATATATTGTGATTTGCATAATATTAAAAAACTTCAGAATCAAATTTCATAAAAAATTATATGTTATTATTTTTATTTCTATTTACATACTCTATGCCAAATTACAGAAAATTGAGGACAATTGATGAATCCTTCATGAAAGAATGGAAAGAAGATATCTTCAAAGTTATTTCAGATTTACATGACGCACAAATTAACGGAGCTTACAAAAATAAAGACAAGATTCTCTTATCAATAAAATATCCTATAGATAAATTATCTGGCGTTACTTACTCTGACATCAACCATGCCTTTATAGAACTACACGATAAAAAATTATACGCTTCATCCTTTTCCACAAATTGTATGTTATCCACAGAAAAAAATTCTAGAATTATGGATATATTGGATTCCTTTCTATCTTATACTGGGTGCATTGATGAGAAATCGGAATTTTACGAATTGAAAAATGTAATCCAAAACCGTTTTGATACTAATAATCCAGATTATTTAGTACTTTTTTCGACTATTTTTAAGAAAATTTTATCAAAAGAAGATTATGAGAATTTTATTCCTAAAATTTTCGAAAGTTGCTGTTCACCAGAAAAAGAATAAGAGTTCTTAATAATTTTGTATTCTTTCGAGATGATTTTTTGGATGATTTTTCATTTGCATTTATTTACAGGATCGTAAGCGGCTTAATATTTGCAGAAAATAAAAAGGTAGAAGAAAGAATTGACAAATTTATTTCGAATTATTTTGATAAACTCGAGTCTAAATTAAAGAAATGTAGAACGAATTGTCGAATCAATACTTGATTATCTGATGAAAAAATAGGCTGTATGTATAAAGCATTGGAAACGTGTAAACTTGCACACTCTTCAAACAAAATTGAGAATACTATTTATAGCAAAAATGAGATATAGATCCAAGAAAATTATTTGCGGATAAAATATTTCTGGATGTTTTAAAGCCGAATTATAACGAAATAGAAATTGAAAACTATGGATATTTATTTTTTTATATCAAATCTAAAACTTTAGATGGCAACAAAGGTTTACTGAGCTCTTTAGAAAATTTATTTAATAAATATGATTCCACAGAAGATTGTAGCATCGAAATATTTCATATTCATGAATTTGATATCAAAAACGCTCAGCAAGTCGATATTATACATGAAGAAATAAAAAATTCCATGATTACACATACAACTAAATAGATCCTAACCCAAATGAAAGTTCAGCCTGAACATATTGAACACAATTCGTATTTTTATTCTAGTATATTAAGTGTGAAAAATCTTAATACGGTTAACCCATATTTTAATGATTATGTGAATGTCGAATTTGAGCTTAAATTAACCAATAAGGTATTTTTAGCAAAAATCGTAATCGTACATTGACGTTTCATTTTTGTGAATAAACTGGGAAGTACAATTTGAAAGAATATACTTCATATTATGATCCTTCAAATACTAGAAAGATTTTTCCATATAATATAAAATCGCTCATATCATTTAAAAATAATTTTTGTTATTTTTTAAAAAATATGGACTCAATGATTAATATCAAGAAATATGATTTTTGTTTAGATTTCAGCCACAATTACCTAAAATATATAAAAGAAAAATACGTATTATATTTCATAAAAAATTTTCTTCGATGTGAAACTAACCTAGTAATTCAGAAGATAACAAATATCATGTGCAACTTTTCCAGTTTTTTATAGACAAGGGCTATAAAGAAGTTATTTTGTCGCTCATTGAATTCCATCCACATTATAGCTGTTTTTCAAGGTGTATGGAAAAGAGTTTTGGTAAATATATTGAGATAGACATGATGAATTACATAGAAATTGAAGTTTATCAAAAAATAAAGTCAAATCTTTTACGTAAATTTCTAAATAATATTGGAGAAGTGGAAATTCAAGGCCAAATTACAATAAAAGCATATAATAAGAATAATAACAAAGAAGAATACACTTTTTACTTTGAGCATAAAAGCAACCAGAAATATAGTAAGTATAAAAAAGAATTACTTAATTTGATAAATACGCATTTCGAGACTAAGATAACAATAAAATCAGGGAACGAAGCGACTTTAAGCGCGTGTAATAAACTTGGTTTTCGATACTTCTTAAATTTGTTGAATGATGTAGATATTATAAATAGCATATTTTCCGTAAAAATAAATCGTGGTTACGATCCGATTTTTCGAATTTCAATGTTTTTAGAAAAGGTTATTTTACTATTGCGCCAAGAAGTATCAGAATTTTACCATAATAATTCTTCACAATGCCAAACAAACATCGGAGATAAAGCTTATTTGTATTTTTATACATACTATACCTATGCTAAATCACGTATATCCATAGAAAAAATGAAACATAAATTTTTTTTAGAACAAATAAAATTATACTAAAAATCTGATACAGCAAGCTTAAGAAAAATAAATGCAAGTCTATTATACAAAGACGAATATATTGAGACTAAACTAGTTCCATCACAAATTGCGGATATTTATAGGCGTACGAAATTTCTAGATGGTTTTTTTGAATTTTTAACAGATTTGTCAAATGATTTTTTGCAGGAATTATACAAAACAGTGATAGTTTTTCCGCATCATCATGATAGAAATGGAGAAGATGTAATTTTTTCTTGTGAAATAAGATCAAATAAAAACAAAATAAATATGTCGATAATTGATATAAAACGATATATAGAGGAATCAAACATTTTTAAATGTAATATTGGCTATATTCAACAAGAACCCGATAATAAAAGTTCCTCTCTATCTACAGCTCAAGATAGCTAGGAAATGTAGAATAAAGTTTGAAATGCATATATAATTTTAATAACATACGTAAATCATGTGCTCATTTAAAAAACCTTTTGTTTGTTTTGTTAAAAATGATGTTAAAAGAGAATCAACGTTTTTATAATACTTTATTGAATGAGTTATAAAATATACAGCTATTAGAAATTAAAATATATTATTAAACTTCTTCATAAAATCACGATTTCACATTTGTAAAATTAATTTTGTAATATTATTGGAACCTTTCTAAATAACATTAGAAGTTAGTAAATAAGATTTTGAATAAATCAAAGTGTTGGGCAAACTTCTATATAATAAACAAATTCCATATACAGATTAAATAGTTAAATCAAATATCATTTATATATTTTACGATTTATTATAGGTTATAAAGAAAATTAAATTAATCGATATAGAACTGTACAAAACTAGTGTTTTATTTCTTATAAAAACAAAAAATACAACTTAACTTATAAAGTTAATATGCTGGAACGTATGTAAACAAATAAATCAGCGCATAAAGAGATACATCGTAAAACAGAAATGAAATATTATTTCATGATTAAGAATAATCTTTTTTTACGATTTTCTGTATACCAGAAAAGACATAGATTAAGAAAAAGGTTTACATAAAGTTATCGTTTTTCTAATTCTAATTACTATATAAATGCTATATAAACTTTTTTTAGGCATAAATATAGTAAATTTTAGCATAAATGGTATGGTTTTGTGTCGTATCTACTTTAGCTGACAATATTTTATCATTTTATGAAAATAATTGTGTTTTTTTGATATCTACTATATAAATTTTCGCAACACAAAAATACCTATAAATTGCAAAGATGACAAACATTACCTGTTCAAAATATTCCTTCGTTAATTTGTTTCTAGGTAAACATTTTTTCATACAATAATATTGTTAAAATGTATATGCTAGAGCTGACGTTTTATCTACTTTTTTACTCATTCCCATCTATTCTAGATAACATGTTTGTTTTAAGCACATATGTGTTTATTTATGCATATTTTATAGCAAAAAACATGATTTTAGATGCCTATAGGCAACATAGCAGAATTTAATGTGGAATTTATATTATAAAGGCGTCAGTTCATATTATAATCGTAAAACATACGTTAAATTTTGGTTTACCACAATTATTATAAAAGAGTTTATGTTTAAAGTCGTTAGTTCAAACTTCATCAATACTTTATACCATCTTTATATATAACATATCCATATCTGTATCTTTTCTTCCTTGTACAAAAACAGTTATGTAGTCTTTACAAATACACTGGTTATATAAATGCCTTAAATTGATAGATATCACAGGTTATTTTCTTCAATCCTTGTAGAATTTGTAACCCGCCCCCATTCCATGTTATTAAAATACCATATTTCTCGCTATAATTTATTGATCAAAAAATTTACATTTATATGAAAAACATCATATATATTTTTCACTTTCTTCTAAATTTATGTTATAGATGCTATCGACATTACTTATATCGTTGTTATCCATATTATTCTTGTCAGAAATATAGCATCTGTATATTTTTTTTGTCTACGATGTATGTTGGCTACAATGTTTTGCATTTTATTTCGGTAAGTAATTTTTCAATATTTCTTGCTCTGATTGTCTATAGATTTTCTTAGTTGCTTTAAGTTTAATTTATTGATTTATTAACACATTTTTATATATCACCTATGTTTTGTTGTTTGAGGTAATTTAAACAATAAAAACTTTAATGAATTATAATTTTTTATTTATGGGTTGTTTTTCTTTTTAGCGATTTTATCTATTGAGACATAACAAGCCAATTAAAAATATCCCTCAACTCTTTGATACATCTTTTGATTGTTCCCCGATCATTCTTCATAAACTGCGCTTCTTCTCTCAAATGAGATGAGTTCAAGTGTCTTGAGGTGTTTGAGGGCTAGCATGTATGCTCTTACTTTTATAGGATTTTTAACACATTAACATGCTTTTATGTATTTTGTAACCACCCCATCCCAAGTCATTAGATATGGTATTATTCTTGTTTTATATTTGTAAATTAGACCATATTCATTCGCCAAGATGAATATATTATAAAATCATTTTTATAAATAACGTTGCTAATGTCTTATTCTGTTTAGCTATTTTTTTTCGTTTCAATGTATGAAAATATATCTTAATGAGTGTTCTTGTTATTTAAATTATAATAGTTTGTTTTTAATCAAATTTTTATAGTCCGAAAATCCAGAGATTTTTAATAATATAAAATAAATTTTTGATTTCATATTTTTTTATCCGGAATTTTTTTTTATATCAAAAATAATCTATAAAGAGACTTTTTTTTAGAATTTTATCCGGATATTATGCTTCAAGTCTCTAATTTTTTATGTTTTGTTTCTATTTAGCACATTGTTATGATAATTTGCTTTTTTGACATTTATTATTGTATTAGAATATGTGTATTTGCTTAAGATATAAATTTAAATAACTTTTTTAAATTATTATGAAACCTTGGGATTGAGAAAACCCTTGAATTAATAGGTCTCGAAAGGAGTAGGGGTATTGAAGAAGACTTTGGAGAAGAGAAGATAGCCGAAAGTATAAATACGCCGTGCGTACAGAGAATCAAGCAAGCTGTGCCTGAGAACAAAAACTAAAATTACGACTATAAATATGGCCCATAAATAAAAAATTAATATATTATGTAAACATAATGTTATTCACTATCTTACCGTTCAGTATTTTCATCAAATTTTAGTATGTTATATATCGTTTTATTCCTCTACAAAACAGAAAAAAAAACTTTAAAATCTTTTTTATTTCATAATCGGATAAAAATTATTTGTAGCTGAAAAAATCAGAATCGACATACAAACTTATATTTCTTTCTTGATTTATGTCTTTTTCTACTTATAAGTAGATATTTTTTACTTTTATTAAATAAGTCTTATAAATTAAGATTATATAGCATAATAATGTTGAATAGTGATTTTCGGCTGGATTTAAAATATCCTTTATAAATTATTATTTATGAAATATTTTTTAATTGAATATATAATCCTAGCACTAAATTTTGTGAACTTCATAAAATAAATGGTTTATAAGTTATGACTCACTACAAGAATGCTTACATAACAGATCTTAGTTTTATGTGCATCTTTCTTGGTTTAAATTTATAGAACAAAATTTAAATTATCTTTAAATGCCTTGTGCATTTTGATTTATGCACGTTTACATTTTGAAGTGCAAGCAGTGAAAGCCTTACATATTGAATTAGTAAGCACAATAAGTGAAAATATTTAATTTGAAAAATCAAATCCGAAAGTAATTTTACTTTTTTCACTTATTATTTATTTACTATTTTGCAATCATTATCATTAAAAGGTTGTTTTTGAACATAATGAATGTCATTAAAGCATTCAAATGACATTTTATATTTGAGCCGTTTTATATTCTTCTAACTATCAAATTAGTATATTTGGATTTATTCTTTATTAATAATATAAAAATTACTTATTTGTGGATTCTACGAAAATATACGATTTTGTTGAATTATAGTCAAAAATATATTATATTAATCGACATAAAATTTTTACCATGAACTATATATTGTGTTTAAATCTTAATTCATTCCATATATTTAGTTCTAAAAATTTTGGGTATTTTTTTTACAGTATTTATATCCGACTATGTCTGTGATATTATTTAATCTGTTATAGCCACGGTTAGCTAATTAAGTGATTTAAATTTTTAATTATATTCGTATTTGGAATATTCAAGAGCATAAATACGCAGATATGCCAAAAGTTATTGCATTCTATTATTTTTTGTCCAATTTATTATATGCGTAATTTTCATAGTTTCGAAAATTATAATTTACGAATTATACTTCGCACATCTATAAGGTCTCCATGACGGTATAATTTGTAGAAAATCGAATACAAATGACAGTGCAAGATTGTGATATTTGTCACAATGTATATTATTCAAAATTATATCAAAAATTGAATTCATTATTTTTATGGATGATCAATTAACTCAACGAAGGACTATCTCTTCTTTATAAATTATTGACCATTTCTTAATGTTTTTTAACGCTGTGGATAGCGAATAGTAATCCCTATTTCAATTATAAATTTCTTATTTTTTGATATCTAAAAAATAAATCATTATTCTAAACTCTAAAAACATCTAATAAAGATTTCTACTAAGAAATTATAAAATCTTTTCAAAATATCTAAAATTTATGTTTTGCTAAAGATATATTATGGTGAATTTCTGATAAAAACTAAATGGAGAAATCAAAATCTTTATATTTATAATTTTCTAAAGCTCATCGGAATCGTATTTTAAGAACCTAATTAACCAGCTTTAAACGTATTTCATTCGATCATAACTCTGGCTAAGATATAATTTCTTCATTTTATATAAATTATTACAAATGTAATTAATCAATTTAAAAAAATGTCAATTTAATTTATTATTAGATAACCACATAATATATGCGAGACCTGTTATGCATCATTATCGCTTAAAAAATAAGCTTGGAATTAAAGCCAAATAAATACTAATTTTTGGAATATCAATCAACAGATTGAAAATAATGCACGAATAGAATTTTAAATGACAAAATGTGTAATTGTAAGTATAGAAAAAGTACAATTATGAAATTGATATAAATGAAGGTTTTAAATAATGATTTATCATGTTCATTATTGAATTTACATAAATTTACCAATATATAAATAAAAATCTATTTTATACAAATTGATCGTAAGTTATTCTGTTAATTATTAAACTTTTATTTATAGAAAGAAAAGCATAAATGTTACTTTGCAAATAGAATAAAGATATACACTAATCTTGAAACTTAAATATACAATTTTTGAAAATTTGATGTTAATCACGATAATAATATCGATTGACAGACTATTTACTTTGATTTAGTTCGTGTTAATATATATTAGCATATTTTTTGTCTGAAATTGTTTTTTTTTGTGAAGTTGTCAATAGTTTCAAATACTTAATTCTTACAGTAAATATGGCAATATAAACACTGATCAAGGCATTCGATCTTCTCTTTATATATAAATAAAAAACAAGGCAACAAATATGTTAAAAATAATTTGCGTGGAAATTTTTATGTAAAAATTATATTTTGCTTGTTTTTATGATAATAAGAAAGCTATTCTATCCTATTTACTTGATAGACTTTATTTATATTTAATTATCAAAAAAGTATAATAACATTTATTTCTAATGCATTTATGGTTTAAGTATACATATAAAATGTTTAATACCCTATTTGAAGCATACATGCAAGCTCTCACACTCCGCAAGACACTTGAACTCATCTCATTTGAGAGAAGAAGAGCAGTTGCTGAAGATAGATCAGAGGAAGGTGTCAAAAGATGCATCAAGGAGTTTTGCAATATTCCCAACACGCTGAACACGTCTAAATAGATAAATCGATATAATAAAATTAACCCATAAATAAATAATAGTAATACCCTATTTTATAGTTTTATCTCTAAATAAATATTCTGCTGGCTAAAAAAGAATGAATTTTTAATTATATTTTCTGTTTCATTTTTCTTCATATGGTCATAAGCTTGAATTTGAGGATAATTATTAGAATAAAATATGACATAAACCGTTTCTAAAATGATTGATATTATTTATATGTATAAATTCGGGAATGGATATCTACAAAACCACTTGAAATTTCGCGAACTCCAATATAAATCTAAAATTTAAACTTTAACTTATTATTTTAAATCGAAAAAATAAAATTTGTATTCTCTAAATACTTGTTGCATTTTTCTCCTTACCAGATTATGCATACTCCTTTATAAATATGGAAATTCTTCTATACTGCATTGCTATTGGTTGGATTTGCTTCAGAAAGCGTAGAAATTCAATTATAAAACTTATCTATATTTTTAATATATTTATCCTTGTTATAGCAGGATGCTTATTTCAATCATGATATCCGACTACCATTATTGTTTGAAATGATTCGTCTATGATGAATAGTACCATTATCTGTTTCTGCTCATTTGATTGCATACTCACCACTACCTTGCTTATTATGTCAGATTCAACACTTTCATTTCGTAATTAACTTTCTATTAAATCAATAGAAAATTTTGTCAAATAATATTCCTAGCGTTGTTGTCGTGTGTAAATATATTTTCTCAATTTTTTAAAAAGGTATTGTATATTTGATGTATTGGCTAGAATATAAAAAATTATAAACACATCAAAATTATATTTATTTTAAAATTTTGGCAAATAATAGTTAAAAGGGTTTACCTGTTCTTTTAATAATTTAAATGCGGCAAGCACTATTATACTTTATATGACAAACATTTGATATCAAAAATGCATTGTTTTCTTAATTTTAGGGCTATGACAGTAATTTCGATAATTAATATTTCTGCTAACTAATTAGATGTTTATTATAATAAATATCTAGCGACTTAATAATGATAGATGCTATGTTATATTTCACATGTTACCGTTTGATATTTTTTATCTATATGACTTAGAACTCTTTTTGATTTTATAGATAAAATCTTGTATAATATGAAGAAAGATTAATATCACGAAGGCATATAAGAATTAAAAAAAAATCAATTTCGCTTTTTTTAAACAAGAATCTATATTAGATCATTCCTTTTTTTTGAAAACATACAATCATCTAATTTTTCTTCTCGCTTTATAGGCGTTTTTCAAATGCTAATCTTTCATATATATATAAAGATGTATCTATAAAATATATTAAAATTGTTTGAGTATTTATTATATATAAAAAAGTAAAAAATAAACTTTTGTTTTCTATTGTCTCGACTTAGTGGAATGTATGAAAAAATATTCAATTATTTATTATGCTCAAAAGCAACTTTTATCAAACTTTATAATCAACTTACTTTTATTAATTGTTTATTAAAGCATATTTGATATCTTTGAATATGTCTAGTATATTTTGGACCAAAAAATATCACATTTTTTTTACTTCTTGTTTGAAAAAAATACTGTTAGCAAATTATCATAATTGAAAATATATTTATAAAGATTCTAATGTAAATACTATATAATATAAAACAACAAGAACATGTAATCTTTTTCAAACAATTTATTTTGGCATAATCTGTATTAAATTATATTAACTACGAAAAAAGAAAAAAATTATTAGTTTGGTTTTTGTATTATTCTTTAATATAAGTATACTAAACTACTAATAAGCTAAACATTTTTGAAGTTATATGCGAAAAAAAATTGAATATTATTTATTATAAATGACTTTGCTAAGATTTCAAATGATCGGTTTTATTCGTTTTGCATAGATTTTAAATGAAATCTATCGCCTAGTGCTAGATGTTACTAAAAAATCGGAAATCAATCTAACAAACACAAAAAATTTAGATCACTAAAAAAATTGATATTAACAACTAAATTTAGTTCTTAAAAAAAAATGGCGCTGCATTTGTATATGCATCTTAAATTATTTATTTTTCCTTTTAATATAGCTGTTTTTTATAACCATACATGTATATCAAAAAAACCAATGTTACAATAATTAAAGCACAATTTTTCATAAATCCGCCAATATAATGTGTAAAAAAATTAATATAAAATGAATGCTTTTTTTCTTAATTTAAGAGCATTCATGTATTAACACATCGATGTGCACACTAAAAAAATATAATATTTAAAATGATCTCAAATCAGAATATAAAATTACAATATTTGATTCTATGATAGTATATTTTTTTATCTATATTAACTGGATCAGTTGTTAAATAATTTAGGAAACAAATTCATGATTCAAGGTAGTTAATATATGTCAATTCTATTGACTATTTTATTTTTTTAAGGTGGAAATGCACATTCGTATTGACATATAAACATAAAAAAAGGTTTGAAACTAATTAAAAAACATATAATTCGCTCAAACAGTATCAAAAATTTATTACTACCCAAGTTTCATTCGGTATAAATAATCATTTGCAAATATAAGAGCAAATCAAGTTATATTTTGATAATCAAAAAAAAAGAGTATTCTAAGTTCAAACAATATTTACTTTATGTTTGTGTAATAATCACACTTATAAATATTTAAATAAAAGTTACAAAATTACGAAATATGGATTAAAGAATGAAAATAAATACGGATGTCTTTCACAATTTTATACGAATAAAAGAAAATTTATTGAATAATAATATTATAAGCTTTAATTAGTCGTGATTAAACCAGATTTGATATCTATTTCCATTTATACAAAACATAAATATGATATAGATATTCTAATGCTTATAACTTATAATATAAGTCTTCTATAAAAAAAAATTTGATGTATCTTTAGCAGTGATATATAATTAAAAGTATTGATAAGTTTTACAACCAGAATTCTTTTACAAAATCTATTTGACAAAATATAAAAGTCAAACATAATGAAAACCCATTAAGTAAATTTATCTTAAATATAATCAAAATTTAGAAAATACGGTATATGATTGTGCTTACTTGTAAAATAAAAATATCAACGTTATCTGTTCATCTCTATAATTTTCTGATCTGATAAAATTAATGCTTAGAAAAAGAAAAACTGTATGATATATTCCAAGAATGTAAACTCAATATAAAATGTTTATTACGTTTAAAATTTATTCGTTAATTTTCCTTTAAATATTTATTTTTTTATATTAAAATTACATTTATAAACTATATATAATGTTTTTGATAATAGTCATAATTTTATATAAACTGTTAGGATTTAGTACATTGTAATGTATAATTATATTTGTGGCAATTTTATAGTTATTGTCTATGTATAGGATATAGTGGTAACAGAATAAATCAGAAAAAAAAGAGCTCGAAATAAAAATACAAATAGAGACATGTAACAAAATATCTGCATGAAGTCATAGCATGGAATCGTATTTTATTTTAGAAAAGATATCCATAAAAGCATACATCCAAATTTACCCTTTATCAGCACACGGGAAATCGTTTACGTTTTTTATATAGAAGAAACCTATATTTACAATTCCAAAGATACCTATAAATATTTAAACGGTGTTTAAAAAATGATCTAGACAAAAAAAAAGTTGCGAGGGTGATATTTAAAAAACTAGACGGGTTATTGGGCCACCTATATTCTATATATAATTACAAAATATGAAAATCCCGATCAAAATTTTTAAAAGTGCAAACATTTTTAAAAAAAATTAAATATATAAACTTAAATGTTATTTAATGAAATGGGATGAAGTATTTGAAAAATTCCATAAAAATATGTTAAGATGTTAATAATCCCAGACGAATTAGAAGCATGCATGTAAGCTTTTACACTAGGCAAGACACTTGAACTCGTCTCGTTTGAGAGAAGAAGAGCAGTACATAAAGATAGATCAGGGGAGGTGTCAAAAGATGCATCAAGGTGTTGTGCAATATTTCAAATGAGCTGACCATGCTATAATAGATAAAATTGATAAAAAGAAACTTGACCGATAAGTAAAAAATTATCTCCAATACACTCTAAAAATGGGTGTTTAAAAATGCACGAAATGTATAATAGTTTGGAATTTTTATAATATACCAAAATAATTCAATATATGTATGGAAAGAAACTTTATATACACCATTTAAAATATGATAAATAAAACGCAAGCTTTATATTATTAAATTAAAAGTTTTTTGAAATTCGTTTATCTTTAAAAATCAATAAATACAAATTTATAAAAAAAATCGCTGAAACACTATGTAAGCTCTATTTATTACTTTTACATATAATTTTAAGCACGAATGGCAATATTTGACAGATAAATTCGACTTTAAATACGTGTAACTAAATTATTTTACGCGCTTAAATTTAGTTCATTTTTTAGATTGTATCTTTTAAAATTTATTGTTCATTTTTTTATAAACATTAATTTAATAAGGAACTAGTAATAATTGTAGAACTAATGTTTTTTGAAACCGACTGTAATTATGCAAACATACAATTAAATAATAATTTTTTTACGTACTTTGCATAATATTAACATACTCATCCAATATAAGCATGTTATCACAATCATTTTTATTTTAAAAATCTAGAAAAAAAACTATAAAGTGGAGATATGTTATGATATTATATTTACATATAAAATTATAAGTAATAAATATTCTGTTTATTTTGGTCTTTTAAAATGTTCAGCTTTACCTAGATTTTAAAAATAAATTTGTTGCTTAAATAATATTGTATCGGTTTGCATACATATCAAACATGATTTTAGAGAAAATTTGTTTACTTTTATTTCAAAGGTATGAATTTTGTCATAATAAATCATAAAAACAAAAGAAAATGTTTACATTTGCGTACGACTGCACATAAAAAGAATATGCAGGTGAAAAGATTGTCCGCGTAGCATTTTAGTTATTTAATTACCAAAAAATATATTTCATAAGCTCTCGTGAATTTACATTTAGTGCCATGAAGTAATATATAAATTGTGATAAAATGATGTATTGTGATAATTTGACATGTCAATCAGACCATCGTCTAGAAAAAAAGCATCGTAAAATATGTATATATTTACATACATTGCTTTATCAAAATGAATCAAAATATTATAGGACTATAAAAAGTATATATATATGATGAAAAACGATATCAAAAAAAAAATGTAATCTCACCGGTATTTTCCGTATCCCTTGTGCATAGAGGATTTAAACCTAAGATTATTTTAATTTAACATCTAGATCGAATACATATTCCAATTAAAAATCGACATATAAATATCTATATGCGTCATAAATTTGGTATCATAAATCAAGTTGAACGTATCTGATAATTCCTTGTCATAAAAGATTCTAGTATTGCTTACTTGAAATTCAGTTCCTAAAAAAAAGTTTTTATATAGAATTCGTGAAAAAATAAAACTAAGATCGGTTTCATGATATATCTATGTATGCAATTTAAACAGTAGATTATCGAAAAATTATTTTTCATAGATATATATTTCGTATTAATAGTAAAGCATTATGTCACTTAAGCATAAAAGACCTAGGCTTCAATAGTAAAGCAGCATATAATGTGCACTTGAATAAACATACAGAAAGACAAAAACACATAAAAAAAATAAAAAGCTATGTGAAGTGTTATCATGCGAGAAATCTATAATGCGAATATTAATTCGAAAACAAGAATTTATTATAAAAAATACTTATATTTCCAATAAAAAACATTGCTTTTTTTATTTAAATTTAATAATCAGTAAAACATGCTAGAATCAAGAACGGAAATACATGTATTTAATTTGAACCGTACTAAAAGAAGCTCTTTCTTTATTTTCTGTGTTACTGAGAATAATCCATTCTATTGTCTCTGAAATTATTGATATATGCTAGAGCAAATAATATAGCTATATACACAGAAAAAAATTTATATTTTCAAATAAAATATTTTTTGTAGTAGAACTAAAGATAAAATTAGTCCCTTTTCTTTAATAGGTTATGGAAAATTTATAAATGATAAGTTTTTTACAAATAAATTAAAATAGGTATGTATTACCGCAATGATTTCTGTAATGTATGTGTTATATAAAATATTTTAGATAATATACAGAAGTTCTTATTCTATAATCATTTAAAAATTCGAAAGTAAATTATTTCAGTTTTAATCTAAAAGGAAACAAACGCAAAACTAAGCAATATTCGGTATGTAAAGAATAGATTTTTACAAAATATCGTAACACATACAGCATTCACTTGCTGTCTATGGGTAATTATATCATGCTTAGGCACTAAATGGAAAGTTTCATATGAGTCAAATTATTTATTAAAAATAAAAACCTAAAAAATTCAATCATAACTATCCAAGGCTATGAGATATCCGGTATCATTTTGAAATAAGTTTTTATGGATATAAATATAG
Organism: Rhyacophila brunnea; assembly: GCF_057557595.1. NCBI lineage: Eukaryota > Metazoa > Arthropoda > Insecta > Trichoptera > Rhyacophilidae > Rhyacophila > Rhyacophila brunnea. The sequence continues at coordinate 538,837 of NW_028233335.1, forward strand.
AAACTGCTTTTTTGAAATCATATTTACATGCTTGATTTCTCTTTATCGTTCATATTGATCTGTTTAATTGCTTTCGATGGCATAATATACATAAAATAGTAACAAAAATCATCATGAGCATTAAGAAAAATACATATTATGCATGAAATGAAATCAGTCATAGTAAAACAATATTAGCACCAAAGAAATTAGTATTTTTAAAAAATTATAATAAAATAAAAATACAGTTTCATCAATATGTAGTTTAAAATTTGATTCTTTCTTATATTTTTATTAAATATTATATCTTATTTAATATAAATCAGTAAATATTCCGCATCTGCATAATATTTAAAAATCTTTGAGATATTCCATTATAGATCCACTATGGAGTAAAATATTAAACATTTAAAGATTATTGTACTAAATTATCTTAATATGTACTACAATATAGCACACATTGCCATAATTTATTGTGTTTTAACATCTAAAATGTATTTTACCATAAGAATATTTCACTGTAAAATTATATTATATTTTGTTGAATCTAATAATTAGTTTTTTATCCTTTTATTTCCTGATTATTATTTTTTAAATTATTAATATACGTAGTTTGTGTTAAAGCCTAATTTTTTTTGAACCTGTAATATTCATTCTATAAATCCATATTTTTAAACATATTGAGAAGCGTAAAATAACACGTAAACCTCACACCTTTATCTTCATTTTATTTCTTATTATGCAATGAATTATTATTAAATCTTGAATTATTAAAAAAACAATAAACGGTCATTAAAATTATAAATTTTTTGGTATAATACATAAAACTAGAAATAATAAAACTTGTGATGATCTTCGCACCAAACCATTCTAAATAGTTGCAAATAGCTGTAAATCATCAACATATTTGAAACCATAAATGCGTGCTTTTATTCATATTAAAAATATATTTATAGGCGCTTGATCTAAACTTTATTTTCTTTATGCTAGATGCTAATATTTTGGATTCTAAATATATCAAACCCAGTTCCATTTGAATTTAATATTTCATCATTTCTGATTGAACATATTTTTTTATTTGCATAAATGTAAATTTTATTTCTATTTATTGTGTTTATATATTTTAATTTTTGCAAGTATACCGATCTCAGCAATCTTACATTTTTTAATATCTCATGATGGGATAAAATGAAAAAAATTTTAAATTACTATTGACGGCAAATATAATTTTTTTTATATCAGATAGCAACTATTAGATTCACTGTCTAATAAAAACTAAAATCAATAATTACTTTTTAAATGTGAAATCCAAACATCATTTTTTATAATCAGTTTATATTTATTTCATTGTTATTTATAGATACACTTTAAGAATACTGCAATTGATGATGAATTATGTAATCTGGTGCATAAAGATTAAAATAAAGAAATTTTTATTTATTATTCATGTTATAACGATTTAAAAGAACACAAATAAAGAAGAAACATAATATAAATATTTTTTATTTGACAATATTTTGAGCAATTATTTTATATGCAGTCTCTTTGGTTTTCTTATTTTTGTAATGTGATTGAATATTTGATTTTTATATCATCAAATTTGATTTTTAGCTTTTTATCTTTGTAAAAGCCGAACTTTAGATTACTATATAGAACAGATTTTACCTAATATTCTATTCACCTCATCATGTTTACAATTTTTCCAGATACATCTTCTTCCCTTAGAACTGATTGGTCAAAATCCATTCCTCAAACATATTGTTTGTGCGTGAGCTAATGCTTCACTTGACATTTAGTAATTTAATAAATTTAAATATATAAAATTGAACATCAAACTTAAAAATGTTAATCATTTACATCTTTTGATATATAAAGGCGACAATTAAACTAGATTTAATCTTAAGTATAACTTTGTAAGTTTTATATGTGATATAACAGGGGAACCATGAAAATATTCACATTTGCGACTGGCTGTGCCTATACTACTAAAAAGAATATCATGCATTGATACGTTATGAAGTATGAATTTACAGATAAAAATAGCTGGATTTGTACGCATAAAATTGATAATAACGCAAGAAGTTAAAACCCAGAAACACTAGTTTTATTAAAAAACTTAAATATACATGTATATGTGTTTAAACTCAAGTTAAATGGTGTAGAGCATATGTTCTTGGAAAAAAATAGCATGGTCGAAAAATTGACTATAGATCCACCTGTAGTTCTACATGTTTCAAAAAGTAAACTATATGATAAGCTGGATTATCTTTTAAAAACATTATATTTATGACTATATCACCTTGAAGAAATTAAATTTGAATATGTTAGATAAAATAAAAATGTAAATGAACGTAAACACGAGTTAAAACAAATAAAAGGTAATAAGTATTATTATAAATAATTGGATGGAATAAAACAGTGATGAATAGTTTTTAAAAAATGTTTGTACTTTAGACTCTCTATTTAGAAAGATCACACGAAGCATATTGTACTGATAGATTTTTCTGCTATTTTATTTATAAATATAGCTGTAATTTTAGTTTCAATATGCCTAAAAGTATCTTCTATGGTTGTTCCGATCTTTCCAGTTAAGTCTATTCTATATAGATTAATACCTCAAATGCTAAATTAAAAATTCTTGATTGAAGTAAGGAATACAGATTAAGATGTATATATAAACCACAAATTCAGATGTGATAAAAAAATATACTTCATATATATAAACTATCTGGTATTGTTTTTATGGTGGAATAAACGGGTATTGGCTAAAATTCCTTCGTTTCCCCGCTAGCCATCAAATATTAACTCTTAACGTGCTTGAAGCAATCCTCGCAAGTATTATTATATGTAAACTTCAATAGGTAAAAAGACTTATGATTAATCAAATATATTGAAGCGTTCTAATGTGGTGTACGTGATTTCTATTGAACCCGCTTTATGTGAATATTAATAAAATAGGAGATATCAAATTAGAGGGATACTAAAAATATATTAAAAGTGACAAAGTATTTTTAGAGGAGTACATAGGTTAGAATACAAAGACTTAATAGAAGCTAGTTAAATGGAGTAAATTATTTACAATATAAGTATAGTATACATACTTTATTACTTATATGCAAACTTTCTTTAATAATTAATTCATTTTTTAGATTATAGTCGCAAATTTTAAATAAAATGCAAATTCATTACAAAAAGGTTCTAAGAACGATAATTTTGGCCTCAAAACAAGTTAGTGTTTATACAGAGACCATCCTTCATATCGGCTGGACGATTCCTAACTATCATAAAGCAGTCAGAACCAAGAAAAAAGTTATAGAATATCCACATCAGCAAAGCCAACACCACCATTTTTATAATGAATTTAAATAGAAAAACCATAGTTTTAAAAAAAATTTTGAAAGAATTGTATACAACTCAAATATGTATAGAAATTGTCATATTTTTGAATATATTCATACGATGTTCTAGAGACGTGATTTTTTAGATATATAACGAAAAACAAAAAATGAAAAAACTTTGAAGTGTTATTTACGAAAGTTTATGTTTTCTAAATTTCTAATTTGAGGTCAATAGAAGACACTTTAAGAATAATTAAAAAGAAATTTGAACAACAAAAATCCTTTGTAAATATAATTTATAAATTATTGCCAAAAATGAAATTAAAACCCCAATAAAATAGAGATGATATATAAGAAAGCCGCAATATTTACATAAGAAAAAATATCTATATTTTAAACGTTTCAATTTGTTTTTAGAGCACCGGATTTCAGAAATATAAAATCCTATATAAATAAAATCACCAATTTCTACATGTAAGATATAATTTGAAGTTTATGGATCAAAAATACTAGAAATCATACTGGTTTATATTCTAAAAGCATATCTTATTCAAAAAACGCTAGTAGCAGTAACTAAGATGTTTTAATAAATTAGTGTGAAAAACAAATCGTGAAAACTAAACGAGAACAAAAAAATAAAACAACAAACAATAAACGAAAAAACAATTTTAGATAATTTAAAAAATATATAAAGTAAATGTATGTAAAAAAGGTTTTCAGACAAAGCAATTAATTGATTCAATTACCAGGAAATTTGATTTTTTGTTTAAAAGTCAGATCATATATGAATAGGTGATACCTTTATATGTTTCAGAATTAAAATATAAACAGATATTTTAAATTACATATCAACATACTTTACAAGAAAATTATTGCAGGTTACAATCTTAGTATATTTGATTTCACTAATATTTCCATATGTGTTTTGATACACTAGGTAAAACTAAATCTTAAACCTAAGCAGAATATATCTAATTAGAAACCTTTTATTGAGAATAATTATGTTCATAATTATTTACTTGTTCAATATATTTACAAAGCAAAATATATGAGAAATATTAATCTTTGAAGAAGCTGCAAGTTACCTGAAACAGTGGATTAGAATAAAACTTTTCAACAGGCACAAACAATTATATAAACTGTATTTAACATGCATATTATAGCCTTATAGAATATTTTTAAATGCTCAAATACATAAAAATATTTCAAATAGGTTTAACACCCAGCAGCGAATATCAAAATATATATGATGTTACCAAGATAGTGAACATATTTTTGTAGAATATATACAAAAGCAAGATCAATAATAAATGAATTTACCATGAAATTACCAGATTATAGTCGGAGAAAAATATTTCTTAAAACAAATTAGTAAGATTTAATAAATTGGTTATTTAATTAAGAAATATATTCACCCTAAAGAAATTTTACATTTACAACCTTGTAATAAATAGATCAAGTTGCAAGTGGATCAAAAAATCAGATGAAATATATAAAATTTTACACATGCATAATTAAATAATAATGACAAATTTTTGTTATTGCACATAATATCACAAATGCCAAAATTAAAATAATTGCAAAAAACAATGACCCGGGTAATCTAAGCACACAAAAAGATATACTTATGATATATACATATAAAGGAGCATCTAAATAACGAATATTCCTATTTCATAACTCAAAATAAAAAATACATCTAAAACTCTAAGATTTAATGAAGTATTGCACCTGATAGATATTAATATCTCAAAATAAATAAACAACACACCCATGGAATAATTCAGTTTACTTTTTTAAGGACCTACTATATAATGTAAATAAAATCTCATATTGCAATCCATCCTTAAAATCGGTCGAACGACTTTTACTAGATTCAAAACGATATAACGTAAAAAATTATAAGAAAGCAAATGTAAATGAACTATGTGAATTTTTATATCGTTTCAGAAATTTATTGAATAAAAATATAAGTAACTTGGCACAATTTTATAAATAAAGTTTGAATATTAAAATACAGAGAGCAAAGTATAATAAATGATAAATAATGACGAAAAAAACATCATAATTCATATTTGACATCTTTAAAACCAAAATAAATAAAATTTATGGGATAATTGCAACGTATTATTTATATGTATTAATAAATTAGACGTAGATAAAAATTTATATATTTTTAGAAAGTATATACTGCTAGCGCCCCTAAAATCCCATCAATATATGACCAATAAAATTCTTAATTTTGGTTTTGTATGTAATTATGAGGGTAGAAGAAATCACAAAAGAATCTGAAATTTTAAAAAATTACATTGGTTGATTGCATGAATGTAAACTATGAAAACATAATTTTTTATATAGATTAATTTCAAAATTGGATTTTTTGTGTATTTAACAGTAGTATCAGTATATGAGGATGTACATATGAAAAAAATCTGTGTTACACTTATGGAAATTTATCTAAAGCTTAAGAAAAATTCTTGTTATTATAAAAAAACTGCATGATTCTAAATGCAAATGCAACTCAATTCTTACATATTAAAATATTTTATATCAGTTATTTTATACGTAAATCAATAGCGAAAATTCTTGGCAAATAACTAAAAATAAATACGAAAATGATTTACCTCTAAAATAAATATTTTTATAAGCCTATACGTCTAAAAATCAAGATGAACCATCGAAATATGAATTTTATGAAAAAATGAATTTATATTGCTTTTATCTGTTTATAAGACGACGTGCCTTTTCTTATAAACAGACACATATAAATATAGAACTAATTATCAATGGGAATTTTGTTATAAAAGTAGTTTTAAGTGCATTTTTTGTGTAATAAGCTTCTTAAAAGCCTCGTGTGGTGTTTCAATGCTGTAAATGATATATATATTTAAACACCATATAGTATGTAATCGAATTTAATATATGTTCATTCGTTCTATAAAAAATAATATCAATCATGTTATTAATATGTTTGTATTTTTATTCTTAGACTATTCCAGTGTACACATGCATAATATTATTTTCAGGTTTTAGAGATAATCGCGTTTATGTTTTACGATATTATATCGTAATAAGAGCTCTTTTTCTATATCTCGTATATTTCCATCACATTAAAAATTTTGTGGTTATTAACATCTTTTTATCTTTTATAACGGTCTTAATCTTTGCTTCTTATTTTTTACGCTTTGTCTACTGTGTCATTTAAATCTAGACTGTATAGAAATTATAAATCGCTTTTGATTTCGGCGATATCATGTGTTGATAAATTCACACGGAAATAACATTGTAAAAATATGTATATTACTGACAAAAATCTTATGTGAAATTTTTTTTGTTAAAATTTAGTACATTGAACTTTTTTGATGTTTTTCATATCAAGTTTTTTTTATTGTTTACGTTGTTCTCTATTTTTTATATGATAGTAAAATCTGTTTTTCTATCGAGGTTTATAATTTTTTTATTATTTAAACAAAAAAAAAGTTCGAGAATAAATATTTGTTATTTTATTGACATAACGGCTAGATTTTTTAGTTTTAAACTATTAGATATTGGATTTTAGCCGTGATAATTTCAAAATTAATTGAGGTATAAAGGCTTAAAATAAACATGTTAATTGTTTTATTTTGTTGAGTAAAACAGTATTTGCATTGAATCTCATTTGCATATAGATAAAATCGTAATGATAGGATAAGATTTGTAAATATTTTCATGAATTTTCAAAGCTAATTAAAGAAAATTATTTCATTGTTAACTTTTTTAATGGTGAAAATAAAGTATTTTTTAATTGAAATCATGACTGTTTTTTTATCTAGAATAGATATTTTGCGTTTTATTGTAGAAATTACAAAAATAAAACTGAGACTGCTATATTTTATAAAAACTTTGGATCATTTATCAAAATATTTTAATACATTATCGATGTTCATATTTGAAAAACAATGACAGTTATCATACAGATTCATCTTTTTACAGTTTGATAACGTATTTTAGATTGACTTACATCAATTGGTAGAAAAAATATGACAATGAATATATAAAAGCTTTCAATGTGCATTGGCAAAAAATTAATAATTACTAGAAAAAATAATTTAGTATAGAAAAAAAATTACATGAAATTCTACTGTAATAAAGAAATCTTGATAATCTAAAAATTTTAATTATATTATTTGTTTTAAATACTCAAGTTTTGTTTTTTAGAGTTAAAATTACACATATAATAAATTTTAATTTTCAGATATAAATCGAAAAATTCCAAATCTATTGAACATGTTAGAAAAATGAGTAAAGTGTAATATTACGGATGTTAATCTTGTACAAAAATTATATTTTTTATGTTTTTTATATACTATAATGTAAGATTTTTATAATGTGAATATATATACCATTACATTTCGATCATAAATTGTAGAATGTATACAATTTAGTATTATATATTGTCATCAGAAAGACTACAAAAGAATTTTGTCGTGTAATTCTGTTATGATAGTTGTATTATTAAAAGAAATAAAGATACGTCTCACTTTTTTGATGAAATATAAAATGCAAAAAGAATTATAATTTCTAATAAGTCGAATTTTTCTTTTTTTGGAAAATATAAAAAAAAACCCGTCGTTGCTAAATACAAACTATACAGAAATAAAATTCCGAATAAAAAAACAAGTTTTATTTTTTTAGTGTTTGTTTAAACATATTTTAAATATTACTTGCATTATAAATGTGCCAATCTAGGCACTTTTTATGTTTTACACGTTTTTTTGATTGGGTTACACGTAATTTTTTGATTAATTAAGCAAAATTTGCCGTTAGTTGATTGTTTTGGAATACTATTTTACTTTATTAGTTTTATGACACTTTATAAATCGATATGCTTATCTTCCGAAAATTAAACCATATGACATAAAATAAAGTCGAACAAAATGATTAGGTCAAGGTTTAAGCGTATTTTAACATATATTTTAAAATTATTATTATCTTTACATTTTTAAAAATTTGATACCTCTCTGATATAAGTGTTTTAGAAATTTTTGAGCTCAAAGTCCTTAAGATTTACAATCCTTTCTCGAAAATTATTTTTATAAAATTATAAAAAAATTTCTGAAGTGCGCATACTAGATATTATAAAATTTAGACACATATCACTTTTTTTCATTTGACAGTAAATGCACTACTTTTTCAATTTGTTTATTTTAAGTTTTTTATTTGCTTAGTGTCAAAAGAAACAATGTATTTAATATGTACACGTAAAAAGGGAGTAATTCGAATGGAATTTTCAAAAAATTTACATCTTTATTATAGGATGTTATATATTACTCGACTCTTAATTTGTATTTTCTTGCTTTCTATTGATTAATCTTTATTTTAATATGAAAATCAAATAATTTAATGTTTTTCTTAAATATGCAAATAACTTATTTAAAATAAAACTATATATTAATTTACCTGACTATTACATTATATAAAAAAAACATTCCCACAAATTTTATAAATAAAAATATAATAAAATCAATTAAAGTTATTATTTTGCTGTAATATTGTTATGCAAGTTTTATATAATAAATATGAACAATACATTCTTTTAAATTCTTGAAAACATGGAAACCTTTTTCTGATATTCGTCTATTTTTTTAAAGTAATTTATAAAAATGTATTTTCTTTATTTCAATTATAATAATTTTTTTACTATAATGAAATGTCTTTTTTATTAAAGTCTACCTTCAATCTTTTCGTATTCATTTAGATATTTGATCTACAATAAATATAAAAAGTTCCTGTCGAAGATAGTCACCCACATGAAGTGGAAAAAATATAATTTTATATTTGCAAAAAAATCCATTTACAGCAAAAATATTTTTTAAAAATTTAATATATTTTTTTTTCCAGCTTATTAAAAATATTAATTTCACGCAAGAATAGCCATATATGTTCATTACCTACTCTATTTTTTCTATTCAATGCATAAAGTGTATTCTTTTATTATCTTAATGTAAATAAAAATTGTGTAAATATGTTTTGAACATAAATATTTATATGGTAAACGTTTTCCACTGGTAGTGAAGAATAGTCTCAAAAACATTAAATGCATTTATTGATAGATTTATTTGTAGAAAAAAATGGGGTATGACTATATCAATAAATATATATAAAAGAAATTCTCTAGTAGAATATGCTATAGCTTTTATTGAAAAATTATTTGTTTAATTTTTTACGTGTAGGTTTAAAACGAGGCCAAATTAAAAAAAGTTAACTTACACACAAATAAGAATTTAGATTAAAACATAATGCATGCGATATTTTTCTATTGATTTCTACTGTAATATATTTACTTTTTATAGAAAATAATAAATATACAGTAAATGCATTACTGAGTTATAAAAAATAATATGAAAAGCTATGTCGTATATGAAAAAAGGGGTATAATATTTTTTTTATAAAAATGTTTTATTAACAAAACCACTTGATTTAGCGTGTTACAAAATAAAAATAGCATATATTTTCGTATCTGATTTAGTGCGTAATTAATTTTTAATTTTTGATACAATTTGCACTTTGGGAAATAAAAACTTTGAGTTGCACAAAAAAACGATATAAATAATCAAAAATTCAAAAGCATATATTTAATGCTAATATATATTGAATTATGGTTTTTGACTTATCGTCACACAAAGTATACCTGATAAGAATCGTTAGTTCCCATTTAATAAAATATACGTAAAGAGTCTTTGAAAAAAGTTACTGCTTTATATATAAAACTATATAAAATTTTTATTAAATCACAGTTATTAAAAAAACCATTAAAAAACGATATAAAAACATCGTACATATATAAATTAGCATTAATTTCTAGATACCTTAAGGTGCTTATTTTATGTTAAAATATAGTTCTCTTTTTTTCGAATGTAAATATTTTTTTTAATATTAAAGCATAATTATCGGAAATATTTAACAAATAAAAACACAACAGAAAAGCTTATAACATATTTATAAATATATAATATGCTCTAATTGACAAAATGCCATTATATTTTTATATAATGATGTATTATATTGATTCATGATGCTCTAGATATTTTTGTATTCGAGTTCAAATAAAATAAAACTAGTTTATGTATTATGTATGTCAACTTCTAATCATTAATTTACGCATTTTCATGTCATATTAAATGCTTAATTTAGGATGTAAGTTCTTATATTTCCAAAGCTTTTGGGATCATTTTATATTTATATAGACCATATTTACTTACCTTGATAGTAAAAATTTATCGGTATTTTATATATATAATTGTTTACTCATTTTGTTACAAATAGAAAAAGGTGAAAAAACCAAATATGAAAAGCTAGAAATAGCGTTTAAAGATATCAAAAAAGTAGTGTTTGATTGAAAAAGTAAAATTATATTTTGTCTTACTTGGTAAAGAAGGCATAAACTTGTGTAATCTTTTATTGTGGCTTTTAAATTATATAAATTTACATAAGTAAAGGTATATAAAGCTTTAAGGTGATACGAAGAAAGAATTAGTTTTTAGAAAGCGATATAAAAAATATTTTGTTTTTATTTTTTGGCTTAGGAACAGTATGTTGACCATTACAACATGATACTAATATGTTAAGGTATTCAAAAGTTAAAAATTTTATATTTTACCTTAATACTAAAAAACACAATCTATATCAATTTAAATGATTTTTAAGTAGTACTTACAGATTTTCTTCGTTTTAATAGCGCATATTTACAAGGGGTAGGGTCTCGTAATATTGTAATACTCCGAAAAAGGATGGGCTTTTTTGGCAAGCTCATATAAAATTGCAAGATTTATAGTGTTTGGAGTATGTGTATTTTTATCTGATTATGGGCTTGTAGCTAAAGAAATATGGTAAAATAATATTTATGAGCTCGTTTATTTTATATGTGAATATTGTTTTCCTTTATTTTTTTGTAAATAAATGATAGTCGAAAATCACTTTTCATGCTTTAAAATCTTATGAGCTTTTTATATCGTTATCTTTGCTTTATAAAATTGTTCATCTTCTATGTAAACAAAAACATTTTCTATTCCCAAATATAAGAAAACACATCAGCTATATTTAATTATGTATTCTCTATTATTATATAATGTGTATATTTTATCTATTCAAATTTATGTATATTTATAAATTTTATTTCGCCCTTTAATCTGTCTTTAAATATAATTAAAGATCTAAATTCTTTTATTTCTTTTTAATTATATGGAATAGATATCAGAACAAGATAATTTATTGCTGAAAATATTTAAAATATGGATTTTTTTAAGAATAAAGTTATTAAAATACCCAAGACACTTCATAACCATACTCTTAGCTATCTCTTCTTTGATACCTCTTATCTTTTCAACAATTATTAGTTTAAGGGATTTTCTCAATCCCATAGTGATATTGAATTTAGCGGGTTTTTATATTTTATAATCTCCGCAAAAGAACCACTTTGTTATATTAAAAAACATGAAATCCAATATTTTTAGCGAAAACTAAATTCTGTTTCATAAAAATTTGTGATATTTATATAAAAATTGGAAATCTAATATTTATTATAGTCTTTATTTTTTTTGTGTTGAATTTTTAATAAAAATCATCATATGTCCTGACAAAAGAAGCTGATTTTGTAATATTACTTGAAAAATTCGCTTTTTTTTATACAACGCCAGTTTTATCTTTTAATTTGGCAAAAATATTTTTTTTATCTCATATTTAGTTTCTATTCTATTGTTTTTATTTTCTATGCCAATATAAATTTAGTTTCATTTAGAGCTTGTGATATAATTATATTTTTTAAAAATCAAATACGTGGATATGTAAATAAAATAATCCTCAGAACTTTGTATCATGAACGGTACCGCAGAGTATTGTGCATTTATGTATTGTATTTTAAGAATTCTATATTATTTCCTAGCTGTCGACACTATAAAGACCTATAATCTTCAAAATAGAATAGGATTACCTTGTCATAAGTTTTATTAAAAAATAAAATACGATAATTAATGTCAAAATTTTAAATAATCGCAAGATTTGATATAGACGTATTTTATGGCTTTAATTAGAGCAGAATCTTGCATTATACATGGAATATAAAGTTTTAAAGAAATATGTTACTCTAAATCACATAATTTTAGCTTTAAAATGCATATATGCTTCTTCTCGTGATATTTTATTCTTTTATCTGTCCTGCTAAGCTCAGCATTTTTTTTTAAATCTCTCTTGTTTAAATTGCATCCATAACAATTATTCTACGATCAATGGTTTTGTACACTACTCGTTTAAAAACCATGGAATCCAAGTCAACCTATAATTAAATTTTTCTTTTAATTCTTTATATAATAACATGAATGCTGTTATATAACCAGAATAAACCATGCATTTGGATGCCAACAAAACATCAAATCATCTAATTCAATCTGTGCAGCAGAATTACATTCATGGAAAGTGCATTGATTTTTACATATTTAATGCGTCGAATATGAAATTGAGTTATTAATTTATCCGTGACTAAGCACGTGTTATATCGTTTTGAACTGGTTGTATCGATTATATATACTTAAACTAGAATTCATTGACGGTATGGCTAAATGAATTTATTAATAAACTAAAACCAAGTAGATAATAAGAAAAAACCTGTACGACTTTATTTGCCCGACTAATAAATAATTACCTTATTTCACTACTTATAAATCATCTAGTTTTGTGTTTTTTTTTGGTTTATAAACTATTTTATTGTTTATATGTGTCTTGACTTTGTAACTACTATTAAAAGGAAGACGGGAATGAAATACAACTCTAATGCCCCTCTAAATTCGAAATTGTCTGATACTTTTAGATTGAACATGAACAGATAAAACCATCATGGTTCATTGATATTGTGATGTTTAACATATATGCACTTCTTTTGGAATGTGGTATTGGGTTAAAATAAACATATAGAGCTAATTTTATTTGGGTATAATTAAATTAAAATATTTTTGGTTTCTTATTCCATTTTAAAATGAAAAAAAACGCATACTTCATGCAAGATATACAAAAATATTTAAGGAAAACCATGATTGGCAGGTTAAAGAAATTAAATATATTTTATGTCTAAAATATCTAAATATATAATCTTCAAAATTTTTGAATAAATATTTAGATATGCTCATTTGTAAATTTTTTAACATTAACGTGTTTTTATTCAAAGTATGACCATTTATAAATATGATTTTGTGTTAAATTCAATCTTTTGAGAAACCATACCTTTAATAAAGCATTTTGTTTCTACTTTCTAGTGTGTTGCAGGATATTTATAGCAGGATAAAAATCTTTCAAATAAGAACATTTTCAGACTAAAAAATATTTAGATAATATTTGACTTTCTAAAGGTATTTAAATAAGATTTTTTGCAAGTTATTATATAAATTGGGGTTATCGAAAGTTATATAATGCTTTCATAAAAAAATATTATACTTTCGTATAATTTCTTCTTAGGTTATGTAAGAGAAGGCTTATGTATTCAATGCATTCTATAGTTTTATCCCCGTTCTTTCTTTATTATACCGTCTTCATAAGTAAATTATATGATCTTCTGATGGGTATCAATATTATATATACAAATTTTAATCGTCGCTATTTCTCTAATTACGCAGAAAAGTAATGAAACAATTGGTAAATATAATAAAATAAAAACTTTAAAATATGACAATATTTCAAAATTTCTAATATAGAACAAAAACCTTGTAAATAAATTTATATTAAATGTGTCTATTCCAGGGTTATTGTGTTCTAATATGATGCTAAATTTATCTTTACCACGTAATTGAAAATGTGTTTTTAGGGGAGAGATTGTAATAGCTTAAGAAATCGAAAATATAATTTTGCCCGCGTTTATGCATTAAAAAAAAAGTGATATCTTTTATGCAGTTTATATATACATCTTAGCTTGTTTAGAAAATATTTATTGCACGATTTTTATTTTATTATATATCTCCCGTGTTTTATAAAAATAAAACCAAATTAAAAAATAAACCTTGCAAACATGTTAAAATATTCATTGATTTTCATGCTATATTGAAATAAAAATTTTAGTTTTGTGGTCAAATATAAAATCTTTAATAATACAGAGGAAATTTCTATTTTTTTATGCAACTTAAAAAATCGAGGATTTTTTTGGCATTAAATTGCATCTGAAAAACTCAAAATATTTTAACAGATTATAGTGTTACGCAGAGCTTATATATTCATTAAATGTATAATAAAAAAACAAGGCACCTTTTTTCATATGATTTTTATGCATTTATGTTGTTAAATTGAAAAAATGGATTACATTTAAAAAAATCGATGAAAAATAAAATTATAAAAAATTTATGTTAATCAATAAGATAAAGTATAATCATCAAAATTTTTGATCCGTTTACCATCTATTTTTCAAAGTAATTTTGTATTTGAACAACTCTGATTTTTAAAAATGTAAAAATCAATGAAATTCTGCCCATTTTAAAAAAAGTGGAAATATTAAAGGTCAAAAAATCGTATTACTAGTTATTAATTCATATTTTTTTCTATTTTGTTATTTTGCAATTAGTTTTATTACTAATCAATTAACTATTTTTTTTTCTAATAATTTAAAGGTTTTTTTATAGAAAAATCCTAGGTTAAAATTTTATTTATTTTCTTGCAAAAAATGCTATTATTTAAGTGCAGTTTTATTCAAGGTTATGTAACTTCTAATAAATATAATTTACCTTAAGAACTTGAATTCACAAGGAAACTGAAGCATAAGAAGACCTTATCATTTTAATACAGCCCTAAGTTAACAGTACTTGATAAGTAAAAAATTATCACGAAATAAAAGAAAAGTGGACATAACCAATTGAATAAATATGATGGGCCCGTCGGACATTTATCAAGTTAAGTTTGGAGAAAATTTTTTAGAATTTTTATAAAAATTTAACCGATAATAGATTTGCCAAAAAAAATATTTTGCCACTAATTATAATGTATTTAGATTTTTTCTTTCACAATAAAAACACTTTATGATCGTTAAAAAATCAAAATCGGTCAATTTTATTCTAGCTTAATTATCGTTGCATGGAGTCCTTAGAATAGTTTGGTTTTTTTATTAGGTTTTGCTTTTATTTTTTTTTAAATTTATTTACTGTGTGTAAACAGACCGTTATAAACGATTCACATCTCCTTAATATATATTTTTGCACCTTCCCCTGATTTTATTTTGTTAACTGCTCTTTTTCTCACAAATTATATGTGCCCGAGTGTCTTTTATAATGTGAAAGCTTGCATGTATGGTATTACTTCATCTGTGATTCTTAAATTCAAACCATATTTTTATGTAATTACGTCCCTATAACGGGTAATTACGTATGAATTTTTATTTTTATATTGGTATATTATACTTATTTCATTTTCAAAGATTATAAACTTTCTGTATTCATTATTTTGATGTTAATTCGAAGTGTTAAGGCTGATATGATATGTTTTAATCAACGGGATAATATTTTATTTTTTATCTTATAAAAAAATTTTCGGTCTATTATGTGTATTTTATATTACCTTATAAATTCTAGGATAGACTTTCAATTGCTTATCTATATTTTTGTAGAATGAAAGTGAAGTATATTCTTATTAATTTAAATCATTAATACGTATTTAAACTATGAAATTTTATAAAAATATATAAACATAATCATATACATTCCTGAAAGTACAATATTTATTTACTTAAATAGATAATAAAATAATACGTAAATAGTCAGTGGTTTGAATTTTAAAATACTTCTACTAGACACATAACAAAATCAATTTCAAATTACTTTTGAACATGTTTATGCTAGAACTTAGAGGGGAATAAATTTATATATTGGGGAAGAAAATTATTTTACTGCAGGTAAAATAAATATACATTGAAAAAAGATTTAACAATGAATTAGAACGAATAAAGATAGGGGTTTTAATAATAAAGTTTATTAATAGTCTATCCCGACAATATATGTTTTTATAAGATTAACAAAGATAAACATCGGTATAATTGCAGATCTTATTATTTACAAAAGTTTTCAAATATGAAATGGTATAAAGTAGTTGGTGTAACATCAAAATTAATAAGCATCAACAACACAAATACCAGCAATATTAATTTATACTCAAATTTCAATGCTTAAAATCGCTCTTAAAAATCATGAGAAAGTAGGGGCTCTCTTATGATTATAATAAATATTTTAAAGATTTATCTGATTATTATATGCTCGATATACTTATTTATCTGTAATACTGACGAATTCTGCAATTTTACCCCTATTTCTTGGCACATACAGATTTTTTCGTCTATATCAATACAAAATTTTAGTTTTTACTTCGCATTTCCAGCAGTTTAGCATTTACAAGCCTTAATTTTTCTTTTTTTTTATATTTCAAATATGGTGGGACTAAATTACGTTTGTATTTGATTGTACTAATTTTAACCAAAATATATATTTTACTTATACTTATGCGAGGTCATAATTCATATTTTTTCTTATGTTAAACTAATATGTGATTTGAATTTAAATCAACATATATTTCAACCAAGATATAATCATAATTGATGTTTTTTCTCATGACTATTTGTTTAAGCGCATATAAATATTATTTTAATTTTCTGATATTTTCACCCTAATGTTTTTTTTATGGGTGCATAGATTTTTAAGGTTAATTTTTATTATAAAAATATTGTAATTAATATTACTAGAAGAATAAATTTGCTAGAATATATTTCTAGTTGTTATTTGTCTAAAGCCACTTATTTTTCTTTAATTATTATCACTCTCATAGTTTTTTCGAATATGTTGCTATATGTTTTTTCTGAATTCCTCAAAAATTCGATCATGCATTTTCGCAATGCAAAAAACATTACATAAAACAATCAAAATTTCTCACATAACTCTTGGTACATAAATCTTAATATTGTTATTTCGTGTGCAATAAGTTAAATAATATGCAGATGAATTCATATTTGTATTTCGATTTTTTCTGTTATTAATTTTCAGTAGTTTATTTTTAGATATCGAGGTATGAATACGCTGTTTTTAAAAACATATTTTATTAACTTTGCTAATGTAGTGTATATAATAAACTTTATTTATTAAAATAATCATGCTTTTCTTTTTTTCTTAGAATGGCATACATATTACATAAAATTTATTTGTTATAATATGCAGTTCTTTATAATCTAAAAATTTATATGCTGAAAATTTAAATTCATGGAATTTGATATACAATACAGATTTTTTATTTCTTAGGTTATTTTCGGGACAGTAATTTTGGATTTTTTATTCAAACATAGCAGGATTTTCCCCCATTGTTACATAAATTCTATTAATCTTTTTTATATTCTCTTACATCTTATTGATGCCTCTCTTCTTTTCAAGGCCTATTATTTGAGGGTTAAATTTAATTCTACTGTTGATATATAGACCCAATTTCATTTGTGACTTCGATTTACATTATTAATATCTTTTGCTTATTTAAGGTCTAATTTTTCTTTTGGTTTTTGTGTTTGCTTGCGACAAACTTTGGATTTACTTAATAACGACCCGCTGTATAATCATAAATACATCATCTCACAGTCTTTCTCAATACATATTCTACGTTTAGTACTCTTTAATTTTTTTTTAAAGTATCTATAAAATAAAAAATATATGATATAGACTTAGAAGCATAACACAAATTTCTCAAGTGTTGCATTCCAATGATAATATTTTTATAGGTTTATGTTATTTTAAAAATTAATCTTAATAAATCAAAGCATATGAACTTTCTAGAACATATTCGATGAATACTTCATTCCGCCTCATTATTTTAAAATCTTTGCCGATAAACTTATTTCTTTTAGACTTTTTAGGAAAAAGTCTTTCTCAATCCTAATGTTTGTGTGTATGCTTCAATCGAAATTCCTATATCTTCAATAAAAGACATATATTTTAATTATAAATATGGATATTAAATACAACTTTCAAAAGGAACTAGATGTCACGAACCAGGTTGAGGCATATATTCAAACATTGGGATTGAGAAAAACCCTTGAATTAATAGGTCT
This sequence comes from Rhyacophila brunnea, assembly GCF_057557595.1. Taxonomy (NCBI): domain Eukaryota; kingdom Metazoa; phylum Arthropoda; class Insecta; order Trichoptera; family Rhyacophilidae; genus Rhyacophila; species Rhyacophila brunnea. The sequence goes on from NW_028233335.1 coordinate 557,236, forward strand.
CGAAAGAAGGAGGGGTATTTAAGAAGACTGTGGAGAGGAGAAGATAGCCGAAAGTATAAATACACTGTGTGTACAGAGTATCAAGCAAGCCGTGCCTGAGAACAAAAACTAAAATTACGACTATAAATATAGCCCATAAATAAAAATTATTTAAATACAACTTTCAATATTCATGGGTTTTTTTATTATGTAGTTTTGTATTTTCTTTTCATTCGTAACTCCTTAAATTATATAACTTTTTTATTCTTGAATTGAGTTAATTTTGGCAAGGCAAATTTTGATTTCTCTATAAGCATAACTCAATATCTTATATTTATATTAAAGAGGGTAATTTTGGTATTGCAATTTTTTGGATTTTCGTTTCAAGCATAACACCATAATTTATATTATATTTTTTTTCGGGTTGGGCTAGTTTTGGCATTATAATTTTTTATTTCTCTTTTTTAGTTTAGGCAATCGATTTACTATGAAAGTATAATATATACTCCAGTCTATATGATATTTTCCCATCTTCTTCCATACCTATCCACTTCTCAATACCTATTAGTATAAGGTTTTCTTTAATTATATAGTTTTTATATATGAAACAATTTGTTTTGTAAATTCGAGTTCTTCATGGCACCTTTTATGGTATTGTGCCATCACTCCAACCCACGCTAAGACATACGCAATTATATCAAATAACTATATAATTTTTATTTCTAATTTAATGTTTATAAATACAATTTCAATTTATTAAATATTATCGTAAGTGTTTTTTTTAATTTTTGTACATATAAATCCAATTTTAAGTTAATAATAAAAAGATATATTAATATTTTTGTATATTATGGTTAAATACCTATAAACATAATATAAATAAAATCATTTTTTTATTCACGCTAATATTTATAAATGTCCCTATTTTAATTAAATATATAGAAGAAATTGTAAGAGAAGAGGATATAGCCAAGAGTATAGATATGATGTATGTATAAAAATTATATTTATAATCAAAGAGATAATCTAAACTTACAATGCATATATTAGCCCATAAACTAAATTTTTTTGATTAATTTTCATAAATTGTGCTTCTAAATAATTATTTAATTTTCCTAATAGGATAAAGAAAGTTAATTAATGGTAAATTATTAAAACGTTATATGAATATTTTTGGATTTCGATTTTTATTAGACAATCAATGAATAGTCTTCTCGCGTTTCTAAAGTAATCATCTTCTGCCTTAGATAGATGGATTTAGGCATTAGTTTTATCCATTCATGTAACCCCTTTGCTTTGGCTAGAATAGCAATTATGAAAGGCGGTATTAAGCCCAGTTTCAAAAGCAAGTCTGTCTTTATTTGACCAAAACTGAGACATCCTATTACATAAAATGTTATTAATAGTACAAACATTGCTTTCGTTTTTTTTGGTGTTTGTTTCTTGACAAAGGCGGCAGCAATGGCTAAAATAAGGCAACTGATGCCCGCTTTCCATTTCATATCTATTGTTAAAAGAAATACTAGCATGAATATCAGTCGTAATAGAAAATTTATGGCTATTTTACCCAATTCTTTTTTATATTTATATCCGCCATATCGAAACTCATCAACTAAAGAATTGATAGTTTTAGTGCCATCAAATATAAAGTAAGGTAATAGCCAAAGTGCACGATTTATCGCTATAATATTGTCGATAATTAGGAACACCAAAACATACTGTGATACTACCAACATTATTTTCCCAATTATAACAAGGCAATTATATATTTCTTCTGAATAATCATCTTTTGATTCCCTGAGTATTTTTAAGGTTCTTATCCATAGCATACATAATATTACTGCTGGCAAAATTAATGGTGTGAAAATTATTGAGTATTTTACTTTCAGAATATCATTTTCTTTTAAAAAGATTACCCATGGTGTAACAAAGTATAATAAAACCATGGAAGAAATCGTCCCAAGTATAGCAATCAAGTTTGTTTTACACAAGAGTCGTGTATACAAAAATATGCTCTTTTCGTCTTTTAAGTGTGATAATCCGTTGGATCCAAAGGAGTCGTAAAAGTATCTTCGTTTTTTATCACGAAGGAACATATGGGCTCTCCCTATTCTATCAAACTTTTCATTGCTTCCATTTTTTGTGTCTGGGTGGAATTCTTTTGACAGAGTATAGTATTGCTTTCTGACTTCTTCTGTTGTGCATCCTTTGTGTAAGTATAGGTCCTCATAGAATGATTGATTCATTGTAATTATGCATTCATTAATTGATTTTATATATCAAATCGCTGAAAATTTGAAACTTTAATTAAATTTTAATTTAAATCGCAAAAGCCCACGTTCCTAAAACAAAATTGTGTCGAAAAGCTGTAAAATTGGTATCTAAGATTACAAGATATTTTGGATTATGGAAATAAAAAGTGAAAATTTATTATTTTTCAAACATTATTAGATGTATGAATAGAGAAAGATGCTAAAAATATTTGTAAGTGTATATTTTAAATTAAATTTATAGAACTTGAGAATTATAAATTATATATTTCTTCATTTATAATAAATCAACAGATAATGTTATAGGCTCTAATCATTTAATCAGTGTTTCACTAAATAAAACAAATTGTATTTATAAACTTAAAGAATAGCTCTAAAATTAAAAATATGATTTCATATGCTTTATTTGAAGTAGTAAACTGTTTATTTATGAGTCAATCTTGGTATTTTAACTTTCTATTATCATATCAAGCATGTGTCCTTAAATTAAATTATATTTTTATCTATGGGTTAATTTAGGTATTATATATTTTTTGATATCCCTATTAGAAACAACACAAAAAAATTTATTATATTTTTATATATGGGTTAATTTTGAAATTATTATTACAAATTTTTATCTCAAACAAAACTCCATGACTTAAATTACATTTTTATTTATGGGTCAGTTTTGGCATTATTATCATAAATTCCACCCAAAACATAACGTAATTGATTAACCGTAAGTATTCATATCTAGACTCTTGATTATATATTCTTCGATACATACCTTTTTTCAAAACCCATTAGTTCAAGTGCTTTCTTAATCCTATAGTTTGGGTACATACCTGAATTTGATTCGATTTGTGACTTTGATTTTTATTTTTATTTTTAGTACCTAAAAAAATGCATATTATGAGAGATATGATCTCAGTAAATTATTTTTTTCCTAAAATTTAAAAGCATATATTACTACAAGTTAAAAATACTCAATAATTCCATTAAATTAACTTTGTAATAATTATATGAACTATGTGTTTTTAACGCTATTAGCAGAGAAATATTTTCTTTGAAAAAAATCAACTATTTTTATGCGTCTAAATTTGTGAAAGAAAGGAAATGATTTATGTGGATTTTAACTTGACCAAAAATCGGATTAAAATATCTCATTAGCAGCCATCTAATTGGCACAAAAAAATACAGATTATATTTTATTATTAAAAATTAACAATATTTGTGGCTTAGATTAAATTCCATCACAAAAACGAAATTAAGAATTCTAAAATTATTTAAAATACAATGGCAATTTTGAAGATTTAGTAAATATAATACATTATAAATTATATTAATTTTTTGTTTTATTTTAGCAGTAATATATAATTTTATCGGCTATAACATTTTTCAACATCCTAATTCAAATAAAAAAAATATTTAACACCCTGTGAAATTTGTAATTTTCAAATAAAGTTATTTATGATGCTCTTAGTCCAAAAAAACACAAAAAACCAAAAGAATTTTTCTGCGACACGAAAGAAATTATCTCATTAAAACAAGCTCATGATTATACATATTCGAAAATATGTTCGAGATCTTGTTAAATGAAAGTCAAATATGTAGTGAAAGATCGGTGTATTCAAACAGTAATCCGCACACAGAATTATTTGTAAACGATTCTATATGGGAAAATGATGCTTTAAATACGATGTCTTTTGCTGAACTTCTTTGTAATACCAAACTTTTAGGTAAATTCTGGATAACCAAATCTAAAACCAATAAAGTTTCTTAAGAAAATTTTGTTTATAACTATCCTAATTTTTTCAAGAACAAATATTCAGTAAAGGATGTTGATTTCTCCGAGTTAAAATCAAAAGCGAATACATGTTATTGTGAATTTTTAAAGCTCAAAGAATATGAATACAAGACATATATCTAGCGAATAAATAGCAAATATAACGTGGAGGAAATATGTATTTAATATTGAGAAATCCATCAAAAAATCAATTTAATATGAATGAAGTTACAAAATATGCTAAATAAACATTAATACATATTTTTTAAGACAAAGATCAACAGTGTACTATCAAATGTTTGAAAAAATAATTATTTGCTTCAAGAGAAATTTAATGCAAATCTATGCAGAATAGAAAAATTGCTAACAAATCACATGTCCTGAATTTCCATTATTGGCATGTAAAAGAGTGTTTGATGTTTTTAGAAGGTTACATTTATGTTTACAGAAATTGATTAACAATAGGTTGAAAATTAGTATAATAACCGGTAATATCGAGTGAATTAAACCGGCTATTGAACATTTTGGTTAAAAGGTTCATGGTTTGATGTGAAGATTATGTTAGTTTTAACATAAATAATGATGAATAACATATATGTTCACATATAAATATCGGATACGTTTGTAAAAAAAAATATAGACCACGAAACAATTTTTTTTGATGTCATTTATGATACAGATAAAAAATTGATTTTCTGTATTAAGTTTCATCTTTAGATTCCGTGGATAAAAAAGGTTTATTTAAACAGTTTATGAAAATACAGCATCATACGCACTTCCTAAAGTATTTTTATTTAATCCGTATAAATGTAATAACAACCTTTTTTTATTTAAATCTTTTTATTTGTAAATCCATAAAATTATATAAATTAATTCAAAAATAATTAGATATATCGAAACTATCTTTTTTTGATATAATGCTTTATATTTTCTCTTAAGTGAAAATAATTATACGGCTTCTTACACTAAAATAGGAATTTATTCGACGATGAGTATATTTGATGTGTTTGATGAGCAGAAAAAAATATTCATGGCACTTTCTTGTATATTTTTATTGCGCAATGTGCAATGAATCAATTTTACATCACTATATTGGTATTTTTGAGTCAAAAAGTATAAACACAAGTTGGTAAACTATTCTAATACGTATTATAAATACGTAAAAAACAACAATTCAGCTATAAGTAACGGTATTTGTGCAAAAATTACATAAAATATGAATTTAGTGGAAGAAAATAGCCTTGTCTGTATAATTAGTCTGCCAATATAATTTATAATAATTAATTTTATTTTAAAAACATTTCCAGAAAATGAAGCAGATTAGATATAAGATAACGACAATTATCATAAACTGTAATATTATTTTTTGTTGTATAGACAAATTACATCATATTATAAGTATAGTAAGCGAATACAAAAAAAATTCATATAAAATATATAATATTTCTTTGCAAATATATAGGTTTTATATGAATTTTGTCTTTATTTTAAACAGAGGTAAAAAAAACATGCATACATAATAAATTTTGATATATTAATATTAAAAAGAAATTCATATGATAAACGTATTTTTTATAATGTAAAGTCAAATAAAAGAATTGGTTTTCGGTTTCTTTTTATAGTTTTGACAGGCATATATTTTTTAAAAGAACATGCAAAATATTATAAATTTTTGTTCTTTCGAATAGCAAGACTGCGTAGTACATATATTTTTTTTATTATGTAAAATAAGCTAAGTAAGCGAAATATTAAATATTAGGCAAAAATTATAATTACTTGATTAACAATAATACTGGTAATACATAAATTTTGTATTTAAATTAAGCGATTTTCACTATCGATTAAACGTAAAAAGCATACTAAATATTGGTCACAAAAATAATTATTTACATGTAAATATATCCAATAAAAAAAATTTATATTAAATCATAGATACACAAAACTTTAAATTGTTCATAAGGGAGTTAAATTATTAGCTGTGTTACTAAAGATCATTTTTCGCTGATTATAGCAGATAGTTTCTTGAAATTCTGCATTAAGACCAAAAAAATATTATATAGCACATGTTTAATTTATTTGGATTTATCGTAGAAATAACTTTTTTTGTAATTAAAGTAGATAGTTTCTATCATTAAGAAGCAACAAAATTTTTTTTATAGAATCTGATAATATCTTCAAAGGCTTATCACTGAATATGATTAAATAGATTTTATGATGTATGACTTATTGCAATTCTAGATACTATTTTATAAAAAAAAACACATGTTTCAAAAATTTTCAATTAAGATAATATGGTTCGTCTAAATATTTTCTTTATAAATAAATAAACAGATTAAATTTTGTAGTTGGAATAAAATATACTATTTAAACTATAGCCTGATATTAAAACCACAAAAAATGCAATAAAGATTATATATTGTGTGCGCTGCATACTTGACCGTGGCATATATAAATAGAAATACACACGAAATTTTATAGAATCTGGTGTGTGTGGTTTTTTCACGAACAATAGGTAATCAAAGGAATGAAAAATAAAACAATCGATATGCGAAATTTAGCGTTTAAATATTATAATGCTTTTAAAAAAAACCAAACCTATTAACAAAAAATAATTATGATCAATAAATATCAATTACAGAAGTTTTATGTCGATCACGCAATAGGTAATTGTTTTCATTGTTACGATAAGTTCCTGAAAATATACGAAGCAATAATTTTTTTAAATTAAGATTTAATATCTTAGGTAGAAAATCATGAGAAAATTGTATTTTAAATCGCTTCCCTTTAATTAATTTCTATGGATTTAGTTAATACATAAATTTAAAGATGTAAAATTTAAGTTTGTTGTTTTTTTATGTCTCAAGTGATTTATCATAATATATCAACTGCATAATATGCATGCAGATAGGGTATAAAAGGCAAATAAAAATGAACGATTGAACACCAACAATTTGAAATTATATCATCATTATAATAGCCTTTTTTTGTTATTAAAGTATGGTTTTCGAGTATCTAAAGGCCGTATCACCAGATTTTATTAATAGTATGGTATGTCAAAATACCATTTATCTACCCTACTATTATCACAATAAATATTTATTAGAAATTCTATTTACAACATGTGTCGTAGTAATAAATGGTTTGATAACACAATTCTATAAAAGATAATGGAAGAACTTGAAGTCACAAACCAGATCAAGGGATAAAAGCAAATACTAAATTGAAGAAACTCTTTTTACGAATAATGATGTGAATAGTGGTGAAAAAGATGACTAAAGAAAATCGGATACGGCTCATATTATATATATGATATACCTTTAGTAAATCAATCTCGTTATAAAGGAGGAGAAAGTCGCAAACTACAATACAAAATTAACACCTAAATATGTGTCCAAATTGTTAAATTGTTGTAAGCTGTAAGTAAATTAATATAAATAAAATGTATATAAAGGAAATATTTAATCTTAGTAATATTATTTTTGTATTATTGGTATAAATGTGCATTCAAACGAATCTAGAACTTATCCAATAAACTAAAAAAGTAAATATTTTTAACATTTTTTTTACCATTAAAACCATCTAGAAATCTAATCTCAGACATTTCACTTCCTTAACTATATAAAAACATGAAATATTAGAACTTTTGATTTTTCTTTAGAATATTATATTGAGTCTAAGTTCTGATATGATTTTCTTTACAAATTATAATCGATAATAGTATTCCGTGGTCTATCAATATGAACAGTACAGTTATCGCTTTATAGTCAATACTCCTTTAAAAAATTATAAATTGATAAATATTGATAAGTGTTGTTCATTTTTCTATGAATGAAATAATTATGTACTGATGTGCCTTTTTAATCTTGTGATGTTAAATAGGACCAATCATAAAATATATGATCATTACCACAGATGCTTAACCCAAAACCCCTATATTTTATAGATACGACTGGGTAGAATTAAAAAAGCGTATTCACTTGGAATTCTATAGATAGTAATTCCGAATATATATATAGATCCATTAAATTACACACCGTATTTTTATTATTTTACCCTCTTCTATATGATTGATAATAATTCTGAAAGTTTGAGGTCATTAATGATAATACGCAATATATACTCGGAGGAAATCTATAATATGCATATTTAATAGAAAAACACATCGTTATATAAACTTTAAACATATGTTCTATTTTTTATTTTTACATCAGGAAAGCAATTATTAATATTGGTTGATAGTCTACTATTTTTCAATCTTTGCTTAGATATATTATGAAAAAGTGACGTCATAACCATTGATTTTGTTCTTTGCAGATAACAGAATCACCAAATTTTTATATGAACAACAATTCATTCGCTATTTGCTTTAAATTTTTTCTATACGTTTATCAATGGTTTTTGTGGTTAAGTTTAGATATAAATTTTTGTTTTAGTCACATCAAATTTTTTTTAACATTTAGATACCAATTATCTGTCTTTTTTGTGTAACAAACTACAGAATTTAAATATATTTTTGTAATTTTACTATTGTACTCACATCTTTTTGATCAATAATACCCATAAGATTATGAATACACTAAGTATAAAACATACAAGTATTAGTTTACCGTTTACTGATGTGAAATTTCCGAATCGCCATTATATCATAAAAATATAATTTTAAATAATTATAATTTGCGGCAAAGATCAATCGATACTTTCTTCAGATAACAGGCTAACAAATCCATGTTTATATTTCTGAAGTTTTAAATTATCATTTTTTTGTTTTGTCAATTACTTTCTTATATTATTGAAATTTAAATATCATGAAAATACGATAATTAGCTTATATTTTGAGAAACTAGTTTTATTTGTAATGTTTAAATTATAAAAAACATTATTTTAGGGTGATATTTGTATAAATCTATTTGGAATACACGGATATTAGTCTAATTAAATTAAGAATGACTTTCATTTGTTTTAAATTCTATCATAAATAATTCTATCGGCACATAATCCATAAAAATCTCGGTATAATCAAATGTTTAAACGGTATCATCTGCAGTATTACATTTTTTTAAAAAACAAACTTATAATATTAAATTTAAAACATCGTTATATTCTTTTATCTGACCTTTTTATATGATTTAAATTTATTTATATGAGAATACCTAGTTGAAATCAATGCATGTTATATAATTTATCTAATTCATGAGCTGAAATAATACATCAACCGAATGAGATTTAAGGTTATAGCCTAGAATCACATACAATTTTATTATTAAAGGCTTCAAAATAATCAAAAATTTTTGTAAATTTAATTTACTTTATTCAATGATTTGTGTAATCGTAAAAAGGATGAATATTTATTTATGGTAAATGCAATTCATATTTTGTTATTTATTTCAATTAAAAGCATAACTTAAAAGAATAAATGAGACTTATTTTTATTTAAAATATCTATAAAGACATATAACATAAATGGAAAATCATCTGTTATTTGTATTTTATAATTACTTACTTTTTCGTTTTTTTATATGTAAACATCATGAGTTAAATTATATCTCTTTGTATAGAATCATGTAGGCTTATTACTATTCTCTCTTAAAACTAAAGTATTTGATGCTGATATTTTTTTTTGCTAATATATATAATTTTTTCTAGATGTATGAGTGTTTAAACTTTTTTTATCCAATAATATATATTCTGCGAATAGTAAATAACTAAAAATTCGGTGATTTAAATAGATGGATATTACTTCATGTAAAATTGACGTAATAGAAATAAACGCGTAGCATATTGAAAGGTTTGAAATTTTTATATAATATCCTTTCCGTGTTTAGTTTGTGATCATATTAAAAATTTCGACTTTTCGTTTAACAATTTATATATACTTTCGTATGTAGATATCTATTGGCTTTGTAAAAAATATTTACAGCCTTTTCAATTAATCATTTTCGTCGTCTCATTCATATTCAAAAATCTATCCACTATTAAATACTTTCAACCATGAAAAGTATAGGAAAATTGAAGAGGCAAGATTATAATGTATTATTGCATCAAAGTATATGCTGAATGTACGAATTTACGCATTTTTATTTGTTTATAAACCCCTTTAAATCTTACATAAGGGTTTATTTTGAGTACTTTATATTGGATTTTTCAAGAATCATGATACAAAATTAAATAATTTATACTCTTAAATAAAGTTTATGCTATGAAAATATTATTTCAAGACTTTAAAGGCTTTTTTGTCCTTTGCATTTTTTAATTTGAAATAGTTTTGAGTAAGTTATAAGTGCTCTTGAAATAATTGAAATATATAAAATTTTAAGAGAACTATAATAAAATATTTTTATGTAAAGTTTTACATACCATAATAGTTTATTTATTTCGTTAACGCCAATCATATAATTAAAATTGGAAATTTCCGTTTTTATCTTATACGGTCAAATTCGAAGAATCATGTAAAATTAGATATTAAATAAAAAAAAATTATCGATTTATCTGTTTACTAATCAGATAAAATCTATTTATTTATAAAAAATTGCAAAATAAGCTTATAAATTTATTTAATATTAATATTTCTTTTGTACAAAAATCAGTAATTTTAGGATATTTAGATTTATTTGCACCACATGGTCCCATATTTACCAGAATTCCTATAAGTTTTTTTGTATTTTTATGTGTATAGAATATAATAAGTAATCTTTAATTTGTGAGAACTTAAGATTATTATTCTCGCTATTTTGTTTAATATGAATTACAATAATTAAAGTTATCAAAAAGAATATTATAATCAATAGGCTTGCCTATATATTATTTGAATTTTTTTATTCTTTTTTTTAATATATTTATTTTAATTTATGTTAAATGGCTTAAAAAGCCTTCATTTTCTTCTTAGGATGCTGTGAAAAAACAAATATTTTTATTTACCCTTGTGTTTTTTTCTCTAATAACTAGTGTTTTCCATTTTATAATCTAATGGGTTTCTTTATCTTATATAAGATAAAAAGTGGCCAAAGAATATTATTTATTTTCTTATGTGAATTTAATATCGGCAAATACACCTAGCACATAAATTTTTACAGGCAAAGAATTCTTTTGCGAAAACCTAATAAATAGTATCTATATAGTTTTTAATCTTTCGTATATTCTTTTGATCTTTAAAATTCACTTTTTTTTGCCAAACGTGGGTATAAATACATGATTCTGTCCACACAACCTTATTTTATATGATACATAAATATTCTGTTCTTGAAATTTTTGTTATACCAACATTATAAAATACGTGCCCTTGTCTAATATGAGAAGATAGATGTAAATAAAAAGCATAAGAGAGAAGTTCTGGGAAGATTATGCATAAGCTATTAAAAAATATTGACCCTTAGTGGATATTCTATGTATATTGAAACCAATTTCATATAAAAAAGCTTTGAGTATAATGAAAATTACATTTATATTCTTATTTATATTTTTTATAGGACATATCGTCACAAGAGTCTAAGCTTAAACATAAAAAATTCAAAAGATTTGCATAAGATCAAAAAAAAAATTAAAATGAGTGTTTTTAAAACACAATATGACATTATGGAACTTTATTGTACGATAAATACATAGAAAATATGCTTCCTAACTTATAAAAATATATTATCACAGCACTGGGTTAACCGAATCAAAAATGAAATGCAATAAAAGTAAATAGCATTTTGCATTGTTTGAATTTATTTTTATACTAGTATTTTCTGCTCTCAATAAACGAAATTGGAAAGATTTTACGGCTTGTTTGATTTGGTTTGCAAATAAGAAACGCCAAAAACCGCAAATATAAATTTATAATAAATAGATTGGCGTTAACTTTAAATTTGCAATCTATATAATCTTTAAAAAATATTCAACAGTCAAAAATACAAGTTAAAGCACAAAAAAAGATAAAAAAATAACTATTCTATCAAATTTAAAAATTATTTAGGCACGGCATGATCATAATGGCGGATTTTTATTCCAGTTCATTAGAGGGAAATCTTTATTCATTTAATTTGTTAAAAAAATGAACCGAAACACTTCATTCAGATTTTTTTTGGGCAATATAATCAAAAATTATCGGGTAAAGAAAAATACACAATTTGAAAGCTCTTTATATATTAAAAATTTTCAGATGGATAATTTGAAAGGTCTGATGCTTATAGTAGATTTTCTCACCAAAATTGCGAAATTCACACAGTAATTAAAAATTTTATAAATTAATTACACTGTATGAAAAAAATTCAGTTCATTTTATATGTATACAGGACTATAATTCAAGCATACAAAACTATTTTCTATTTGATTGTTTTCAAATTTAATATTAGCATAATAATATATTATTCTTAGATTTGTATTTAATTATTATGAAAATTCCTTGGGTTGAACATTTAACCTTTGAAAAATATTTATAATTTGTCGTTACAATCACAGAAGTCATAGAAAAAAATAAACTTCTGATTTCATCTAATTGTCTTAATAAAATAATAAATCAGTAAATAAATTTATTTGTATACCTTTTTGTTGTGAAATAATATAAAAAGAAAGTAATTTACCTTTATATTCACACTAAAAAGAAATACATAAAAATTTTTAGATATTAAATTCTTAGCTTTAAATTTTAATATGCCTGATTTGCAAAAATGCAATTTTATATAAAAATTACCAATTGAAAATAGTAAAACTAATAACATAATTAGCTTATATATTCAAATAATGCACAACAAGTAAAAAAAGATTTAAAAATATGCAATAAAATCTAAAAACAGGTTTTTTATAAGCTTACGTTAGCTATTTTAACATAAAGAATTTACGTATATTCATCAAAAAAATTTTACAACAATTATATATATAGGTTCCATTTTATAACGTAAACTGTAACATCAAAAAATATATACTTTATTTTTAGTTTAGTTTCTTGCCGTGATTCGCTTTTACTTTAGAGAGTAAAAAAAGTTTTTAAATTCTAAGAAAATTATGCGCTAGGTTCTGTATTCCTGTATTTTGGTTTAAATTAATAAAATTACTTTATTTTTATATTTGAGATGAATTATATTATTTTGATTCGATTGTGAGATCTTTTTATGTATTTGTATAAGCTTAAAATTCGGTAAAAAACCAAATAATACTTCTAGATCTAGGAAAATCTAAAAAAGTCTGACAATCTTAATATATAAAAAAATTTTTATGAATTTAAGATTTTTATACGCACAGAAACATCGTAAAACTGTTTTTCTACTAAATACAAGCAATAATAACATCCTTTATTACAAAAGAGTACAATTAAAATACCAGAAGTCTGTGTTAAAAAATTATAAATTAATTGTACTCATCTTGTCAATTGTTTTAATTTTTTTTTGAAAGAGCTGTAATATTTTGAAACATGAAAATGTATACAGAAGTTAAAGCCCAAACATTATAATTCGTTAAATATTTTATTTACAGTCTATAGAATACAAAAAATAAAATCCGTTTTAGTTTACAAAAATAAATCGAAATTTTTGATTTGCTCAAAATATTGTTTTATTTTTTTCTTCAATTTATTCTTAGTCTTAATCATGTATTTTATTTCAATTTTTATATATAAAGTCCATAATATATATTGTTGAACTGATTAATTTGATTTCTTCTGCTATAAACTGTATGTGGTAAATGATGCGAACATGTGCTTTATTTTTAGTCTAAACTGCAAGACCCTCTCTTATCATAAAGAAAGAATCAGGTTATTGTACTTTCATTGATTTTGTATATAGATTGCAAAATAAGGAACCCAAATATGAAACTATTTTTAGTTTTTTATATTTATTTACAGATAAAACATAAGACTTTCCGGAAAAAAATCTCTGAGCTAAACTTTATAATAAAAAAATGTTATTCTGATATTTACCGAAAGATCAAATGGTACCATAAGAACGTCTCAAATAGCTAGCTTTATACCATTAATTGAACATTATATATTTAATAGGTTCTTTATCTTTTTAAATCACATTTACTTATATTCTAACGATATCTTATAATTTTAATCCAAAGCTATTTATATACAACCCAACCTATTTGTGTAATATACGAATACATATTATTCGGTCATATATGGCGAATAGTCAATGTAGTATGACATTCTATTCCTTTTAAGGACTAAAATCAGATGGCTGTTATGAAATCATGATTTAACAGCGATTATTCCACATAAAATCTAATTAATAGAATTACATGCTAATAATTACTCGATTGAACATAATTTTTGAATATATTGATTCTTGTATAAAATCGCATTAAATATCCCATTTTTATGGTCATACTATTTGAGTGATCGGTTTTATGGATTAGCATCATTAGTTTTAACAACAAATGGGTCGATTATAAATAAGCACAATACATTGGTTATTGATGGTTATATTTCAATATAAGGAAACGATGATCGAAGATAAATATCACAGAAATCTACCCGACTACTATAAAAAACAAATTACATGTGTCTTTCAATTTTTATTGGGTTATTTCGTAGTTCGGTGTCACCATTCTGCAGAACATAATTATTTTATATTTATCTCACAAATTTTGCTTATACGTTGCAACAATGAAAATCAGATGGTATGTTTAATAATCTGTCAATTGAATTTCACAATTTTCTAAAAATTCTAACAGAAGAAATGAACATTAGAAATGGCAAATAAGAAATGCTCATGTGATGTAATATCTTGTATTTCCACGTCTTATATAATTTTTTTAAAGGGTTTAAACATAATAAAAAAATACATTTAAATATAAAATCCAACCACCATGCTAGCCGATATTTATATTATGTAAAATAATGAAGGGGTTTTTTTACGCCAGATAAATACATATATGAGTGTTGAACCTTTAAATTGTATATAAAAGGTGGTTTTACAAGTACAAATACATAATAATCAACAAAACTAATATGATCAGCTCAAAATTCAGTAAAACACAGATAGATGATTTACAATTCTATTTTTTTGTTATTTAATTACACGTTTTTCTAGCATTAACTTTATAATAAAACATTTTCTCGACTTTCTTTAATATTGAACATGCAAACTTCCTTTCTATGATGATCCTTTTATCTCCATTTCTAATGTGTGACACATAAAGAAAAAAATTAAGTTGAAAAATTGACTAGTATGATGATTCTAATGCATATACGGCGGAGTTGTTGGTTTTATTGATTTAGAAGCACAAAGGTATGTGTTTTTTGCATGAATTTATTTGAATTGAGCTTACTCATGTAATATGATACCATGCCAATTTTTTGGGTTTAAAATTAAGGACAAATGAACTTCTTTCGTATTTTTAGAAATTGAATACTAGAAATTTTTGTAATTATATGTGGATTTCATTTTTTTTAATATCATGGCAATAGAAACATGCCTATAGAGAACATAATAAGGGATATTATAAAAAGTTCACATATTTTTTTGATTGAGCTAATCTTACAACATGGACAAATTTAAAAATCATAACGCTCTTTTAATTATATTGGCACTTAAAT
This sequence comes from Rhyacophila brunnea, assembly GCF_057557595.1. NCBI lineage: Eukaryota > Metazoa > Arthropoda > Insecta > Trichoptera > Rhyacophilidae > Rhyacophila > Rhyacophila brunnea. The sequence continues at coordinate 572,765 of NW_028233335.1, forward strand.
ATTTTTAAAAATGATTGGTATAGCATTAGTTATTATTGGGCTAAGTTGCTTCTTGTTTTCATTTCCACCAGCTGTAATGTATACATGTCAATATGATATCGCTTAACTCTTTAATACATCTTTTAAAACTTTTCGAATACTCTTTTTCTGTCAAATAATACGACTTGGATGTTTTGTTAAGTAAATGAGCTTGAATGTAAGTCCTAATTCATCTGTGATTCTAATCTTCCAAAATATATTCTATATAAATTGCATTCCACAGCCGAGTCATTACATATTTTACTAATATTTTTATCTATTTGACCAAGTACATATGCCAAGATTTCATAATTTATAGATATCCCTTTCCCAACTTCAGTTATGTTTTCAAGGCTACTTATACTTTTTTCGATTAGCGAAAATACATGTTCTTTTTATATACGATAAACAAATTTGTTGTTTATTTATTCTATTGGCTTAAGAAAAAGGGTATATATATGTGGTTTAAATTGAATATATACAAATGTGCCATATCATCTTGTGAAGAACTTTAAAGACTGAAATCCATCTATCATAATCATATCTACACATTAATAATTTTCAAGTCGGATGTCTATACGCAGAAAAGACCAATATTATATAACAAAACTTTATGAATTTATAATCTAATCGATACTTGGATTGTAATTTATTATAAAAGAATATGCATATAAATTCAGGAATTCTTATGCAAAATAATATTTGTTCTAAATGTTTTATTTAAGATCATTCATGCTGCTTTTACAGATTATTCAATATTTTTTTTTATTTTTAATATTATTTTTGCATTAAAGACATGTTAATATTTCTAGTATTTATATGATTATGTTGTAATGGTGTCATTATAAGTCTTTTTTTTAAAAATATAAATCAGTTTAAAAACTCGGTGTTAAAAATATGCGCATAGTAAACCAAATAATAATTTAAGGAAATGCAATCCAAAAAATTATAATTAATATTGTTTTTCTACTTATTTGATTTTAATATTGCAATTTATATTTCTCTTCACCTATAATATGATTGATTCCCATTGGCACATCATATTTTTATCTTAACTATATACTCATCTTGCATCTTCTCGATACCTCTTCTCCTTTAAGAACTTCAAGTAATTATGCTTCGTGTATCTCTTATTTTCATGTAACTCAAAATTTGTAAATTACTTTTACTTTCTTTCTAGCAACATTAATAGTATTGTGTTACTACACCATTCCATGTAACTAAATAGGGTATATTTAAAATATAATTTCGCTACAATAAATGCTATAACGCAAAATTGGTATAATTAGACAAAAATATAATAATTATCATAGTTCATTTGTTAATATAATTTAGCTCTTATAGGTCGCAATGATATTTCAAACAAAAGGGTTTAACTACGCCAATCGCTGAGCAACCCAAAATCGCTATTAATAACATTGTTGCTTTATTTACTCTAATCTACGTATAAGAATTAATTAAAGTATATTTTCACGCTAAAAACATGTATATTTTCAAAGTTAAAGGCTCTCTTTTATTGGGTCTGCTTAAATGTGCCAGCTGTATGTCTTGCAGCTAGACGGCATATATTACGGCAATGAAAAAACAGTTTTTCTTTGCACAAAGAAACTAATTTTTTCATCAATCATCAAGTAGACTCATGATAGAATATTTAAACCTAAAATTACGCACCACATAATATAAACCATTTTAAGAGGCAAGTTCAAATATTAATCAAAAACCATTATGTTGTATATATGTTAAATTTTATATTATAAATACTATGTATTGATTTTATAATTTATTTGTATTTATGATGTAAATGAAATATCTTTTTCAGTGGATCAAAAATAATAATTATAAAGCATCGTATACTGTAATTTATTAAATGTAAAGTTTCTTTTTGGTATATGATTTTTGAACTGCTCATATAAAACTATTTCGGATTTTACTCGTAAATGTAATTACAAGCATGTCTATTGCTAACTGGATATAGATTAACAAGGTTATTCAATTTACTTAAGAACTGGGGTTACAATTAATATAATCCTAAAAGCAGTGCCTGTGTTTCTTACTTTTAATAATAGGTTTGAGACTTTAAACTATATCTAAAATCCAAATTACGGTATTTAAAGATTATATGCGTAGCACATGTATTAAAATTTTTAAAAATACACAACTAGTGTTATTTATGTAAAGAAATATTTTCTTTGGCCAATGATACCATATTTAGTCTTATAGAAGTAAAAATATGTACATTTAACCTAGGAAAATACCAATGTAATCTACAATATATTTTAATAAAATATGAACTAATTATTGAGATGAAAATTGCTATAAAAGCGTTTTGAAAATTATATAATCTATGTCCTATTAATGTAGTATGAAGACATGTGCATCTTTAGTGTAATTATATATAAGTGAAATATTTAAAATGCATTTAAATATGAAATTATAATATAAAAATGAATAAAAAATACGAGCAGTAAAAGGTGAAAATCATACATAGAAAATGTGAAACATAAGTTTTGTAGATATAAATATGTAAAAGTAGAAATAATATGAATTTAACACATTATCATATAGAATTATAAATTTTGTCAAAACATGCATCCAATGCCAAATATTTTTGAGGTGTTTGAGGTACATAACTTCGTTAACATCCGTTAAAAATAGAAAAACAGAAAGTGGTCTTTAGATCTTCAAAGAATTTTTAAATTACAAATTTCAAGGAGGCTATCAAAATTAGAAAAAAAAAGCTTATTTGAGTATTACTCGTGAAAATAAAGATAATGTCTAATAATCGAAAAATAAACGCACATTTTTGCGACACTATTTGTCGCAAGTACACATTGAAAATTTTTAGTAATATTTAAAAATAAAATCACTTTTTTTCCATTTACCATGCTGATATTTTTTTAATATAGATACAATTGGTTGTGCATATTGGTTTAACTCGTTTCGTCTTGATCTAATATATTTTATAATGAATAATAAATATTACATTGAAAAAAAAGCCTTCCAGAGAAATTTTTTTTATTATGTATACTACCATATTTTGAATCATAATTTGTTTAAGATTCAAAAAAATTAAATACAAAATTTCTATTATGATATTATGTATGTGGTTATTAGATTAGATTCGCTGTAAAATGAGATAAATACATGTATAACAATTTAAAAATGCATTATAAATAGTGTAAAGAAAAAGATATGAAATAAAAATACATAGTTCACTGTTTGTTGTATAAAAAGCATAATATTTGTGTTTAGAAGTATACAATATTTTTTTAAAGGATTACAATTTTATGTTTCGATTTCATAAATTCATATAAAGCAGGATATATAGGTCATATGATACATAAAATCAAAATGTTACAAAAAATTCTCTTTTGAATATTTTATAAAAAATAGAACATCATATGACGAATCTATTCAATATATTTATTAAAAAGTAAATCAATGCATTTAAGTAAAGAATTTAAAGAATAATGTAAATATACCCTATAAAAACAATAAATTAATAGATTTAAATACATTTAAAGGCCGCTAAAATATCTTCAAACCCACTTTTTTCCTAAGAAATGGCTCTTCTGCACAGCTTAAGAGTATTTCCGCAATTTATTTTTATAAAAGTGCCCGAACATGTTTTGAAAGGTTTCTATTATACATGAAAAAATGATTATTTCCAGAACAAAAAATACCGTGTAAAATTCACTAAATTTAACAAGCAAGCTACCTGACATGCCTCTATAATAATAATTACAAGAAAGTATAGAATAATCATACTATATTTGTCCAATATCATTAAATATAAAGATATATTATAAAGTTCAATCTCTAAAATATGTTTTTTTAAATTCGAATTCTTTATATAAATTCTGCGCACAGACCAGTTGTTAGTTTATTAAAAATTTTGCATTATTAAATGATACTTAGTTTTAAAACCAATTACCTAAGCCTTATTTATTAGACAAACATTTTCTACAAAATATAGCCATATTTATCATTTTTTATTCTGCATTTCTTGTCATTAAATATTTATCTATACCCACCTAAATCCTTTTATATATCTTTTTAACTTAAAATGTTTGAATTTAAAGTTTATCATATAATATCTTATTAGAATATTGTTGATGTCATGTATAAATCCTAAATAAATAAATGTTATATATTACACATAAATCTTTCTATAATCAAAAGGATATAATGGCTGATTCGAAAATCTATAAAAATTATAAAATATTGATAGACGCATAATTATATATTATTGGCAATTATAAATGTGCTTAGTTAGGATAGTTAACAAGGATAAGTCTAAAGGGATCAAGCATGGATTAAAAGGATAGCAAAATAATTATAAAATATTTTACAAAATGAATCTTAAAACGATTGAAAACAAGATTTATATATTCAGAACCGGAAAAAATGATTTTAAAGAACATGCAATCAAAAAATTATATAGACATTTATTTGCATAAAAAATGGAAACTTTTGTTTTCAGCTAATGAACACTTAAACATATAACCACTAGGTATTTATAACGGTATTATTTTCTTTATATCGATTTTATCCATTTAGACGGGCTTAATTTACAGGGAATATTGCAAAAAAATTTGATGCATCTTTTGACACTCTCCACACCCTTATTCATCAAATGCTCTTCTTCTTTCAAATGAGATAAGTTCAGGCGTCTTGCTGAGTGTGAGAGATTGCATGTATGCTTTTAATTCATCAGGGATTTTTAACTCCTTAACATATTTTTTATGACTTTTTGTGACCCCTCCATCCAAAGCCATCACATTTAGTATTATTTTTGTTATACATTTGTAAATATAACCAAGTTCATTCGCCAAGATAGCATACTTCCTGTATTTTTAATTCACAACTTCAGTTATGTTATAAAGGCTAGTTGTACCTATTTAGATCAGCATAATCATATTTTCTTTTTTATTGTATAGTAAAATATAGGATCTGATTTTTTTTAATTAAAATATTGTTATCATTCGGCATCAACTTTTATTATTGCATTTTCGTTTTTGCGATTATCTTTATTGAGTGAGTTTTGATCTTTTTAAACATATAAAATAAATATTCATACATAAAATTTGGGCTGATATTTTACTCATAAATGGAATGCGAAATAGAAAAGAATTTACAAAAGAAAAATTATATTTATGTGTGTCAACTTTAAAAATGGTCTGATATTTACATCAAAAATCATAGAAATATTAAAAAATCAAAATATTATATATGATGAAAGTTTATTCAAGCTTCTAAGATCAAAAAAAAATAATTTCGTATATTAGCTATCGGAATAAAGGTTTTTAAGAATTGCTTGAGATGAACATTAAGTCTTAAAATATGATGAGACCTCTGACAACGCATTTAAAGTATCTAGGATTAATAATCGTCTAAAAATTTATATCGAAAGATTACAAATATATAGAAAATATATTATAACATCTAATCTATTCTGCATCCGTTTATTATAATTAAAATACAAATTGTATATGATTACAAGCCGTATCTATCTATCGACGTCTAAGTGTATATCTATATTGAATTTAATATTTGTTCGAAAATAATAGAAAAAGGTAACGCTGAGTAAATGTATAAAATATTTATAAAAGAAACCAATATTGTATATTTTAATTATTGTATTGCTGTTTAATACGTATTAAACATTGCGGCTTTTGGAATTATAAAATGATACATACATGAAAAAAGAAAATAAATATAAATATAAATTTTAAATTTCTAATTTACGTTTTTTTACTTTGAAAGTATTTTTATAAAATTTTTGTGCATGAATTTTACATTTTTTATCATACATTTACATAATTTTAAAAAAGCAAATTTGAAAAAGATTTAATTAACCATCTAAGTAATTATAACTATTTAGCTTCAAGAAAATATTCTCACACATAATCGCTTCTATCACTAAATAAGCACATTAAGTGATAATTGCAGAAAATAACATTAAATATAAATTAAATTTATTGACTTACTGCAAAATAAATATTCTTTCGTGGCTATATAGCTTTTACATCACGTGTAAGAAAACAGAATTGTATGACACTTTGATGCCAAACTTTTGATTTCACAAATAAAAGAAAAAATAAATTTTATAATATATCATTACAAATTATGTTTAAAAGTAAATATTTTTTTTTGTTATCACATATATTTTCCAGTTCCTATACAAAAATATATGCATTTTTTATATGCAGCAACTGTTAATACAATCGAGATTATGCCAATTTAGTAAATTTTGTTGCGTATTATTTATGAAAAGATGTCTTAATAATATATGTTAAGGTGTTATAATTTGTTAATCAGTCGCACAAACTATATTTAAAATTAATATTTATCTGTTAATCACTTCCTTTGATGCAAATAGTAAAAAATGATATTGTAAAAAACGAAATTTATAAAATTATCATATATTTATCTATTTTTGGGAAAATATATTTTATTTTATTACATTATATATAATAATTCGCGATGGCAAGTAAAAGAATATATATTAAATTATATTTACATTTTTAAAATGTTTTTTTGTGCATTTTAGACGAATAAGTAAATAATTGTGCAGAAATCGGTAGTTTTTTTGATCTATTAATTATTTTACGAAATAAGTAGACTGTAGGATTTTATAGGTTAAATATAAATAGCAGTTAAAGCATTATATTCAGGTAAATGGCAAGTAAACACATTATAAATATTTAAACTATGCTTGGAAATTAGTTTTTTTTTATTACTAAAAATATTTAGCATTTATATCTTTGTTCAAAGTTAAAGATGGCATAGAAATATTTCTGCTAATATTTCATGCATTAATTATAAAAGAAAGCTACTAAGATTGTTAATATGTAAGTGAATACGTTAGAAATTTTTGTTAAACCATTATTAACGCATTATTCTTTATGTATTATGATATATTGTCTATCTAAGGAATCAATGGTATTTTGACACGTTTTGTATATTATAAAATCATGTATAAGGCAAATGTGAGCCTTATGCACTAAAGAATTTTATTTAATCTTTTTCGTGTTATCAACCAATACATTTGCCTGTTTTGTTCTTGTTAAAATGTGTAATATATTATAAGAAACAAAATTTTGATGCAAAATAATTGTATTTTACCTTACATATTAAACATTCTTTTGCCAAATTAAGGTTATTAATACTAAGGATTTATTTAAATACCCATTAAATTGTATTTGTGGGTATTTTAGCAAATGAATTCTTATGGTAAACATACAGCTTGGGCTAATTTTTTTTTATTTAAAAAACAAATACATTTTTATTGGATGATTTTACACCGCGATAAATCAAAAATACATTTATAAATTCTTTAATGCTAAATTTTACATATTATGCAAGTTTCTACATATGATTAAAAAATACGAGGGTTTATAAATTTATATACTGAAGATGACATCTTGCCGAGTAAATATCGATATAAGCTCACTTGTGAATCCAAAAAGTTGAAAATTAAAATATCAGCTACGGCGTTCTTTTTTTCATATAGTATAATATGGTTTAAAAGAAAACAATAAGATACTTATAGATGATTTTTATTATTTTTTTTATGGGAATTTATAGAAAAAAAAGTCTTACTCATAGATACAAATATAATTTCAGGGATTTTTCGACCAGCAAATCACGGTGAGTTATGAAAAATATAAAACTTTTATTATTTACCATAAAAACTAGTCTTTACCTTTAAAAATTTTATATATAATTTTTGGATTTAAGGAGCATAATTTATAATCATTTGATATATTTAATAATGCTAAAGTGCAGACAACTCTTTGTTTCGAAAAATTGAGCGTGTTTCATATGTGTTTTCTCTTACTTCATGCTATAAAAAGTCTTAATATAGTTTAGAGATATAAAGGCGTAAAAAACCCGGCTTGATATTTCCATATACATCAAAAGACTATTTATATCAATAATAATCTTATAATTAGATACAAGAATTGCATTTCATATTACAAGCTTGTTTTTTTACCGTATATATTGTGATTAGTTTCTGTGCTGTAATGTTATGGATTAATTATATCGAATGCAAGTATAATATTGACAAAAGAAACATGCATGTTATATCAATTATGTCTGTGCACTTTAAGAAAATTCAAACTGTGATTAAAACTATATTTTCTATAATTTATGAATTTAATATAGACCTAACATATGTCAACCAAGTATTAAAATGACCGAAGCAGAATATAAAAAGCAAAAATTCTCGCTCGAGCGTATTTTTTTACGATACAAAAACATAAAAAAATCATGTTTTATCCTAAATGACTGTGTAGGCTCAATATATTTAGTTGTAAATAGACAAAAAAAAACGTTTATATTATATTATAATATGACATATATTTGCATGACATTAGTCTTGGATATTATCTGTGTTTTAGATGTCATGAAGACTTTATTTTTTTTAAAATATTGACGAATAACTTTATAAAAAAGTATTTACGATTAAACCAACAGTTTTTATCCCAGATAAAAAACATATTCAATGTATTTATTCTGTAAGCACTTCTTTTATTAAGTTTCGACGCAAAAATAATAGCTTTCTATATTGTATAGATGAACCAAACAATATTTTTTTGTGTAGCTAACAAGATTATTTTAACATGAAGTACAATTTTGTGCTACAAAATCAAAAGGCAAAGGATCTTGCGTTATAATTCAATTTTTTACAATGATATTATGATATGCAAACTTTTTTTTGTTACTTTTAATTTTTTATACATATATATAGTTCAAATTATTTGCCGAGAAATTTTTAATATTTTATCTAAAAAAAGATTAATGTGGTAAAACTTTGGGTAAAAATATTGTGTAAGTTTTTAATGGGTATCAATAGAATACAATGAATACAAACATAATTGCTCGAAAAAAATATTTTTGGTTGATATAACTATGGTAAATCTCAAAGAACAATATAAAAAGCATTTCATGCAGATATATAGAAATTCTTCTAACTTTGATTTAATATAATTCAATGTCTTAGAAAACATGCAAATTGATCAAATGAATATAATCCCACCAGATATAACCAAAAAATTAATTTTTAATGCATTTTATATGTTATTTTTATTATTTTGTAAATTTCTATCTCGTTTAGATGTGAATTTAAACTGTTAAATATATTTTTATGAAATAAATATTAAATTTAGTACGATATGCTTTATAAAAGATTTGTAAAATAATTTGTATTTACTGATATATAAATTTTTCACATATTTTGAATTAGTTAGTAGTTTTTTCTGTTTTCAACTACAGTTTTTCATAAACATAATCATTTGCTTTATTACAATAAAAATTAAAAAAATCATTTAGAAGAACAATGAAATCAAATTAAAATTATAAATAAAAATAAATCGTAATTATACGACAGACTTTTCAAGCAAAAATGATAACAAGTTAAATAGTAACAGGATTTTAATACTTACTGGCATAAACCCTAGTATAGAAATTTCGGCTTGCCGCAAAAATATTGTAAATTTTATTATAAATAAAGCGTATTTTAAAGCAATCAATCATAAAAAAACGCATTTTCTCTGTTTTTTATATGATGCAATTTTTTTCTAATATCATATTAATTCAATTTATACACATATTTTTTTTTAAACATGTGAAAATCACTACTTGATAGACTAATAACATAAATCTGCAATTTAGATAATAGAAGGCTCAAAAAAATTTTTTAAATAAATTTTAAATTTGTCCTAAGGGATAATCATACTGGTTTGATAAAAACAAACCAACAAATATTATTGTATAGACACAGTTCTTAGTCTTATAATTTGAATAGAATATACTTTATCGGATGCTGATACATTTTGACTTGATTAGCGAAAGTAAATGTAAGTTATCAAAGAAATTTTTTGTATAAGCAAGTTAATCTAAAATATCATGACCGTATCATAACAATATAATTTTTAACATACACTTAATACAATAAATTTTATTTTTTTATATTAAATAAAAATACAATTCACCTGGCAAAAAAAGTCGATAATTACTGCCCAGTCAAAAATCTTAACTAAAATCTAATTTGTATATTCCCTTCTATTATCTAGTTCATAATATAATTTATTTTAGGCTTTATGCCTTTTTTTCAATTTACAGCAGCTAGTTTTCAAATCTATAAGTACCTAGAAAGAAATTATAAGAAATTTAAATTTTAAATAGTAAAAAACATATATTGTATAGATTATAGATTTTCTAAATTCTTTTAAAAAAATTAATTCTAAGTTTTAACACAAAAAATAGCGCCTGTTTTGTAGATCTATTTTAAATTTTAACTTTAAAACAGAGTTTACCGCATATATGTCAAAATAAAGCTATGTATCTAAATTTTTGTATACTTTTTAGTATTAACTGCTAAGAGAACATTGCATCTACATTTTTTTCGTTCATAAATGTATTTAAAAAAATACACGTAACAGTATATGAGCATTCATTCACATCGAAATACTAATACACGGAAGCTTCAGTTAAAAGCCAAACTATAACTAAAAAATCTGTGTATAGCACATAATTTATATAAATTTAGTCCACTCAAATCTCGCATTCGCGTTACATCTCTATGATTTGTTCTTATATCCGAAACCAATATAATTATTGAAAAATCTATAAGCTATAAGTTTCTATCTTTTATTGTGTTTTGTAATAGAATGATATGTCACTTATAGTTTACTTGATATCAATTCAAAATATTCAGTATATTTTGAATATATAACATTCTAAAGTATTATAGGCGTTTTTTGTATTTATTTGTTATGTTTAACATTATTTCTACGATAAATACAGATTTAAAAATAAGGATAGTAGAAATCCGATCACATATTTGGTGAAAATCATAATTTTTTTAAATAGAAACCATACAAACCGAATGAGCGTGTTAGATAAAAGCATACATTCACACCAAAATTGAAAACAGCGGAATTTATTCCTTTTTTGGTTAAAGCAAAAATTAATTATACATTAAATTTTTTTAAGAAGCCGTGTTACTTTACGTTTTTTATTTGAAATAAAGTCGAATTTCATGAATTTTATAAATTATCTTGTGTATATAGTAGAAGACGGATAATAATATTCTTGTTGGGAGTGAAAACATGGATAAATTTCATCTGACGGAAATGTTTTAGTGCGTAATTTATAACACTACGATAAAGCCATCAATTCTTATATATAATACAAAATATTTTGAGTGCAGAAAAATTAAAACAGATCATCTATCATAAAGTAGGCACAAAATTTTTAGCTATATGACAGCACAAAATTTTTATGCACATAATACTCCAAAATCTTTGCGGTTAGAAGAAGATTAAAAATATTAAGAAAAGCAGATTTTCCATTTTTGATGATCTATAAAATGGAGTATTATTAAAGATAAAGAATCAATATAAAAAAATATTTGCATCGTTTTATTAATAATTATTACTTAAATGAACATTTAAGATAATTTACTAATACTGTAATATATACCAGCACAAATCAATACATTTTTTGGGGATCATAGTTAAAGACGGCAGAAAGTAATATTTTTGTGTGTTCCTTATGCAAATTTTATTTTATGTATTGAAAATAAACACATAAAAGATAATGCATTTATATATTAGTGGTTATTATAGTGGATTAATCGTCTTTCTTTAAGATAATTGAATATAATTTTTTGAAATCAATCAATCATTGTGTCTATTACAAATAATAAACACAAAAAATATTTCATAAATAAAATATATCTTCTATAAAATTCAAGAATTCTATTTTATAATGATCGGTATAAATAATTTAAAATGAATTGTGATGCATGAACTTAGGAAACCATATTGGTCTTATATTACTTGATGAAATTATAAAAATAGCGATATATCTTAAACATTAAACCTTTATAGATCAATATACTCCTTAGCGCCTCTATCAGAAATAAATAAAAAATTATGGTTAAATGCATATAATTAGCGGATATCGTTCAATAAAAACATTTATAAATAGATGGGTAAATTGTCATTATAGATTTTATCTATTTAAAGGTTATCAGCATTTTGAGAATATTGCACAACTCCTTAATGCATCTTTTAACAATCATCCTTGATCTATCTTCATAAACTGCACTTTTTCTCTCAAATATGATGAATTCAAGTGTCTTGCAGAGTGTGAGAGCCTGCATATATGCTTCTACACCGTCCGGGATTTCTAACTCTTAATAGAATAATAGTTAATAGTGATTTTACAAAAGAACTTTTATATACTATAAATAATATTAGAAAACAAAAACATAAATTTTTGGTACATGAGAATGCATAAATTAATTTTAAAATTTAAGCGTATATAAAACATAGATTTTTTATATGACTAAAATGCCACTACACAGGTTTATATTAAATTGTATACAAGCCTTTGAAAATACTCTAGATACAATACAAAAAGTGTATTACAAGCTTTAGAGAAATATCTAAATTTTTTAAAGAAGGCTAAAATATAATATCTGTTTTTAGCATGATAGAACATCTATCAATCACAAAAAACATTGGAAATAACGGTTTAAATACACGCCACAAATTTGTTTGCCAAATTAATTAGCACACATATTCTTGAGTAAACTTTTACCGGAATTATTTTATGGAATATTTGGCTTAAGTTTATTTTTATGGTATATATTGGTGATCCTATTTGATTCAGAGTAATTAATTTTGGTATAAATCTGTAAACAGCATTTGTGCTCTTTCTATATGCTCATGAAGATGATTTATAATATATGAAATTTTTAAATATAATTGTGCTGTTTTGAAGATGCCTATACAACTGTCTTTTTTAGCATTTAAAATTTTTTTTATATATAGTTTTTAGGATATTTCGTATCATATCAAACAAACATTTTTTTTGAATACATGTAGCACTTGCAACTAGCGTAGATATTATTAAATACGCTTTCCTATATATTTTTATATTTTTTTAGAACCTAGAGCTATGAGATAAATTTCTATAAATATACATGTGAATACATCAATTTGAATTTTTTTAAATCTAAACAGCTTTAATCACGTTTTTATATTGCAAATCTCAGTCATGATTTAATGTGTATTAGTTATATTTGTGAAATTTAGAATGTTTTTCAGATGGCACAATATTTACTTATAAACTATGAGTGCTAATCTTTAACGTTTTTTATACAAGAAATTTTTAGTTTTCTTTTAATTCTAGCTTTTTTTTGCAATTTATGTAGAAATTTTTAATTTTTTTTTATAATACAAAAAAGATCTTGATCTATATTCATTTATTTTTGTGTGCAAAGAATGAATATCAATATATATTATATATTAATTTGAAATAAGTGCACAAAATAACAAAACACTATATTTTAAAACTATAACAAACAGATAAATATATGATCTTTTCGTACAAAATTTATCAAAGCATTAGATTTTTGCCTATATTTGTGAAGGTTAATACATAATTACTTATTTTTCGTTATAATTTTTTTCTATATATGAAATATTATTAACCTTAGACGTGTGCAATAAGGTTTTTTTGGATATTTATAGTATTAATTTTTTTATGTACCAAAACAAATTAAACGGGTCGGTGATATAAAAAAATATTAAAATGCTATATATATTTGTGATTATTATTATTTTAGTATGTATCAAATATTTTTTTGTTTATGGCTTGTGATATAAAATATTTTCTAAAAAAAAATCGATAAATTGATTAATTTAGCATAAAAAAAATAAAAGAACTTTTTGCGAGTTGCTTTAAACTAAAAAATGAATGGAATTTTAGTAGAATAGTATACAATGGCAATTAATATAAACTGGTAAAACAATGCAAGATCTGCATTCTATAAAAAAAACAAACCAATTATTTAAATAAAATTAAGGATTAAATAAATTATATATAAATAACTTATAATTGGTAAATTTGTTTGTAAAGATATTTATGTGACCTTAATATAAAAAAATGTCGGATTTTACCATATAAAAAATAACTTACTGTGTAATAAATTCTAAAATATGTATAGCCTTTTTTGATTATATATGCGACTCCTGGCCACTCTACGAGTCCGGATTTAATTCTAAATATTATATTACTTCAAAAATTATTTTGAAATTACATTTTTAAATAACAATCTATGACACTAAATTGTTTTCAGTATGGAATTTTCAGATAGATTGGTACTTATGTCAACTAGTAACGGTAAAAGAATAATTTATTATTTGTTAAAAACATTTTCATTAATGATTGTTTTCTAATCCAATGCATATATGCATCTAAACACCGTCATACACACATATCAAAATGTAGGTTTACAATAATATGCCCTATATTTATAAATATGGATTCTTCTGTCTATTTTGCACTGAATATGAAACCCAGATAAGCATATAAAATGTGCCTTCGCTTTTACCATAAATTGTCTTTATATTATCTCTTATACCATTTATATAGATTATACATGTATCAGACTGAAATTCATTGAAGCCACGATTGAATCGGTTTTTAAGTTTCTTGATTTAGTCATTATTCATCAGTTAGCGCAAAAGTTGCAGATAATATTCGTTTACTGTGTTTATGATATTCTAAATGCGTGGTTGCTATTTCCCACTAATTATTGGATATCAGACCAAATTATGAATTCAATGTAAGCACAAATTATGAAATCTATTTAAACCATAATATAAATTGTTAACACTAAATAACAACATTATATATTGATACTGTGGGATATAACATATTTCCAGATCTTTTGCTAAGCTAATCAGGCTAATTTATACTACAAAGGGTAACTTATATCTGAAATTTAAATTCAAATTCGATGTATTTCTTAGTTAATTTAGTATGATGTTAAAACGTAAAACGCTTTTAAGGAATATTGATGTAATATTTGTGCAAAATAATGGAAATATAACAGTTGGTAATTTGATTTGATAGAAACTCTATTCAATAAATTCTTGCGCAATTATATCCATTACCCCTGAAAATACATCATAAATATAATTGTCTTATTTGTTTGAAATTATAAACTTTTCTAGAAGAACATATTTTCATATTTGAAAACGATCGCTCAAGCAACCTAAACTGAAGATACTACTTTCGTTTATTATCACTGTTCGTCACGTAAATATATAATTCAACTAAAATCTCAAATACAGCATGATTTTATAGAAAATTCATTTGTCGGCTACTGCGTGATTTTATATTATTATAAGGGTATATAAACTATTCTTATTATTTTATGGGTTAATTTTCTTTTTATCGATTTTATATATTTAGACGTGTTCAGCGTGTTGGGAATATTTCACAACTCCTTGATGCATCTTTTGACAACTTCCCCTGATCTATCTTCATCAACTGCTCTTCTTCTTTCAAATGAGATGAGTTCAAGTGTCTTGCGGAGTGTGTGAGCTTGCATGTATGCTTCTACTTCGTCCGGGATTTTTGACTCCTTAACATATTTTTTATGATATTTTGTGACCACCCGATCCCAAGTCATCACATATGGTATTATTCTTGTTTTACATTTGTAAATTAAACCAATTTCATTTGCTAAGATGTCATATTTCCTATATTTTTCATTCTCAACTTCAGTCAAGTTATCAAGGCTCGTTATACCTATTTCGATCAGCGTAATCATATTTTCTTTTTTATCGTATAGAAAAATATCAGGTCTATTTTGTTTGATTAAAATATCTGTTTTAATTCGGGTATCAACTTTTATTTCTGCATTTTCGTTTTCGCAGATCTCTTGTACTGAGTGAGTTCTGATCTTTTTAGTATTACTATATTAAATATTTATAAAAAAGGATAATAATATTAATTAATTCACGGAAAATAATATGATGTTTAATTGCACAATTTTGTAAATATTTCATATTATTGCTTTCTTTAGAAGAAATGAACATAAAATCACCAATAAACTACTGCGTTTGTTTATTAATAATTTAAACTGCTGCATTTTGAGCTATTGTTGTCATTAGACGCATTCTAATATAAAAACAGATTATATGCGCAATCATCCAAAAAAAACCACATCATTTAAGAAATGAACTAGGTCACGGACTTGGAAGTATAGAAAAAAAATCTAATAGATTCTCTGCCGGCTACTAAAATTAGCTATAAAGAAAAAGAGGTATATTTCCAGAAAATTAAAAATGCTAAAATTTAAAAAAAAAACGCGGCACTCCTGGCATTTAAAATGAATTTTTGATGAAGAAATGCAAAATTAAAAAACCTTATCTACCAGATCTCTAATAGTAGTAAAAAGTGTTTAGACTGTCTAATTTATTTTAAAACGCTACACAAAAACACTTCAACGACCCATAAAATAGATCGCTTGAAATACTAGCATCTTCATTTCAAGTATAATATAGATCGAAAGTACCTTCAGAAAGTATAGCTTAAGTTTTATACTGAACTGAAATATTTTCTTTTGTTTAAGAATAAGATTCCCACCCTAAAACTTCTTTAAAAACCGTCAACCAACTACATAGTAGATTAAGAAAAGGCTTAGTCATGAGTATACAAGAAGAAACAACGACTATAAATCACTTAAATAATGTTAGTACAAAAAAAAAATACGTAACAACCCGTATTAGAAATAATAGAAAAAGAATTCGTGGAAATTAACATAGATACAAGAATACAACAAAACTCAAATTTATATATAAAAGGCTAAATATTTTTGCATATAATAAAAAAAGAACCTATCTTTCTTATCTAAATAGGTGTAACTAGAATTGATAATATAAACATATTGAGGAAGAAAAATATGGAAATTATGATTTCCTAGTATATAGACCGCTATAGATGTACATTACAAGGCAAATACAAATCCATATTTTATAACTTGGGATATGCGGTGATACAATATCGATAAATAATACCATAAGAATTAAAAGCTACGAATGCTGTCGTTGCATACTTACAAAACTTTGCAATGAAAATGACACATTCAATATAGAGTGTCCAGTAGGACATAACAAGATGAAAGTTAAATACGCTATATGCACAGAAAATCAAACAAGTTGTGCTCTGAATAAAAAAACGTTAATAACTATTTTTTTGGACCTAAAAAAAAATACATTCTGGTGTATGCTCTGTATGTCATCCTCAAGGTAGATAAACAATATAAATCATATATATTTTTAATATTATTGTGTAAATTTTATATTTTTGAGGCCTATCTCTTTTAAAAGCTTTTTATTGTATTATTTAGTATTAGCTAATTTGAATTACAACTAATATAATTTGTGATGGAACTTTAATATTGCTTATAGAAAAGTTAATTAAGTATACTCACAGCCCTACTATCTCATTCGTCTAAATTTGTGATATTTATATTGAGATCTTATAAATATACGTGTTTTCAAAAATTTTGTGTTTTATATACACTTATGATTTAGCATTTATTTCGAGCTAAAAAAAATTGTATTTTATATAAGATGAGCATATTATCCCATACTATGAAACTTGATACATAAGCGCATAAACTAATTAATATAGAAAATTCTTTTGTGAGAATTATAATTTTTTTAGCTTACAATTTCTAACAGGATTAAATTATATATGCTATTGACTCCTATTCCTTTGATGCTATAAAGTTTTTATTTTCATCATAAACACAAATTACCAGTCTTTCATAGGATAATCTGATTCTTTTTGAATTACAGAAATTAAATTTTTCTGCTATATTCTTTTTTGTAATTTTTTGAAAGTTAGCCTTCTGATTAATCAAGATGCAAATATGAAATCAACGTGTTTAAAAAAAGATTTATAAAAATTTTTCCTGATTTTTCTTCGTTTGAGCCGTTATAAGATTATTCATGCAGAAGTTCTGGCTAGTATGATGTTTTTATGTATTCTTCAATTTTTTTGCTTCTATTTTTCTAAAAACATATTGTTATAAAATATAAACCAAATTTTAGATTCAATTTGGCTTGGCGATTCTTTATAATTATAAATAAATTCTTTCTGTTATTAAAATCATGAATTTCGTATTGATTATATATGGTGCGAATACAATTGATTTGCCTTTTTGAAACGTAAATTTATGTATTTTATTTCTAATTACATATAAATCATATTTTTATTATCCAATCGAGATATTATTATGCTCGATAGTTTGTCTAATACGTGTTTTTTCCCCACCTCTATTTTATTTATAGCTATTTTTCTTTTTGATATTCATTTAAAATGGTAAATAATTTATTTATCTAATGGTCATTTATTCTATCAGAACTAATGCTACATTGCATTCTTTCCAACTTTTCTTCTTTATATTACAGTTTTTTATTTAATTGCTGGATATAAAAAAGATTTCTTTCCTAATATGACTTTTTTATATATTATGCATCTAAGCTAATAATCTTGTTTTTGAGCAATAATATAAGAGTATATAAGCGCATATATCTAAAAGTAAACTGAATTTACTTTATTCTTACTGTTAAGAAGATTTAAGCTCAATTTGAAGTCTTTAATTCATTCCACCCCAATTTTAGTTGTAATTTGCTGTCTATAGACTAATGTACATTCTCCTATGATATAAATGATATGCAAAAAATAACATAATATTTGGTTTTCGAAGCATTTAGTGTATTTTAGAATTGCATCTGTTTTAATCCGAATTCGACAAGAAGCTATTGTAAAAAGGATGAATCTGCATTATAATACAAAGCGTTCTGTGATGTAAATATCACAGTAAACCCAATTTGCAACAAAACATTTTTTAGCATTAAATATAGATTATTTATAAACAGAAAATCAACTCTGAATTTTAAAATATACGTTTATATCTATAGTTTCTATAGGAGTTGATTTTTTGCTCAAAAGATAATATATGCAATAGAAAGATATTTTTAACATGGGTGAGTATCTTACGATTTTTTTTTTGGATTTTATATATTAGAAAAATTATAGCTCAGAATAAAATTTTTTTATATAAAAGAAATAATTTTAGAAAACTAGAGTTTCTAATTTTTTTGCGTTCAATTCAAGGCTTATTAATACCTAAAAATGTGAAAAGGCAAAAGAATTTTTTTTTGCTATAAATAAAAACAAAAAAAAATTCGAACCATATTTCTAATAGCATAAAAATACGTATTTGTGCTTAAAATTTTATACAACTCTAAATTAGTCTAATGAAACATTGCGTAATATTCAGTGGTTATCGCTTGTTTACCTATTTGCGGCAAAAGGAATGTATCGCTTTGCTATAATTTTCATGTATATTTAAAAAAGCAATGCGAGAAAGAAGTTTTAAAACTTGATCTATTATGTTGTGTATGGTATATATAGACAATTACTAAGATGCTGTCTTTATGATTTGAATAATTGAGTATCAGATTAATATAAAATCTTATATAATATCTGTTACTAATTTAGAAACAAACTTATAAACTGCGTTTTAGTTCACTAGCTTTTAATAAATTGTACATTTGACAGCTCAGTACCTTAGAAAGGTTCTAATAGCTAGGGAAGCCGAGTTTACTATTATAATATTTTTAAAAACGGAATCTTTGATAAAAAAATTAAAAATTGGAGATTATTCTATCTACATGATTTAATTGCATACTATGTGGTCGCACTTATAAAGATAAAATATGATAGAATATAGGTTTTAAAAAAAAGATAAACAGTTCAAAAACATACCTCCTAATACATAAGAATCCTGTTAATCCTATTTTTGCAAAAATATTTTATATAATCGTAAATATAAAATTCGCATTTCATATGAATAACAGGGAATTAAACAGCTAGAAGCATACAATCATATGTCATACTAAAATAAAAAAAGATTCCGTGGATTTTAATATAAATTTTGATTTTAGGCTATAAAACTATGAATAAACGATTTTAAGATGAATTAATTGAGCTGATGTAAACTTAGAATCCTTTTGGAACATAAGATTGATAATGAATAAAAAAACTGTGTGTTATTCATAAAATCAAGAATTTAGTAGAAACTACGCGGAAAGTTGCCTTGAGCAAATAAAACCTAAGATAAAGAAAGTACAACACATGAAAAATAATATATTTATAATAAAATTTATTAGTCTTTTAAATCATAAAACACATTCTAAAATCTACGATACAAATAATTGCAACCAAGCACACTTAGAAAAACAAGTTAAGGTGCATATATTTGACCAAATTTAATAGTTATATTTATAAAATTTATAAAATACACAATCTGCTTATATAAGAAAAGTGGTGAAATGACAGGTTAAAAGTTATATAGACTTTGGATCTATCACTATATCTTATATTTTTATTTTCTTTGTGTAGTTTTATTTTATTGTAATTAATTATTCAGGCTTTTAAAAGCCATTAGCGTAATATTATAATGCTTTAATAAGATTAATTTTATTTAAAATATAAATTTTGTATTAAGTATGTGATGAAAAATTTTTAACTTGTTTTTGTAATAATTATATTTTTGAATTCGTTTTAATAGTCTGATTAAACGAAATTTTTTTCTGAAATCAGATTTTTTCTTATTTAGATATAATTGTGCAAAATGTATTTTTATTTTTGAAAAGTAGTATAATTGTTTTTAATAAAATATAATCCGTAAGTTATATAAATTTAAATAACTGAAAAAATAATAAATTAAATTAAGATTTACAATTCTTCCCTAGGAAGTTTTCACTTTTGATGAAAAGACTTTCACTGTTACGTTCTGGTTTTTTATTATTTGACTGCAAATTATTTTTATATAAACCGTATGATAGTGTATATACAAAAAAGACAAAATATTTAGCTAAATTTGAGTTTAAATTATTCCAGGAATTTTTAATCTAGTAAAAACTTATATTAACTGATAAAGTACATTCAATTATTTAAAACTATGCAATATTTTTTGTATACAACTATATAATTGTTTTTAAACTAAAAATATAGGGTTTTGCTTCATAGATAATGTACAAGGAAGGTTTTAATAAAACAATAAGTGCATTTACAGCTATCAAAATAAGAAATGTTATAATCGGGAACGATCTTTTTAAACTATAATATCTTTATTATATTTCTATCACAAAAATACGTTTTTAAGGCTAAAATATAAATTAAACCCTGAAAAATATAATCACAAAGCAAGCATTTTAATGTATATATAATAAATGGAGAAAGAACACACCTTCAGCATAATATATACCTTTTTATCAACCATTACGTATGTATTCTATGCATTAGATTAATTATGGTGGACTAGAATGAATGTTTTATGGGCAAAATAAAAAATAAACAATTGCATCGCAAACTCATTATCATTCCCAACGACTTGATCATTTAGATGGTTGTATCTTGTAGGTACGTAGAAGCGGGCAATAAAAATATAAGTGATGAGTATTATTGTGATTCTTTATGGATAGGAATAAGTTTTTCTGGAAAAAAATGAAGTATAAATATTGTGATAAGGCAGATAAAAATGATTTACTTGGAAATTAGATGTGAAAGAAAATTCTGTCGTTTGTTCATACAGGCACATAACGAAGTTTCAAGATAAGAATTCAGTGTGTTCGTAAGAAAATTCGACTCTATAATACAAAGAAAATCGAAAGAAACTATCTCAATAAAAAATATTTATTTTTTTATAAATTGAAAATTAGAAATAAATGAACATCATACTCCAAAAGAAGAAATAGATACCCTTGTGTATTATAAAAGGAAACCTGATCTGAATAATGGAAACAATAAAAACTTATATTTAAAATATAATTTTTCAAAAATATATATTGAGTCTTTATTAAGAATACTACATAAATATCTTTTTTTCAAATTTGGTTCAGAAATATTTTCGTTTTCCGAAATCCCATAATTCGTGTAAAATAAGTTGGCAGTATAACTGAAGAAGGAGCACCACACAAGAAATATAATCTAGTAAAACATACTAGTTCCTAAGTCTTGAAGAAAAGATTGCGTTAAAGGGGAATTTAATATTTTTTGACTGAAAAAGCACCAAAAAAAAAATTGTTTTATAGAGCAACCAAAATTTAAGCTATAAAAATATAATAACTTAAAAACCAATTAATATATTATTAGAAAATTTAAAAGTAATTTTTTTTATTGGAAATGAGAAATGCCTATAAAAATATCAATAAATCTTATGAAAATTTTTTCTCTATAATTTTTAGCTTCCTTCTGTTAAATGTTCATTTTTTGCTGTCTAAAAATTAGTAAATGCCAAATATAAGACAATAAAATGAGTTTTTTAGTCTAATGTTTATATAATATAATATATAGATATAAGTGCTCGAAGAAAATTAAATCATGTGCCTAAAATTAATCCTATTATTTGTGAGATATTTGAAAGATTGTGATACTTTAAAATATTGATAATCTTTTGAGAAATCCAAAAATTATATGAATTTAAAAACACAGATGATATTATGAAATTTATAAAACTTTCTAAAGATCAAATGCAACACATATGTACACGAAATTTATCTTTCATTACATTATGAACCTAATTTTAGATCATTTTTATGCAAAAAGTAGACCTTTTTGTCATTTTGGCTTCTTTCCATACACAAATAAGATGTCTTTTTATAATTCAGGTTCTAATTTTATGGCGTAGATTATATCTGCATTTTGTATATATTATTAGTTTTTGCAATTATTGTAGTAAAAATCATTTTGGTTAGCTCATAATTAAATTTCAGGGGAAATATGTGAAACTATCATTATTTTAATAATTAATATTATATTTAGTGGTTGCGCAAGACACTTGAACTCATATCAATTGATTAAACAAGAGCTGTTATCGAATGCACAATAATGAAAAGTGTCAAAAAATATATTAATAAGTTGTCATGATTTCTAATAGACTGACTAATTTCAGTAGATAGAATTCACAAAAGAAAAAACTTAGCCCATAAATAAAAAATTTATTGGACAGTTGCCAAATATTAGCGTACATTTATGTGCATCTGTTTGATTTTTTGAAAAAATTTAGGATATATCTATTAATTTTATTTTTAAATAACAATTAAAGCTATATATTTCAATTTATGAATTGTGTCTTGAACTCTTATTTCAATTTTTTTTTAATAGCTGTCCTTTTAGTATTCAGAATCAACCATATCTGATATTATAATGCAGATTTTACACTTAAAATATGACCTGCAATTTAATCCACTAAATTTTTTTTGCTGAAATTGTCATGTAGTTAATCTTCTGAATGAAAAGAAAACAATTCTATAGATTTTCAACGGCTTTTAATAATAAGCTTGTGTGAGAATATTCACCTCGGTCTTATATAGTAAAATTATTTAGGAAATCAACTTTATTTATGTGAAAATTGTGAGTAAGGTTTTTAAATGGCATTTTGTACCATATTAGCGTTTCAATACAATCTCAGTTTACTTATGTATGTTATCATAATTTTTTGCCTAAAAATTATTATGCTCCAAAATTATGATTTTTATAAAAAAATAATTTTACTTTAAAAATAAGCTGCTTATTTTGAAGTTATTATTAGACCATTTTTTTGTTTAATACATGTTTACGACCAGATCTTACTTACCTCAGTAGCTTTAAATATAATAAAATATATTATGACTTCTTTAATTGAACAAATAAAAAAACTTATGGGGTTTTTTTCATATTCTTGTTAAGATTTCGCAAAGAAAACATAATTTATTTGCTTTTTTTCTCAATCTTTCTCATACATACACATTTCGTGCTAATCCTATATTTTTTTTCTTTGTTTTACAAAAATCCGCTTAGTGTGCCGATGTAATGTTATGGCTATAATATTGCAAGATAAAAGGTATTTTATTCTAATTAAAGTTCCAAAATATATGTTGAATGTATGATGTCAATGCTTAATTATTTAATATTAATGAAATAAAAAACGGTAATTCTATAGAAATGGCTTAATGAAAATTAATAACTGTAGAAAAGGCCTAGATCATAAATATTCATAATTTAATACAATTGCAATTGATTAAAACAAAAGCTTTAGTTTGTTCCATACATACGTACAGATTTCTAACATAGGATCAACAAACCTGAAATAATCTACGATTTTCATTATTTTTGGAAATAATATTCCTAACTTGATTTTAAATTTTCTATATATTTGGACATATACCCTATGATCGGCTTCTCGATTTTAACTTTTAAATCTTAAAAAATTCATCTAATAATGGGATTTTTAGTGTTAAACTTCTTTTTATATTGTTTCTTTCGTATTTTTGTGATATTTAATTATTATACAATTTAGAAAATTACTACAAAAAAAACGATAAGGTTACCTAAGGTTCAATTTCTGATTTAATATAAGTAAACTTGCAGAATAGTCCTATGATTTTTTATGATTATATCCATAAGAATTAATATAATTTAAATGTGTATTTCTTTAATTTTTTTTCTTTGAATTTACATTTTCACTCGAGTCCCTGTAATTTTTCGTTTCGTGTTTTTTATTATCGTTACTGAGTGTCAAATCGTAATCATCTATATCGAAACTATCTTCAAGAAATTTATCCTTCTTTGAATCTTTTCTATAGAGGTTATTAACATCAAGTTCAATTTTCTTCTTTTTTTTGACTGACATTATATCCTTCAAATAATCTTTATCGTAGCAGCAATTTCCAAGTGCGTTTCCAAATTGCCTAAGTCTCTTTTAAAAGCATCAGTGGCTGCTTCTTTTTTAGCCTTTTCATATGCATCTGATTTTCTACGCGAATTTTCGGCGGATCCAAATCCTATATCCTCTCTAAAAGTACCATCTTTTAAAATAATTCTTGCACTTACACTGACGCCCACAGAAAAGGATTTCTTCTCTGAATTGTAGTCAAAGTAATCTATTGTGGTCGATTTGATTTATGTTGACCATTCATTGAATCCGAATATTTGGTTTGCAAGACTCATTATAAGCCAGCCTTCCACATATGAAAGTTTCATGTTGCCGTATCCTTGTCTGTAAGAAATATATTCTGGCCATAGTTTTTTCTCTAAACTTCTTGATATCTTGTCTAATTCCTCCTTTTTCCATTCGGATCTCTTTTCTTCCGCCATAATTTTTTAAATTCAATGCTGGGATTGAATATATTTTGGATTCAGTCCATAGAAGAGTGATTAGATGATTGATTATGTAAATATTTATGGGTCCATTATATTGAAATATCATGGCTAGAAAAATTTTATTATAATATATGGCATACAAATATTTATATCTGATTTCAATATCGAAAAATATTAGCTAAATAATTTGTGTTTAATAAACCTTTAAATCCAGAAATGGCTATTTCTGAATTTTTTCGGCTAGATACTTTTTTTAATAAACTATATTTGAAGAAATTAATTCTTTAACTAAAATATATATAAAAAATACTATTATATTTTCAAACGCAAGACACTCGAACTCATCTCATTTGAGAGAAGAAGAGCAGTTCATGAAGATAGATCAGTTTAAGGTTTCAAAAGATGCATCAAGGAGTTATGCAATATTTCCAATGGGCTGAATGCGTCTAAATAGATATACATGATAAAGATAAATTTATGTTATAAATAAAAAATAAATATATTTTCAAATGTACTGGTTTTCTTGTAAAATGAATTATGTGCTTAATTTTTTTTTGTTTTTACGTCTATTCCCAAATAAAATATCTTTGGAAATTTTTTTTTACTGTGATAAATTTAACTTAAAACCATTTTATTCTTTCCTTAATGGTCCTATAGAGACAAATTAAATCTTTAGGTCTAAATAGTAATCTAGTGACATCAATATTTATTTCTTAAAAATATTACGCATATAAAATAAATTTGATCAGATTTTTAAATAATTTCCGTTTTTCTGTCGTACATTTATGCATCAAGTATTTTTTTATAAATAATTATATTTTTTTAATGGTTTTAAGGTATTTTAGCTAAAATCACAATTTAAATAAATTTAATTATAAGATATTGTGTATGTTTATTTTTTTCATTGGAATGCGCTAAAATCATGCATTAAAACATTTTTCTAAAATTTGAAGCATATATAACAATATTTTCCGCATCTAAATAGTATATCGAGTTAATCTTCATTTTGATTTCGTTATAAAAACATGTTTATTATCAGCATAAATAAAAATTATATATCTATAGTATTTAGTGTGTTCGAAGAAACTTGCTTTTTCGTGTCGTATAGCATAATATTGTAAAATTATTTTGTCATCAAAATGACACAATTTATTTTGATTAAATATTTTAAAACTGAAAAAATATGTGCTTTAAAATTACTATGTCACATATATTAGGGACATAAAATTTGTAGTATTTTTATCCTTGAAAGATATGTTTAAAAAAAAATAGTGAAAACCTAGCTGCTTAATATTCTCAAATTATAAAATAAATTGATATATGATGATTTAAGATAAATGGATAATAAAAGAATAAATATTATTATATGTCTATTGTTAGAAATAATACACTATAAGGTTTTTGGTGAATTCAATCTTCAAATGTGTAGTATATAAGATTCTAAAATAATTCGCATATCAATTTTACGTTTTATTTACACTTGTTCTGTTATCACGTCGTAAAATGTGATGAAGTGGCAGCATAATTAAAAAAAAGTTACATAAAGAACTCGAAGTCACAAACCTTAAGGACATACATCCAAACTATAGGATAGAGAAAAAACTTTGAAATAATAGTTATTGAACAAGGAGAGGTATCAAGAGGATGTATCTTAGAATAAAGATATATTCTGCCGATGGAAAACCAATCATAAATGCTTGAAAGAAAAATTTGAAATCACAATACAAAACTAATCAATAATTGTAAAGAAATAAATATTTTGTTTGTACAAAAATTAAACAAATCTAACAATATGCTGTAATTTTATAGACTTCTATCATTATATTTAATGGGAAAAGACTGCTTGGTATGAATTTTTATATATTCATACTAATAATAATACTGGAATGTATAAAAGAAATTTATATTATTACATCGATACACCAAAATATTTTTTTAATTTATTGCTATAGTATAGGACGTAAATGATGCTCTAGTTTTAGATTCTGTTAATATGCAATTTATATTAAAATATTTACAAAGTTTGTTTGAAATTTCCTCAAGTCAATTTTAAAACGTTGTAAATGCTTGATTTATTTTTAAGTGGATTATGTCAATATTAGAGGTATAAACACATGAGCTTTGTGGTATTAATAGTATTTGAAGGTTAATCTGCAGTAAAATTTCCTAAATCTTTAATATACGACGCTGTATATAGAATATATCAAATCTAAAAAAAATTGATTTTTATATAATTCCTTTTTAATCATGGAAATTAGAAAAGCAAAGTCTATCTATATGGATTTACGTTATGTAAAGAGCCTAGATAAGTTTAAATTTTCCATTATTTTAAAAGCATAGATAATTTCTAATTTTCTATTATTTTTGAAGCATCAATAATCAAAGATTTTTTCCTTGCGCATAATTGCATAAATACTCTTTATAATTGTCATTTTTTTTTATTGAAGAATGTGTAAACACAATTCGGCAAAAACATAAACTTTTTGATTTTATTTTAAATCTTAATTTTTTTTTCAATTTTTTTTAGTTTCGGATGAATAAATATTAAATTTTATGATTATACTCATTTAATAAAATATAAGAAATATAAAGCCATACAAAAACACCTAAAAAAATAAGATACCATTATATAAAAAAAAGTAAAAGTGATACTGTTTATATAACACAATTCTGGAATCTTATATGCAAAGGTTATTTAAGATTTGGGTTTTTGATAATGTATCATATAAAGCACTTATACTATATGTGTGATATAAGTAAATTAAATATTTAATTATATATAATAATATCTGATTATTTACACTTATTTAATGTGAACTGAAAATTTTTGAGATTTCGATTAATACACTATTATTATAAACAACTCGGGTAATTGATTATTTTAATTTTATTCTTTGTACAATACTAATTTATAAATTATTTTTTTCCCTGAAAGATATTTTAAACTATTGAATCTATCAAGTTTATTTTACTTGAATTTTTCCTTTATGATCTTCAAAAAAGTTAATATTGTGTTAAATATAATGATATAAAACAAAATGATGCACAAATGGCCTTGTTTTCTATATTTTATTTTAAAATACCAAATATAGTAGGTCTATTGTAATTATTATCGATCAAAAAATATTGATTTTGAAGTATATTATTTTAATGTTCGGAATATCTTTAATTAATGCTTAATTCTAAAAAATGATATTTTGCAACGGTGACTAGAATACAAGCTATGCATACTTGTTTAAAGCCTCATGCAGACGTATTATGTATAAATGGATTCTATATGGCACAATATTGATACGTATCTCAATAATTCTTTCCAGTATACCAGTATCATAATTTTTTCTGTCGTTTTAACAAAACATGCTGAAAATAATGTTCATTATGACAAATGGATGATCTAATAATAATGATATAAGCGATTTTGACTGATTTTCATTATTTTTTGTCATTTGATGATTAAATCGTATATTTTTGTGCATCTGACGTATATTTTATAGTTATGAAATGGATAAAACGGGAGAATATTATTTATAACGCATAATTTATCTTGCCTAATTTTTTTATTATAGGTTAATTTGGTTTTTAGATATTTAATCTTAATCGAGCGAAAATTCGGGATTGTATTTAGAACTTATTCGGAAGTTTTTCTTATAAAATCGTCATCTTTACAATGTTTATTTATTATTATTTTTCAATTCAGGCTTAAAAATTCAGCTTTCTTCCTCAATCCTAATCTTCGGCTCTACTTGCTATTCTAACTCCTTAAAATGCGACTCATATCAATTGTAACGACAAAAGTCATATTTATGACCTGTGGTAGTATCCTTGTTTTGCATTTGTATATTTGTTATATCATATATTTATTTAAGTAAGAGCTAATATTTCAATAGACTTTTATGTTTGCTAGCCTAAAACTTTAGATTGTTATAAATTATAGATTTTCTGTGTCTTATAAAGCGCATAATATTCTTCCTGTCTTCTAAATACATTTTTTACGCTCAATACTTATACGTTAAAGTTTTTTTATAAATAATAATATCATTATAAGATATATTTATGCATAAAAAACCTGTTGATGCATATAATGACTTTTTTTCAAATGTAGTAACTATAAGCCCCTGGTTTTAAGGTTTAAAATAAATCCAATCCTTAGTCTGCCGACATTCTATAATTTTATTATAATGAGTTTCTCCTCATTATGATATTATTTTATCAACGATCATATTTCTGCATTTTTTCTTGTTAAAAAAATAGCAATTTTATAGCAAATTAAGACTTTTATTGCAGGCTTTAGGCTTGGATGGTATTATTATTCTTTTCATATCCCATTTTAATCGATATTTTTGTTATAAATACCTAGATTAGATAAGTGTGGATTTTTATTACATTTTTTAAGGCGTTATTTCTTCATTAATCTCTTCTAGAAAATAATTATAATCAAAAACCATATTTTATTAATCTTGGTTTTCGGATTATAATTTTTTCATGATTTTCCTATCAGAAAAAACCTTTAAATATATTCTTATATTCTAGATAAATTATATTTCCATATATTTGGCTAATTTAGAGTATCTACTGCTTCATTGTGCGTGCTTGTATTTTAAATTCTTCTCAATATTTTCTTGTGGTTTTTTATATTAATTGGGGTTTTTAATTAAATTACACAACGTCTGTGAAATCCTCTAATTGCAATAACTAGTTCTTAGCATTAAATATAACAAGTAATCCATACGTTATATATACTTCGAAGCAATGTTTTTTCTACTAATTAGAGTCGCGCTCGGACAAAGATATCATATTTATCTCTTTAAAGATACTGTAGTGAATATAATTGATTATATATATTGAAATGGGAATTTCTAAAATAAAATATATCTTAAGATTGTTTAAAGCATCATTTTATATCTCTAATCAAAAAGTAAGTTCTCCATGAGTTACTGAAATGTTTCACTACAAATGGCTTTTAAAATCTTAATTGCCGAATATTCAAAATAATATAATTTACCTTATAGGTTTAAATATAATTTTTCAGACATCTCTTCAAATAAACTGCTAGGAACTGAATTCATATAGCATAAAAAGCTATAGTTTATTAAATTTATGGGTTAAGTTTATTTTTATCAATTTATCTTTTGTGATGTACTCATTCAATTGTGAATATTGCACAACTCCTTGATACATCTTCGGCAAATTCCCCGGATCCATCTTCATCGAGTACCCTACTTCTATCAAATGAAATAAGTTCAAGTGTCTTAGGAAGTGTTAGATCTTGCATATATACTTCTACTTCTCCAGGGATTTTTAACTCCTGCACATATTTTTTATACAAAGCTAGAGATATTTATATTTTATACGTAACTAATGTTTTTCATTTAAAATAAATTTATGTTCCATTAACTGTATTCAAAACTTGAAAAATAATACTAGTGAATACAAAAATGGTCTATATTATAATTTTTATAATTTCATGTCTAATATATTTTGAAATCTTTATTTTAAATGATTAAAGCTCGAATTAACCATCCGCAAAGACATTGATGAATTATCCAGTGGTAATTAATGTCGCATAGCAGCTGTAAATACAGAAAACACGCTCGGCAAAACTATTGTAAATAAATATTTCAGCTTTAACGTACGCTCAAATGAAGGGCTAAATTACTTGACACGATTCAAGAATGCGAGTGTCAGTAATAAAGGCTATTATCGGTATGATGGGGATGTTTCCTTGTGATGGTGGTGTGATTTAGGTTGTCAAAGTCAATTCATAGAAAGTTTTTTATAAATAATCGTAAAAATAAAATTTTCACTTTGATTTATTTTATCTAGATCTGTAAATCCTACACAAAAAAATAATAAGGACTTGATTATATAATCTTTCTAACTACTGAAATTACCCATATATTTAGCTCTTTTACTTTTATAATATGTAGTTTACTTGAAGATGATGAAATCGATGTATGAAAATATTTTTTTAAATTAAAATTTTACAATCTTAATATTGCTTCGAGAAACTTTTAAAAAGTCAAATATATATCAAAAGTAAATTTAAATGCCAAAAAAAATTAAATTTGTTAATATAAAGTTGGAACATACATTTTGAAATATGCGAGTGGATATTTAATGCTTTTTTTGGTTTTATTTAATGCATCAATTGGCCAATGTTTTGTGAGGACAAAACTATGATAATTTTGCAAGAACAAATTTTATGTGTGCTTAAAGAATATTATATGATATAATTCGTGATACATCTAAATAAACATCTAAAAAGGCCACTTGCGTCTTCAAAAAAAAAGTTGCGAAAATATATTTAGATATTAATATATAGCACTTTAAAATAGATGGGGATTAAGAAAAAACAGGAGATGTGAACTACAAAAAAAAATCATTCAAAAACCTATCCCGTAAAGATAATCTATACAGAACACTTTCCTCAACCTCACACGGCACAGGCACTCATAACACGGCTATTCTTACTCTCATAGCAATCTGCAAGAATACACCCGCCGGGAAAGAGCAATGAATTCAAGAGGCTTATACCTCGATCCTAAAACGATATGAAAGAATGCCAAGATCTGGCTGACAAGAGTTTCTAAAGAGTCACAATGATATTTTTAACTATTATATGTGTATGAATGAAATTAAAATATAATCAAACGTTCTAAAGGATAATGATAGGAAAAGAAGACAAGTTCCAAGGTACAAAGAAATAGAAACGAAAGAAGAAAACAAAGCGATAAGATGAAGAATTTAAAAGAATAAGTTATCGCATTAACCTCGATAGATGCAAAAAAAAAATCTTAGAGTACTGACGGACTTAGAATATACAGACCACACAAATCATTCTAGAACAAGAAAAATACCCTATACAAAAGTTAAAAGCGATATAATTGAAGGTTTATATATAGCGGTTAGAGCGCATATTTAAAACCACCGCACAGAAGCATATGCGATATAGCAAAGATATTACAAGTTTTCAAAAATATTACGAAGAATTAACATCGAAGCCTGCCCATGAAGGAATATACTATGCATTAATAAAAGAGAGAAAAATATAAAGTTACGATCAAATAAACACAACGTTCAAATCCTTCGTAAGTTTTATAGGAAAACTTTCAGAAAGTGAGACAAGGCTTCAGAGAAAAGTCATGAGAATATAAAACTTATAACTTGACAAAAAAATGATGTCCTTGGAGTGATTAGTAAAAATAACGATAGGATAAGGATAGTATAAAAACAGATAGAGCAATATGAAAAACAAAAGGGAGCTGCATTAGAAAATTGCCAGTTGGAGTCAAAAGATGACAATTTTATATGGTAGTGGAAAATACAGTAAAACCGAAAATCTAGTCATACAAAGAAAATAACGTAACTTTCTGTTCTAATATATGCACATAAAGCACAGAGATTATCATATTCGTTACTTACCTGAGCAAAGACGCGCTAGAAAACATATGCAAATGGTTTTTATCTCTAAAACAGTGTTTCTTCCTGATCATCAACTATCTATCTTACTGAAAAGCTGTTAAGTGTAATGGTATATACAACTTCTTCATCAAAAAAATTACAAAATTGCACCCATATTATATGTAACAGTAAAATCTGTATGCGTTGAAAACGAAGAGGTAAAAAGTTTCAACATACTCTGGTATCTAATAGCTCATACCAAAACATGAAGTTTTTAATGGATCGGAATTAAGACCTATAACATATATGTCAAACTTATACGAATTGAAAACCAAAACTGTAATCTTGGTATTACATAAAGACGTTGAATCCCAGATTCAGATATCAGAAAACGAACTTAGGACGGTTAGAAGAGTACAGGAAGCTAAAGAGCAGGCAATGATATACGTTGCAATAAACAGTTATCATAAAAATAAATTACATGTAACATTTTTCGACATAAAAAAGCATTTGACTCGATCGACCACGAGTATTTTCTGTGTATGCTTAAAAAATCTTTACATACAAGGTTGGATGATTGCCTTTATATCTAAACTAACAAAAAACTAAAAGTTACTCTAAGATTAGACAATGAAGAAATTTTAAAAAAAAATTAAAAAAGGGATTATACATACGAATATTCAATCTCCACTATTGTTTGTTCTTTGTATGGATCCGCTAAGCCAACGATTAAATGGAAAGTTCATAGCAATATTTATTTATCTTATTAAACCCATTTACAATTAATGATTTCCTTTTCGTTGACGATTAAATATTATAGCAAAAGAAGAAATTAACTTAAAACTTATATCCAATGAAGCAACATAATTCTTCGGATGTATCGGAATAGAATTTAACGAGGCTTATCCAGCCACTAGAAATATCAATTGCAAAGATATTGCCACAGATATAGAAGGTAAAGATAGATATAAATATCTGCGATACTGGAAGATTCCAAATCGAGAACTAAACCCATAAAATAGATAAAATTAGAAAAGAAATGTTTATAAGAGTTAACAGCAAATGTAAAAAAAAACCAAATGGTTTAAACATAGTTAAAGCCATAAATGAATATGCAAAATCACACATAAAATACTACTTGGGTTTATTAAAGCTAGAACCAGAAGATTTATCTGCTTAGAAATTTAAATTAGGCGGATACTAAGAGAAAATGGAATACACTTTCAAATATCTACGCAAGAAAAATTTTATTTTAAAGAAGTAAACTAGAACTTATATTGTTTAATGTGAAGTTTAAATCCGAAAGAATACACTACAAACTATATAAAACTCAGAGCTAAGAAAAAAGACAATCAACCCAAAAGCTGCAAATTAAAATTAGAAAATGAAATGCATAACCTACCCATAATTAATATATTCCTTAAAACAAAATACGATATTCTTTACATAGATCTTCATTGGCTTGAATTTATATAAAAAAAGGTGTTTCTTGTTAAAAATGCAACAAAAAACACTAGTTCAATAATTCTTATGTTCATTAAAATTTGTCGCTTGAAATATCTGGATAGCAAAGTGTTACAATATGAAAATATAAGACCATCAGAAGAATCAGGTTATTTTTTTAGGAAAATAAAATATAAAATGGAGATAGATAAAGATGTCAGCAATGTAACGACTTTTCTAAAAATGTTGACCATTTAGCAAGCAGATATAAAAAAAAGCTTGGACATGACCCTAAAAGAAGACACAACGTGATTGAAGATGTCTTCAAGTTATGTTGGGAAGAAAATATAATTTCAAAAAAACCAAGAAAATGCGCAGACACTCTGTACAAGAAATAATGAAAAAAGAATTCGCGGAGATCAAAGTAGATACAAGAGATGAAAAAGACATTAATTTAATGAATTACAGACCTGATATTTACTATCCGACAAAAAGAAGAAGAGCGTTACTCTTATCGAAATATGCGTGACAGACATTACAGTTTAAACATAGTTGAAAATAATAATTATGATAATATGATCTGCTAGCGTCTTTTCTGACATTAATATACAAGTGCACGACAAAATTTTAACATTTCTTAACACATGGTCGGTGTGGTGACATGATATCATAAAGTTGCATGAAGGAACTAGATGTCACCAACCAGGTTGAGCCATATATTAAAAACAGCGATTTAGATTAACCCATCTATTCATAGTTCACGGAAGAAGTTGTGGTATTGAAGAATTCAAAATAGCTTTAAGTATAAATACACTGTTGGCAAAAATAATCAAGCAAGCTGTGCCAGTGAACAAAAATAAAAATTGCAACAATAATTTTAGCCCATAAATAAAAAATACAATATTTATATCGGCAATATTTTAATTTATATAAAGATGTAAATTTATACATGATAGTAGAATCTTAGGAAAGATTTTATAGCATAAATTAGTAAACAGAAGACAAAATAATTTTTTCTAAAATTTTATCTAATTCACATTGAGTATAAATTCTTTATAGTAAAAATCAATGTGATAAATATTGTTCAAAGTGCATGCTTGATTTATATATTAAAAATGTTGCTACAGCCACCCATGAATTTTTTTAAACGCTTAAAGGGCATATAAGCTCTTCTCAATTTATTTAAATAAAATGTAAACTAACTAAAAGGTACATTTCTGGCTTTCTTAAACTTTTAAAGTATATAAAATATGCCGTTTATATGGTTCTTGCAAATAGTGATATAAATAAAACGTTATGAGAAGAGCATAACTGTCTATATTCTAAATTTAAGACTCCTTTCTCTGAAATTTACGGAAATTTTGGGTGTTAAAATTTTTTTTCACAATAAATTATTTTTTAAATTGTATTGAAACTAATGATAACTAAAATCCAATGCAAAATTATCTAGATTTTCCTGTCTCTAAAAAAAATCCGTAAAAATAATTTTTCTTGGTTAAAAATATACTTATACATCTATTCACGTGTCTTTAATATGTCGGATTATCTTAAGTTCCAGCCATGAATATTAGATGTAAATATGTTTATAATACCCTAATATATTCTCTAATACAAAAAATGTTTTTTAAAATTTGAATATAATAATAAATTGATACTAGTGTATAAAAAACGATATTTTTTGATATGCTTTCTATAAATATTTTTTTTATTGGAATTTTAATTTTTAAGTATTATTACGCAAATATTATTTTGGAAACATAATTTGTATCTATAAAAAATTTACAAATAAAAATGTTTATTATCTTGTTTTATTATATTTCCTTTATATTACACTTAAATAAATTTCATATATATCTTTTTCTCTATTTCACCTCCTTTAGGTTTACATATTTGTGCATCTGAATTTAGTTATTTATATGTGAATATGTTTAAATTTTTACCTTTAAATTTCTAAATTTAGATTGCGATTTCTATCTTAAAAAACATGGTTTCAGCACCTCCTAAATTTCGTACACTATTAATTACAAATTAATGAAAAAAGCATAAAAATAAACCCCATAAATTTTCCCATCTCATCGGAATCAAATTTTCATATCATATAAGCTTTTTGGGTTTCTTTCTGTTATTACACATTATAGGTTTTTAATAAAATGACTAACAAATTAAAATGTGTGATTCATTATTCTTTTAGTTTTGAATGCATATAGTAAATATTTTTCTGTTATAAAAATGTTTATAATATCAAGAATTATGTTTATTAAGATATATTTAGCATTTATTTTAATTTCATCATTTTTAATTGTTAATATTTGATTTTTAATTGGGTTTTCTTGCAAATTTTATGGCATAAACTATTCGTGAATATTTTTTGTTGTACATCGGCTTTTTGATTACTAGAAAACCTTAATTAACCAAACGTGATATTTTTTTTAATTTATTCTAATGGGGTAAAGTACATTGATGTGATTAAACGATAATTATTTATGTAAAGTTGTGAATTTGTTCAATACATACTGCCAAAATTAATAATTTATATGCAATTAAAAGGAAAATGCTAAAGAGATAGTTAATGTGTAGTAAATAATATATGTTTATAAGAATTATAAGGTAAGTTATATAAGATGGTCGCAATTAAATTGTCAATATGCCAATCTTATTAAATTGTAAATTCAAATATATCATTGATAACTGAAAATGTAGAGTAAAATTATGCATTAAATATACGGCGAAATAAGTATTGTATTATAATTTATTTCATATATTACAACCTTTTTTGATAAGTCTTTACTGTATCGTTAGTACATGTATTAAGAATGATACGTAGATGAAACAGCTAGGGTTTAATTCTTATATGAATATACGAATCTTTTTAGTATTTAATTAAGCACAATGATAAGAATTATACAGTATTTCGAAGTAAAATTTATAAATTAAGACATAAAAAAAGGAAAAGGGTTTAAATAACAAGAAACAGACAGCAAATATATCTAATTAAGCAGATAAATATATGTTTATGGCTATTTTGATCTTAGTTTAGAAATTTAAATTTGCTGTTATAAATTTATTCGAAAAAGTTAAAGGATACAAATAATATAATATAAATTACATTCTTATAATTAAAAGTATAGTAGTAAATTTATAATTTTCACTAAACAGATTTCATTGCAAATTTTAATATACTTAATTTAAAAGAAGCATCCTAAAAAATACCAAAAATATGACAGATTGAATAATTTGGTTTAAATCGTATGAATTGCATAAAAAAAATTGGCGTATTTATTATGAAATCCTGGCGGTCTTATTGCTGTTTAAAGGGGTGAATTGAAAAAAACCGAGACGCGGTATTCGAAATATTAGAAAATTAATAATAGAGTTTTTATGACCATTATATCTTAAAAGATCAAACAATTTAGTTAATATAACAAGCTATAATGTTTACTTTCAAATAAATTTGTTTATTAAAATCGCTGGTTTAAATATTTTGAATCAATAAACACAAAAAAATATTGAACTTATACGTATTGCTTTAAAAATAAATAATTATTTTAATATCTTTGGATTTATATCATTATATATAATTTGCACGCAGTACAAAGTTTTAAAAAATTTACGGAGCTGTATGGAGTTTTTCATCATAATTTTATGTAGAGATTTATAATTGAATATATCGCAATCAAATCTTAATAAATTCGATACTATTTAAAAGATCAAATAAAATTTGTAAATCCACATATTAAGCCATAAAAGCCACAATACTCTTTAAAATGTGTATTTATAATTTTTTACGTTTTTCTCATTGATTCGCCTCATTTCTGTTAAATATATTTCTTTTTTATA
Source organism: Rhyacophila brunnea (assembly GCF_057557595.1). Classification (NCBI taxonomy): domain Eukaryota; kingdom Metazoa; phylum Arthropoda; class Insecta; order Trichoptera; family Rhyacophilidae; genus Rhyacophila; species Rhyacophila brunnea. The sequence goes on from NW_028233335.1 coordinate 610,499, forward strand.
TATTAATAGAACTTTCATCCACTGAATATATATTTTAACGGCATATGGCTTTATTAATAACAATGAAATTTGAAACCAATCTGACAGATTAAATATGTATTTCATTTAATATTGGATTTGAAAGGGTTATGCTAATTTTTGTATATATATGTGCAGTTTATTTATGAAAAAAATTTAGTTGATGTTAATGCTCTACAGAATCAATTTTTAGATGATAAATATTTTATTTTCCGATCATCTTGTAGTCAAAGTTGTCTTAGACTTTCTGAAAATTTATATATTTTATGATATTCGTTGCATTATTGATTTTTTGAATAAAAATAACGATATGTTGGACTTGTTTTTTTGTGTTTCTTCTCTTCTTTTAAAATATTTCGCATTGAAAATTCTTTATTTATTATACTATTGATTTCTTGAATTTTTCTATGGAATCAAAAAAACTGCATTCTTAATTGTTTACTATAAATTCATCGTCATTTTTACTTCTAAAAAACATATCTTTTGTTTATGTGATTCGGTCGAGCTGTCTGTGTATATGAAATTTGGTAGTTCGGGTTTCCTATAATAGCATGCTTTTCAGAACTATAATCAAATATTTATTTGCTCTCAGTAAAATTCCGATAATGCCATTTTATGGTATGCAATTATAGAATTATAGCTACTAATTTTTTTTCATATACAAATAGGCTATTATATTAAATCTTTTATTTCAAAAGAAAGATGAAGTATATTTTTTTAAATTATATTTAGTAAAAAGAGATTATATTTAGATAACTATTTATAAAAATGGAAGCTAGATCCGAATTGTTTGACATGTATGCATAATTCTTAAATATATATAAAATCTGTCTAAAAATGGATATGGAAATTAATTGACCATCACATCATTTTTCAAGGGTACTGATAATTATAACTGTATTTTAATATATTGCGCACAATAAGTAAATGTAATAATTTTTTAATTATATATATCATTATTATTTTAAACATTATTGCTATATCTGATATTCTGAACATTTTTTTATATTAAATAGTACAAAAAGTACAAATTATATCAGTATTCATGAAACATTTTATCAATGATTTTTTACACATAAGAACAATTTTAATATGCTTTATATGCAGAAAATTTTTATTCTATTGTAGATTTTTAGAATAAAATCCATCTTTATAGAATTTAAATTTATCGGAGATTTTTATATTTATAAAATTTAAGAATAGATGAAATCAAACTGTGATTTCATTGCTTTAAAATAGATTATTTATATGAATAAAATTATTTTTATATCTTTAAACAAATTATAGTTTTGTCTTGGTGCGTTTCTATACCTAAACTTACTTATTTATAGCAGAGAAAGATTTAAATCCAAGTTTGCACTTTTGCCAATAAAATGTTTCCGAAATTTCATTTATTACTTCGAAAAAAGTCAAAAAAGGCTTATAGTGACTTACATTAAATTCTATTTATTTAGAAATAGCTATAATAAAATTATGATTATTTAAAAAAAACTAAGTCTTATAACTATTTTACAAGCGCCTATATAAGCGGAAGCAACTTATTTTTATGCATTTTAATATAATTTTGTTGTTATTTTGTAGGTTATCTCGTATAATTTCTTTAATGTCGTGTCTATGTCGAAAAAATAAGAGAATATGGCTATAAATCTTATTTTAGACTAACTGGCGTATCTATACAAAACAAATACTTAATTTACGTCAATCTTATGATTTAAATATTAACAAAATATAATACATGAGCCTGCAAGAAAAGATGAATAGTTTTCTTTGAAGAAAGAATTACAATTTCACACATTGAAAGCAAATTCTATGGTATAATCTATAATAAAGAGAAAAAATTCAATTTCTTTCTTATTAATATAAATTTTGTGGTCTTGAAGGCTTCAAACACATTAAAATGGTATTTTTCGTAGACTGATGAAAAAAAATACAGAAAAATAAACTTTTTCAATATGTATATTTTGATAGCAAATATTTTCTTTTCGCGAGCAATATCTACTAAAACATATGTGAAATGTAGTTCAAACGAACTTTTTTTTGTATATTTTTAATTTAAGAAAAAATTGATATATAGCGTATATATAAACTAAATATGTCCGAATTATGTAAACCGCACGAGTAGTTTAACTAAATTCTTGTATTACCAAGAAAAAAAGACATAACTTTTAAACATAAGAATGTTCATTTTTATAAACCACAACTGAAATTATCAAAGAAAAAAATAGACATACAAATACAGATTTAACGTCATATTAGATAGAAAAATATTGCCTTTTATGAGTAAAAAAACGTGTCATTTTATCAATTCATATATACCGAAAACACAATTATTCTTTTTTGCAAGAATTATTTTATGCGTTGGCGCTTTAACTAGTAGCATAAAAAATAAAATTAAATATATATGATTAGAAATGGCTAGATGATAAAAAAAGTCCTGTATATCGTTTCATTATGCTTTATTATCGGACACACAAATTTTTTAGCATCAATTAACACATAAAAAAACTTAAAATTTCTATACGTAATGAAAAATTGTGAACTGTAAATATAAAATCGACCGATAAAGCTGATTTTTATAGATGTTTAATATTTATTTTGACAGGAACAATGATATAATACAAGATTTCTAGATCAATTTAGAAAATACATAAAAAGAATTATTTCCTGTTTATTTGACAAATTCCGGACCTAAAAATAGAATAAAATATTGTATGCGGAATACATCCATATAAAATACGAAATTTATAAAATTAAGAGTAAGATATACATATCACTTCAAAACTGCAGATTTGATGTTTGGTTTGAATTCAAAATGTATACAATGTACAGATAAAAAAAATATTCATTTCTATTTTTCATTCTGTAATTTTAAAAAGATTTATATGGTTAAAAAGCACTATGGCTTTTTATGAGATTTCATAGCACTTAAATTTATTTCACAAAGAAATCCTTTATATGCAATTCTGTTTTTAAGATTGTAGTGATGCTAATGTTATTATTTTTGTTGCGTATTTAGCAAAAAAAAACACAGTAGAAACCAAATTTATACAAAGTTACAATGCGCATATATTAATAATATTCTAACAGCACTTTTACAATAATTATCATATATTATTTGGCAGAAAAGATTTTTTCTTTCATGTTCTTTATTGTAATATATACTCTAATTTTGCAAGATCTAAATATTTTTAACATTATTTCTTCTATTGCAAACAATGTAGAAATACGATTATAGAAATGTCTATACTCGCAATATCTATAGTTCCTGTTTTTTAGAAACAGAAAATAAGCAGAAAAAGATGAAATTAAACGGTATAATATATAAGAAAAATCTTTGTCAGATAATTAATATTTTCTACGTGAATGCATTTTTTTGTACTAAAAAAAAAGTTGATAGTGTTTTTTTTCTTTTAGTAACTGTTTAATGCACTTTATAGTTTCAAGATAAAATTTGCCTATGCAGATATATTTTAAAATTAATCTTTAAAAAAAAATATTTTATCTGTAGTTATTTTGTGAATGCTAACACATGCTTATAAATATAATATTAGCTAGTTTTCAATATAAAAAAATAGCAAATTTTATCATTATTAATGTCGGATGCTTGTAATCAGGCATTATTGCAAACGTATCTTTTATCGTATTTTTTTGTTTCCAGTAATCTTTTTTTGATGATAATGAATTTTAAAATGATTTTTGTGTTTTTAAAAACACTTGTAGATATTCCACATGCTTCAACCAGAAACTTAAATTTTTCAAGATATAAATCTGCTTATTTTATTTGAAGATGATAAACTATTCTCGAATATAAATACGAAGAAGAACACACATTACAATACTTTTTTAGCAAATTGCATTAATTCTGCTAGAATCTGTAATATGCATAGAAAAAAATATTGAAATTTATTTTTATTTATAAATGTTCTGTTTACAAGTCGACGAATGATAATATTTATTTTATGAACAAACATTCTAATTATAATCTCTATAATACATAATGTTATTTACGGTAGTTTAATATTGTTTAATCCATAACATAGATATAATTTATAGCACCAAAATTGAAAAAGGGAAAATCTATTCGTGTGAAGACTTTGGATATAAGTTTCTCATAAATTCTATACATTTTTACCCTTCAGTTACAGATCTTATAAATTTGTAAGCTGATTTATAAATGAATTTTCTTAGAATATATTTAAAATGTATTACACATGTCTTGATTAAATTTTTTGTGATTCGCAGAATTCCAAGAAACAATCTATGCATCAGTACATAATCGAAACTCTGAATTTTAAAAATTAATATTATTTATATAAGATAAATTAGCAAACAGATTAGAAAATTACCGCTCTTTATTTGTTAAGATCATTTTATAACTTTAAAATAAGGAATTATATGATTAAATATATGAATATTGTTAGCTAATCAAAAATAAAGACATCTATAAGAAGATAATTGTATTTATAAAATATTTTAATTATCTTAGTACTTAAGTGAACGTTACAATATCAGCTAATTCTAATTATGACTTTTTGAAACCTCATCAATTTTTTAAATGGCAAATCTTAATATTGAATTGCATTTTTGTCTAGTTTAAAAAATATTCAGCGTTAATTTATGACGCCTAATCAAGCTTGAAGATAGTCTTTTACCGGATTATGTTTATTACAGTATTTAACAAGCGTGTGGCAAAAATATGGTGATTATTTTTTAATCATAATAAAAATGACGAAAAAAAAATATTTCTAAAATAAGAATCCTAGTTCACTTTGATTAAGTATAAAGCTTATTTTTCGTGGATTTTTTAATCGGCGTATTTTAGATATTAATTATTAGATGCCGAAAAGGTTATTAGAACTATTTAGTATCAGAATCAAGTTAATTATTATTTCGAGCATATACAATAAAAAAACATTTTTTATATTTTTACACATATACATGTGAAGATTTATATAAACAAAAATGCATCAAATGTAGTTTTTGTATCCTAAAAAGACGGATTTTATTTGTGTCATATATGTATACTTAAATGATTACAAAAATGTATTCGAAAATAATTTCGGCAATAAAACAATAAAATACAGCTGATAAGCACTAGTAAACATCTAATAACGAGAGTAAAGCGACGAATAGTCTTTTTTTTGTGATTTTTAATTCAATTGACCCGAAATGTATCTTTATTAGGTATCGAAATAGTTTTTAAGGAATAAAAAACTACAATTGAAAATAATGTTATAAAACTAAACACATGCGAAATAACGATGATTTATAAATCTACATCATAGTATGTAACCAATTTTGCTTTGTGAAATATACATACATGATAACAGGAAATATATAATATAAAAAAAGCGTTTAAAAAATTAATAAATTTTTTTGCGTGCTTAATATGTTTTATATATTTATAAATCTTTTTTTTTGTAAAAAGTCATTAATCATACAATAATTATTGCGGATCTTTTCGACTGTATAACTATAATTTTCTATTTAAACGGCTTTGCTAATATTAACTTGTCAGATACTAAGTATACAACCAGAATATGCTATTCTTATATGATACATTAGAAGTAAATACATAAAAATCTTGATGGATCACTTATACGCTAAACAATAATTCATTTATAAAGAACCTGTTTACATAATTTAATTATATAATTTGTATTCTATTACCTTAAAAATTTGCAACCTTTGATACTTATTGAATTATGATTTTCCCTTATGTAAAAAAATCTTTTTTTGCTTGTTAATAGTTGTCTTCATATTAGATTTCATTTTTGCGATAAGATAGATGCACAAAAACATAACTGAATTTATGTTATGTCTAGAATATAAGCACTAGAAAATATTATTATGGAATTTGCTGTTTATTCTATGATATTTAGCTATTTATAGTAACATTATAATTTAATTTTGCATTTATAGAAAGGTATAATTACAGCACATTTATAAAGGTTAGAATATAGATTAAAATCATTTTCATGTGTACTAATACAATATTTCATATTTTTACACATACATAGTGAAAAATTTATGTATTTTAATTTCTTTCCGATTTTTATTTTTTTATCGGCTCTCTATTTATATTGTAGACTTATTTATTTTATTTATATTAGAGATTAATATATAATGTCATCATGGTCATTCTTTGAATCAAGAATTAAGTTGATTTTTAATTTAGCCCCTTAATTATAAAGATGTTATTTTGTTATTTTATTTTTTATCACACGCAAGAATTGAAGTTGATCAATATCGGATTATCTTGAAATCGGAAACTAAGCCAAAATTAAGTCGACATGTAGAGTTGCCTATCTAAAACGCTGGTTCGCTACGATGGTAAAGATATTTTTTAAAAAACATTGATGACTGATCTAAGAAAAATTGTGGTATAGCACTGATTTTTTAACTACCATGGACTGAAATTTGCATAGATGATTATAATATTATTTTTAGTACATAGAAATACACAGTTGTAAAATACGATAATAACATCATTAGGTTAGTTCTCCATTAAAAATCCAATTCACGCGTTTATTTTTTCTGTGAGCTTCACTGTTCATAATATTACCATAAAAAAACCAAATTCACATAAAAATTACTGAGGCTAAGAGATAATTTTTACTATTCATACTCAATAAGAAAACTCTTATTTGCTAACATGAATTAAATAACCTTTATAATTGTCTAGAAAAGTATAAACATCTGTCTGTTTCTTACTATCATGTTATATATCATTTGATTTTTATTTGTTTTTATTGTTCTCGATATTATGCCATAACAAATTATATCATATGTCATAACATGGGACGGAGTGGTAGCAAAATATCATAAAAGGCAAATAGTAGAGCTGAAGTCACAAACCAAATCGAGGTATATATTTAAATTATAGGATTATATACAATCCGGACTAATTGCATATTCTAAAGAGGAGAGGTATAGAAGAAGATTTAAAGAGGGAATATGGTCAAGAGTATAAATATGTGTGTGCTCAAAAAATTAATCAAGTAAATCAGAAGAAAAAAATATTATCCTATAATACCAAAATTAAATTTATTAATGCAATAGAAAAAGCTTTAGTTTGTTTTCTTGTAAAAAAATATATGTAAATCTGCATATAGATTTTTTAACACATACAAAATGTGAAATATTAAAAACTCTTTAATCAAAACATTTTACGAAATAATAATTAGAATTTAAAATGTTTTTTTTTCAAATTTCGGGATTATAATTTCATTTATAATATTTTCATATTATTTACATTATTTATTATAATAGTCAAATATCAAACTAGAATTAAATATAAAATTGAATGCAAGACTACGTTTAAAAATCTTGTATAAGTTGCTAAATTAAGTAAAATGAAATATAAACATTTCATTTTTATATTTTAAAATCAATATGTTTATAGATTATAGATTTTGTGCACTAAAAATAATTTTATGGGTATCATTATATTTCATTGGATATTAAATAAAAAATAAATATTATACAAAGATAAAATGCATATAAAATTATATTTTCCATATAATAAACTTATGTAAGTCTGTTAATATGCAAAAATCTAATTGACATGCAAAATTAAAGCGAAATATCAAATCTTATTATAATTTAAAATTTCTAAAAACCTATGTGTATTGTTTATCGCTAAATTTAGAACAAAAAAATATGATAAATTAATTATCTTATAAAATTTATGTGGCTGTTTAGTTAAATATAAACAAAGCATGCAGCAAATAATACTTAAAGATATCAAATTAAGTACAAAAAAATAGTATTTTGATCAAAGACGATTTTCATGCAAAAAAATGTTTAAAGATGTATATAAAAACCAAATGCAATTTTTAAGGACCATACATATAATCAAAAGACATGATATCTAAAATGAGTTATTATTACATTTTAACTTGTTATTTATTTATGGGTTAATTTTCTTTTTATCTATTTAGACGTGTTCAGCGTGTTGGGAATATTGCACAACTCCTTCATGTATCTTTTGACGTCTTCCCCTGATCTATCTTCATCAACTGCTCTTCTTCTCTCAAATGAGATGAGTTCAAGTGTCTAGCGGAGTGTGAGAGCTTGCATGTATTCTTCTACTTCGTCCGGTATTTTTAACTCCTTAACATATTTTTTATGATATTTTGTGACCACCCCATCCCAAGTCATCACATATGGTATTATTCTTGTTTTGCATTGTAAATTAAACCATGTTCATTTGCCAAGATGTCATACTTCCTATATTTTTCATTCTCAACTTCAGTCAAGTTATCAAGGCATGTTTTACCTATTTCGATCAGCGTAATCATATTTTCTTTTTTATCGTATAGAAAAATATCAGGTCTATTTTGTTTGATCTAAATATCTGTTTTAATTCGGGTATCAACTTTTATTTCTGCATTTTCGTTTTCGCAAATCTCTTGTACTGAGTGAGTTCTGATCTTTTTGGTTTTCTTATAGTTATATCGTCTTGATAGGAGGAAATGAAGACATCTTACAATTTCATTATGTCTTCGCGTGTAATCATGTTCTAACATTTTCTTGCATCTTGTTGCAAGGTGATCAATTGTTTTCATAGCTTCTTTGCATTGTGGGCATTTTATCCTCTCGCCATAAAACACATTTCTGTCATGAATAAAACAGAATTTTCCTTCCTCACTTGGTTTGATGTGGCCATCTTTTATCCATCTTGATGATCCAACAATAACAACCATATCATTATTCTTAGCTTCAAAAAGTTTTTGGTGTAATGGTTTTTCTTTTATTTTTCACAATAAACTTTGTTGCTGCTTTTTCTCAAGTGTTTCGGAGTCGGTGATATTAGCATTATATTTATTTTTAAGATATTTTTCAATTAATGAGAGATGTGTCTTGTTATCTTTTTCTACTTTTAGAATTTCGGCTCTCCTCGGTGAGCTGTTTTTACTGTTTTCAAGCAGATTTTTTAGCTGGTAGATCATCTTCTCAGCTTTAAATTCGATATTACACAGCCCACGTCCTAGTCCATTTCTCTTTATATATAATCTTTGTTTATTACTAGGCTGGAGGTGAATAGAAAATTCGTTTAAAATATCTCTTATCTTATCATCAAGTTTGATGTATGCTTCTGGTTCTAATTTTAATACGCCTATGTGGTAATTTATGAGTGACGTCGCATGTTCATTAATGGCTTTAAATAAATTCCCGGCATTAAGTTTAGTCTTACATAAATTTCTTATTCGATTTAATATTTGTTCTGCAATTATATCTATATTTTCTTGCTTTAGCTCTAATTTGCTATTCTCAATTACCCTAAGATATTTGTAGGCTGCCGGGCCTTCTATAAATGTTGCTACATCTGCACATATTTCATGGTTAGTGGTTATATATTATATATTAGTATTACTGGTTAAAAAAATAATTTTTTTTACCATATAAAATTCAATATTTATCCTATAAAAAATATGAATTTTGCATCATATTTAAGTTGTCTATAATAAATTTAGATATAAAATGTTATAGTATGCCTAAAATATTTATTCAAGGCTTCTTTTTATACTTACATCTAAAATTAAGAATTTCTTTGTTTGTTGATAATTTATACATATACTTTTACTATGTTTCCAAGCCACATATATTATTGACATAGAATATCAATAACAGCCATCCCATTTATAAAAACATCTAGTCGATCTAAAAATATCTAGTTTATAAAATATTCATTAGTATGTAATTATTAAATGCTATAAAATACGTTTTCACAATGATTTATCCAACTATAACTTCTTTTGATTTTTAATCACATCTTTTTTTAAGTAAAAACCTATAATTTTATGATAACTTTCCGCTTCCAACTATATTAAAAGAAAAAAAGCAGTGTTACAAAACAAATAGTCATATTAAAAATGTGATTGAGCATTCATAATTAATCTGAAATAATGATAATAGAAGCTCTCGTAAAAAACAGATTTTTATTAATATAAAGCTAATATTATGAAATTCATTTAGAACTAGATAAAACGACATGAAATCAAGATAATAATATTTTATAAAATTACAAATTTATAAAATCGCATATGCTAGAATTTCATTTATCTTTTATTTAAACATTCATTGTAGTTCATACTTCTCTAATGTTTTAACACTTGAATTATCTATATACTATGATGCGTTAATTAGAATAAATTATATATATTATGATTCTATCAATGATAAATACCAATCATATTTATTTTCAATTTTCTGTTATAGGTTAGAAATTGTTTATAAAAATTAATGGAACTTATAAATAAAGTTAAAAATCCCGGACTTAGTAGAAACATATATGCAAGCTCCAAAACTCCGCAAAACACTTAATTCATCTCATTTGTGATAAGAAGAGCAGTTGATGAAGATAAGTTGGGGTAAGGTTCAAAAGATGCATCATGGAGTTATGCAATATTCCCAATAGGCTTACCACGTCTAAATAGATATTATTGATAAAAATAATTAACCCATATATGTCTAAAAATATTTATAAAGACATCGATTTTATGGTAAAACAACTATAAAATGACCCAAAACACATAAAAATTTGATTTATAAACTATAAATGCAATTTAAATCGACATACTTGGGTTTTTTAATGCTTCGTTAAAAAATTAACTGTTTTTTAAATAAAATTAAATTAATAAACGAAATAATCTTGGTTCTTCGTATTACAAAAATAAATTTAATCTGTGCTATAGAACTATGATAATGGCACAAAGGAATTTTTACAAAAAAAAAGTACCCATCAAATTCTTTAATATAAAATATTAGAGATAGTACATATAATAGACATCTATATCAAAGATATTCTTTTTAATTTATAATAAGGAAAATTTAATAAATGCAAGTAAACCATGTATAGTTATGTTTACGAATGCATTTTTTATACTATAAACATTTCTTAATATCTACAAGTATCTTATGTTACTGGAATAAAAAATGTATTTAAAACAATCTAATTTTTAAATAACTTAATGAATATTTTTTGAATGAAAATTGTTCTAAATATTATAATTTAAAAATACAAGTAAGAATATTCAAATATATAATTTTTTCTGCAATATTTTTTTTAGCATATGATAAATTTAAAACAAATCTTACTTTGTTTGGTATATTTTTTTCAAATTGATCAAGTTTAATTATATTCACGCTATATTATCGATTAGTAATCAAGAAATTATAATTGGAATTCGTTATAAACCAGTCACATATGATTAGATATAAACTAAAAGCATATTACAAAATAAACCATCTTATGAATTAAAACTTCTATAATCACTATCTTATTCTCATTCTGTATACACAGCATAGAAGCATAATTTCTCCATTATTTTATTGTCTGTTAGTAACGAAAATAGATTCAAAGATAGAGTATTTTATAACTAATGCGCGCAATATTCAGATTGAATTACATCTGTTTATTTTTTTATAAATTTAAAAGCATAGTAGAAATCTAGCTGATAATAAAATGCAGTTTGATTTGCTATAATCATCGTTAAATAATATTTAGATTTCATTTTTGCTTCTTAATTTACGGGTATTACATATATTTCAGAATCAATGGAAGTAAATCGGGCGAATTTGTATTCGGATTTTCGTATATAAAATATATTTTAATAAAAAAATATCTATGTTAATGATAATATTTCATGCCAATTATTTTATAAAAAAATATAAACAAAAGAACGTGATGTTACCGTTTTTATCGATAGAATTAAATTCACTTAATTGAAAGAATTTTGTGAAGACCCGTGAATTATAAATTTTAGCATGAATTTAGAAATAAATATTTTATGTTTATAAAAAACATTATGTGACATAGCGTGATTTCTAGCCAAAATATATATTTGATTAAAATTAAACTAATTGGATATCAAAAAATTGATGTAAGATATATGTGCAAATAGGGCGAAATAAAAGAGAAAATACAATATTTTGATAACCAGTAATGTGTTGTCTATCTAAAATACTTAGATTATGCCATAAGGTATTGTGGCTTGATTTTATCTAAATCAGTAAGAATTCCTTGAAAATCTCTATATAAGATGTAGAAACAAGCTTTGAAACCGATCAATAGCTTAATATAATGAATATCTGCTATACATTATAACACATAGACCAAAAGGGATGTAAACAGTAAAACGTATCCATGATGATGGGTATCTCAATGCATACATATTCAAGATAATAATCGATTAGATAAAAAGTCAATTTATTTCAGGAATTCATCATGCTTATGTGCATTTAAATTTAATTTTCAATAAAGTTAAATTAATCAACTTACGTAAAGTTTTGTGTTTATAAACTATATCTTATAAATATCTACATAAAATACAAATTGCAATGGCATTAACAAAAATATTTTATTAACGAAATTTAATTCGATGAATAATTCTTTTACGGCTATGAATTACATAAATTTGAAGATATATTGGCAAAAAATTTATTGTTTGCTATGGACTAACAATAAACTCTGCATTCTCAAATTTTTCATGGGTGCAAGTTACGCATAATAAATAAAATCTCAACATCATTCGTATATTTCGCGAATTTCATGGTAGAAAGATGTTGAACTTGTGCTTTGAGCATGAATTAATAAAATAAAAAATAGTACAAAAAAATAAACAATTAGCAAGATTTAATGGTGATATTTAGGATAATCAAAAATTAAACGACACAAATATAAAGCATCAACATAAGTAATTAAAGCTGTAGCCGACGTACAGACGATAGTATCTAGAATAAGATTAGTTTACTGTATCTTGAAAGAACAGGTAGATTGTAAATAATATTTTAACATGGCAATGAAATTTGTGGCTAGAAAGCCCATAAAAAGCAGTATACCCTTTTCACTATACGCTTTTTTATGGCTATTGTTAATACAAACCCTTAAATAGATTGTATGCATCTTATTATTATATTTTCATAATAAAACGTATTCATAGTGCACAAATTATAACATTATATTTACTTAAACATGAAATTCCGATTTTTTACAAAGAATCTACATAACTTTAAAATTTTATTCATTTTGATTTACGTTTTACGGAGCAAATTTAGATGAAAATATTATATGAATTTACGGCTCTAGGTTTAACTACAAATTAATATAAAAATTTTGAATATAATCTTATAAGCAGCTAAAAAATATCTTTTTGGGCATTTTATCATTTAGAAAAGTATATAATCGCTTTTTTATATTAGTTATAAAATCCGAATTTAAAAATAGGTATAATCTCTCAAATCATGAAAGTTAAATTATAAGTTAAAAAAATTTTGGGAGTAACTGGGGATATATTAAACGAATTACAGCTGTTCTTGTGCAAATTGAAATCTTTTGACCTGTAAATTATATATCTATGGTTTTTGTAAAAAACAATTCTTGATTAATTTAATAGCCTGTATTTGATAATCTGTTTATAAATACTGTATCGTAAGTCAAGAGTTTTTATAAGCCCTGCTAAAGCCATATGAAAAATTTTTCATTTAAAAAAACAAATCTTGGAAATTTTTTCTAGTTTTTTTATGCTCACCTATTATAGTAGATATGAAAAAATCCATACATTGAATATTTTCTATTTATGGGGATATTTCACCATACAAACCAATAATCAAAAACATTTGTATAACCAGGAATATAGTCTTTTTTTTATAATTGAAAAAATTATTTCTTAAGATAATTTTCATTTCGTCACATTATCATTTATATATCTATACATAACAAAAAATACATACATTCAATGCCTCAAATTTTTTTCGCTTTTTCTAAATTAGAAAAACGTGAGCTGAATTATGCCACGGTTTCTATATGAATTCGTAATTTTCTATGTTATGCAATTTCATGGACTAAATTAGTGATGATGATTACTTTATTGTAAAAAAAATTGTAAATCATTTTAACCATGTTTTTACATGCTTTAGTCTAAAAAATTATCATTTCATCTAGTTTGTCTCTATTACAAAGAAACAAGAAAGTTTTTGTATTTCAAGATTAAAAATCGTATTCTTTTCGAACATTTTCTGCGATAAACAAAATTCGAGGCTCGAATGTAGTTTTTTCTTTAATTGCACGTATAATCTAATAGCTTTTGACTATATATATATTTTTTTAATCCGAACAGCATAATAAAAATATATTTATAGAGTTGTTTAAAATATCTAAAATACTTCTTTAATTTTTTCGTGATATAAATCGCTTTTTTTTTAAGATTAAGACCCGCATATTTTGTCGGTGTCGCTTTCTGCTTGTTTTAATTAGTTTAAGTCTATTTTTATAATCTGGATATTGTTTTTTTAACTTTATATGGTCCTACTAAGTTCATTTACCCCGTGAATTTTGATTACATCTCCTCTTTACATTTTATCAAACATTTAAGTTTTTTTTTAATTTATTGACACTGTAGATTCGCTTCAATCAAAAATTCTAATTGTAAAAAAGAAAGAATCTTGATACAATTTAAAATAATTAGCTATGATAAAATTTTCAGGTTATATGGTCAAACCTTGAAAAACTCTTCAAAATACATCAAACTTTTATTATAATATAGAAATCTTATATAAAAGTATTTATTTAAAACATTTTTTAATAACTTTCATAAATAATAGAACTACTGAGCAGTATTTATATAAGAGAAGCGTTCTTTTATGGAATATTGGATATTTTCAATAGCATAAATAATCATATAATTCGAAAAACTATTTCTTCGGTTGAAATTTTCTATTTTGCGCTGGAGATATTTTATAAAGCAAAAGGTGATTATTGAATATTATCATTTCGGTTCACACAGGTGAATAACTGCTTATAAATATAGTATTAACTTTAAACAGAAAATTTTTGATTATCACGAGTTAACTTATTTTGTTCTAATGTTTCATAGATAATCAACACAATAAAAGGTTTTTTTTTTGATTTAAGATACCTCAGTGTCAAATATTTAGCTAATTATCGATGGTTTGGATAAATTTATATATTTTATTTGTTTTTATATATCCAGTTTCCCTATTTAGTTTCATTTACTGAACTAATTTTATTTGAAAAACTTCTTAGAAACATATATGGAGATCAGTATTATATATTTGCTTATATACTTAATAGATTTACTAATAAAAATACATATCTTTTTTTTATATAAAATGAAAAAAATTCAGGATAAAAATCCTACTTTTACTCTTTAGTTTACTTTAAGCATGTTTTGAATGCAAACAAATTTAATATATTTATTCAATTGTAAATTTGAGAACGTTATGTCATGTGCAATAAATCTAAATAACTATTCATTATATGAGCATTTTACTCTTAGAGAATTTTTCCGAGATCCGGTTAAACATATAAAAATTTAATTATAATTATAAACACAATATGCATTTTTTTTTTATTTAAATACAAATTATACTAATGTTCATTTCAATTTAAACTAAAAAAGAAAAATAATCCAATTTATGGAAAAAGTAAAGAATTGGTAAATAATTTACCATATAAAAATAAATTAAAACATTAGTTATCTCTTCTTTTTTTATTTTGTCTATTGAAGTTCTCATCGGAAATCGTTTATAAATGTATGTCAGTGTATATTTTCTGAATACAATCTGACGTCAAAATAGTAATTTTCTATATTTTTTATTACAGTCTATACAATTAAAACAATAGATGTAATTTATTTGCAAAAAAAAATGTGTTTTATTTAAAATAATTTTTTACACCTTAATAAATTCTTTTTTTCTTTGTATAATTACATCCATGAATGTATAATACAAATATTTCGTTTTCTAATTATATGAGAACTAATTTTAGCTCGTTTATTATTGATAGTTTTTTAAAACTAATGTAAATGTGTAACTATAAAAAATAGTTTATTTCTGACTATTTTTTGTATTCAGTTATACCGACTTAATATGCCCAAAAGTACAAAGAAGAATATGAAATGATACTCAAATTTTTTAATGAAGCCTTATAATTTTAATGAAATCTTTAATAATAACTTTATAAAGCAAAAATATGATACATAGAATAAAAAGGTATGCCTAAAACAGACATAATCACATTTAAAAAGTAAGCTTGAACATATTCAATGACGCTAAAAGGTAAATTTTTTGTTTTTTTTGTGGCTTCAATGGGACTATGTAATAAGCAAAATCATGACCGCATCTATAAAAAAGACAAAGTTAATAAATCTTTACACATACATTATATTCATATTTTTCAGATTTACGGTGGACACTTTCACTCATCTCATTTGAAAGAAGAAGCGTAGTTGATGTAAATAGATGAGGGAAATGTTCGGAAAGATATATCAAGAAAACCGAAATATTCCCATTAGACTATATCATTTCATTATATATAATTAATAAAAATAAATTTAACCCATAAATAAAAAAACTTAAGTTTATCGATAAATTAAGTTAAAGAAAAAAGCTTTGTTTTTGCAAACCAGAGTTTATAACATTGATAAAATATAGCCCTAATCTGTCATAAGAGACAAAAAATGGCAATTAACCACTGAATAATAGTATTAAAATTAGAAAACCAGTTAAAAAAACAACTTTCTTACACAGAAAACCACTTTATTATTTTAGAAACTTATTTGCATTTATTTATTACTTAATTTTCTTATAAAAAATTTTTTGAAATTAAAAATAGATGATAATGCAATGATAAAAATACTTATATTAAAATAAAACAAAATGTAAAATTTTATTCGATAGAGAGAACTCGAAAAATTCTATTTCAAGATGTTTATATATATAATTTTATTGAATTCGTGATAATTTTATTTTGTTGCAAATGCTAGAAAAAGAAGATTTAGATTGCATGGATATAAAATTTAATTTTTTGTTCACAAATATATATTTCCAAATCTAATATGAGATTTATATTTTCTGTTTATTTGAAACATACGCATATAAAATCTTTTAACTATTATTTGTGTCGATTTGCACAGAAATAAAATTTTATATAAGCATAATATACATAAATCGCATTCCACTATTATTAAAAAGTCATACTATTCTAAAAATCAATGCTTTTATAGATTATATTCATAATATTTTAGATGTATGATATTTTATATTTTAAAAATGGTTATATGTTCGCGGATCCTAAAAAAAATATCAGCAGTGGAAAAAAATAGTTTTCCAAAAAAATATTCTACAAGTATAATGTTTATTTATAAATTTTTTTACTGCATGCATAAATTTATATGCCTTAAATATTGTTTTGATACTTAAAGGCTTCTATTCCACTTATTTCATCGCGTCTTCGATAAGCATATCGCTAGATACAATTACTAATTTTTGTTTCTTTGTTATAAGGAGTCGATAAACAGAGGTCATAATATTTTAAATATATAAGTTTAGAATTGAATTCTTCAAAAATAATGATTCTGTAATATATAATTGGTAACTATTAGCAGGTTATTTTTAACACATTTTTTCAAAATTAAATATGCTGTAATCCGTCCTAATTTTTTGGTTTTTTTACATCATATTTATTAAATTTTCTTATTAATAAAGTTTTTTATTTTGTAATAATTGAATTCATTGATCTAGGATATCTTGCAAAAGTATATTTTTCTACCATTTGATATTAAATCAAGATAAGAGATTAAGGATAAGTATATTTACTCAAAAAAAAATAGAGATATGATTATACACTTTTTTTATGAAATTTTTCATTTCCTATTTTACTTTATGCAATCAAACCCTCAAATATAGATACGTATGATAATAGCAATATAAAACTGTTTTTAAACTAAATACAAAAAAATCCATAAGTTCTAGACATCTAGATTATATAGTTAAATTTATTTTTATACAAATATGTTCTAATACGGTGATATGCTATAATAAAATCATCTAATTTATATTCGCTTAAATATGCAAAAAAAATACATTATATAGATTAAAAAAAATTACGTTGCTGTTTTCGTCTGTAGCAATATATAATAGGGAGTGAAAAGGCTATTTATTTTTAAGGCAATATAAATTGGTTCTATTTTTCCACGATCATTATTGTATAACAAATATTGATAAAAATAGAACATCTTAATTAAAGAATTCAATATTTTCTTGTCTTCCTTATTTCATTCTATATATTTTTTTGAAGCGTACTAGTGTATCGTAATAAGATAAAAGTCACTTAATTATGATTTTTACTTGACACATGGAAATAGAGCATTCACAACGGTGTGTACTTTTTTATTATTATTACATAAAATAAATATAATTCCTACATTAAAAAAAATATCAATTATTACCGTTTGTATCTTATAAAATATTTCATGTGTCTATGATATTGTAAATATATATACCTATAAGAAACTTTCTACCAATAACAGATTTGAAATATCTTATTTCAACTTATCAAAAATGCTAAAATTCTCTATTTGTAAAATTTCGCAAAAAAATGCCTTGTATGGATTTTGTTAGGATGCAGTATTTAATATGAGGTTAGTTACTGTTTTCAGAATTATCGGATTTTACCAAAAAAAATTATTATAACATATTTAAAATACATGCATTTTATATTTGGTTTTTAAAAGCATATTACAAATCTTAATATTTTACACAAGTAGGCGTGTTTTTTTGTTATTTTTTACGTATTGGCAATCATAATTAAACACTATAAAACAAAGTAAGAGGTATTATTTTGATTTTTTTACGCATATATTTTGATCTTTATCGGCTTTTTCGAGAACTTAAATTCACAAAGTATGAGCTCGGAGTAACAATTAGATAAAGGCCTAATGTGTTTATATACGATTTTAATCCATAGTTAGATTTAATATTATGTTTTATCGTTGTTCAATAAAAAGTTTGGACTTTTTTATTGAATATATTGGCTAATTTATTTGCTAACATCAGCATCTTTAATATATTCACTGATACATAATTACTCTGGCATATTGTTTTAAGTGTCTCTAACGATCCCATTGTTTGTGCGGGTGCTTCCGCTATGGTGACCTTCCAAACTTCTTCCTATACAACTTATGATACTCTGTCACCATGTTTTCCCAAGGCAAAACATTTTAATATTCGTGTTATACATTTGTAAAATTGGATGACTACGTTGTCTTTATAATGAATTATTATAGATTCACATTTATAACATTCATATATTTATCAAAAAAGCTTTTCCTTTTTCTATTAACGTGCAAAGGTATGTTTCTTATCATCAACAAAAATTTCTCTTAAATTTTGTGATTATTAATATCCATATTTTTATTTCTATCGATCTTGATGGGTGCTGGTTCATATTTATTACTTCTTAAATCGAAATATATATAATTTTCTTCTGATTTTTACTGGTTTTTTGTGAGTATACAGTTTATGCATGTTAAAACGTCTTTATACCTTCGACGTAATCTTGGTCAAGTATTCTTTTACATTAGGCTGCTAATTAATCACAAACTTATATATGTTTCCTTACAGCCATGTCATTTTGACTAATCTCTGTTTAATAGTTTATATCTTGAATAAAACATAATCTTGCTTCCTTTTTGGACTTTTCTAATCGATGACCAGCTACCTAATAGATCTGGCTATTGTAATCATTGAGTTGTTGTAGATACTGAAAGATTTTTAGATACCAGTTTTTATTTTTTATTTTTTATTTTATACATTAAACATTTTTTTGCTACAAATTTAATTATTATATGTATAGATTGTCTAATGTTATTTATAAATCAAATATTATTTTAACAATGATCGTTGTTTTTTTCTAATCTTCCATAATGTACATGAGTGCTATGATTGGGTATAATCTTTAATTGTTAGAAAGTGTCTTTTCAAGATTAAAGGTAATTTTATGCATAAAAAATTATAAACAATATAGTCTTATTTTTATCTTACTTTTTTTTAATACTATCGTTATCTTTTGCTTTCTGTAAGCTAATCGATTCATTCTCTTATAAAATTTTTTTTTGAACAACTCTTGTAGCAAAGTCTTTTTTTTCATATCTAAAAACGCCAATACGGTGGTTTTATTAGTATTTTTTGTGCCTTATTGAGTTTTTATAAATTTTTGCTGTTAACGTTTGATTTAACTATATCCGAAGTCTTCGATATAATTTCTCTTAAAATGGCAAATTTTATATCTTTCCCACTGATATACTATCTTAATGTATCTAGAGGTACATAGATCCGACTAATCTAATATTAAATCCGCATATTGAACGTAACTTAAATTGTTTGTTGCAGACTGCATTTTATTTTTTTATAATTCATGCAATCGAATAAATACACTTTTTTTATGGTCATTTATTTATTTACTATGGATTTGGTCACAAGCTTCATATCAATAATAATAAGAAATGATTTTTCTGAAAGATTCATCTTTTGTTTATTTTTCTAAGTTAATTAAACGTTAAGTACATTAAACAATGTATCCATGCAAACGACAAAAAAAAGTTTATATTCACTTTTACCGGCATATCACCTGTAATCATACTTTTTTATTTTTATTTTTTGTTATGCGAAATAAAATGCCCATTTACTCGTCATCACTCTTATAAGGCTGTGTACCCACTCATTATGATCGAATTTTTACATCAACGAAATTAAATAAAAAAGAATAAAGACAACATTTTACCCTGCATTAGTACATTTAGAATTCAGTTTTTTGCAATATTGCGTTTTTATTGCCGTGTTGCGTAGCTTTTTCTACAAATTCTTTGTAAGTCGTGCGGTACTAGTTGATTTTCAGACAAAGGATTACGCTTGCCACATCTAACTACTAATATATCTTCATAATTTGAGTTTCTAATTCATAAATAAGTTTCATATAGGTTTTTGGCATAAATTCCCATACAATTGTAATAGGTTCCTGTGGAATTATATATATTTTTTATTAAAAAAACCATTCATATCAGTATTTACTTTAAAATTGTCAGCAATATTATCGTAGATTTAAAGTTAAATGATGTCATTGCTTTATATAAAATTTATAGATCCCCTCAGGCGATAGTTTTTATATTAGGCCGAAAGTTAATAAAATTTTTGATTTTATTTTGAAAGTCAACGTAAAAACACATAATTTCTATATAAAATAGAATCAAATAGATACTTGGTAACCATCTTTTTTATATTATTTTATTTATACAAATTAGGCCATAGCCCTGCATCAAATTTCCCATCAGATTTTATTGTTTTTTTCTCATATAATAATTTGCGATGCAATATCTTTCATTTTTTTATATTGATTGTTTGGTTGCTAAAATTCATATTTTTATTCTTCGTCTTTGTGCTTTATTTTTATAAGTATTTTTATTACAGTTTTTTATTATTATTAACTTATAGTGCTCTAATTTTTGGTCCACGATTTTGAGATAAAGTCGCTTAATGTAACGCTGTTTATAACGTTTTTTTATGCTGTTGATTCTTGTGCTATAATTAAGCTCACATTACGTTGGATTAAAGCCAGTATTTTTTTAATTTTGATTCTTACACAGCAAAGATTTTTTTTAGATGCTGATTCTCTTTTTTGGTGAGTTTATCATAAGTAAACTGGATTCTCTATAATATCTTGTGATTTACTTACATATTTAGGGTGTTTGCTACTGGTAATTCTCTATACGACAATATTCAGATATTCTTTGACTATCTTATTTATTTCTGTGATATTATTTTCTTTGTTCTTGTAAACATACAAATCTTATGATATCTAACTATAGAGTACATTATATATTTTATTATATTGCAAATTAAAATAATTTATCTGTTCAAAATCTTCGTTGTGGTTTAAAATACTCACGCTTTATATTTTTTTTGAAGTTTCGCAATCGAAATTTCGTTCGGGCCTGCCGTCATTTCTGTCTACTATTATATCATGTCTAGCTTCTATACTTTTTTATATGATAAGAGCGTAGCAAATTATTTGTTATAGTAAGACATTATTTTCTGTCAACCAAGGCGTATATATAGTCAAAGCGTAATCGGATTGATTTGTAATTATCTTAAATAAAAATTTATTTTGGAAAGAGCATTTATAGAGTTGGTCATTTACTAGAAGAGCAAGTTTGATTTTTTAAATTTATTTTCTAAATTATTTTATTCATTTATTGCTCTCTTCGTTCTTTATAAAATCAATTGTTTGAATTACTACTATAGTTCCTCAGTCCTGTTCTTCTGTTTCAACTATTGATTAAACTATCATAACCATGATAATATACATATGTACAAGTTTTAATACGAAGATGAAGCTTTTAAAAACAAAATTAAAGAGTATATGGCGAGAAAAATATGAATATGAAAAGTAAAAGGTAATTAGTTCAGATACAAAAATTTTATATTATATAAAACAGGCTGTTTTGCATTTTGTAATGTTTATAACAAGACATTAATTTTACATATACTATTGATATAAGAATAATTTATTATAGACGGAAAAGGTGTCAATATATAGGATAAAGATACTTAGTGAAGTAAATTCTATATGAAAATGGAAGAAGGTGTATCACAAATATGTATACCATTCTATAAATCCCTTTCTATGAATTTATATATTCAATTTTTAAATATGGCGTAAAGGCTTGTGGAAATACCAGCTAATAAAAGTTTAAAAGATAATTATTCGACATTATATCATAAGAAATCATAAATAGATATATATTTTTTTATGTGGATTGTATATTTTTCTCAAAGCGTACTTTTATATTTTATGAGGCTTATGTAGACATCACAACGCTTATTTATGTCTAAAAAAAGACAATCAAATCAAGTTTTCTAAATAAGTAATAATATGATTCAAGAGGACAATCAACCCATTTGGATACTAAGTAAAATATTTTTTAAATGTCTGCAATGCTCTGATATAATGATACTATTATGCATAAATTATTTAGAAAAATTGCGGATCCATATTTTCTTCCTTTTGTATTATACTATATTAAATTGATATAATTATTTAAATTATTCAATATCTTTTTTCTATGATTTTTGTTGCACTTAAAGTCTTAGCAATTAAAAACATATTAATATTTAATGATTCTATAATTAATTTTTTTTTTAATAAGTATCATCCTTAGATTAAAAAAATCTAGAATGTTCGTCAAATTTTTTATTTTCGTTTAAAAAAGAGATATATTGTTCTTATAAAACATACAATGAATGTAAAATCTACGAATATTCCGTAGCATCAATGATGACATGCATTATACAAGAATAAAAAAATTCGGCGATAAATTTATTTTTTAGTTTTTGTAATATAGTTATATTGGGATATCTACATTTTTTATATATATTTACTTCGAGTAATCGGGTAGGTTTATTCCAATCAATCGATTATCAGATTATTGGGACGTTTAAATATATTCTGTTATTCCTCTTTGTTTAAATGTGAAAACGCATTGATATTAGATGTTTTTCTATATCTTTAATTACATATGAATAATTTGGTCTGAAAGTGAACATTTTATTTGTTGAATATTAATAGTCAAATGAAATTTCGCTCGTATCACCAAGAAAGTTTAGTAGAGCCCAAATTCTTATTAATAATTTAAAAATAAAGATTATCAACAAAATTATAATAAAATATGCTTATGTGGCCAACTAAATATCATTTAGGTTCTTTCGGAGCATAGATATATGGGTAATGTTTTTTTAGTTTAATCATATAAAATTGCTAAAGAATGTCTGTCATATATTTTATAGGATTGTTTTAATGAATTGTAAAGTAATTGTAATAAAAAGAATTACTTTTCTTAGGATTTGGAATGCATTTATATGGCATGAAAGTTACTATTAGTCCGATTGAAATATTTAAAGTAACGAATATTTGTCTTTTATCATCTTTCTAGCTTAGTACCTCTTGGTTTTTCGATATATAAGGCTGCAGAATTTGAGTTTTATTTTATTTGTGGATTTTACAATAATTTATCACATCCGAACTTTTTAGATAGTTAAATTTATTTTATATATTTTTTTTGGTTCTTTTATCCTCTGGATATATTTAAGATCTTTGAATTTAAACAATCGCCTTCAAATTTTTTATTATAATCAAAGACAGTTCAATTTTTGTTTTCGATAATTTTTATAACATTTTATATAAACATTTTCAAAGTCAGTTTCATTATATAAATTTAATTCTAGACCACCCTTTTCAATTGGATTTTTCTTGTGTAATTGGATGTGTTCATAAGCTTACTACGATCAGAAAATTACATGTATTTCATCAAATATTTTAACCTTCTGTTTTAAACATATTACTTAAAATGATGATCTACTTTCATTAGTTTGCAATAACAATTGTGGGCTCTTTGCTTTTTAGAAATCTTTATCACAAATATTTGTATTCTTTAAAATCCAATCCTTCAAGAATAGACGACAAGAGTGTAAAAATATTTCGTAAAGAATAATAAAAAACTACAAACCTGTCGAGGTTAATAAATAGGACATCCCCGTGAAATACTTTCCTGCTGCTGTAAGATGGCATTGGCCAGAGATTAAAGACCTCTCACCAGGTGAATTGATAAAATTGATGAGAAGCTTTGATTGAGAAAATGGGGTGTTACATCATGCCGATACAAATGTAATTTAAGTTTTTTTTATACAACTAAGGCGTGCAAAAAAATTTGTCAGAACATGTTCATCATTTGCTCGAATCTTTAATAAATTTTAAAATTTAATCTTCAATTTTTAAAAAATATATAATTAATAATCTTTTTTACTCTACGCTTCTTTCAAACTTTTTTTTATCATTAATCTGATTATAATTATCCAATAAATTTCTAATTATTAAATTTCAAAATAAAAGTCACATCTTAAAAATCAATGAATATATGTTGTTGTGATATGATATATAACATTTAATTTGAAAAATACCTAAAAAAAAATTATTGAATAAAAATATGGTCTTTATAAGCTGGTTTTAACGAATACTTTTTTTAATATTAATCAGAGTTTAAATTATACAGAAAATAATTAAGGTTGCAACTGAGATCATTTTCACAAAAGTATGGATTATATTTTATTAAAAGATTTTTTTTAATACGTTGCTAAATGTAACAAAATAATTTATTCTGTCCATTTATATACCTTACTTTATATAATTATATCCCATGATTTATTAGATAAATTATCCCATATTTATTATAAAAAAATATATTTCATCTGCCATGGCACAAATAAATGCTGTCAAATACAATTTATTATTTTAAGGGTTTATTAAAATCTCGATGTATAAAATAATAACATCTTTAATCAAATATATAAGAATTCCGTTAAAAATAAGAACTTTTTAATAAATTATTCAAAAAAAAATTACTACAAAGCACTAACTACATACCTTTTGATCATAAAAAACCAGCTAAGATATATGTAAAATTTATAATTTATCTTTCCTTTGCGTAAATTCAAATAAATCCCCAAAAAAACCCTATTTAATATTTAAATAAAATTAAATTTCCATGATAATATTTTTGTTTTATTACCACAGCAAAGAAAATATACCGATTTTTGGCGCTATGAATTTGAAGTTCTAAAAATATAAGTAATTCTGGGCTAATATTTTCTAATAAAACATAATTAAAAGATGCAAATAAAATGTAGTTTTTATTTCTAAATCATATAATTTTTTTTAATCTCTGTTATATTATAGTACAGCATTTATTTTTATTAGTATAGTTTTTTCTTCTTAATATTTTTTATGGTTAAAAAACGATGAAGGTCACAATTAAAATATAGCTATTATTTTTATTTTCTAACAGATTGCATTTTTATATTATCATTTAACAGTAAAGATTAAGACTTGCAGCTTTATGCAAAGTTTTTCTGCCATTAATAAATGTTAAATATAACATTGTGCAAAATTTTTAATAGAAAAAATTACATGAGGATAAAAACCAAAAATTAACCTTTGATTAGATTATATGAAAACAAATTGTATGTAAATTGCTGTAACCAGCTTTATTTCATTAGAATTAAATAAAATTTATTGATTAATTTATAGAAAGTAGATCAAAAAAAATTTTACTCAGTAATTGCTAGATATTATTAATGATTTTCTATCTTTAATTTTTATTTTACCAGAAAAAAACGTATATAATTTATACGGAAAATCTTTGATTTCAGTCCATTTTTAACTTATGCTGATAGTTTCTCATTTTTATTGCTTTTTTATATAAAAAACAATAAATTTCAGAAAAATTATAAAATAATCTCTAGTTATCATACTGCATTTTTATATATAAAAAAATTAAATTTATAATTTCAACAGACAATATTTTAGAAATTTAAATTGGTTCGGAAGATAAAAATTATCTGTAAATATTTTTAATAAAATAGGTGCCTTAAAGGTTTTATAATAATATAAAAGCTAATAAAGAATCATACCTGTTATTAAAGACATTTAAAAACATTTTTTATGAAAAAATACGTATTTATGATCTTTATAACAATTATTTATATTAAAATAGATGATGTGATCAATATAATAAAAATTATTATAATCTATATTTCTAGTTTTACAAAACAGAATTCGCACATGAAAAAGTATACCATAATAGTGATTAATAAAAAATAGTGTTATTTTGAAATCCGCCACAATTATACTTCGACGGATACCTGTTTTTATATATGCTGATATTATTTTTGGTTTTTAATTATTTAAATGTGATTAAAACGATCTTTGTGTCGCTTTATAGATCAAATAAGGTTAAATTAGATATAAATAATTTTGTTTGGTAATAATTAAAATATGAATTATAAACATAAATGCTCGAGATTTAAAAAATATTATATTTAAATTTTATGATGGTTTTTTATATATAACAACAAAATATTATTTTAAATTTACTATTAGAAATTAACAAGCATAAAAAATATATTTGGACTGTATTATAGTTATATGTAAAAATCTGGACGGTTCTTTTTGTTATTTTGTACATTTTTATATTCAGAAACAATTATAACTGTTAGATTTATTTCATTTCTGAAATAATAAACACTTTTTATGTAGTTTGATGTGCTCATTGGCAAATAATCATGGAACGATTGAATTCCATATATCTTTGCCTCTGGAATAATTTTAAGATAGCTGATTTTTCATTACTGTCATACGAATAACTTTTCTCGTCAATTTACTGTTTAAAAGTACATTCTTTCAAAATAATAGAAACACATAAATGATAAATGTACTTAAAAAATAAACATTTTGTATTTCGGAAGATAAAAACACCAATTTGCGCATTAAAAACATACAATTATGTAAATTTGTTAAATTTTATACTGTTAATCATTGATACAACAAAAATTTTTGTTTCGGTATTTTCAAAGTTTGTGAATCTACATCAATTATGAATTTATTATTGAACTTAGCTGCGATTCATAATATAGTTTCAAATACTTGTGGGTATCTTTGGTTTTAAGATCTTAATTTTTCAAGTATTTTCTACTAATTTATATTCATCTTAAATAATAATAAATCTATTATAATCTTCATGTTTCTGTTCTTAGTCATGTTCAAATTCTATGTGAGCGTTGAATATTTCTACAAATTTCATAGCAATATTCTTTTTGGTTCTATCTATGTAATAAAGATTTAAGAGATGGGATTATGTGTTTTAATTGGTCCTAAAATCACAAGTGACTCCATCTTATATTATATGATTCATCATAAAATGTGCTCATTTCATCTTGATTCATGGCCTTTAGAATAAGTTTTAAGCTTCATCATTGTATTCTAAGTATCTAAAAAGCAATATTCCTTTATTCTACAAATAATAATATTTCTTAGCTTTTCCAAGCTTATTTTGTTCTCATTTTTCTTTGTTGCTTCTATCGATACAATTTACGTTATAAGTATTACGGCATCTAATCTTGATTTTTTTTATATCTTCATATCTAGTTAGCATTTATTTTCTTTATTTGTGGAAATATATTTTCTATCTTGTTCTGTCTTTATATTGGCTTGCAATTCTAAATCTTAATTCATAATTTCTTGGGGTTTACTTAATAGAACAAACATAATATTTAAATAAGATCACTATTTTATTTATATCAATATTATAAAATAATTTTAATTATATTGTATACTTATATGCTAATAATCTTCTTCAAAGCTGTATTTACTCGATTCCAATATATACTCATTATATACATTGAGCTTCTATCATAATTTAAAAAAAAAATATGTTCACGGGTATTTTAATGATTCACAATTGATAATTATTGGTAAGTTGTTATTAAAATAAGATTTAATCACATTAAAATTTTTAAGACTGAATCTTTGAATAGTTTTTTTTTATTCCAATGTCTAAATTATAATTTTATTGCATAATGCAGTTTTTAAGCTTTTATTTCGAACAAAAAACCCTTTTTTATGCGCAATTATATAGAATTTTACAATTTCTATTACTAGGATCAGTCATTTAATACTCTGGTTATATGGGACATATTTACCATAGATAGTAAACCTATAAGCGGTAAATCTAAAATTTCCTTTATATAGTATAATATTTTTGATTCTACGCTTAAAAAAAATGTATATGTGAGCTTATAAAATGATAATTCTGAATTATGAACTATAATATATAATTCGAAGGTTCATCTATTTTTCATATGTTATAATTGAATGTATATATATTTAAATTATAACTTTAGATTAAATCTAGAAGCATTTGTGCATGTTAAAACGTTATACATGACCAATTTTTTTTTATTAAAAAAAGTCACTTAGATTCCAATACATCGACTTTAAGGGTAAATAATAGTTTCGAATGTTACAAAAACAGTCAGTAGATATTATCGGATTAAAATAGCATTAGGCTATATATTAATAGTTCTTATTGGGTATAAAATATTTAATACCGCGCAGAACAAATATGAAATAAAAACTGCGCTGAAAATACTATCTAGCTTTTACTGAAGTACAAAAACCGATTTTAATATTTAACCTATATCTCAATAAAATCCTTATACACTATTTTTAAATTGTAGAAAAATTTGATAATATTTATAAATAATGTTAACTGTGGCTAGTATTAAATATGAAGCGTCAACAAGTAGGAAAAAATAAATTGTAACTCTTTATAACATCTTTAACATGCAAAAAATCAACTACATATATACATGTTTGTCATAAAATTTTTTGTTTTTGATTTAAGAAATTTATTCTTACACAATTTTATGGTTTTATATTACATTCTTTGACTAAAGACTTGTATTACGTATAACATCTACATATAATATATTTTTGGACATGAAATATAAAGTTTTTACATAAATTAAGCATAAAAGATAATTAAAAAAAATTGACCTAAACATATAGATTAAGGTATAACTTTTATTATCTTTATAATATAAGATAGAGATTTATTCTTTTATAAAAAAATTTCTGTTGCTTGACGTGATCTTATTTCCGCAAGAATTTCCTGGGATATTTTTAGTTATATTTAGCACTAACTTTTAGAATAAAAATCTTAATCATATATTTTCAAAAATTTAAATATACGAAAAAAGTAGTTTTCTTATTTTCTATATAATCATGGTTTCATAAAACACAAATATAATGCTTATTTAATGAAAATTTGTTGTGAGATCTAGATGTTGTGAAAATATGTTTTTTATTATATTATATTTGCTCATATAAACATAAAAATTCCTAATAAAATAAATATATCTAAATTTTATTTTCAATATGTAATTTTTATAAGTGTATGATATTCACATTAAGCAGAATCTAAATTTAGCATATGTAAAATATATATTTTCGGGTATACACATAAAAATTCAATAAAATATACGGATTACAAAACTATTTATGAATATGATATTTAATTTATAGAAAATCATATCTTTAATGGCTAGCATTTAATTTTTACATGGTGCAAAATTTACTCTTCTAAAAAAATATGCCATAACTGACAATCATATTTTAGTTAATAATTTATTGTTTCTTACAAATATTTTGTAGATATCAAAAAATAGTTTTTTCTGCATAACTTCAATGGTTTCTAATTTAATTTCATTTTCTAAAGCTATAAATATAAGGTAATGCATAAAAGCCCCTCGGGTATTATCCAATTATTCAAAACAGCTCAAAAATCACTATATATGCTAAATTCTTTTTTTTCTTCATGCTTATTATACAAATCTGAACTATAGATAAATTCTAAATACATGTAACTATAAATATTTTATGGCATTATATTATTGTCGGATCGCGCAAAAAATCAATATAAAAAATTTTGCATTTTTTTTCCAAATAGATTATATAAAATGCTGAATCATTTTATAAAAATAACTTTTTTTCCATTTTATAGAATTATCATTGCTTAGAAATTTCGTAAAAACTTTAGATCTATCTTGAGATATTGATTTTATTACATATTTATTATATTTTAATTTTCTATTAATATTATCGTCTTTACAAAAACTATCACAAAATAATAATAATAAATCCCAAAATCGCATAAACTTTTTTGTATGCGTATATAAAACTAAGATATGGTTTTTTGTGGTGTATAATTTTACTATGTCTTTTTAGGATTTGAGAAAATATAACACAGGCATAAAATCCAACTCTAATGCGTAAAATTTATTTATATAGTTCGTAACTAATTTAAAATATCGCATATACCATCATGCCAAATGAATTATATTATTAGAAAAAATTATATGCTTGGCAGGATACAATTTTTTTTATCCATAAATCAGGCATTTAAAAGATATAATTTTGCTATTTTGCATAAAAAAAAGAAAAAAGCCATTTTGTGTTAGATGTGACTTTTTATACTGCATTTTTATGACAATTGTACCCATATAACAAGGTTACCAATCAAAAAATGAATAATCACTTATAAAAAAATAGTATCTGGCATAAAATAAATGCTATAAGCTCTTACCGAAGCATATGAATCAAAGATCTATTTGATAGGAATATAAAACAGAACAGTACAGAAAAAGCAATAATTAGATATTTTATATATGTGGAATCCAAGAAAATGTGCATATTCTCTAAGAGTGTTAAATTATTCTTGCATATTTTGATAATAGTTGTTATTTTAATATTTTTCTGAAGAACTTTTATACTTTCTTTACTTTATATCTCCTCTAGAAGTAAATTGGGTTTAAAAACAATCACATGTGCTTTTTTGCACATATGAAATCGCTTTAGTATATATTTTTTACGCTCATTGTATTATATGTAAAAGCATTTAGGTGATCATTATGGATTTAGAATAATAAATTTATTTTATTTACATAAGACAATACATTTATGTTTTATTTCTTAAATAGAACCTTTAAAAAAATTCATAAAGACTAGAATCAATCATATAATAACTGTTTCCTATTATAAGATAGAGATGATATTTTTTTAATAAATCATTTCACATAAACATGCAAACTGTAATATATTTAAGAATGAAACTTATAAAGACTAAAAATCCAAACGAAGAATGATAAATAATTTATATTATTAGAATAAAATATGTGACTATAAATAAGATAATTCATATTATATGCAAAGTGAATTGTGTATAAATTGAATACATTTATTGAAATCTTACAAGTTTTGTAATATTGAGATTCAGGCAATTCCAATTCGAATGTAAGGGCTTATCTGTTTTAAGTAGATAATAATTAAATGTTTTTGTTGGTGAATATCAGTCATCAAAAATGATTACGAAATTAAAATTGTAGCCCCCGATACATCAAATCTGCAATTACATATTTCAAGATCATACAAAAAGACTTTAAGCAATTAAAAACATTGGGTTCGTTTTTATGCAGTCTCAACACATGAGATCGATTTGATAATATGAGGCGCAGTCAATATGTTACAAAGGTGATATTCTGGGATTAAAAACATTTAAAATAATTACAAGACTTATTTACACTGTAATCATTATAGTCAAACCTTCACGTGTGATATTTTTGCTGTAATACATAATTATAATATAAAATTTACATTTAGAAATATTATCTACCTATTAATTACTACTGAAGCTATATTCTTTCATTGCCAAAATATAATAACTTCTTGTAATGAATTATGGGTTGGATTTATTTTTATTAGACAATAACAATAATAAGGTTGTATGAATCGATTCGAATTATTATTTTTTGTTTAAACAAATAAATTGATATAATCTAATTAAACGTTTTTTTATGTCATCACAACAATTAAAAAAAATCAGAACATTATTTATGTAAATAGCATTGAGATAGCTTATCCGACAAAATATTAGGCTTGAATCATGGTCTATCATTTTTGTATTACGGGTGATAATTTAAAGTATAGATTAAAATAATTATTAAATTAAACGTAATAATCAATAGAGAATAAGAAATTCATTTTATTATTTTACATTTTCTAAACATTATCATATACAAAAATGCTACAAAATCGAGTAACCTGAAGTATTAACTTTGTAGACATATATATTATATTTTGACAAGTTCATAGACTATTTGATCTTTCGATATCTTTTAATATCGTATATTTGCATGCAAAGATTTTGTAACATAAATACCCCTTTCAATCATTAGCCAGATATTAAGACGGTTCAAATTCCCAAGCCTAGAAAATTCGCGTAATACACTTATTATTTGCCACGATTTTGAGGAAAAATCAATCGATAGTACAGTTAAAAAATATACATAGCTGTTGATAATTTTAGAGGCTGTGTAAATATATGACAAAGGAGAATTAAAAGTCAACTTAGATGGTGGATATAATACAAATATAATTTTTATTGCATAAATTTTTTTTGAGCATGCTTTGACTTTTAGCATTGCTTTTAAACGCATAAAATCAGATAATTAATAGAATGAATGTATATAAATCAATTTTTTTCTTTTTGCTTCATCAGAAAACAGAGTCAAATTTGTATACTTTCAAATGGTACAGAAAAACATATTTTCTATTTTCTAACATATAAACAAATTTAGAAAATTACAAGAATAATATAAAGGCTACATAAAGGATCTTAAAAATAAATTATAATCCTCCGTGCTAGATAAGTAATATTTTTATGATTAAAAAACGAAATGCTTCAAAAATAAAATAAATTAATCTAAGAAGATACCTAAAGTCTAATATTGCTTATTTTAAAA
Organism: Rhyacophila brunnea; assembly: GCF_057557595.1. Taxonomy (NCBI): domain Eukaryota; kingdom Metazoa; phylum Arthropoda; class Insecta; order Trichoptera; family Rhyacophilidae; genus Rhyacophila; species Rhyacophila brunnea. The sequence goes on from NW_028233335.1 coordinate 643,568, forward strand.
ATCAAATGTAGTTTGTAATTCTATTTGACGTGTACAAATAATTTAAAAGGATTTTATCACATTTTATTGCTTAATTTTGCGGTCCAATATATTAGGTTCATATATCGAAGCCATAAGATCATCATAAAATAGCATTGAAATGAAATTTTTGCCTATCTATCATTAAAAAATTAAAAATTGCATATTTACTGGTAACTTAGCACAAAATTCATGGTCAATGCGTTATTTTACATACTATCTGTTTAAAATTCGAATCTGCTTAAGAGTGAATCACCGATAAAATTCATGGAACATTAAAGCGTCAAATATTAAGTTAGAAAAATATATTTTCTTTTATGTTGTTTTACTTTATGAATAATAATACCTATAAATTTATTAAAATACAATATTTTTATGCTAATTTAAAACTCTAGTACATACTATGTATTTCGTTTTATGATTATCATAACAATCATGGTTATAAAATCATTATATGACTTTTTAAACAACGAGAATCTAATAAAATATTATTTATAAAGAAGGCTCCCAGCAAAAAAAAATCTTATGCTGATATTCTTTATTTTCTATATTTGTTTTACATGATGAAACATAATAGCCTTGGCTTTCATTATTTAAATACTTCTATTCGAATAAATATAAAAAAAAGTCAGCTAATTCTATTTTGGACCATCAGATAATTACAGTAGAAATCCTAGTAATATCATCTGTTTTTTTATACAATTTAAAAATAAAAATTTGCTCTGTAGGTAAGAACAAAAATATTTTTGACTGCTGGAAAAATGCCCTCTTCTGGATTATAAAATATTATATTAAAATAAAATCATCCTGAAGAAAATTTATAAATTATTTCTAATTTTTACATTTTATACTGCTAAATAAAGAAGACTGATATTTTTTCAGTTGACTTGAACTACGATTTTTTGTTACTTTAAATTTAAAATTACGAAATAATTGTCAAAAAGACTTTTTATGTTCTAATGCTACAAAATGGCGGGTTCATCACAATATTTTCTGGAATTTCGTATAATTTCTTATTGAAGTCAAATGCAAAATTATATGCTTATTAAATCAATATTACATCTTTTACAACCAGATTTCAATTTTTCTGCCTCGTATATACATTATACTTTCTTGTCATATATCATTTATTTCTTTATTTTCTTTTATAAATAGATTAGCAATAAATAAACATAAATGAACGTAATTTAATCGTAATTAATGACTTATACTATAGGGGGAATGTTTCATGTAATAATATCAAAATATCAAAAGTGCATAATTAATTATGGAGAAATGATTTCTTTGGGTTAGTATCTTGTTATTCAGTAGTCTAATATGTCAATACTAAATAAATCGAAAAAAAATACAATAGAAAACTTTGCGAAATAAAACATACGGTTTAGTGCATACCCTATATTTCAAAATTCAAGATTTAATGAAGAATACTATCATTTATATATACACTACATAAGAAATGTCTAGAAGAATTAAACAAATCTAGCATAAATATATATAAAATATATTGTTTGAAAAAGTCTAGAAATTGTTTTTTATATGATTATGTTATAGAAAATAGAGTATAAATCTTCTCTTAATTTGAAAAAAACTGGTTTTAGCATAAAAAATCTTAAGGATCAGTCAAAAATATAGAAACCTTAGAAAATAGAAAAATATTATACAATGTCAAGCTGGCGATTATTTGATAGATATTTGAAAGATATATTATTATTTAAGGTTAATATAGCTATAAGAAAATTTATAAATATTTTAATATGATAATTTTACGTACGAAAATTCATTTTGAGCTTGAATTTGTACTAAAATTTAGTCTAATATTTTACTCGTATATAATAAACAGTATAGTGACTGTTTTTTAAACATATCTTTTAACCTATTTGCTGATAGACCATTTTAATTAGCTATTTACATTGAAAAAAAGAATTTATAGATGGTAAAAATATAGACATAATATAGAAATTTAAACGGAATCTTTATAAAATACAATTATCATACATCTAAAATCCTCACAATTTAAATGCTTATTACAAGCCATATCATTATACTTTACAATATATTAGATTGAAGTAAATATTTTTTATTTATACAAAATGTGTTTAGTCTATATTCATCTTATCTATTTGAATGTTCTGATAATCAAGGATAACGAAATTGAGATATTAGGTCATAGAATAAAGCTAGATTCTACGTTATGTGTAATGAATTTTTTTAGAAATCGTGGTAATACTTCTCATTACATGCATAAATAGCTTTTTATCGCCTATTAATAATATGATGAACCTACTTGGCGAAATAAAACAAGAGAAATCTAGAAATTTAAAATCCAAATAACTTTTTTTACAGAATATTTCAACTTAAAGATAAATGAAATAAAAAAAACGCTTCAAAGAATATATATAAAACGAACCTGGGTAAAGAAAAATATATGCTTAAATTCTAAAATATATTGTGTTGATTTTTGACAGAAATACTTTTTAGTCAACTATGATAATCCAAACTTCATAAATGTATAGAAAATGCAGTAAAAATATGGATGATATAAAAGTATGAAAAAATCACATATTTATAATACAAACCCGAAAATTCCACACATCAATATATAATGAAGGCTTGCCTACTAAATACAAAAAGTCAACTATAAAAAAATCAGAATCGTTAGCTTGAACAAAGAATTTGCAAAAATTTAATATACTAAATAAACTAGAATAGCAATCGTTTAAAGAAGAAAATCATTTGTAAATATCGCATAGATTATTAGGTCAATATAATATTATAATAATTATCTAAAGTTCAATCTAAGGATTTTTAACAAATTATACATCATAAAATAAATTTTAATATCATAGACATATATTTATAAAGAGTTTAGTAAAATATTCATCGAATTTTTATGAAAACCGAATGAATTTTAGAATGGTTTCTATAATTTTAGCATATATTGCATAAACTATATAAAATTTTAGACATATCCAGCTACGAAAGTATTATATTCTAGAAGATCTATCTAAAAACCATTTTTATGTGTTCTAAATTGTGAGCTTTGCGCGAAATACATGTAATGTAATAAATTTTTTATAATTGAATAGTTCACATATATCTTTAACTACTAGTTAGAAGAGACATATATAAGTATTTAGAACGAATATTTTTATTATATCGTTTTAAGTATATGTATTTGAGCCTTATATTTATAAAAACAGTATTAACACAATAAAAATAACATTTATTGTGATTTTTTTGATTATGTGTTTATGTTAATTAATTGCAATATCTTAACATAGATACTTCACATAAATATATTTCTGAGTTCAAAATTTATTTTTTTGGATATAAAACATTTTCAGAAAAAATATGCGTAGTTTCGCTAAGTTTTTACAAAACTGAGTTTCTCATTTATATCGTTTAAAAAAATCACGATGGCGTAAAATATTTTCTGAATTCATTTTCGAAACAATTAGTACTTTAGTAATTAAAAAAATACATGTTCAACATTTCTAATCTTAAATGATGTGTATGCCCTTAAAAGTAAAAATTTGATGCGATTACGCCATTAAAACTGAATAAAAACAATGGAATTTAAATTTAAAACTCGGCTATTGTTTTCTACTTAATAAAGATAGATCTACGGGCTAAAAAGACTATAATATGTAATTAGTGTTTAGATTGTAATTAAGCATGCTCCATATAATTAATATATTTATATCAAAAAAGTCAGTACATTAAAAAAACAATTACCTTCTATTATGTATGTTGATCATATAAATATAACCGAAAGCCTTTAGAACTACATGTTAATTATAGGTTATATTATTAGTTATTCTTACTCTCCTTTTTTTTTGAAAAAGATCATTTTACTTGTTATATCTAGTTTTTATTAAATTACATATATTTATTTTTGTAGCTTTTGGGATGAAAAATTTTAAAATACGTTTTCTAAGCTTACAAATGACAGATTATATTATAATTTTTTTATTTAATTTGAAAGCATAATTTGAAGTTTGTTTAAATTTTTAGCGTTTGAATATGTCAGTTAACTAGGTGGATATATCGTCGATAAATACAATATGCATGAATATAAAAATACGAAAACATTTATTGTAAAGCAAGAATAAAGTGGGAACGTCCTCTTTTATTTCATAGTGTTTTTTTGTATAATGTACACATTCTTTAGCACATTATTGATATCTAATAATTACGTAAGTGATAAATTTAAACATGCGTATTATTGGGTTTATAAAACTTTGAGGAAAACAAATATATCTAATATTAATAATATAAAAAATAAAAAATGGTTTATCTAGTAGAATTGTTGCGCAATTTTAAAAATGGATTCTGACACAGAAATCGATATTTTTTTTAAAAAATAAAATTTAAAATTTATGTAAAACCACAGCATGATTGTAGGACCTATAAAAGCTGTAAATTTGCTGGAAAAACCAAAAATCTTAGAAAAATTACTTTTGCCTATCAAAAAACGACTAAAGAGAATTATATAGTTAGAAAATATGTTTTAAAAGTATTATTTTGTATGGCTTGTGTATTTGTGAATATGTTTGAGAACAAGAGGTTATTCTTTTTATATGATCATTTCTTATATATTAAACAATGACACCTTCAGAGTTGAAAATAATTTTTTTATTTAGGTAAAAATTGAACATATAAATGCACATCTAGCGTGTGATATATGATACTCTGAACTAATATAGACACGTTTTCGTGTGAAATGTTTATATTTTCGACTTATTAAAGCGGCTAATAAGCTTATAATTCCTAGTAAGTTTATGTCTATATCATGTGGGTTTTGTTTAGCATATAATTTACAATTAATGTATTATTTTACCTTGTTTTTTCACTTTTAAAATACAAAAACCTTTCTTAGTTGCTAAAATGGAAATATGCAATATTGTGTTAATTAGAAAATTTTATTTATATCGTAGTTTAATTAGAAACTTTGAGTTTGATGTAGTTGTAACCTTATCAAAATATAAGCTTGAATCTTCCCAGTTGGCTTATAGTTTTTTTTTAAAAAAGACTTTTTAGAATTTTTGTCATTATTCTTTAATTGTTAATTGTCAAAAAATCTATACGTATAGTCTGTGATTCAGTGTTATTTGTAGTAATTTTAGGTTGTAATGAAAGACAAAAATCCGATCAAGATAACAAAACATAAACGCACATCAATGAATAAAATATTGTTGAATATTGGGGTTTTCGTTCATGGAGAAAGAAAAAAACACATATAACAAATGATTTACTATAATTTACTATAATTACAGTTCTTCGAATAATTCAAAGATTGCTCTCTATTCGAAATAAAATCTTTATTTGAGTGTCTTTAAAAAATTTCAGTATGTCAAAAAATACGTTTAAATATATAGGATTTATTTTTTTATTCAACGTTACTTTCTTAGTTTTCAATTATTATTTCTTCGAAATTCAATTATAAAATACTCAAAATCATGTGTTGTAAAATTGTATTGATATCTACATTGTAATAAAATGCACTTGAGTCAAGCACATTATATTCTCGGTAAAAGGTATGACAAAATCCAACTTGATTGATTTGATATGTGGATTTTGATCTAAGGAGTAATAATGGTTTAAAATTTTGTAGTAGAATATCGTTGTTATTTCTACCAATTCTTGTTTTGAAATGTCACAATAATCACATTCATGCAGTATTTCTTTGTTTTTTTAAATTAATATAGATATATTTTCTTTTTCATGCAATATATTTGCAAATTCTGTTTCTTTGTTGTCATTTCTACCGAAGCGTGCATGTAAAAATCGAATTTTTATAATATGATCTAGACGATTCATAAACATTTATGTATTCCAAGATGATGTTTTTTATTACTTCAAATGATAATCTATTAGATATTGCCGGAAAACAGATAAAAACGTTCCATAAAAATGTATGTATAGAATTATCTATAGTGTAACCGATAGTTTTTTTCTCTATGTTCTTCAAAAAATTAGGGCACCGGAAATATAATTATGAGAGTGACTATTACGTAAATTATGCCAACATATCGTGGTCTAATTTTTAAAAATACAGTAACACATTTAAATTTTGATTCTAAACTATAATTTATGTTTCAGTTCGTTTGTCATCAGTTTTTTGTTCATCTCTGCCATGTGTGTGTTTTTTATTAAGACTTGTACCTAACAGATTTTTTTCTTTGCTTAAATTCGTTCGTTTTTGGCGTATATTTGTTGCAGTTACCTGTAAAAGATTCAAGTAAGTGTTCATCTCATCCATATTTTTCCTTGTTTTGCAATAGATAAAAGTTATTTATTGTTTGTTTTTTTGCACTATTTATTTTGAATATTATATTTGATCGATGGATTAAGATAGTATGCTTAAAATTGCAAAATTCTTTCGAATCCGATAAGAGTCTGTGTCTATGTCATTATTCTACGGAAATAACAGTATTCTCGGATTTTTATGTCTTTAAGCTCTAGTTTGTCTATAATATCATTGTCAAACATGATGATTATTGTATAATAACTGTAAAAAAGAATGCTAACATCACCAATACCGTCTAAATATTCATACAGAAAATGTATTTTGCTTGCGGACACCTATGCGTGTCTTAAAAGATATAAAAGATTATTTGAAGGGGTATTTTCACATAACAAGTCATTTAAAATAAAGAAATTTTTAAATTAATTTCATCATCATCTCATGTTGGGCCGAGAAATATAGTTCTTTCGCAGATCTTGTTATTTTTGTTATTTAAAGACAATCATTAGAAACCATATATTCGAAGCCTTTATATTGGTGTTTTACGGCAATATAATTCTTTTCATCTTTCAGACTTGCTGCTATATACATATGTTCCAACATTTTATTTTCTTTAAAATTTCGATCGTTGACATAAAGAATTCTGAATCGAATTCATAATTGATATATTTATAGCAAAGAAATATTTTCAGCTGGATAAATTTGCATTAAAAGAGAAGCATTGTATGCGTCTTCATATGTATTTTCAGTTTTGCCTTTTTCAATTTTGTTAATTTATAATCTTTAAAATATTTATAGTCTACAGTGACTCTTTTTTTTCTGATTTCATCATCAACGCTTCGGATAAATAGTAAATATTTTCTATAATGCTCAATGTAATTTCTTTGAGTTTGCAACCTCGGGGTATACACTCTATTGACATCCGAAAAAGTGAAATGGGTATCGTTTCATATATAAATGTCTCTAAGCTTAGATTAGATTATTCATCTTTAAAATCTATCAAAGATATTATATCTTCGTTAGACAATAAAATATTGATAAAATATAGTATTTCTTTTATGGTTATACGTTGAAGCATTGGGATCTCGACTGATACAATTATTTTACCTATTTTATACATGAATTTAATTATAATTCATTTATTACGGAAATTTTCATCAAAAATATCCATATAAAATTTATTGTTGATATTTATTTTGTGTCTCTGAGAAATCTTATCATCGCATTTAGAAGATTAAAAATTGGAATGAGAAAACCGATGTTTATTCTTATCTTCATGAGAAATGCAACCTTCGCACATCGGAACGTCAGGAAAAAATTCTTCTATTGTATATATCACATTTATATTTTGACAATAAACTACAAGTTTCTTTTTTCTTGGAACAATAATTAGTTTAACAAAACAGAATAATCAATTCTTTTAAATTAATAACAGATAGTGTATATTTTTAACTATACGTAAAAGCCTTTAATCATCTTTTAAAAAGAATGTAGTAAGAATCCAGTGGCAGAGTAATCATATTCCATGAGGGGAAAATGTAATTCAAAATATATTATTTCAATTTCTTTATCAACAAAATCTTTTTCAAAGTCAAGATTATTAAAAAAGTTTGAAAAAATCACAAGATAGTAATAAACACATTACTATGAATTAACATACTGTAAAAAGTGATAGCAAAAAGTTACTGCATTTTTAAAACCACCGTTTAATGATAGAAGTTTCTTTAATTGTTCATCGTAAGGTCTACTTGCACCATTTATCATAAGATGCACAAACAAATGTGCAGTCTCTTTTATTTCGCCCTAAAATTATCCGACTGCAATAGATAATGAGCAGGCGCTATAAGTGCATTGATCATAATATGCAATTAAAGCACAATCCAGTTTTGAAGATTTAAATTTTCATAAGTAAGATTATCGTCTTCATTTCACCATTTTGCTTGCTTCGGCGAGTAAAATTATAGGAATTGTTTTTGTAAATATTTTGATCTTGATAACATTCTTGTCAACCACTTATTATTTTATAAATTATGGGTTCTTTAAAATTAAAATTAGATAAAAAATCGATGAGTTGCAGATCTTTATTTTACGCAATAACTTATCATGATCGTCAAATATTTCTGCTAACGTTGAGTAAAACTATATAAATTTTCAAATAAAAATCAATATTAGTATTTTCATTAGAAAATATAAAACGTCATTGAATTAACTAAGAAATAAAAGTGATTATTTTGATATCACAAAAAATTGAATATCAATGTATATAGAACATAACTACATGCGGTATATAATAATTTAGTGTATTATTATATAAATTAAATACTTTGCTTAGATACAAAATATTTCTTTGATGAATACAATCTAATAGATTTATTTGAATATAAATATATTTTAAAACAGATTTATATCATTAACTTTATATCACGTAAAATTCACATATTTCAATTGCGTTTACGCTTTAAACAGAATACAAAGTAAGCTATTGGAAATAGATTGATATAGTTCAGATAGTTTGTCTAGGCGGCTTCCAAGCGTTATTTAATATCTTTTATGAAAAAATTTAGCGTGGATATATTTTGTTCTCATTCATAGCATTCTTTCTACGATAAAAAAAACGAGATTCGCTTACATTTATTTGTTGAAATCAATTTTAGATCCGTGCATATATGGTCTATTTAAAAAAAAATTTGGAAACTTAATGATGTACATTTGCAAAATTCTAGTGTACAATAAATCAATTACTAAAGACATATTTAAAGCTGATTTTTCAACGGTGTATTTATTTAAAAACTGGTTGTCTTGAAAGAAACAACGCAAAAATACAGTTCATTAGTAACTAAGTTACAAGAAACAAAGTGTATCGAAAATTTTCCTAAATATTGTTTAATTTTTTTATATAAAACTGTTTAAAATGTATTGAATATATGTATAAATTTCTTATTTAGTATAGACGTAAATCTTGCTTATAGCTCTTTTTTTTACTTTAAACTGCCTAATAAATAGAAAATACAAAAAAAAAGAAAAAATTAGGCAATAACACACTCAATATATCATGCATGAATTATATGCTATTAAATACAATTTACTATCTGCAAAAATTTATTAAAACTTGTTAATAGTCAAATTGCAAGTTTATGTTATTATAAGATTTGTATGTTTTTAATTGCTACTGGTAAATTTTCTACTTATTTATATGCTTAAGTTATTATAAAAATAGCATAACACGATAATTTATAGAACATAGTTTTTTCAAATTCATACTTAAATTTATTTCGAAAAAAAGTTCTATTATATATATAGATAAACATAAATTCTTTGTTTTGTATTATAAATACAGCGTTCCTGTAATGTTTGAAATCAACTTATCAATCAACTGTATTTGTTTTTTTGATATAATAAACCTGTAATATTACATATATTTATAATATTAACATTTAAAAATATATGAGCTAAAAAAATATAAAATAACAGGTATCAATTAGTTATATATAATTTTTATAATGATTCAGGTTTTTGTTAAAACCTCTTCGATTTTTTATTTTCTATTTTAAAATCACTAAGAATAACCAGATTATAAAACATTAATTTTCGTATAAAAACATTTTTTTCATTTTATAATCATTATAATTAGTCGTTTGGTGGATATTTCTTGAAAATTATAATTTAAGACTTTTTTTATTGCCTGCTGATTTTACATAATTTATATATTCCACCCTATATGATAAAATCTTGATTAAACAAGGATTAAGGCATTTAAGAGATTCGTATAAATTAATTGAGTAATTAAAGACTAATATTGGCAAATAACTTATATTTTTATTGTCGGATTGTGCGATCTACTCCATATTATAAGAAAAATTATATGTCATGGTAAATAAGAACTTGTAATTCAAAAGATTACAAATTTTATGCAATTAAAATAAATAAAATATGCCTATTCTAGTCAATCTGAACACTCGATATTAAATCTAGTCTTTACTTACATTCTTAGACATTTATTTTATTAATAAAATGAATCTTATAATTATATTTATTTATAAATAAAATTATGATGTTTCAATTTAGATACTAAATATGACTTGAATTTCAATTTCTAATTATATTAAGTACCAATATATAAGCAAGATTTTTATTTTCAGGTGTTATTTGTTTATAATGGATCTTGTGTGTAATTATAATCCTACATAATAATAAAATATATATTTTAACTCTATATTCTTGTATTTAACACAATAAATTCATAACAAAAATATTTTTCGGAAATTAATCGATTGAAAAAAAATCGATGTTTTTCTCTACTAATTAAGCCTGCGTTTTTTATAATCTGGGCTAACGTATTTTTAATCAAAAAAACCTAATAAATATAATTCAATAGTTTTTTTAGCGTTTAGATATATTTTAACAGGTCAATCAATCACTTGAGACTGTATTTAATGATTTAAATTTGTAATATGCCATAAGATTTATTATTTTTGTAGATTTCACTAGGCATGATAATCTAGTCATTATTCCAAGTGACGAAGAGATCGTTTCTTGAATAATAGAAAAGTATTTTCTATCGAAAAAAAAATTTTTTGTATAAAGATGTAATCTGACAGTAAATCATTATTTTAATACATCATCAGAAGCAATAATCAGACAGGATATATTAGTTTGGATCAAACTAAGTTTTATAATAATAAAGTGGTAATGGAGTTATTTAAATACCCTGTCGCATTTTATTATATTTCAATTGGATTTTTAAATTAAAATATATTGGTATAATTGCTAAATTCTAAGGATAATAATATCTCTTATTTTTTTTATAATATCACAGGTTATATTCTTGAAAAGAATTTTTTCAATCAAAATTTTATACAACATCACAATTTTATATATTTTAGATTGTTATTGCAAACATATTTATTGATGCTTGTATGATTCTTGTTTTTGCAAATTACAGTTAAATTTAATATGTTTAATATGTTTTTTTGATTTAATTATTAGCTATTTGAATTACGAAAGCAAAAATTTAGTAATCTCATAATAAACAACATTGTTTATTGGTTCAATAATTTCTTTATATCCACATTAATTCATAATTTGCCTTTTCTCAAGGGGTTTCGTTGCGCCTATCTTTTTGTTTTCGATTTAAAAAAACGCTACCAATATAACATCATCTATTAAAAAATCGATTGATCAATTTAATCTATAAAGGCATATATTTGGGATAATTATAGACTTATATACTTGTTTTAATTTTTGATATTTAAAGCGATCTAATGTACATTTTTTTTTAAATTTTGCTGCCATTAAATAACACTTTTTTATTAAAATTACATAATAACGGTTAAGCTGTATACAATAAATAAACATAAAGATAGAAAACTCATAAAAAGAATTTTAATTGTAGAATTATACCTTATTTTCTTGTTTATTCTGTATATCACTATATCTACTCATACCAAAATAAGTTAAAATTTAAAAATATATCCAAATTATAGATTTTGGAAAATATATTTGATATCTAAAACTTTATGTTGAAAAAATTAGGAGTATTTGTTATAAATTCCTCATAAAAAAGAATAATAAAATTTTCGATAAATATTATTGAATTAAATTTTATAATCAAAACATCAATGTAATATAAGGCTAATAAATAACCAAAGAACCCGAAAAATTAAGACTATAAAAATTTAAAATCTTTATATCGCTATAGAAACACAAAAGAATCACAGGTTGAATTTGTATTGAGAAAATAAACATGGTAATGAATGTATATAAACCAGTCGAAATATTCATATATCTTTGTATGTATTTTATCTTCCCTCTAAAGACATCATAATTACTTTTTTTAAAATAGACAAACAAATGAAATTCGAAAATATGAAATAAAACAGGGGCAAATATATATAAGACAATAATTTTTATGTTCAAGTAATGCAAAAAATTACCCACTGGATTCCAACTATACCTTGATTTTCTATTTTGGTTTTTAAATTGTGCTATTCATAAATCTTCTTTTCAGTTCTTGTGTCATCTATATTTATTGTTTTTATCCGTTCATACTTTGCCTCTTCAAGCGTCCCATTGTCGAACATAATTAAAAGTGAACATTAGTTTTTTTTTATAAAAAAATTGCGCTGATAACGTTCTACTAAGCGACTGTTTTTATTGCATTCAAAATGACTTAATTCACTTCTAATGTCTATAATTTGCCATAAAACTTATATTTAAATAGAAATTTGATATGTTGGTAGTGTCTATGTTTATATTTCACCATAAAAACTATAAATTAAATTCAAGTTGGTATTTCAACCACTAAATATTATGCAAAACTTGATATTTCTTACATGATTAAAGAATGCAGAAAAAAAATTTTGTTGTTCTAGTTAATAAAATTCTGAAAAGATATAGCTAGACTATAAAAATATTTTCTTAAATCCTTAGAAAAGTAATTATAGCCAATTTTGTTCCAATGACTATGGAAAATTCATTCAAATCAGTGTTTATATATATGAAAGCCGCAGATAGCCGATATAATGATTTTAATATAAAAACTTGTTTATTTTATACTTAATATTAATATTTTGTTCCCAGTGTTTTATTAAAAGGAAAAAAATATAGATTATTTTTTTATTATGCATATAATCCTCTTCATCCTACTTTAAAATAAAAAAAACAACAATATTTGATAATAATAATAAATGTAATTCTTTTTGCGTTTTTATAATTAAGCCTGGTTAAAAAAAATACACCTATATACCTTTATTAAGCTGTTTCTTTAATAGAACAGAAAAAACTCAAATAAAATATAAGAATGGTATTATAAAATATTCAAGTTTTTTAATGGTTTGATATGTTTTTACATTATTTTAAATACCTTTTTAATTTGTTTTTATATTTATATAAACAAAAAAAAAAGAACATAAGAACAGATTTAACCTGTAAAGACAGTAGTTTTTACATTTTTAAATTTATTCAAAGAATTAATAACATTTATCTGAAAATATTGGATTTCCCAACACTCTGTGTATGATATTTATAATAAAATGTGTAGAAAATAAAGAATAGGGATAGTATTCACCTTTATAGGTATATAAGCCTTCTTCGAGATCTCAAACTTAAGCAACGATAATATAACTATATTTTTTTCTTGCTAATTAGCTATACAGCATATCATTTATCTTCTTATATGATAATTTTCAGTTTTGATGGTTTTTAGTGCACAATGATCTTCAAATTTAATCAATATAATTTATTCTGAACTGTATTCTATCTTTAACTAATGTAAAATGCAACTTAGAACAAAAGCGAATAAAATCTAAAAAAAAAGATTTCTCATAATTTCTATATTTTATGCTAATAAAATGAATATTATAAAGTTATGGTTTAAAATAAGTGGCAAAAAAGCAAGATATTGTTGCACAATACAAAAGTTTGCACCTGCGTTTTAAAGCGTTACCTATTTCAATAATAGTGCATTACTATATATATTATTTTCAAACGTTTACTTTGTGTACTCTTAGCATGTAAAAATAGTAATCAATGCTAAAAATAAAACTAAAGGCAAATAATAATAAAATCCTCTGTAGAATGAATCAATATTTTATAAATTTATAGTATTTTATGACAATACAATAATGGTATAATTTTGGTCACTTAACAAAATAATTAACTATCTTATAAAAAAAGCCATTAATTATCTTATATCTAATTTATTAAAATCGTTCAAAGTTATAGTTTTAAGGGTTCATCTTATGTATACACTAAAAAAATATATATTATGGTGGATTTTATTGAAAATGTTTAAAAAAATAATAAAAAACCATATATTAATTAAATTAAATTCTTTTAAAACCAGTTATGAATATGTTTATATATTTATTATATAAACTAATCTAATCCTTGGATTATTTATTCAACATAACAAGTTAGAATAAACGACAAAATTTATTGATTTTTATTTTAAACGCATTGATTGCATAACCTAGGTTAAAAAAGGTGTTTATATATCCAGGAACATGTTATGAGACATAGTTACGGCAGCAGGAGTTATTTACGAGTTTTGCAGGACAGAAAGCACAGACCGAATGCTTTAAATATTAGATTTTGAAGTATTGAGATATTTGCTGGTCTAAATATGTAACAATACCATAAATTTCTTTGCCAAACAGAGAAGCCCTGCACAAGCTTAGGTCGCAATAATTTACGAAGATGCACTACAACTGCTCTAAAAATAACCTCAGATATATACTGTCTGTGATTTGACATCAAAAATGATCTATCATACGATCGATAAATTTACCATAAGAGAAAAGATAAAAAAAGAAGAATAAGTACAATGCTTATAGAATTCAATCGATTTCTAGATGAAAAACAAAATCGATAAAAATTATAAATAAATTGGTAATAGAAAGGATGCCATCAGAACTATTCGGGCTTTTATTGAGAATAGCTTTAAAAAATATTTACTAGCAGGATATTGGTAAATTCACGGAAAATTTTGAACAATACTATTTTTAAAAAAAAAATTTACAGATACTGATGCAACAGGTGTTATTAATCAAAAGATTATAACTAAACAATAATATTTTAAATATAAAATGCAAAATAACACGCTTTAAATTATGCATACTACTCGGATATATATGATCATGTCACTCAAGAGTTCAACATTTAACAAATCTTAAAAGAAAAGGTATATAATCATGCAAAACTATGTAAAGATACCCACAAAGCGCATTGTAGAATCATAACATTGGTCAAATTTTTTTTGAAAATCAAAAGATTAAATTTTGCTCTGTTTATAAAAAATCACACATTAATTTTTTTTGAATCAGAGTCGATTTCAACAACAAAAAAATTATAGTTTTGATATTTACCGATTCAGATGTACATAAAATCACAACTAAAAATGCAATTTAATTCAAAAGAAATTATATTTTATATAAAATCAAAAAAGGGTATTTTCTAGATAACTACGTACGAGTAAA
Source organism: Rhyacophila brunnea (assembly GCF_057557595.1). Lineage (NCBI taxonomy): Eukaryota > Metazoa > Arthropoda > Insecta > Trichoptera > Rhyacophilidae > Rhyacophila > Rhyacophila brunnea. The sequence goes on from NW_028233335.1 coordinate 658,808, forward strand.
AAAACTTGAAATATTCCAGAAAACTTAAATAATTTTCACGATACATACGTAACCTCCTATAAGCCGGAATCAGAAAATTTGGGTATAATCTAAATTTTTAACCAAATTGAGATTACTGTAACATATTTCCAATCTGATACAAAAGCATATAATATACATGTATAAAGAATTACACACATAAACAAATCAAATAGAGAGAAAACAATGTACACAAAAATATTTATAGTATTCTAAATAGATAAAGTTGTGTATTCTACATGAAGTTAGCTAGAAATAAAATAACTAAAGGTAAAAATACCTTTTAAGAAAAATGACAAGAAAAACAATAAATTATGTGCATGAAATTGAAAATATTTTCAAAAAAATATATGAATAAATATAAATAAGAACATCGGACATGAGGATCGTGAATCGAGCTTATTCGGCTACCAGATGCAAGCTTGAGACTTTAAATCGACTAAAGAGAGTAAAAAAGAACAATCAAAATATCATTTATATACTAGAAAATACGAAATAACAGATTATACATCATATAAGTGTGCATTCTGCATTATAAATGCACATTCGAGATCTGTAAAAATCGCAATAAAGTAGAATGTCATCTCAAAAACTGTTTTAATTTATAAAAATTGTTCTTTTGAGTTTATAAAGTTAAATGAGTTTTTAAAAAGAATGCTGAAACCTATAAAAAGCAATTAGATAAAAAAAATAAAATCGAAGATATCTAATTATATACTTAAATACTTATTTTATTTTTTGAATCTAATGAACAAAATAAAAAAGACCTCGCTAATGTTGCCATAAAACTTTAATCACTAAAGATTTTACTTTCAAAATATAAAATTCTTTTTCTTCAATAGTATTACATATACACACACGTAAATATCACAAGTGGTTTAGTAGAGTGGAACCATCTAAAATCACAACAATATCAATCGTCATTTAACTTATGAACAAAAGTCTAACACGATGTAATTATGAGTGATTAGTATAAATTTGTTTAATTAATAATAGTTCTGCGAAATCACGGCTTTTTTTACACTAACCAGGGAGAAAATAACATATTGTATACAAATATCATATAAGAAGAACTAGAGTCCTCAATAATAAAGTAATTCTAATTTTAAAAATAAACATGCAGAAATCAACCAAATATCAACAAATCATACATTTCAACGATGATGCCTTAACTTTGCAATAATTTCAGTTCAATTGTAAATAAAAAAAATTAAATGTGAAAAATTTCAACAAATCTTCTAGTATTCTAATAAAGCATAAATGAACAAAGTTTTTTTATATAAATAACTTTGAGTAATATAAAAAGTAAGCAGCGATTTTTAGAAAAAATCGAACAGAAAAATATATGTCTCTTCAACGACCAAAGGTTTTTGAAATATAGTATAAAAATTCTTTTTCTGTAAAATTTTTATTTAAGTTTTTGATCAATATTTGTGTTTAGATTAACATATAACGCGATTAGGTAAATTTAGCAAAAGTATGTCCGGCTAAAATCTGTAAATTAAATACAAGCTGCAAAGATAATATTGCAAGCCGAAAATAATAATTTCATGTAATTTTTTTTTATATAATAAGTGTGATTGGTTAAAAACAACTATTTGCTTCACAATTTTGGAAAAAATACTAGATAAATATCATACATGAAATAAAAGATTTTTGCAACAGCTATTTTCTTATTTTATATAATAGAAAAATCAATAATTAACAAATTAATCTACGAGTCAACAAGAAATAGAGAGCTTAGAAATATAATTATTAGAAAGATTAAATGGTAGGGATACTACTTTTTAATTCATTCACGGTGTTAGATCATTATAGAAATTTTAATATGAGACAGGCTATAAAATGAAGCTACGGACCAACAATCAGAATGACAAAAAAGCTCTTTTTAGATAAAAATTGGAACCTTAAATAGCACATTAACTAATAAAGACCTTTATTCACATTCAAAATATGATTAACATACTAAAAGATCATTACTTGCTAATAAAAAAATGATTCTCTTTTCCAAATTATTCAATAGATAGCTGAAACTGTTTATCAAAAATTACTAATAAAAAAAATATGTTCATACTACGAAACAGCACAGAAAGGAAACTATAAGCAGCAAAACAAGCCACTATTTGTACATAGAATATGAAACCAGCAAAATATTTTGTGTATTTTGAGGTATAAAGCAAGTAATAATTAAGGTTATGCGATAATTGAATTGCTTGAAAACACATATAAGTGTATGAGAAGAGACATTTTTCGTTATATAAGCAAAAAAAAATAAAAGAACATTTTGTACGATTATCAATTTCAGATTGATGAAGACATAATAATTTATAAAGTTGTCTGACAAAGAAATTATGAAAAAGTGAGTTACTGGATAAAAACTCTAAATAAAAATTTTCGAGAGCGTTTTTGCATTAACAAACTGAAATCAAATGCTTAATTTTAAAAATATGAACTATAAAATACATGATAAAGGTTTTAAAAGAATGAAGCGGGGTTTTTATGCATATTTATTATTATTTTACATCCTGCGACGATAAAAAATATCTGTCAACAAAGACAATCGTATCTTAATAAATAAAATCAAATGCGGGAGAAATCTAATATAAAAAGAAGAGTAAAACCACTTGATCATAAATTTTTTTACAGTAGGCATGTGAATCCCATTTATCGCACTGATAACGAATAAAAAAAGAATGGCTAAAAAATTATGAATTATATATGTTTTATACGTATATGAATAACATACCATAATTAACTTAAATTTGTTTATAAAGGATTTGTATATTACTGGAATTTCAATTTGTAGAAATAAGACAGCAGATATAAAAAAGAATAAGAATAAATTTTTCGGAAATGAAAGATAAAAATTAATAAATAGAATGTTAAAAAAATTTAAAAATTATAAAACTATAAGAGCTCTCATAATTATTGTTACATATTCTTTAGACATACATGGTAATAGCTGAAAATAAAAACTATAAAATATTTATATTTAATTTATATTATTTTAAATTTAATTTTCAATAATAACCAGCATGATCACATATCGTGTTAATTTGAGTAAATCGGTTGCAAAATATTATGATATAACATATTTAGCATCAAATATACCTTTTTACTGCACATAAAGTGTTTTCTTTTTTACACCACATTTTGTTTGTTTTTTTTCGCACAACTTAATAATAAAGTTTTCCATTTTTGCATGTATTTCTATATATATAGATAACCACTAAAGTTTTGTTACGTATTTTTATCAATATACACAGTGCAAAATATTGATTCAAGAATATATACGTTATATATATTTAGATACGTTGTATGGTATGTTAAAAACATTTTTGTGCAAATTTCTATGCCAATTCATATATAATTTTATTAAATCTTACATATAGATAGCGAAAATTTGTTTCTTTAAGTAAAAAAAAATATTATGTAAAGGATATATGCAAACGGAAATTGATGAAAATTTTTTTTAAGTTTAAATAATATTTGTTTAAAATTGAAATTTATCTTTTGTCTTGCTATTAAGAAAGTTAAATTTTATTTAAAAAAAAGCTCGAATCATACGATATTATAATATGTGCCATTAGATTCACACAAATTCTGCAACGAGGATATTGATTATAATCTGAACACGTTAGTGGGGCTTTTCTTATGAGAAACATTCCTATCATACCAATAATGTTTTTTATTGATTGTCTTGGGTTTTAAAAACAGGATATTTAATCATTGTCACATTTACTGTATAGTCGATCCGAAAGGTTTTTTCACTATGTTTCATACAACATATGTTTGCTGTATCGTTTGTAGATGGGCGGAAGTAATGACCTGTTTGGTAATAAAGAAATGCAAATAAGGTGAAGAGTATATAAAATAAAACCGTATATTATAAATTATAATTTGAATATCATATAATCGAATGTTGTTAATTTTATGTTTTTTTTCATTGTTATCTGATATTGTGTGATAACTGGGCTGAAATCTCTTGCCAAAAGTAAAAAAAGTAATTCTTTGCTTTATATTCATTTTATATCAATCATGGCGATTTGTGAGTTTTAATTCCAACAATCGATATATTGGTCTTTCATGTACTTATATTTTCAATTATGGATGGGGTTGAAAAATCATGAAAAATGTGTCTATGATTAGTACAGCAATAAAAAATTTTAGGCACAAACATTCAACTATATAGCGGATCAGAATTTAAACTAATTATCTTCTAGAAAGCTAATCGACCAGAAGAAAAATTGAACTTTAAACAACCGAAGAGATTTTATGTTAAGTGTTTAAAGAAAGAAAATCCAATAGAATATTCTAAAGTGTAACAAACATTCATGGGTTCAATCTATTCATGCTTAAATGTAATTTAAATGGTAAATGGTATATGATTCAAATAGAACAAATGGAAAGATATAAGTTTATTTTATAAAATATAAATGATGCTCGAATTTAATATTATATGTCGGTTATACTAATTATATATTACGTTCAAAATGATTCGGAATTTTTTTTTCATAAGAATCTTGTAACTATTTATGTGTAAACATATTTTCCTATTAAAAATATTGTCTGTAAATGATCAAACACTGTTCTTGCTGCATCATATTTTTGTGGGTATTAATTACGCACAATAAATGAATCATTAATGTTTTAAATATATATTGTAGCTATAGCTGTAATCATTGCAACTCTAAATGAACGTAAAGATATAACCAAAATTACAGAAACCTATGCAATCATTTAGATTTCCTATTATATAATGCTTTCTGCTTTTAACGAATATCAAAATGAGCTAATAAAGATCAAATTATCTAATTTGATGTGTTATTTTGTGTTACAGCTTTAAACAACGAAAAAAGAAGATAACAAAATACAATAAAACTAACGATTATAATATATTGGAATCTGATTGCTATAATTAAATTGAGACATATCTGTTATCCTTATTTTCATTCAATTACTGGCATAGACACATTTAGAAACTAAAATAAAAGACTAATAAGACTAAAATAATAATTGAAAAAAAACCTATGAAAAATACAAAATTCATCTTTATTAAAAAAGAAATACTCTTAAGATCCTCTTCGGTAAAAAGTTATAAATGTATATATAAAAAAAAATCCATATTTAAATATAATATAATATGCTTAAAGCTATAGCTATAACTGTTTATATATCGAGTTTTATATTGTACAGTAGATATAATTTCCTATTATAAAAAAGCAACAATATTATCATTTTCTATTTATTGGTTAAGTTTCATTTCGAATTAAATATACCCAAATGATAAATTAAATAAGAATATTTCACAACTACTGTTCACATCTTTTGACACCTTATATTGATCCTGTTTCATCAACTGCTCTTTTTTATTCGTTTGTTATCTGTATAAGTCTCTTGTGGATTTGGGAGCATGTATACTATAGTTTCATCTAAGAAAGTTTTACTTCTTAGTATGGTTTTATGTAATTTTTAATCCACGAAATCTCAAGTTATGGTTTATTGTTTTATTTTTGTTTTGTATTTGTATTTGCAAATAAAACCAATTTATTCTGCTAAGAAGTCATAGTTCTTTATTTCATATTTTGATTCAGTTAATTTTTTAGGCTAGTTCCAATTTTAAATCAATGATATAATTTTTTTTTCCTGTGATTAATTATCTGGGTTATTGTATTAAATTTAAATATTTGTAATTATTTTGGTATTTGATTTATTTCCCTACATATGTATGCGAAACTCTTATACTGGGTTAGGCTTTCAATTTTTAAGCCTTCTTATAACTATAGCGTCTTGTTAAGTGAAAATAGATATCCTACAATTCCATTGTGTATTAACCTGTAATCAGGCATAAAATTCACTTAAATTTCGTTACCATATAGTTGAATATTTTTATATTTCTGTCTTATAACGTGAAATATTATCCTATTACCGAAGAACCATTTTTCTTTCTAACAAACTGAGTATACCACCTTTTTTTTAGTTAGAAATTCTTAATTTAAGGCATTTTGAAGACATAAAATGATCAGACAAATTGTTTTCTATCTTCAAAAGGTTTTTCGTATAATGTTTTTTATTTAATTTTATAAAATAAACAATCTTACTGATTTTCTCCAATGAATCTTTGTATATGTTTCAACTACTCTTTTTTTCATCAAAATATTCTTAAATTGGTAGAGATGTCTCCATAAACCCTTTCTAATTTTCATACAGCGGTCTTCTTGGTAGACTAATTTTACTATTCCCATCCGTTTTTTTAAAATGGTAGATCATCTCTCTGCTTTAAATGGAATATTGCAAAGATCAACCTAAAAAATATATTTTTACATATTTTTTTTGTTTAAAACCAATTTAATGTTTAATTTAAAAATTATCAAAGCATAACTATTATCTAAATTGAGCTCATATACTCTTCCGGTTATATCTTATTGCGCTTATATAATAATTTATGTGCGTTATTACATGTTTAATACGAGCTTTCAATTTTTTTTCTTGCATTTAATTTAGTCTTACAAAAATTACTTGCTGTTTGCGATTTTTTTCAAAATATATCGTAAATTTTTGTTTTTACCTTCGAGTTACATGATTAAATACTGCAAGATAGTATATACAGCCGAGTTGAGCATATATGATGCAAATCTGCGCATATTTAATGGTTAGAGGTTGAATAATTTTGAGGCCTACTATATAAAAAAATAATTCATATAATATGGCATATGAACGTACATTTATAACGTCGGTTTATTGAAGTTTATGATCGTTAGAAAACAAAGGATGATTTATTGCATAGGTGTTTCTACTGTAAACTCCGCAGATACCGGTACGCGTATATAATAAATGTATAGTGTATTATCATAAAAAAAATTCTGGGTGTCGCTTTGTAGTTTTTCAATTATTTTTGATAATTTATTTGTTATTTACTTCGTTTTGGATATTACCGAGATACTCTATTTATTAGTTTATTTGAGAATATAAGATGATGTTCATTAGAAAAGTTTAGTTTCTAGTAAAAATATATTTTTTTATTTTTTTGACGATAGAATGGTTTTTTTTATTAATCCTCTCTAATATAAGATATTTTTACGTTTTCTTAGATCGAAATATTTAAGAAAGCCACTTCTTTTTAATTGGATTCGTCTTATTGTCGTATTGTTTTCCACAATAAATCCTTCCATCCCCACCATTTATGCAATGTTTTTTAAATCATATTTTGTACTAAAATTCTATAAATTGGACATAGAAGTGGTTGGACTTAATTTACTATTTTGACAATTTCTTGCGGTATAAGAAATTTTACCATTGTAGAACTCTCATCTGGGTTTTAATAAACCAAATATATTCACATATGATTGTATCAAAAATTTATGTAGGGTGGCTATTTTTGTAAGAAACAAACTATAGATTTCATCTGGTTCATTGGTATTTTAATATTACAATGATCTTATAATTTCAATATATACTAATTATGTTAACAAGCATGCATTTTCATTTGCGGATCGGTGAAAATAGACATAGATAATCATTAAAATATCCTTTATCATTATTTTACATACCCCTTACATACATTATTATCTTAATTACATTTATTTGTTCATTTGATGAACCGATTATATAGTTATTGTTTTCAGTCTGGCATCTATGGTAAAGTCTTCGATTAAGCTCAAGGTAATTGTTTTCTTTTAGAAAGTTAACGTTTTAAGATGTACTGATCTACCATTTAAAGATTTATTCACATATTATCTGTAAAACTGCTAGGGAGTTGATTTAAATATATTTTTTTATGATAAACAAGATGATTTCTAGAAGTTTAAATTTTATATGAGCAAGCATCGTCAGAAATACAATTATCTAAAAATAGATGGTGTTGTTGTTTCATTTCCTTTCTTTAATTAGTTTGTTCTGGCGTATTATCATTTTAAAAGAAGAAACACATTTATACAGCCGAAATTATTATTGTAATATAATTTAATTTTTATTTAACAAAAATTTTATATAAAACAAATTGTGAACTGTAATACCAGGATGAAACCGTATCAACAGATTCACCTATCTCTATATCGATAAATCCCAATAAATATAGCATGTTCTATCAAGAGTTATAAGTTCGAGTGTATTTCTTAATCAAAGAGTACGAAATAACACATCGAAACAGCGGAAATATTATTTTATTATATTATATTAAAGTAATCTTTTTCTATGTACTTTAATATGTGATATAAAAATAAGAATAACCGTATTATTATTCTTCTAATAGAAAAAAAATTCACTATTAAAGCGTATATCTACTTTTTAAAAAAATATTTGATATGTTTTCTTCCTTATATTTATTTTCATGCTAATAAAAACATTGAGTATGTTTCTTTTTGCAGCTAATAATTTGAAACCTATTTTATTTTGCTTGAAACATAAAATTGATGGAATGCACATTAAAATATAAGAAATACCATTAATTCACTAGATATTGCTTAAAATTATCAAACCTTGCATAATTTTATTTAAACTTTCAGTGGATTTTTCATCTATGTCATTTTATCTGTCAACACAGACTATTTTTTTAATCGTAAAATATTTACGAATTTTTATGCAAAAAGCGCCTGTAAATTAAATATGCATACTAGTAAATTAAAAATAGGAAATAAGAACCCGAAAAAAGCCATTCAATTATCATTCTAAATATTATATTGCAAATAACATTTAATAAAATTGTATTTTCCCATAATAAAACTAGCGATTTTTCAAAGATTGTATATATAATATTATTTCTTTCTTATATATGCAACATGTTACAATATTTTATTACCAAAAGATTTCGATTTTTTCTTTAGATTCAAATAAAATATTCAATACCGTATTTAGCATAATTTTTGTTAATTATACAATTTAGGAAATCTTCAAACGTGAATATGAAATATTTCGCGACATAATTATTAGGGAATGACGAATAATCTAGAGAATAAAGAATTAATTGGAAAACAAAATTTTTATAGATAAAAAACATGCTGGTTATCTATTAGGCTAATGTGGATTGAAGTTATAGGATATATTGCATTAATTTAATATTACAATGTATTAAGTGAACGATTGTATTAACATATAAATATCAAGATACAAACTACAAATGAATCTTAAGTCTTACAAATATGCATATACTATTTACTCGCCATTTAAGCACCCAAAAGAATATACTTTTATCTAAAAGGTCATATATATTTGTATTATATGCCTTTAAATTCTGTGTTTTATATAAGGTAAATAATGGACTTGATCAACCAAAAATGGCTCAATAGTATTACATTCACTAACTTATAAAACAATAAAAAATAAACGTAAAAATAGCCATGCCTTTACCGATATATATACAAATGGCATTAAACTTCTATAAAAATCGTTTTTTGTTTATTATATTCATAAAACAAATAGAGCAATTGTTATATTCCTTTGCTTTAAATATGTCATATTGTTTCAAAAAAACCTAAAATGAGCTTTAAATATTTGCGTATATTATAATAAAAATATTAATTTTTTGACAAATATATACGCTTTAAACGATCGAAAAACATCATAATAAATAACCTTTAAACTTCCACTCTCAGTAAAAAATATGTTAAAATGTTCATTGATCGCATTTATAATTTACTGACACTATATAATCGTTTTTAGATTCAGAATTATATTTATATAATTGTAAAGTCAAATTAAATAGCTGATATCACGCAAACAAAGCTTTTATGATGTTTGTCTATTGCATTTTTTAAGGTTTAATTTTTTTATTTCGAACATATATCAACCTGTAATAATATAGAGTCAGTTTCATTTATGTTGAAAACTTCATCTAGTTTAAATACAATGTATGTGTCTATTAATGCCGCTCTTGCAGTTTATTTTTTAGTTGTTCTTCCCCTGTATTATATTTGTTGTTTATTTTTTTTTAACGCAACATAAACTAGATTATTTGTATTTATATTATTTTTGCTGGTACTTTGTGAATATTATTGATTTTTGTGTAAATACGCTCTGTTTTAAACATGGCTTTTCGACGAACAATGTTTCTTTTATTTTATCAGAGATATTATATAAGATTGGTGACTTCTAAAATTGAACGCCTTTTACTTTTACTAGTTTTCTATCACTTTTGTCCTGTTATAAATAATGCGTATTTGATATTTAAAAATTTATTGGTATACAGGAATAGCAAATATAATTAATAATAATATTCAACAATAAATTTTATCTTTAAAATAGAAATATGATAATGAATATAAAATTTAATCGGAATTTATAGTATTGTTTATTACATTCTGCATTAAATATTTTCATATTTTGAAGCGTTTTATTAATCGATAAAACTAATTTTCTTCTATGGTGATTTGATTGTATTAAAATAATTTTAACGGCCGTAAATATTATCCAATATAATATAATCTACATCTGCTATTTTATAATTTGTTTATATGCTTTAAATTCTATTTAAAAGTTATACGAACAGAATTAGAATAAAATTGTAGCATCATTAGGATCTTCAGTCGGATATTTACATTTTTATATTGGTTTCTCGATTAAATTTACACGTATATAAATTTTGAGATATATACGTATGTTAATTTTCAACGTTTTTAAATAGTTTAAAAATTTAACTTGTATTTTTTTATAACATTATATTTTCATTTAGGTATTTATATTTTAAAAATTATGATCTGCCTGATATATATTTATTTTTAAAGAATTCTTGTAGTATATAAATTCCTAAAAAAAACTTTCATTTATTTATTAAGTAGATATTTACATTATTTCTAATTCTTTAATCGAGACATATAGCTAGTTTAATTGATAAAACTAGGTCTGCAGGAAACATCTATCGCCATATTTTTTTATTCGCTCTATGATATTATCTATAAATTCCGCATGTGTTTATCCACAGATTATGAAAATCTAGAGTTTTTTAGACAAGGGTATTTTTAGATATTTTAAGAATACAGTATTTCCTTGGCTCAAAAGATCTACATCATCAAATAAATTTTTAGCGGCATACATTTCGAAATTCTAATTCAAACCGAATTACACACGACGAGTTAATAATTTACAATAACATTTATCTATATAATTTTTTTATATCTGTGGGTGGTTTGTAATTCTTCTGTTTGGAAATAATTGAAAAGTATGATATCGCTTGCAAAATATTAAATTCAAAAAGACAATAAAAGCTGTGCCCGATTTTTCTGACGATATCTTTCGGTTCAAACTTTTTGATGCAATGTACAAAATTGACAGAAATGTTCTGCCGTAAATTCTTATCTGAAAACAATAAGCTGCACTAAAGAAAGTTTGAATAAAATATGGACTGATTCTTGTTTATATCATTTGTTAAATGTTTCCCCTATCCTGTAACCGAACTGATGATATGGAACATACAATTTACTAAATTACTTAATGGTTTTCAATCTACAAGCTTGTTTTAATATGATCAATTTATCTAATACTATCGTAATCTAAATGTTTTTAAGTTTTAACAGGATATAATCAAATATATTGGTATACGATGTCCTACTAAACGATATGAAATATAATTTTTAGAAGACATAATTTTGGCATAATCTCTTTCAAATTTTATCAAATGGATCTTTGAGGGTTTTAAAATATATGGATTTTATGATTATTTAAATATCACATTCATTAAAAGAAAACTAACGATTATATTTTGTTATACGTTAAAATATTATAAATAGAGGTAGATAGAATAATAAAGATTCATATACCTACTAAAAATTGTATAAAAAATTTACAATATAAATAAATCAGTAGTGGGCCTTAATTAAATTAGACAGCGTTTCCCATTAGGATAAATTTTAAAAAATAAATATTATTACATATTGTTTTTATACCCTACTGTGTATAAAAATTCAGTTTCTATCTATATTTAAGGTGTTGGTTATGTCATAATAATGACTTAAATCAGCGAAATTCACATCGACCCACAATAAATCCATATAAATATTATATTATATAATATAAAAATCTAAACAGATAATATTTTAAACCTCCGAGAGTTGTATCTTTAATTTTATATGCTCATTATAAAATGATGATATCATATGATTATTGGTGGACGGATATGGATGAAATTTATGGTACTTTTCTATACATAAACAGCCAACGAGCATGCATGTGAATTTTCGTAATATTTTGTCTTGATTTTGTCGTTCGCATATAAATTTAAGGTGATGTAGAACTAAACACAAATAAAGATTACATTTCTTTGTCATTCGTAAACTAAAAATGCAAAAAAAAATTATTATATGCAATTGGTCGTTTTTCCAATATTCGAGCTATATCATATACAAATAGTATATTAAAAGATGAAAAACAATAACGATGATTAAAACCCTTTTTCGAAAATATGGTATATAAATTGATTATAAAATTAATTTACCCATAACTTTTTTTTTGGGCATAAAAATTTTGATAGATTTTGCGCTGTTTCTATTTAAGATGACTTAAATAATTTAATTTGACCCCTACTTAAACTATTGATCTTATTGTTTTTTTATAATAGGATAACGTATGTGTATTGAATTTAAATTACACAATTAAATATTGCAGTAACTGATATACACTTTATAATGCAGTATTTTTGCATATTTTAATTGTAAGATCATATATTCCTTATCTTAATTTTTTAACATTTGTTATTTTATTTAGATGAATATTTTACATTTATTATAAATCTAAAATAATTTATATATTATGCTCCTTAATTTATGTAGATATTTATAATTATAAACTTTAATACTATCTGATTGTTATTTTATCCATAAAAACGTATTTTATGAAGAAACCGGTTGCAAAATAGTAGCGATAATTATTAATGAATCATAATATGTTCATATTTTAACGCTGCAAAATAACGACTATTATTTATTATAAATAATGAATTTCGCTATTTCTACAAAAAAATAATAGTTGAACAAATTCAATGTAAATCTATACCTTTACAACTTTCAAATATTACTTTGGATATAATAAATTATAAGAAAATTCTGAAGGGATAAGCAAAAATTCCAAACCTAAAATGTTTACTTGTAATTATATTTATTTCTAATTTTTAGTTTAATAAAGTTTTAATCCGCAAAGATAGAGTCATAATTTGCCGTTAATACCTTAAAATTATGACTAAATTGCGTTTAAAAAAAAGGATTAATGAATGAACGAAAAATTTTTGTATTCGTTTAAAATTTATTTTATTTAAAATATGTTAATGTTTGCTTTTTCGTTTTTTACTTGATCTTTAAAAAATGTTTTTGAAAGTATTTCATAAATTAATAACATGTTCAACCAATAAAAGAATAGTGCTTATTCGTGATAGGAATAATTTGTTTTTTTTTCAGCAAAGAAATGCACCTTTATCCCATGTGTACGTAAATACTATGTTTAAAAATCTCATATGTTATTTTTGTCGTCTAATTGTAAAAATTTATATGCTTAATACGTAACTAGATGTTAAATTAAAAAAGATGTTCATTAGTTTCCCTTTATCGTCTAAATTTAGTATTCTAGTAATGAAAGTTTATTCTAAGAAGATTATAATAAAAATAGGAGCTTATAATTTATAATTTTGCTATTAGTAACATTAAAAAAATATAAAAAAAAATAGATACCAGCCCTAATGTTATAAAATATCAGCGATTTAATTTTTTTATAAAATTAAAATTGAGCAAATATAAAACTTATCTGCGTCAAGCTCATCAAGTCAATAGAAGAAGGCATTAAATCACTCGAAAATCACTTATTAGGAAGTTTTAATATTGAACAGACTAGTTCCTCTATTCTGTAATATGATAAACATAAAATATATGCTTTGAATTGAGAATTAATATTGCTATTATATTATTATATGTAAAATTTAAAATAAAATCTTTTCTTTACTTGATTTATAAAAATGCTATCGAGTAGATTTTACAAGCTTTTTTATGATTCAGAACCAAAATACATGTTAAGATGAAATCTTCTAATAAAAAATACTTATAACGAAAAATAAGTTTGGGCATATTAAATGCTCAATCTGTTATAAATTTAAGAATTCCACTAATACCTCTAAGATTTAGAAATTCTTTTGTGTATAAATACTGTTCTTATTCAATAATAATGTGGGATATATTCGATTTGAATTAACATCTAAAAATAATATAGTAATTTTCATATCTATTGAGACAGCTTAATTGGAACAGGTGTTGCTTTCTAAAAAATTTTTACATTCACATTACACTGATATCAAAAAAACCAAAATAATTTTTATTTTGATAATATATTAGCTTCAAATCTTTGTAAATAAACATATACTCTTGGTCTTTTATTTTGGGTGTAATTTTAAATAAAGCTTTCTATTTTTTAAAAAATATCAAACTTCAAAAAACTACAACTATGCATGATTAGGCTATCATAAATTAAAAGAATGGGCATTTTATATACAAGTTATTGATCGCAAAATATAAGACGTTTATAATATCATCAATATGTTATTGCGTTAAATTTATTATTCACTCATCTATATTTAAGCGTCAAACGGTGAATTTTTTTGTCAGTTGATGTATAATAAAATAAGATATTAAATTATTTTTTATTACAAGTTTAATCTCTTACTATTTATTCCATCTTTTAGACAAAGCTAGTTATCAAGAGAATATAATAACTCCTTGATACATCTTATGACACATTCTCCTGATATATCTAAATCAACTTCACTTATTCTCTCGAATGAGATAAGTTCAAGTGTCTTGCTAAAAATAAAATTCAAAATATTTTTTGATTTAACCTTAGATAATTTTGCTGGTTTTTTTACTTTTTTATTCAAAAAGTTGTCAAATTTATTTTTTAAAATTGTGAGTTCTTGTCTTTCATAATCGTTCTATTTCCCAAAAATCATATAGTATGATTACTTAAGATCACAATTTTGTTTTGAAACAAAATTAATAAAATAGAACCTATTTGATTTCTTTTATTGTGGGTTTAAAGTTTCCTATTGCGTCTAAAACTATATATTACTATATTCAATATTTCTGATTTTGGAATACATTTTATTTTTATCTTTTTTATTCTGTAGTATTTTTTTCGATTTTCATTACCAATATGAAAAAAATTGTTGATCATTCAGTTTATAAATTTTATGTTTTTCTTCTGTAAAAGGAAATAATATCTACCATATAGTGATGTAGCTTTATTTCAAGCCTGATCATATATAACGTAAACTGTTAATACGATAATGTTATAAATATAATAAAGCAATATTATATTACAATATTGTCAAATTTAGGGAATAGAAACAAAATATTGTAATTGATTAAACAAGGAGATTCAGTGCTAAATATATGCCTGTCTTATACAAAAGCTTATATTTAAAAATACAAAACACTACATTTCTACATTTTTTTGTATTTATACTTATATTTGTTTTTTTTATTCCTCACGAAAATTCTAAATCTAAATTCAATATATCAATAGGATGGGATTTTAAATAAAATTGATATGCTGTCCTTTGTTAAAGAAAAAATAATAATACGTCGTGTAAATTCTTGGATTTACTATTTCATATAGCTAATATTATTTTTACATCCATCCGTATGCTTCTTCCTTGTGTTCATAGTTATAATTGTTCAAATTGCACCTTTTTGTGCATATGCAGACCTTGGTATTTAAAACTTGTTTGGTCAACTTTATGCCTTTGAGTAAAGAAATCTTGTTATAAACAAACTTTAAATAGATATATTTTTTTTATTCTTGTTAAGAATTTTACACATTTAATGTTTAAAATTATACATATATCTAAAAAATTATGATAGAAATTATGGTATACTATTATGAAAACAAATACATCTGAAAGGATTTCGGGTTATAAATTTATATATTTCTCGTATTTAGATACAGGAAAAATCAGTTAAAATATTGCAAATTTAGTGCCTTGATAGTTTTTTTATGGGTCTAAATATATTATCTAGAACGTGTAAATTGTAGAATATATAGCTTTTTTAAATTTTTCAAACCTTTGTTGATTTCGAGTTTGTTTATAATATTCAAAGTTAGTTTTTCGTTTGTAGGATTACGAATATTATGAGCATAAAGTTACAGTTAGAATTTAGGGAATTTGTATAAAATTAGACTTCCCGTAAAAAATTGCTATACAATAGAAACTATATAGTTTATTTTTATTTTGGGGGCAGAACTAGGAGATGTCTAAGAAATTTTCTTATAATATTGCATTTATTCATATTGAGGTTTCATCAACTAATCACTGTCAGAATTTTACCACACCTTGTATATAGAAGGTTGTGCCAAAAATTTTTGGTATTAACATAATAAGCTATGCTTGTATAGTGTTTATAACCTCGTGAAACTAGAAGTAGCCGTAAAAGACATCAAATTGTGCAAATATTATGTATAGGAAGTATTTACAGTGTATTAAGAAATGTGAAAATCTTTATAAGATTCTAGATTTCGTTGGTGGTATAAATTTTGATCTGTAATCTTATTTATTTCATTATTATTTTTCCGTTTCTAAAATGATTAAACGCTCGGTGAGTACTTTTCACTTAATTTTTTTTTAAAATGTGATTTAAAGATACAAAAAAATAATGATTACGGAGATAAGTAGACAAAGATATTTTAAAAATCATAACAAATAATGGCGCAATGCAATATTTTACGATAATATAATTCTTTATTATTTGCATAAAAAATATAGAAATAAAATAAAAACTGAATTTATAATATAAAGATGCAGCAAAAAACAGTAAAACGTGTAAAAATTTTTTTCTTTTTTTCAGTTTCTAAACGTATAAATGCGAAGATTAATATAGTATAGAAAAACATGATAAAAGGTTAGTAAAATAAGCGTTAATCATTGGATATAACTAATATAATGGATAAGTAAGCACCTATCAATCAAAATGAATATAACAGGTGATTAAATATGTATCCCTACAATTAATATTTTGTACGTGTGTAATCTTACCATTTTGAACCAATTTAATTTTATGGATACACTATTTCGCAAAAAATGAAGGTTATTGCATTACTATTGAAAATTTATATGCGATGGTTTTATTAATAAATATAATTAGATACTTAAATTTGCTATGTTTTTTATTTTTTATTTGTACAAGGAAAAAACATTAAAGTACAAACTATTGTTTTCTTTATACCATTTTTGACTGTGTAATATATTATAGTTTATGCTTTATACAAAAATGTTATATATAATTAATTTTTTCAGGGCAAATAAATAAGTTGGGCATTCAAAACGAGCTTTTTACACAGCGAAAATATTAAAATATTTTTTTAATATTATATACAATCGTTTATTAAAAAAATATATAGAGATATCACTTATGCTATGGTAAATTAATATTTAATAAGAATTAAGCTCTGTATAATTAAATAAAGGTTAAAGGGCTGGTTTGATTTTATGGAATTCATCGCAAAAATTTTTTATTGTGTTCTTAGTTCGCGAAATTATCCTATAATTTTTTCATAAACACATTTCCTTTATCTTTTTTATTTGCATTATCTTTCTTTAATTCAATCAAATTAAAATATATTGAACATAATTTAAACACAACATCTTATCAATTTAATTCTAAATCAATGAATTTTTTAATATTTGATTACGAATTAGAGTTGTTTTGAATACTTATTTTTCTCTTCTCATATTAATGATTTACTGAATACATCCAATAAATCCAATGGTAGATGATTCTGTTGCTATTTTATATATGTTTTGGCTTTAATTGATTTTTCTTGTTAAGGCTTGGCTATTCTTATTGCTTATGAACCATAAATAAATTTTAATTTGATATACGGCCTATTTCACTGAGGGTGTTTCTGTAGTTTTTAATTCTAAATATTATGTAATATTTCTATTAAATGTATAATTTAATAATTTATTAGAACTCTTACAAAATGCTGATTTCAATCAACGCGCCACTATATATCTCTATAATCAAATGTTTTTTATAATATTGGTATATATTTTTCTTTCATATATATCATATTGATAGTTTATCTATACTGTAAATTTACCAAACACATATCGGAAATCTTATTTGACGTGTATCTGCATTTTATTGAAATCAGAAGATTGCTTTTAGCTCCTTATAATATATAGGTACAAAAAAAGATAATAAAATTTTAGTTTGTGAATTTCTATTAATATTTTACCTAAACTTATTAGATATCTTTGACGTTAGATAAATGGACTGAAGAAGACTGTTTATTTTTAAAATTCAATATACACCTGGATCTAATTATAATTTAAGATTTGTTTTTTCTTACATATTATAGGCTAAAATTAAATACCTTCTATTTATAAAAATATTGAAGAAACAATTCTTGTAAGATTCAATCTGTAAAATATATTTATTTTATTCAACCAACTTCTATTATGGGAAAATCAAAAATTTGGAAATTGTTATATATATTATAAATAGAATTTAATACACAAATATTTTTAATTTGGATCATTTTGTGCATCCCAAACAAGATTATAACGGATTTTCTACTCAGTTTGAGCCATTTATCTGTTTCGTCTTTTTATCCATTAAAATAGTAGATATGTTCAAAACAAAATTTAATTCGTAATATGTAAAATTTGATCTTTTCTTATTAATGTTTGACAAATTGAAAAACATTAAAATTGTTTTTTTAATAAAAAAATTACATAAAATCTAAGGAAGAATTATCTTTTTTGCACACGTTTATTTAAAACAGAAATTAGACCGGTTTTTTAGAAGCTAGACTTTGAATATTATACATCTAAATCTGAAACGAAGTTTCTGAATTAATATGTATAATGGAACAAATATTTAATTTTATAATTACTTGTGTTTCTTTTTTATAAAAACTTATTATTTTTTGTTAGGAAATTATTTGAAATAGATCAAATTTATGCTTTAAATAGGATTTTATGTAGATATGCTGTTTTTTGCTGATTTAAAGTGTTTTGAAGTTTTGAATATAATGTGTTGGAGTATTTATATTAATGTCTGATTGTATGTGCGATATTTATAAATTCATTTGCGATATTAAAATAAAAATCATATGCTCCTTTACAATGTTTCAATAAGGCGACATTTTAAACTTTACGTATCCGTAGAGATTGAACAGATTTAATTGTTGTAATTAAATGAAATTTGTAGTAGGTTGTAAATGAATTCTATTTCTCCACAATACTATGTTTTATATTCAATCACAACAGCGAATAATGCGAGGGAACATAAATTTAGTCAATAATATAATTACCCTCTTTTATTCGTCGTAAATCGACAAAATCTATCAAAGAAAATGTATGAACGACTTTTAAACGGTTACTTTAATAAGTCTTTGTAGTTTTTTAGAAATTTATTTTTATGATAATAAAAATCAAGTTTATTATAGATTTTGTGTATGTTTTATGGCTTTATAAATAACAAAGAATTTTGCCGTCAAAAAGATATGAAAAAATTTCATTGCGCTATTTTAAAACATTAAATGACCAAATAACTTTCGATTGAGATCCTAAAATTGCTTGGTAATTTGCATAAACTGGAATATGTTAACGACAGCTAAACCCCTAAAACAGATAGTATTTATTACGAATCTAAATCATTTATATTGTATAAATCATCTTAGATACATAAATGTTATTATACATATATTCTTTATTAAAAGGATAGTTTTTGACGTAAAAAACTAACCATACATAGTAATAAACCCATGAATAACAGGATATATAATATACGAGAGCTTATGTGACTATAAAGTTCCAAAAATTATATTTTAAAATATTACATAGTCATTATGGGATAAAAAAGAAATGTGGATGAACGATCTGTATAATGCTATGATAAATTACGGTTTTTATATATAAATATTGTCTGTATGCTAGAGAACTAATATATGGTATATTTAGTAATGTTGCATATTGTAAAGTTAGATTTAGTCATATAATACTTATAATGTAGCAATTGTATTAGAACTTTCATGATTTTTTTTTATTTAATGATTACGAACCCTCGCAAAGATAATTGATTTGTCAAAAATAAAATTGTAATAATTAGTATTAAATATAATATTCAGGTTTAAAGGACGGACCTAAACGTGTAATTTACCCAAAAACGTTAATTTAAAACTTTAATTATATTAAATTATTTTTTAACGAATATTGTATCATTTTTAAATTAAAATTTACGTTAATTAGCTAGTTAAATATATAATTTGTGGTTTTTTGCAAATTATTTATATAATCGGTTACAATTAGAGTTTAAACAAATCATTTTTAGATTAAGTGGAACGATAGAGCTTCTATAATACAATATATATTATATATCATTATATGTAATATGTTTTGAATTTTACAAAATTGTCAATGTATTATTCAAGTTTTCACCATTATTTAATCCTTTTAAAGTATACGATCCCGATAATGCTGTCTATTTTTTAAGACATGGATAGATTATTTTAAGCCCGCAAAATAAATTTCAGAAATTTTTTTATTTCTCCTGGTCTTGCATTTTTTTGATGATTTATTTATTAGATTAATTAATTCAATGTCTTCATAATAAATTATAGAGTTTAATATTAAATGAGTCAATTCATATCGAAAAGATAATTCTGTTTCTATTTTAGATCTCCCTGTCAAACTCAGCGCCGCTTTAGGAATTTTTACTGTTTTAAACGATTTGAATGAATTTATTACGAATTTAATCATACTAGTACAATTTTATTTATTTTTACTGGGGTTTTAATTTCTTTTTATCGATTTTATCTATTTAGACGTGGTCAGCCCATTGGAAATATTGCACATTTCCTCGATGCATCTTTTGACACCTTACGCCGATCTATCTTAATCTGATGCTCTTCTTCTCTTAAATGAGATGAGTTCAAGTGTCTTTTGTTGTATGAGAGCTTGCCTGTATGCGTCTACTTCGTACGTAATTTTTAACTCATACTAGTACAAATCACAATAATAAAGATTTTAATACCACCTTTTCTATTTTCATGAAGATTAATCAACATGAATATTTTTAACACATAAAAAATGAGATTTCGGACATTAACACTTTTTTACTTTTGTTAATGGTAAAAAATGCATGCTATTGTGATATTCATCTTTGAAAATCAAATAAAATTTCTAATTTATATGATAATAGAAAAATACTATTATAGATAATTATTCGACATATTTCAAAATTTTTTTCATATTTATGCTGGGTTTTAAATTGTTATCCAAGAGATAGAACATTTATATGTTCTAAACGTACGAATAGATGTATTTTCGACAAAAGAGAGAAATTACAGAGTCAATTGTTAAAAAATAAATTTACAGTGCTTATTTTGACCTTTTGAATTGTTTTTATTATAAAAATACAATATAGACTGTATCATCGTGTTAATTATAATAAATTCAATGGGTATATGTTTAAAAATTTTCAAGTAAGAACAAACTGAAGCCGAATATAGAAATCGAAGATAATTAATAGAATGAATTACCATACATTTAAATGCACAATATGACTATAAATAGATCCGTATTTTCATTTTAATTTATTGGAAAAAGTTAGTGGTTAAATGTGTCTTTTCAACGATATATTTTTTAAGCAAAATAAACAATTTATTACAAATCAAAACCATTAAAAATTTAAGTTTATAAAATTTTACTAAAGCTAGATTCTTCTAGATCAACATTTTATAATAATATTGGAATTTAAAATAATTAAAATGTGGATAGCATATTGAAAATCAAGATAAAAAGTGGATATAGAGCTTATTTTTATAACAAAGAAAACGGGAAAAATATATGTTTTAAATATATCTAAATAATTTTAAACCCTGATATCACACATATTATCCATTAATGAGTTCTTTTTTTCTGGGTATAATTATCTAGTTAGAATATTGCTGTAGCAAAAATGAAAAAAGCAGTCAGAAATATTAAAAGGTATGATTTATCTGCATCATGAATTTTAAAACTGTATAAATATTTGTTTTAAGGGTGAGCTGTTGTGTATAAATATACATCTTAAAATACATATATTGTAATAGTTGTGCAATTCTATCCGCGTATTTAAAAAATTGTACTAGACTATATATAAATCGTATCTTAGCGGTGTAAAATGTACATCAAATTGTTAGAATTGCAAGCAATAAGATTCTCTCTCGTATTGTTAGTCATTTTCACAATTAGTATCAACAAGATTCTAAAAAATATACGCATTAAATAGCATAGTATATTAAAAATTGTAAAAACAATAGAATTCTTACCTATAATAGACTAAATGCATATTGTTACGACCGGAATATTGTCTAAGATACCCTATGAATAATAGTATATTATATCATAAAGATATATTGTAAATTCCTCTATACTAATCATAAGTAAAATTATTTATCGAATTTAGCGGTATTTTACTATTCATAATGCTAAAAAAACTAGCATATTACGAAAAACTTATGTATTTTGCCTTTAAAATAGGCTACCTTATGTTTATTATATAATTTTATAGCTAGATTTGATGAAATATGAATACATACAAAACTTATGTACCAATAATAAATCCCATAGAGCCAATGATTCTGACTTCAATAGCTACTAAAATACGAGAGATAAAATTTTAATCGTATGTGTGTAAAAGATAAAAATAAAATTTTGATACCAAATTCGCACTTTTTATATTTGGTTTAAGATCGCTATTACATATAGTTTATTATATATTAATGAAAAGAGTAGTAAAATATAACTTTATATACATTATATTATAGAATGTAATCTTGTTTAAAAAATTGATTTGTGTAATAATATTATTTTAAAGTACATCAATAAAATCAAACATTGTCTACAGTGATTATTAAAATAAAATCACATATAAAATAGATGTGTACAAAAATATGCGATATTATTTATTGCAAAATCGTGATAAAATTTGAAACAAAACACACTAATATCAATATAATTAATATACAGTTTTTTTATAAAATTTTCGAGTTATATTATATAGATACCAAACAAATAAGAATGATATGCGATGTTATAACATTTGATTTTTTATTCGACGATAGCTCTGATATTTATAGTAAAAGCCAACTGGAGTATGTATATAGTGCTTATTCCGCAAATTAAAAGATTTGTTAACAAATGAATTTTAATTTGCGGAATTACATCGATGTTTTCTTTTTTAATTTTAATATCTGCACTACAAACCGCGTTTTACTTATCTTATTTTATATATAAAAATTATATATAGCTATTTACAACTATTTCAAGTAAAAAAATTGGCCAAATGGCAAAAAAAAATAAAATTTTGTTTTTAATTTTTTTTTAATTATAGACATATCTACATCAAAATATAAAAAAACACATTCTATTGATCTACGATATAATATTCTTTTCAAATCAGAAACACAAAACAAGTTTGTTGTCAATATGAACTTTTTCTATGAATTATCCAATTTAATATTTTAAAGCTATAACATATTTGAAATAATTCGTAATTAAATAGACGAAAATCTTAGCACAATGCTACTATAGGCATTCTATATCATTTTGTAAGGATATTACATATGATCTAAAGATACTTTTATTTAGATTTCCGGAAAAAAATACATAATTTGGTTATATTAATGATAACTGGATCAATATTCTTGCCAAAAGACCCAGAATTTTTGTATATTATAAAAACAATAGTTTTGTTTTTTGTATTATTTCTTTATATGATTGACAAAATGATATATAATATAATCTTATTTTATATAGTAGCGGTTTAATTATTTATTATCCCTTATTTTAAATATTTTATACTTATATATTTTGTCAAATTATTATATCGTGAATTCAAAATGTTTTCTTTTTTATGTGTAAAATATTAACTTTTATATATAATTTATAATCCGTTTTCTTTTTTTTATATCAGTTTATAATTCAAAATATATGAACAATATTTTAGCAGAAATATTAAAGGGCTAGAAATTATCACACGCAAAACATTATTAAATTTCGAAAACGTCTTATAGTTGTGACTACAAGTAAACAGAAAAAAAAATATATGGTATAAGATTAGAAAAAGAGATTTTAGCATTAATAATTTTATTTATAATGGCTCTTAAACAACTTTACACATTTTCAGTAAGCAAGGGAAGGTATGCAAGCAAACATTATAATAATAACGGTGTTTCCTTGTAGCAGATAACCAATTAAATACTCACTATCATCAGACTTGTTTATAACTATATAAAAGAAAGAATTTCGTCAGACATTAAATATCCAAAATACTTTTCTAATCCGATAGCTTTATGTTCTAAAATAAAATTTACTTTGTATAATTGACACATAATAGATATTTATAAACTTTTATACGGCATATTTTCAGTAATGATCAACCGGAATCAGTTATCGAATAAATTAAGAAGATATAAAGCATTTAAGTCTTCATACTAGATTTTTTACTTTATGAGTAAAAATTACATGAAATGCGATTTAATACGACTTTGAACATTTTATATGAATTTCGCTCATTTTATATGCTCTTTACAGCTTTTTTTCGATTGAGAAAGAAGCCTAGCTTTAAACGAAAATTTCGATTTTCTTCAAAACACAGTTTTTGTAGCGCCGTAACCGAATATAATTCGCAAACAACTACGATTTTTTACAGTAACGTATTTAATTTTTAAACAAATAAAAATATTTTGTTAAAATTATTGAATCGAAGATTTTAACAGAATTTGCATTTAGTTTAAGAATTGAGAAAAAAATTTACTATTCCAAATAGAAAATATATCACATATTTTTTTTAATAAAAAATAAGCGAAATAAATCATTTAATACGTGTCTAAAACAAATTTTTTGACTGAAATTTTTATTCAAGAAATATATAGAATATATCGAATATATGATGGTAAAATTTGCAAATGAATAATCTGGATTTCCTGTCATTTAAGATTGTAATCTAAAGATAAAAGAATTTTATTCCTATTTATTGACAAGTAATTCTTTAAATTATAATGTATTGAATTTTACCGTCTTTCTGAACCTTTTATCATAAAATATTTTTGAAAACATATTATATTCTTCATTATAATAAATAAATAATTCTCTGCTATACTGATAGAGTGAAATATTTACATCAATGACTAAAAAATATTCATATATACAAATACATCGCTGTATATTTTTTAATTTTGTTTTTATAATAATATTTGAATATTTTTATAATATTATATCATGCTTTTTAAAAACTGAAATTATAAAAAAATACAGGTATCTAGGAGACAAACATCAACCAATTTTTATTATTTGAAATTTTTACGTAAAAATAGCGGAAAATAATAGCAAATGCAATGAAATAAACATAATTGCATATAACAATTGATTTGAATATTTATTAATGCACAAGTTTCAATCAAAGTATCATGTATCTCAAGCAAAAAATCACGCCTCAAAACCTTTCAATATACGTCTTAAACGCACGAGACATCATATTCAAGTGTTAGTCAGATTAAAAGTTTGAATGCGCTACTGCTTATGTTGCCACCTTAAATTCCATTATATATAACATATGATATTTCGTAGCAGCAAAAAATATTATATGTCATAAGATATTTTAAATAACGTAGAAAATATAAATTTTCTAGGATGCATTAGATTCAAATTGATATATTATATCTTTAAATTCTTATACACAATATAAAAAATTTTCCTGTTAGATTTGAAGTTAATGTAAAATATTTTTCCATCTACAATATTAAAAAAATCACAAAGTATTACATTCAACACATTAAACATGCAAATAATACTTTTATTACCCAAAAGAAAAATTAAAAGCCTCATAATTGCAAAAATATAAAATATTGTTTTTTGGTTAAGATAATTTCATAATTTGTTTTTTTTCCTTTCGGAGTCAGTATATTTGAGATTTTGTTAATAGAATAGGCTGTGTTTTGAGATTACAATATAAAAGATTTAAATTTCATTTTTTGATATAATGATGTAACATTGTATATAAAACAAGCCTATAGAAACCTTTTTTTTATAATTATCATGCTTTATATATCATATTAGTATAAAATATACTAATAAGGGTCAATTAATATTATAAAAAAAGAGCAAAATCGCGATCTTTTTGACAATTAAGTCATATAAATTTTATATTTGTAAAAGCTATTTTTTTGAACTAAAATTGTTATGTTTGTAGCATTAAGAGAGAGATAATCTAATTATTAATAATATATACATCTAATTTATTATATCTTAGCAGCGAGTTGCATTTATAATAGTGTATGCTGTCTATATTATCAAAAATTTATGTAAAAAAGTGGTAAAAAATGTAATATATCAGATTTTATGTATAATATACGTACAAAATTATATTTTAAATGGTTTTTTGTGACCTTTTATAGATATATTTAATGTTTAAATTGTTTTTCATTATATATATTTTATATAATTTACGTTTTTTGATGCAAAAATATAATAATAATGCAATAATTGTTAGTTTAATCATAAAAATGCTTTTTTTCCTAGTGTTTTGTACTCTTTTCATGAAAAAACACCAAAAAACAATACCTAAAGTTACTGGTATGATTAATCTATATTACGGATGTTTTAATAATCTAGATATGAATATATCATTTTTAAAAATTATGGTAATTCAAATCACCCAAAAAAAATATCTCATATAAAGATAACTTTTTAGTATTTGCCCGATAATGTGTAAATTTACGTTTGTTAAATTGTATATATATCCTAGGTATATGAGAAAAAATAAAAAAAAGCTATAAGAGGCAAATATGTAAAATATTCATACAAAATGTCAAAAAATTAAATTTAATCTTTTCTTATCTTAAAATATGATTTTATATAAATATATTTTTTTGCATTAGCAGTTAACTATATGAATTATACATATTAACTCAATACGTAAAAGCCTCTTCTTGCAGAGCCTGCTTACAGTCATATTTTTATTAAAAAAATTGCAATCAAAACGAGCGTAATAATTATCTTGAATTTAAAACTTTTAAATTGATTTTAATCCAATAAAATTTCGTTTTTTAGGTCATAAAACTCGTTTTTTTTGACAGTGATGATTAATAGAGGTTTTATATTTTGAAAGGTATTTAAAAGGCACTTCAAACATCAATAACTCGTTTGTATATAAAATTACTGTCTTTAATTTTTTTAACTGCAATATGTTCTAATACTGCACTAAACATGCTCAAACCTTAAGAAATAAAACAATTGAGAAAACATATTTATAATGCATATTTACACTTGAATATAAATTTTCTTTAAAACCGTTTTTTTTTCTAATGAATTTTTCGCTATTTAATTTTGATGCAGAATATGTAATGTAATGATGGATATAAGATCCAAATAGATCCGTAATACTGGTTTGCAATAGTAAAGCTAATAAAAAATGTACAAAAAAAATTTACGTTTTTCATACTATACTTTTAATAAAAAGAAAATTATTTTAACATATATTTTATTGCTAAAAACCATATGTTTGTCTCTAGAAACCTTTTTTTTGTTTCTCTGTTTTTCACTTCTTGTAAATCTTTTACGAAAAATTTTCCAATCCATAGATTTGTTGTTATGTATTGTATTTTTCCATATTTTTCAATTATTGCTCCTTCTTAAGCGGGTTTTTTTTGAACTTTATAATAGTTGATTTTTATCTTTTCGATAACGAAAATCTTTTCAATTTAGAATTATATGCTATTTATATCTAATATGAATTTATAGCCTGAATTCAAGACTATTATTATATTTCGTAATAATATTATTACAAAGATTGCAACCTTACGATAATCGGACATAAAACTACATCAAAATTTGTTGGCTATATTTTAATCTACATTTTCATACTTCATTGTTGTGTGACTACAAATATATATATATAGTCTGACTATATAATCTTATATGAAAATCATACATTATTCTAAAAAATTTATTCTTATCGAAAAAGAGCGTATTAGATGCACCTGAAATGCACATGAAGATTATTATGTGCTTTTTAATTATGCTGAAGTATAATAATATCAATAATATAAGCTTTATTTTGCGCTGACAAGCTTTTTAATATAAAAATTATACTTTTATGCTGTATTCAATTCATATATTTGTATTCTTTTTTCAGCTAAGGTACTAATAAATATTCAGGGTATTCTTTTTTACGATGCTGTAACCAAATGTATCGCCAACAGTTCTGACATAAATTGTTATTATAGTTAATTGGAATGGTAAAATAAAGTTTGAGCATATTTTATAATATGAAGCCATTGCCTTATTAATACAAAAAAAATAGTATGTTTAGATTCTCTGCAAAGTTTTGTGCCATTTTTCAGCCAAAAAAGTTATATAAATCTATTTCTAAACATAGAATCTATACTTATAAACAAATAAAAAGATGATTATAAATTTTTAAACACTAAATTCATGGATTTACTGATGAAAAAAGAATTCTCATATTTTCTCGATACTTCGTATTGTCTTAAGACTTCTCAAAAATGTTTATTTTGCTTTCTTTATATTAATTGATCTTTTTATTGTTTTAATACACGGTTTATGTGCTGATATTGGAATAAATTAACCAAAAATTCAGACTTTTATAACAAAAAAATGTTCTGCACATAAAATTGTATAAAGTTATTATATATGCAAAGTATTTTACAAATATTTTACCCTTAGATGATGATTTCTTGCAATAAATATTATATATGCTATCAAAAAATAACATTTAACTTGCAATAGGCTACATAAAACTATAGAGAAGTTGAAGTTTAATTACGCACACACATTAATAGCCGATCTATGGATATTAAAACTATTTGTAAAATTACAATAGAATATATATCGATTTTTTAATAATGATAATCGTAATTTTTCAGTTTATTTCAAATTAGAAATTTTTACTTCTAAATCTAAGAAAAATCCAATATATTCTGTGCCTACACGCGCAAAAGCATATTTTTCATGTTATTTCTTTATATTTTATTCCTAGTATATAGAAAATTACTAGAATGAAGTATTTTGTATAACTAAACATGTTTAATTATATTTCATTTTAATCTAAATTCTTTAAAATTCGCAATATCAGATAGAAATACATTTTGCTGTTAATCTATACACCAACATTACAATATTCTTGAAAAAATATACTTATATTTTTTTTATAAAATATGATTAGAAGTATTTGCTATTTATGTGTTTTATAATCATATTTTTTAATCCTACCATAAAAAATCTAAATTTTAAAGTATTTTTTTCGTGATATTACGACGAATCGTGCATGATTTGTTCATATTTAATTTTATTTTGCAATTTTAGGCTTTTTATGTTAATATGTACGGTATAAAAATCTGGAAAATGAACTACTACTGTATAAACATTAGGATTCTTTAAAATAAAACATAGAATGTAGAACCCAATTACACCTATAAAAAATTATAAATTGTACATTTGACTGCCCATCATACACGCAAATCTATATTTTTGAAGTTATTTATAAAGTTTTTTATATTTATTTTATGCTGCAAAGACACTAATATTGCCACAAACAAATTATCTTGGTACCATACAAAAAAATTCGATACCTTATATATTTTAAGTTATATGGCCCTTTTTACATAAGATTATAAGAAATATAAATAGAAAGGTTTTTTATACGTTTTAAACTTACATAAAGAAATTTACCTAATGATAATTACCATATTTATATATATCTCAATCGATTATATACTCATTCACGTAGTAATGTCTCAATATATTCTAGAAAACAAAAAATAGTATTTATCTTGTAGTTTAGAATACAATAATGATACACCGGATGCTTTTAGATAAAACTATAATAACCAAGATAAAATATAGTTATTTATATGCTGCATTTTCTTGTAATATAAACTTTTCTTGACTGTCTTTTCTTACGTGATTATCTATACAATCTAAATATATTTTAATATCATTAGAACTTTTTATATGACATCTAATTTTATAAGTGCTTTTTGATTCTCTTTTTTTTTGGATTTTATGGCAAATATAATGACAGAAACTAATGTATTTGGCACTTTATAACTGTTTTATAGCTTTATCATAATTAAAATTATTATTTTTGTAGCTAAAACTCGTAGCATATTTTTTATAAAGCTAATATTTGAAAAGAATGTTTGAAAATAATTTTTGCATATCTTGCATATATAAAACCATAAAATATACGTTATTTCTGCCAATTTATGTGCATATGCTTCACATTTTATTTTGAAATCACAGTAATAATAAAACTAAAGTCTTCATGCTTTTACCACTAAATCGTGTTTTTAAATCAAGAACTCAAAATTAACTATCTTTTAATGATAGCTTAAGTCTTAAAGGTCAAGATGATATAATAAACTTCTTAATACAATAACACTTAACTCAAATTATCAATATTTCTTATTCCTATTACATTTTTATAGTCATAGAATTTGGAATAATAATTTTGTACCTAAGGCTTTTTTTTTATACTTTAAAATCAAAAAAGTATGTTTTATATGAAACCCCCAAATATTTTTATAAAAATAAACTATATAATATAGAATATAATACCGTTGAACTCATTTTAAAAGATCATTCTATGTTTATTTAGCAAAAAAGAGGTAAGTGCAGTATTATAATATAGTTTATACACGTAAAATCAAGATTTTTATCATGATTTCTGTAATAATGATATAATGCAATTTCTTTATAAGTAAACCAGAGATATTTAATTGTTTTTAAAGTTTTCACGATAAAGAATGTTATAAATTGCTATTTTTATGTAATTAAGCTTTGAAATTTATTTCTTTTTATTTTTTGTATGATGCCTTACATTTTTTTCACCTAAATTGATATATTAAAAGCTACTTGCACATAATAAGATTATTTCCTTAATATTATAGCATTTTGGAATCATCAAACTGAAATTATGTCAAAAAAATTTTAGTTATAAAATTTAAATATAATAAAACAATTCAATTGAAATACGGTTGAATTGTAATTCTAATAGTACGGGTTTCGTGTATGTTTAATTTTCACCGTTATTTTACACTTTAAATATATATAAACAGTCAATAGAACGTTTATTTTTAGCGGTTTATCATTATATAATTTACATGTTTATTTAACAGCTTGTTATTATAACTTATAACCGATAGTATATGTAAGTGACCATATGAATTTTTTTTTTGCAATAGATAATCAAATAAATCTGAACAAAATGTAAAAAAAATTGAGTTTATAAGATAATTTGACAAATAAATTTTTTAATACATATTTTAAAATACAAATATACATATTCTCGAAACTTATAATTTGTTCATATTTAATAAAACTTTATGATCTAAATTTATTTAAATTATTCAAAGAATACAAAGCGTAAAAAAAGATTGTTTTAAATATAATTGTATCATTTTTAAACATATTAAAGTTTTAATTTTGTCTTTTGATCAAAATCTTTTATTTTTGCATTTATGTATCTACAAGTATAAAAAGACAATTTTTTATATAGCTATCTTAGAAAAAAGTTTTGAAACATTTTAATTTATGCAAGTATGCCACATTCTACAAATAAAATATTGTTCTGAACTTTTGAATATAAGAATTTCGCAAGAAAAAATCGAAAGAAAGTCGAATTATCTTACATCAAGAATAAATCTTATATGTTGATATAGTTAGAAGATATATTAAATAAATTTTTAGCATTCAACCTTATAATTTTATATTATTTATGGTTTTCCTGATATGAACAGATCATTTTGCCTATAATTTGTTGAAAGAATTACAATTTCTCGGATTTCACGCAAACTTATATCCAATCAAAGAAGAGTCTAAAATTTGTGTATTATAGGGGAACATTTCATGAAAAAAATTTAGAATATGTTATATGTCTCTGCATGACATTTACACTTTGAAAATCTATATAATTATCATTATGATATTTATAACCGGCGGATGCAGAAAAGGCCTTGAAGCAAAGTATTTTGAAAAGAGAAGAGTTTCCGAAAATGATGCCTTATGACAGAATATAGTAAATAGTAAGATTTAAAATGAAACGAAGAAATATTCTACTAAAAATTTCCAAAAATAAATAAAATACATTTCCGAAATACATTCATTATCATACTTTTCAAATAATAGGATGTGGCGTTAGTATGAAAATATCATTGTCATAATATGCATTTTATTAATTTAAGATTTATATCATGGAGCATGTGGTAAATTATGTGTTTTATATACGCATAAATTAAGGTCACCTCCAAGATATTTATAAAGAATAAAACAAAAAATAAATCTACTAAAGTTTTATATCTAAATTAAATCCCATTTTAGCCGCGAATCTGGCAGCTCTTGTTGAATTTTCGAAAGTATTTGATTTTGATATTTATTATCTGTAAAATACATGTGTACCTATTCCAAGCCGGTAGATAAATTTCAGATTCTATATAAAATCATGCATATGTCCCACAATTTATGCATCTATTTTGCCGCAAACCATATAATCAATCTTATAATTATCTTGAAGCTATAAGATTGAATGTGGTTATAAAAGTCTTTTTCCTAAATCTTGTTCTAAAATTTGATTTATCAATAAAAAGAATTCTTTACTAACAAAAATTTCGCACTTTTAAATAAAAATTGTTTTAGTTTACATTTAGCATATAAATTAACACGAATCTTATTATGTAAAAAAAGAATTAAAAAATTAAAATGGTATATGAAAAATATAAATTTAATTCCATAGAACTGAATATTATGTAACCACAGAGTAATATACAAATGTAATACTTAATGTGCAATATTTTTACATTTGGTGGCATCATTGTGACAGTGGTTTCATTATACTATAAGAAATATCGTTTCAATTCTTATAAAAAACTCGAAAATAGAATAATAAAAATGTAGAAATCATATTCGAAAACATCAAAATATGTATACATCAATAGAAAGTATTGTGTTGTAAAAAGTCTGTTCAAGATTCGTATATAGCACATGTTAAATAGAAATAACGCTGTCAAAGCCCTTCGATTGCATATGGTATATCAACTTTATCTTTTTTAGAGTCATTTGTTATATAGACATGATATATATTATTCAAAAAAACAAATTCTTTTATAAATATTAAATAAATTTAGTTCATATCAAATACCTAAAATCTATTAAAATATCATAAATTCTTAAATTTGGCAAAAACTTATTTTTATTCTATTTTAAGCAAGTTTTATGTTACCGACGATTTAAAGATGTAAAATAAATATTTTAGAAGTCGGTTTTTATAATTATCTAATCGGAACGTAATAAATGCACCATTCCTATGTTATTTCTATTTTAATTTTGTGTTATTCAAAAGAAAGTATAATTTTGGCACCCTCATTCATATTTTAAGAACAATTCATACCTTCTATTATAATTTAATGATCACACAAATGAGACTTATTACTATCTTATATGTAACAGATAAAGATTATCAATAGAAAGCAATTTATTTTTTATAATTGCATTTCTGACTACACTTTATAAAGCAAAAAATATAATTACTGCCAAATAATATATATAATTGATTGGCAGTAATTGCCAATATCATACAAAACATGTGAATATATTATATAATTAGCGGTTACAAAAAATTATTTCTTATTATTCTTCAGAAATAATATATAATGCCATTTAGTTCATCTTCTAGCACCTTTTATTAAAATAACAGTGAAAAAATACATCTCACAAAACAAATTAAAGAAAATATAAAAAAATAATGCCTAAAAAAATGTAAAAAATACTAATTTTCAGATCTTATAATATGATCAGATCAAAATATTTTGTCGTTGATGTATTGTGCAGCAAAAAACTACATAATGAATTTTTATATTCTTTTCAAATGTATTTATGTGCCAAAATAGCTTATCTAAATTGGCATTCTTCAGTAATAGTATATATTTATGCATATTTCAATGGCAATTTTTATGTATGTTAAAGCCGTTAATTACAATAAATATTTCAGATTTGATTTATCAAAATTGAAATTTCAAAAGATATTTATATTTTTTAATGTTGTAACATTTAAAGACCCGCATTATTGGGTTATAACAGTCTATTATAATATCAATTACCAGTTTTTAGGTATATATGCGGTATGAATCGCCAAATAACTAGCGAATAAGCCATGGTATGTATTATATAGGTTTCTATCATTATTATAAAAAAATAGAAATAAAGAATAACTACTAATGCTTTAAAAAAATAAAAATAATATTTTTATTAACATAAGAATTTTAAATAATAATTGTTATCAAAAAAAGATGTATCGATATATTCTGTTTATCAAAGTGAAATATTTATACTATAAATATATTTAAATATTTAGTATTAGAACATAAAAATATAATGCTTACTGATAGCATTCGAAATGTTACATAATGCTAATTGAAAATCCATTCCGTGCTTTTCAACGACAACAGTGAAAAATACATGTTTTTTTTGTGCACAAATTATTCTATTTTTAGTGTATTTTGTTCGATCGAATTTTTGTTCAAATTTTTAATTTAGAAACATTCAACCTCATAAAATATCTAATATAAATGTATATCAAAGATAAATCGACATCATTGAAATATATACACTTTGTTTATCGTGTTTTTTTTTGAAAGAAGGGCATAATCATAATACGCAATTAAACCTGGATAATATTGCTAATATTTATATAATTAAAAACTTACTTAAATAAAAAAAGCGTTGTTAACGTATCTTAAACATTAGTTACTCGATTTTTTACGATGTATCTGAGAATTATTCCCCATGAAAATTAAAACAATCAATATTTATTTTATTTTCCTAATTTCATATTTTAAAAATATGTTGAATATTTTTGCTTTTTTACGTGATGTGTAAGTCAAACAAAAAATACATTTTTATCTCAAGACAATATTTACGAAGCAAAAAATTTATAAAGAATTAGACAATAGTAATATTTTATTTGTTTTTTACAAATAGTGTAGAATCTTTTTTATTTATAAAATGCATTTTTTTTGGTTTGCATCTAAATAATTGAGATATAACAATAAATCTGTTATATGGATTTATGTATGAAATATGATCTTTATGTGTTTTTATCGGCTCCAATAGTTCTTTCTACAAATATACTGCTTTATACTGACCTAATAATCGAAAACAAAAAATGTGACTATCATTAAATATTTATTAAATAAAATCTGGTATTGTTACAACGCATATGATTCGAAGTAAAAGTCTAATTGGAAATACTAATATTAATCTCTGGAAGAATTATAAATTTCATGGCACGACGTTTTTAATCAAACTATATATACAACATTTTCGTGATATTTTAGTATTAAATATAGCTGTAAACAATAAAAAAACATATATATCACTTGCTATGTAACAGAACTGTAACATCAAATCGGTGCAGGTTCAAATTTCCAGATTTATTATTTTTATTTTTAAGCTTAAAACAATATTTAAACGTACATTGAGCTTGACGCTGTATTTTTTTCTCAGAGGCTTTCTCATACATGAAATTTATATCGTAAGTACTAGAATAAGCAATATAAAACATATAAAAATTATAAATCTCAAAAACTTCACAAATTTAATTATTGTTTGTATTTTAGATATTATATTACAGAAATGTGCAAAAAAAAATTTTATAGTTAAAAGGCATACACAATCCGCAAAAATTAACTTATAGAATTGTAGCTTCTAGAATGTAAGATTTGTTGGAAAAAAGTACAAAAATTTATATCCTGATTTCTAAAATAAATTGTAAATTAAAATTGTTTATATTTTTTTACAAAAATGACTGCATATTTTATATCAAAATAATAATATAATAAGAAATTTAATTTTTCCAATATTGTTAAATTATCATAACGTATACCCACATGAAATAGGAAAGAATTATATTAAAATTAATAGAATTCATTACTAAATTTTAAAATCTATGTGTTTTTTCTTGTCATAAAAATACGGAGAGATTAAAAATCAAAGATATTATAAAAACTGAATAATTAAAGCTAGATTTTTTGCTTCTATAGATATTGTTTTAATTGAATGCTATCAGTGAATTAGGTCAAAAATTATCGTAAGAAGGGGGCTTGCAAAAACATAAAAAATTTATTCATTGATTGAAATATTATCGGTTCATAAAAAGATTCCCTTGTATTGAAGAATCTTTGCAATAAAATTACAATATATTTACTGTGTTTTTTTAATTGATGCAGGTGTCTATACATAAATAATTGTACTATTTTCTGCTTATTAGAACATCTTTCAAAAAGTTTAAATGTATATGAATTTGCAAATTTAGATTTTTTAAAAATCAAAGACATAAAGTGTATCCATAATTTTACTTATCTTGGAGCCTAATTTCATTCTATTTTTCAGTTTCTTAATATAGAAGACATTAAAATCCCAAAAAAAAATTGGCGTAGCATTAGATTAACTTTTTTAGTGTAAGGCATAAATTAAACCTATAAATATAAACACACATATAATCTATAATTAAGCTATACTTACATCAAAAATGCAATTTGGAGTAATAATATTTTAAGTCTTGCAAATATCGATCTAAAAATATAGATTAAGAATATATTGAAATTATCGTAGCTTATTGAATATTACCAAATAACGGATCATCTTGTTTTCTATTTTAAAGACGGCTTTATGCCATCTGATTAAAACCGGATTTTCATATTTTCTACAGAAATGTATGTAATACTACATTATGACTGCTTTTGAAGTATCGATGGCAAGACAAATAAATTGAAGTATAAAATTAGTATGCAGCAACCGTGATGTTTTTATTTTAATATCAAACAAATATAACCGTAGAATAAAATATATGTTGTTTTAATACAATAATATCATTTCGACCAAGCTTAGAAATCTATTATAATGTAGAAAGCATTTTGGGCATAAAAAGTATAGAAAGCCAAAGAAGGCCTAGATTATATATTTTATGATTTAAAGAAAGAATCTTTTACCAAAATATAAAGACTAAATTTATACAAATTTCTATACTTGCTCAACTGAAAATGTTAGAATCATGTGCATAGTTATCAGCTCAAAGCAATATGGTTACTTAAAACCATAGTAAAAATATTTTCACACACAAATATCAAAATACAATACTATGGTTGTATATTTATTTGTAAGCTTCAAAAACGAATTTGGCTCATATTTAAATTGTGTGCTATGAAACTATAAACTTATTACAATGCTCATTTAAAAAATTATCCTGTGATACAAATCACAGAGTAGTATTTAGCAAGATTACTTACATGCGATGTAATTACGCATTTTAAGTAAAAAAATTTTGGAATGAATTAAGCATATTAAGAAATTTTTAAAAATCACTAATTTTAGAAGATATTACGATGATAATATGTCGTATGAAATAAAATATTTTTAAAACATCGCAAATAATTAAGGTACAATATTTTCATGAAACATAGCCCAAACAAATCACCTAATATGCAAAAAATCTCTTATTTATTTATGAGTTAATTTTCTTTTTATCGATTTTATCTATTTAGAAGTGTTTAGCTCGTTGAGAATATTGCACAACTCTTTGATGCATCTTTTGACACCTTCTTCTGATCTATCTTCATCAACTGCTCTTCTCATCTCGAATGTGATGAGTTCAAGTGTCTTGCGGAGTGTGAGAGCTTGCATGTATGCTTCTACCTCGTCCGGTATTTTTAAAGTCTTAAATATGTAAAAATATATAACAAGTATACATAGTATACCAAGTTAATAAAATCCATTGTTATAAAGAGGCCTAAAAATACATCTTTATTTTATAATGTTGCAGAATGCTTACTTTAAAGCACTATAAATTAATATCAAACTTTAATTATAGACTATATTCTATATATAAATACGAGATGAACTCAAAGAATGGATACAATTTCTAACAAATGTTGATGATCACATTTTAGATTTTGTAAATATGAAAAAGATAATCATTTATAAAATTAGCAAATTATATAATTTATATAGTCATGAAGTTGTTATATATATTCACTTTATTCTAGGAACAGCATCTGTTGTTCCATATAAATTTAATTATGTAAGCTATCTACAAGTATCAATCAATGATATAAAGGGCAATAAAAATTTTAAAAAGGTTTTAATGTCCTTTATTGTATAAAATTGCTACAACTAATGTTTTTAGGTGTGTTTAGAAAAGATATAAGCGACAAAACTATGAATTCGTGCTCAAAATTTCAATTTGAATGTAATTTTATACAAAAAAAAATAAAAGCAAATGTGTTAATTTTATTTAATAAAATTTTATTTATAATTCTTATGGGAATAATGAGTCGATAGACTAAAATTATGTTAAGAACAAAATTAGGAAATAAATTATATATTTATTAATTTTGTTTATAATCAGTCTGTATTTTTTGAAGAAAATTTTTCATATTTTTTTAGTAAATGTATTTTTTTAAACAGTGTTTTAAGTTTTTTTAAGACTTTTTAGGTTATAAATTCATAAAACCCTTCAAAATTGTAAATCTTTTCTTATACTAGATCAGTATAGTTAAAAACGTTATATGATATTGAAAATCAGTTTGAAAGTTTACTTATAACCTAGGCAAATACTTTGCATATATAGAATATATTAGACTGCCTTTCCTTATTCGAAATAACTATTGATCATTAAATATCAAAAACAATACGGTTTTATGCTAAATTTATATTTTTTATATGTATCAGGTTAAATAAAAAAATATATTTGTTTTTTATAAGATTTTCACTTATATTATATTTGAAATATGTTCATAGCTTTTGAATTGCATTTTAAAGCGAGATTCTAATAATTCCAGTTAAAAACAACCTATTTGAACACTGTTTTCCATTTAATAAATAATCGCTCTTGAACTTTTAGCGTGTATTATTTTGCAACTTAT
Source organism: Rhyacophila brunnea (assembly GCF_057557595.1). Lineage (NCBI taxonomy): Eukaryota > Metazoa > Arthropoda > Insecta > Trichoptera > Rhyacophilidae > Rhyacophila > Rhyacophila brunnea. The sequence continues at coordinate 697,775 of NW_028233335.1, forward strand.
GATCTAAAAAAAAATTTTGCAAGACCAGCATTTTGTTCTTATTTTTGAGCGCAACTTTGACATATAAACTAAGAAAATTTGTAAATATGAAAACTACACTAATGTATTTTAAATATTCAATGATCATTTTATACATAAAGACAAGATTTAGAATATTTCTATACTTAGGCATCCTATTTCATATAAAAATTCAACTTTTTGTTGCACGCTAACAGTTAGATTATCTTCAAACAGTCAAATTTAAAAGAAAGAGTATGATAAAAAAACTACAAGATGTAATTTTAGCTACCGTAAATGCTATAAATGATTTATATTTTTTTATAAAGGCATAATATGAAATTTTGTAAAATTATACTACTTCTGAAGTGCACTGAACTTTCATATCAAATTCTTCTTTTTATATTTTTTTAAATTATTCACAATAAAAAAATATTATCGTCATTGTGAAAAATAAACCTGTTATTTTAGCGATTCAAAAACGCTAAAAATGATTATTTACCGTGAAAAGCGCGTATACTTATATTCGTATAAAAATTTGCGTATTTAGTTCAAACAAATATACAATAGTATATATACTATGTTTGGTTTTTTTACTGCGTATATTATAGATGATAGATGTTGTTATAGTGGATTTTTAGTTTATACACACAATGAAATCACAAAAAATATTTTATCGATTCTAAGTATTCAAATCAATAAATATTTTTTAATATGTCTATAAATTTAAAATCTAGCTTTTAAATTCCATAGTTTATATATTTTGTCTGTAATACATAAGAGAATAAAATATTTTTATTATATTTTATATTTTGATTGATGTAGGTGGCATTTATATGAATTCTTATATGCTCAGATTGTAGCTGTATTAAAAAGCCATTTTTCATATCTATTCTAACAAAGAGAATAATAGATCGAATTATTTTTTTTTGCTTTGAGCTGCGATTATATAATATTACAACACTATGAATCATATCATGACATAATCTTAAAAAATACATATACAATATATGCCCATTTCTTGTGTTTATTACCTAAAAAGATAAAAATAAAACACTAGTATACAAATATTTTCGGGAACAATTTTCCAAAGTTTTTTATGGGTAGATTTATATATTTATTAAGCTTGTGAACTTAATAATCGAAATATATATTACGATTTTTAGGGGTTCAATTTGAAAAAAAACAATAGTCAAGAGAACAAATTGGTATAATATTTTGCGTGTGCATCATTTTTAACAAATTTGCTACAATTATACAATAATCATATTGCAAATGAACAAAAATATTTTATTTATATTTTTTTGATACACTCTTCATGATACTGCCTTGTGTATTTTTCTGCAAGCTCATGATCTTAATTCATTTGAATCCTTTTTTATATATTCCAGGACTCTCTTATGACGTTAATTCTTTTTGGAGTCATTAAAAAAACAAAGATTTTATACATTCATGAGCAAGATTTTTATATAATGAAAATTTTAATATATTATAAAGATAATAAATTTTGTTCTGCAAAAAATGAGATATTAAAAACTAAAAATAAATGTGTTATTTTTTTTTGATATAAAAAAATCATTTTATATTACATATTGAAGATACATTTTTTATAATCTTGTAATTCGAATGAAATCAATAAACTGAATCTTAAAAAAGAAATCCAAGATGTGTATTGTATGTATGATAATATAAAAATAAAAAATGTTTATGATCAAATAAAATAATGATTTAAAATAGATATCAACCTACAAGAATCACTTTTTATGGCTTAATATACAATAATATTGCAGAATAATAGTAAAGTCGACATTATCACAGAGATAAAATACTTTTAGATTATTTCATTCAGATTTGTGTTCATGACCTAAGATCATCTGGGATAATTTATCAGAATATATATCATACAGAATAAAAGCATGTAAGAATACAAACTGTGTATATTAAATAGTTTTTAAATATTATTTTTGCAAATAACTACATTGGTAAAGCATAATAACTAACAAAAAAACTCTAAATACAATTTAAAATAGTATACTAGGTAATTTAATATCAATCAAGCACTTAAAACATATAATACTATAATTTGCAAATAATAGTATAATTTTGTCGTCAACAAAAAGTCTGTATAAGTACAAAAAAAAATTTACAATTCATAAAAGAGACCACTAATACCAAAAAAATTAAATCTACCCAACACAGTATTATGGACAAAAAATAATTTTAGTTTGAATAAGTTCTTTTTGAAGTAGATCTAGAATTCATAGAAATATAAATTTAGAGTTAGCGATATATGCGTTTTTATAGTATTTTGTATTATAAATTTAATGATAAAAAAAACAATACCATTTTTGTGCATCAGTGTATGGAATGCCCATGAAAAGAAGACTCGGTATTGCCTTTTTCGTTGAAAAAGTTGTTACAAATTTTATTTTAAATCAAATAAATAAACAAAAAAAAGTGTTTGCGATTTTTAAAGACTAGTACCTTTTATGAAAAATAAATATTTATTTATATACTATAAATATTGTATTTTTTGAATCGGCGTGTAAAGTATTTAACAACTTTAGTAGTGATGCAAAATTATAGGTTCGTGTACAAATTTTTAATGTAATTTTTATTTTATTAGAAAAAGATATGAAATAGCAAAATTTTACTTTAATTTATACCTTTAAATAAAAAATGATCACATAATTTACGCCATTATGTTTTTATTATCTTTTATTACCTACTTTTTGGTCCTTGTAATATTTTTACATAATTTTTGTGTTTTATTGTTAATTTAAGCTTTGATTTTCAATTATAAATTTTGTTAATAATTCACATATGATTATAAGTAGTTAGGCTTTTAGTATACCCTTAGATATAATTTAAATCTTAGTGATGGAATATACAAAAATGGGGTACTTTCAATATATTCATTGTTAAATAATTAATATAATCGAATGAAATCTGTTATTATATAGATTGGCTATATTAAATATAATTTAACAAATAGTTCTGCGTAAAATCGATTGCATGCAACCAACAATAATTCAAATATTTTTCTTTATGCAATTTCTATCTTTTCGATGTTTTTATATTGTTGATCAAATATTAAAGTAGCCCAAAAGTTCTTATTATTTTCCTTGAAAGTCTAGCTTCATGCATATATTGAAAAAAAATAAAAAATATATGATGAATCAGACAAAATAAATTTATTATAAACAGCTAAATTATGAAAATTTTATTAAGAAATAAAGCATATAGGTTTTTTCGTAGATTAATATATTTTCAATTCGAATAATAAATAATGAGAAATAGTTTTTTTCGATAATCTTAATCGATGAAATTTTAAAAGACAATTTGGTGATTTAAACAAAATTATATGTATTTCAAAGAGTTTCTGACGCATTTTGAAATATATACCCAGCCTTTCAATTAAATATTATTAGAAATACAAAAGAAGGTAAAAAAACTTGATTATTTTATTCCTTAAAATAAAAATACCAATTATTATCACAATAATAAAAATAACATATATAATTTGGGTATAGTTATGATATTACAAAAGGTTTATTATTTAAAAAAACTTAAATTTTACACGTTACGAGGTATCAAATCATAAATAAAAATCAAACACTATACAGTATACATATTAAGGTCTGTAGATCAATGGATTTCATTAAAACGAATAAATTTTTTTTATTTTGTTTACCCAATATTTATACTATCCTTGCATTATATGATTTTGCGAAAGAATTCTTATTTTAACATGATGTTCAATGAAAGCTTTTAAGGCTACAAGTATTTCTACAATTGGTAGATGTTATGATAAAAAACATTCATACCAAGAAAAAAAAATATATATATTAATACCATTTTTTTCTACACATAGATACAATATCTATAGAAATGCAATCGAATACTTCAAAGATAGATATTAGATAGCTGAAGCTACAAAATACGAAATTTAAAAGATATAAAAGAAAATATAATATCTTTGAATTTTGTTTTAAGATTAAAAGTAATAATATTCTAATATACTGACAATAAAAAAAATACAATTTATATATTCTAAAATACTTTTTTTTATACTCAACAAGTTTGTCTTTTGGATATACCGATTTATAGTCTTATAGATAATATTATTAAAAATGTTAATAAAAAATACAGTAACTGATGATCGAATTATATATGCGTGAATTATAACCTCTATTTCATAAAAACGTGTCTTTGTCGTATATTACCATATAAAACAGGATAAAAGATGTTATCCCATTTTTTTTAAAAATTTAAACTAACATACTACATTCATCGTATGTTGTCTTTGTGGTATATAATAACTCTTTATGCGTTTACAAAATAAATCTGGAGTTTTTGCATTCAATTATCAGATTTCATGTTTTCATTTTATATAAAAGATATTATACCTGTTTTGTTTGCATTTTTTTGCTCATTTAAGATTCACAAATATGATATTTTTTATATCTATCTGTTTAAATTAGTCCGTTTATATATTTGGCATCAATTTATGTGCGGACAGAATCAATCATATTAAAAAAAAAGTATGCAAAAAAATTTGGCTTATCATATTAAATATATGTAGAAAAACATATTATAAGCTAGTAAAAACACATGTACAAACATTCACGATATGAAATACACTTAGACAACTATGAATTATATAATTGGATGATTTTCAAATATATTAAAGATGTTACCCAATATATAATTTTTATGAAAACTTCAATTTTGTGATAAAATATATAAGCTACAAATATATAATATGTTTCAAAATTTAGTTAACCAAATAATATTTATTTATGGGTTATTAAATTTTAATCGATTTTATCTATTTAGACGTTATCAGCGTGTTAAAAATATTGCACAATTACTTGATGCATCTTTTGAAACCTTCACCTAATCTATATATATCATCTGCCTTTTTTTACTCAAATGAGATGAGTTCAAGTGTCTTGCGGAGTGTGAGAGATTACATGTATGCTTCTACTTCGTCCGGAGATTATTAACTCATGTACAGTTGACCAAGTAAAATAATGATTTTGTCAAATAATTTTTTGCTTATATTTAGAAAATAAAAACCTAAAATTTCATTTTATTTTCTGCTAAATATGCTCAAAATAGGATTTATCAAAGTATATACACCATATTAACAAAGAAAAATGTAAATACAGAACAAACAAATTATCTTTCTGTTTAAAACACAGTAGAAATAGCAAAAGTGCACCAAAAAGCCCTTGAATTCCGGTTACAAAAGTACGAAAATTTTTTTGTTATTAAATTTAAATATTCAAATATCTTTTGAATTTTTGAAAACAAAGCTGCCTATTAATTTTTTGGTGCTACGTTTTCTGCTTGTCAACCCGAGAAATTTGAGTCCACATATAACATCTAAGCATAGAATAACATATCAAATGTTTTTAAATAAATAATGAGAATTAAAAGGCTAATTTTGCAAAAAAAAAACATATAGTTAATTACAAACAAGAAGTAAAAAAAAAATTGCCGGTCATATATACAATGAAGTCTTTTTTTAACTCTCAATTACTACATTTTAAAGTGCAGAAGATCTAAGTTTTGTAGTAAAAAACGTCCGCTGAATATCCAAAAATTAGTCAATATTTTTTTTTCTGTATTGATTTTGATGATAATTACAAATATGTGTGATATATATACTATATGTATTCAACTATTTCTTTTTTTGTTCTCTAATATGCTTAAAAATTATATCGCCGGGTAAAATTTCTTACAATATTACGTATATAGAGATATTTTACAAACAAATCCAGGAATTCACAGTTGTATATTTATCTCTACATCTTTATTAAATGATTTTTTTCAAATAAAATATATGAAATTCTAGTATTCTTTGAAAAATTTACACGGATAAAAGTTGCATATAGTACTTTATTCATTTTTTTAGATTCATGAATGTATACCAGAAGAAAATTATTTTATATTTTGTTTAACAACTTATGTTTTTGGTGATATTATTCACAAATTTGCGTGTGGAACATGTATAGATATAAAAAATATAGCTAAACTAGATTTGTATAAAACCGTCATGGAATTGTATTTCAGCTTGCCATTTCATCTACAAAGAAAACTATATCAAGTAATAGTTCTTTTTTTCTATATTAAGAAAGGTAAAAAATGCACTTAAACTCTAAAAATAGTCAACCTTAAAGATATAAAAAAACATAATTATAAAATAAAAAGAATAGAATAGAATATCCATAAAAAAATATTAAAAAGATATCAATAAATCTAGATTGTTAGCTTTCTGGCTTTTATGCTGTGCAAACTCGTTAAAATATCTTTCCCAAGGAGAAATATTAATATTTTAGTAAAACATGAGAGACTCATATATCTAAATTATTAGAGAAAATATGTTGTTTTTGTATCACACGAATCTTCATATAAATAAAAATACATCTAAAAGATATACTATTAGTACAAATTATTTTTCTTTGATATTCTCAAGAAGACGTTTTCTATAACTAAATATTAAAATTATACCCGAGGTGTTCATTTACGATCAAATATTGATTTTTTAGATACAACTATTATTATACACTGAAAAAAAATACTTTTAAACACTTCATATTGGGTTTTTTTGAATGATTTTAAAATTTGTCTATCAGCTAAATTCTATATTTTTTCTTATTGAAAATTTATTTCCTAGAAGCCTCGTTCACAAATATATGGCATTTTACCACAAAAAAAAATTAAATTTTTATTTCGCACTCCTGAATCGATTCCAGCACTGTAAATTGGAAAATCTGTGTAAGAGTTTGCATATATTGTAAATTGAAATACCGTTTATAATTTTTGGTATTTCACCTCTGCCGTAATAATCGTAATATTAGAAATTCGCATTGGTTGTATTTTATAAATATAATAAAAACATAATTATCAAAAAATTCATAGATGAACAAAATTTTTGTTTTTTAAAAAGTTCAATTTTCGTTTTGATATATATTTATTAATATATCTAGATAAGCAGAACTGATTCCTTATATGATGTGTTTTGTAGCGTGTTAATCAATGAATATTTGAATATAACATAGCCCAATGTCTATTATACGATATCATTAAGATAAAGAACATTCTAATAACATTATTACCATAAAAAAATTACGACAAACATGTGATTCAATGCTCTATTTATTATACAAGCTTCAGATATAATCCAAATGTCCATATATAAGAAAGTTATACTGTATAAATCACACGATCTTCTTAAATTATATACTCTATGAATATATTGATAAGAAAGGATGTAATACATAGATATTGCAAAGAGTGTTGAGTGCTATAAAATTATATTAATGGAAATAAAACTTCAGAACTAAATTGTGTTATGAAAAGTAACAAATATGTATAAAATTTAACATATAATCAAAAAATAAGATCGAAATTAGATCAAATTTTTATATAATGTTGATGATTTTTTTCACGTTGAAGAGCCAGAATGTTTTGTTCTTTTAGATTTTTTATGCGCATATTTTAAAATATGCGACTGAGATTAAAATAGATTGACCATGTAATAATACTAACTACTACTTTTATTTTGGAAAAAAATACATTTTGCAGCTAAATGGCTACTTAGAAAACGAATGAATATTTTTATTTTATTAATAACGTATTTTGCTTCTTATATTGGGAATCATTCGAATATATACAAGAATTTGTCAAAATAACGATTTGAGAATGCTGAAGCATATCAAGATGTGTGGATATTATAATAGATAAAATAACAACATAAAATTTGTATTCTTTTATGTTTATATTCCATCTAACGAGTAAGTAGACTATGAATGTTAAATTAGGGTAATCGATAAACTAAATTTTTTCATGGTTATCTTAAAAAAATTATATTAACGATGAATTATGCTGAATATTATTATTCTTTTTGGAATTTTGGTTACATTTAAGAAAAAAATTGAAATTTGCATTTTGTGCTCCTGAAGAAAACCTAACATACAACTTTTAACATGTATTGCACAATTTATATGATATTATGAGTATATTAAATATTTACGATTTGAAGCTTATTAATAACTTATTTTATACCAAAAAGCGGAAATGTACCATATATTTACACTTTTAATATGCAAAGAAGTATGTCTATATAAATAAAATGGGTATTTTCAATGTACAACAAAATAAAAAATGACAATATAAATGTGTATATGATTTTTTAAGGTTTTAATAATGTATTGAATTATGAAACTACCCAAGAATACTTTAAATCTAAAACTGATATAGCTTTCTAAGGTGCTATTTTTTGTTTTCATTATGCTTTGTGATACAATACTCTATTATAATGTTTGCTATATGAGTTTTGTACTGTGAAGATCAAATAAATCTTGTTCTTTAAATCTGTTTATAGTTTAATTCGTATTTAAGAAGATAAAAAAATCTAAAGAGTATATTCTTCAGTATCAAATAAGATTTGATCTTCATAATCTTTATAACGAAAAAATATGATCTTATATTATTTTCTATTGATAAAATGTATTTACACATATAAGACCTGAAATTTATTTTCTTTTATGCAACTATATGTACTAGTCTAATTATTAATAAATTATTTTTCGAATTTTAAAATAGAAACCATTTTTCACTATCATCTTCGTAAAAAGTTTTGAAATGTACATATTTTTTTTCTTTATAAATAATTATAATTCAGTTTGTTTACTATCAAACTATCTTAAAATTCATTCGTTCATGCATTAATTATAGATAGAATCATATCATAGCATTTCAGTATATATATTAAACACATGCTCTAAACTGTGTATAGAATTATAAAAATAATAATAGCAAATTTTTTTTATCACAGTAATACTCAAATCATCTGCATCTGTTTTCTTTTGTTTGTATGTAGATGCAAAATTATTTATTGATTTTTTATTCGAGCACCAAAATTGACTTTAAACAACATGAACATTCTAAATTAAATAAAATATTATATTTTGTGCTGTTATGCAATTATTTGCATAATTTTGCATATTCAGCATTTTGAAATCAAACATTAAACAGAATCTAGTGAAATTTTCGATTTTCAAAAAAATTGAAAATACTTAACAAAGATATCAAAATTTTAATTATCCATCGAATTTCATTAAATATGCATTATTATTACCCTCATAGTGTTTGGTTAATCGATTTTTAGCAAGAAATTCCATAAGTTTGAACTTTGAATCGTAGCATTTCACTTTTTATATATATTTGATAATTGATATTAGAAATTTTGTTGAATGTGTTATATTAACAAGAACAAAATCATCAAGCCGACAATATGGATAGGGAAGGCGTTTTCTTTCTTTTGTCTGAGAAGATAAACTGATGATGTAACGTATGGTTAAAATATTATAGTCAAAAAAATATATGTTATCTATTCTATGGAAGAATTCAAAATTTCCTGTGACTAAATATAGGAAAAATTAAAATTTAATGAACCCATCAATTAGAAAATTAATTACGTTCTTAAACCATGCAGTTTTATGGATTAAATCTAAAAGATTTCAATCTTATTTAATAACATCGTATTTTCCTCAAGCTCAACTTGCTTGGTCGGTGTGAACCGCATATTTATACTAAAGGCTATTTTTTTCTCTTCGAAGTGTTCACCAATATATCTCTTACTAGCGCTACCCATCAATCTTGGTTACAAACTCAATTACAATGTTTGCATGTAAGCTACGACCATACAAACCATCAGTGTTAATTTTCGGGGAAAAGCAAATTGTGATATATATTTTTTTTTATTTCTTAATTTGACCTAAATACACCAATGAACGCCTTATATCTTTTGATACGTAATTTCTATGGTAAATATACAAAAATGTGATGTATATACATCAAAAATGAACCATAATGAAAGCAGCAGTCTAATTAATTAATATTAAATATTTCACATAAAAATTTCGCTGCTGAGTTGGAAGTGTATTCTGTCTCGATTTATATTTGAGATCTTAGTGGAAACTAAATAATTGGTATTTCTTTACTATTATCTATGATTTTTTATAAAATTAAAATTAATAAAATATAAGTTATTGGTTATAAAAGGCATTCTAATACATATGTTAGCCATTAATAATAGTATAATACATTAAAATTATTTTCTGGGGCTATACACTAATAGCTCCAAAATAGTAATTATAGTATAACACTAAAGCAGAATTCTAAATAAAAGCATTTGTCAAGAAATCGTTTATGTTTATATTCCGGATGAATTAAAAAAGGAATATAATGTAAATAGAAAGTATTTGATAAATAAATTTTTTGTTATCTGTTCTATGTAATGAACTCAAGCCGCGTTTAAACAATATAGAGTTTTAAAAACTTTATAAACACATTAATGCAAATATATTTTTAAATTCGCATAAGAACTAGAACTAATACATTTTCTAATGCATATTATAATAATTAAAAAAAAAAGTCAACATCAACTAGCATTAAAAAAATTTAATAAATAACTTTTGTTGTTAAATATTTTTTTTATGCTATAAAAAGATATCTTACTTTAAACGAAAATACCGTAAAATATAAATATTGAAGAAAAGTTAGATCGCATTCTTTTGGCTAGTTATAATAACTAAATTATTTTATATTTAGAAATTATATTGTATGACTTAAATACCGACTGAGTAAAAGAGCGAATGTTGAGAATTTCACGTAACAATATAAGATTTAAAAAATCAAATATTAATGCAATTCGGTGCAAAAATAAGCTTTTTAGCTGGAAAAAAAATCTTTTGATATATGCATAAAATATTAAGTAACAATTGAGTTGATTATATATATTTTTAAAAAACTTAACGCCTCGATTATACATATAACTATATATTTTTTTTTGAAAACACATATAATTTACTTACTCATTTAATTTTCTCGATTTATTTGTATGTGCAAACATGAAATTTTAAAAAAGTCAAAACAATTTTATTAAGATTTATATCTTTTCTACAGCATTTTAAGGAAAAATATCTTTATTTTATGATTTTAATATAAAAATGCCAAAAATATGTGAAAATTCCAACATTTTTCATTTTTTCATAAATTTCTATAAATAGGGTAGATTGTTTGTTTCTGGGGATTACTGTTATTTTTATTTAAACTATTAAATATATATAAAATATCTATTCTCATTACCATAAAGTAGATTTAACATAATATTAATATAAGAAGAAGCTATATTAATGGGAATCTTTATATCTTTTTAAACTAATATTTTCCCGGTTTTATCTAAAATATATATTTATCTATAAATTTATGACAAACAGCTTTTTGCGGCACTATTAAACTTTATTCTGATTTAATAATATTTTAATAATTTTCACCGATTGCATTTTCATAGCTCTATTTGAGATGGACAATTTTCACCATATACACAAAAACATCTTTTGGTGATAACCACTCATGTTTTTATTATATAATTTATATAATGCATATATAATAAACCTCTTCAATAAAAATATTGATAATTTAAACTTCATTAGATATAGACTTATAAAAATGCCTATATACGAATTCTATTAAGAATAATCAACGAATATTCCTCTAATTGGATTTTCCCATACTTTATTTTTATTCTATTCAGTTAATAAAAAAAGCATTGTTACTTCAATTCTTTTTTTTCGTTCGTAAACAATCTTTTATACCCTAAAAGTCATTTTTAAAATTGTTTCCATCAACTTCATCCGATATTCGATTGCATTCAGTTCTAAAATTATAAATTTAATTTCTATTGTTTTTCTATTTATTCATAGATTATAATACCTATACTTGAAACTTGTATTTTAGATCTGAGACATTATGTGCCTAATCGTATTCGCTAAAAAAAATAGATTTAATGTAAATGATTGATTAGATCAGATTAAGCATGCATTAGGTGCTTTTATTATCGTAAATCATGGTTATTATTTATAATAGCAAAATTTTCTTGGATTTTAAAGTTTTATTTATGTGCAGTATATTTTTTTCATAATAAAAATTAAAAAAAGGTTTGATTGGGAATCCCTCTTATAAAAAAACTTCTAATTTTGGAAAGAAGCGCAAAGCTGTTGTTAATTTAAAGTGGGGAGAACAAATGATTTAAGCATCATTTAAAAGTTATTTAGCTCTGTCATATGAGTTACAAATATTCTTCTCTGAGTATCTGTGAGTTTTCTGTCCATGTAATTCCATTAAAACTATAGCAAAGACAGCAATACAAAGAATAAAATTAAGCCTGTGCTGCTTAGATTGCTTGAACTTTACATAGAAAGAAATATAAAATTTGATGTTTATGACATGACCAAAATAAATTTTTATGATTTTCATATATTATAGGTGTATAAAATGAGCAACTGTTATTAATTTCGTTTGGCAAAAAGTACTTAAATGTATCTTTAATTGACAGCAAGGAAACGAATGATAAATAAAAATACCAAAGCCAAATAAATACAACAGTATCACCTGTGATCTATATGTTTTTCTCGTGTGTCGATTTCGGGGAATTTTTTATATCGAAAAGGTCAGTTTATGGTTTTAAATGTTATTATATCAATATAAGTGATCTTTAATTTGGGATAAAAAAAAGCAAAGTTGAATTATTTAAATTCCATCCCATGATCAATAGTAAATGATATAAAAGATTTATAAGTAAAATATCAGATCTCTGTCTCTTTCCGAAAAAAAAATGTTATTTTTTATATCCTATCGACGTCAACGAAGTTCATTATATGTTTAAAGCCTTTATAATTAGCTAGTAACGCATTTTGCTCTCCATGAATTGTTTCAAAGCTTAATAATTATTTACATTGTTTACTTGTATAGAGATAGCAATTCAAGAGATAGATATTTCAATATTTTAAAACCCGTAAAAGTTATTTTAACGTATAATTTGTGCATCAGTCTTCGGTAGTTAAATATTTTCAAACAATATTAGGCGACATTTTATACATCCCTTCACCCATTAGCTGCATATAAAAATTTACTTTTAGAAAAATTAAATGTATTAAATATCTAGTTCTTATTTCGTATGTTTGATTCATCTGGTTTTTGTACTTAGATGATGATAAAAAAAATTGGTTTATTTTGTATTTTATTTATAATAGCTATTATTTAATAAATATACATTGATTTTAATTCGAGCCCTATATACATCTTAATCAGAATATCGAATTCGAGAAATATTAAAAAAATATATTTCTTGTACTAATATTATTTTACACTTGAAATGCACTGAAAATTATGTTCCATATACAGATGCATATTATATAAAATATTATTTTGTAGTCCAGCCTTCGTTGATCTTCTTAGACTTTTTTCTCTTTATGAAATTATTGAATTCAAATATGAAATAATATACCACCAAAAAACGTAAAAAATTTAGTTCTAGAAATATCGTGTGCTCATTTCTTATGCAATCCTATTATCAATTACCTCAAGCCCATTTTATATCTTTGGTGATGACGACGAACGTGTAAACACACACAAGAAATATGCATAACTAAAACGGTCTCAAATATGCGGTCTACCTAAAGAAAAGTAGAACAAATGAGATTAAAATTTCGAAAACATTTAAAACACATCTAAGTCTATAATTTATATGACGTGAAACAGAGAAATCACAACCAAATCAATATAAGAGAAATATTAAGAACCATTTTATTTTACGTTTAAGGTAAATGCTTACATATATAAGTGTAAAGAAAAATATTTGTATGTCACCGTATCGGGATTCGTAATAAGGGCAATTTTATCAAAACTAAGGAATATAAGGAGATATAAAAAAAGATATGTTGAGTCGAATTCGATTTAATAGATTGAGTAACTTGTATCTTCAGAATAAAATGAGATATAGTAAATAAATGCAATTTACTAAATTATTTCATCACATGCTAAAGAATGTCGTATTAAACGTTTCTTAATTTATTTTGAATTTATGAAAATTATATGAAAGTGCAATTATAGACTTTTTACTTATAATTACTCATGTCTGCATTTTTATGCACATTTTCACCCGATAAACATGTTTTATTTTAATAAATCACTTCTATGAATTTTCTCTATATTTCTGATACATATTTTTTTTCTTCGTTTCTAAAGTGTAAACAATAATAACTCACTTGCATATATTTATTTATGAGTTGATTTTCTTTTTATCGATTTTATTTTTTCTAGATGCAGTAAGCCCATTGGGAATATTTCACAACACCTTACGGTATCTTTTGGCACCTTCGCTGATCTATCTTCGCCAACTGCTCTTCTTCTCTCAAATGAGATGAGTTCAAGTGTCATAAATTAATGTATTAAACATAAACAAATATAAAAATCCATCATATTCAAATATTCTTATATAAAAAATGCAATTTGAAGAAATAAAATTTTTCTCGTGTTTAAAACTGCAATATAAATATAGATTGAATATGGTTTAGAGATGTCATGACATTTGGGAAATTTCATAAAATTACAGATCAATCTTGTTGTCCATTTTAAAGAAAATTTCAGCCATCGCATTATAACCAGGTATGCTATCAATTCATAATAAAAGATACAAAGTACTATACCTATAACTGCTCTTTGAAGTATCTATGACAATAAGTATAACATGAAGGATTAAATTGAGTAAACTGCAATAGTGATACTTTTATTTTAATATCGATAAGATGACACCGTAAAATTAAATATATCGTGTCTTAATACAAAGAATATCTAAATATTCTATTTATATTAAATGTTGACACAAGATTTCAAAATATATTGCCACTCAAGATTATCAAATTAATATAATAGAAAGAGTGATAAGCACAAAAAGATTAGAAAGCTAAAGGGGCCTAGATTATATATTTATAGTTTAAAGAAAGAATCTTTCACCAAAATATCAAGACTAGATATATTCATTATCTATACTATTCGACTGAAAAATATCGAAATCATGTGCATAGTTATCAGCACAAATAAATATAGTTACTATACTCCATAGCACAAATATTTACACATAGAAATATCTAAATAAATACTATGGTTATTCGGATTTGATTTGAAGCATCAACAACTCATATGGCTCATATTCCAAACTTGTACTGTAGAACTATAAATGTATCAAAATAATCATTTAAAAATATACTCTGTGATTCAATTCAGAGAGAATATTATATCCTGTAAAATTTATATGGGATTGATTTAAGCATATTAACTGAATAGTGTTGTTTTATATTTATATTAATAACTATAACGAAAACTCAAAAGAAAAAAATATTTTGGTATTAATTAAGGTAAATAAGAAATAATTAAGAATCACTTGTAATAGAAGATACTTTGATGTTTAAATGTTATAAAAATTTATAAAATAACGACTATAATAGGTAATACATAATTATGGAGCATAGCATAAAATAAATGATCAAATATATAGAAAAAAAATAGGTTAATAATAATATAATAGAACAATAGAATCAACTAAGTTTTCAAAAGGTCCGTAAATACATCTTCATCGTATAATGTGACTGAAATATTGCTATAAAACACCTAGAAATCAAGATCGAACCATAATAATCGTTTAAACTCATAGATAAATACGATAAAATCTCAATGTATTTATATGCTTTTTAAAAAGTTCAAGATCAGATTATATAGATGTGCTGGCATAAACATATGGTTATACTAAGAATAGAGCTAATTTTCTAGTATATATAGGCTTGCATTTTTTCTTTGTGTTCACATGTTCCTAGTTATCGCATCTGTTGAAATCCTTGGAATCTTAATCGTTAAAGCTATATAAAAGCATCAATGAATATAATAAATGTAAATTATATCGTTAATAGTAGTAAAATACTTAATTACTAATCCAAAGAAACAAAGACCGTTCGTACGAGTGTTTAGAAGCTATATATACAAAAACTTTGAATTTGTACAATATTCTACAATAAATCAAATTATTTGGAACCAAAAAATGTTTTTAATATAAAATTATTGAAGAAAATTAAGAATTAAATTAATAAAATTTTATAATAAATTACTCTGGAATAATGAATTAAAAAAGAGTTGATTTGTAGAAAGAATAGTGCAAGAAAATATATATGTATGGATCTTCTATATTTATAAGATAATTTTGGTGTTTATTTAGTAAAGGTATTTTTTTATACGTGGTTTTGGTTTATTATGTAATCTTTTAAAGTGACATTTATATACACCCAAAAAATTATACGAATCTTTTTTTTACTTTAATCTGCGTGGTTAACAAAAATTTGTATATATTGCATTATCTATATATAAATTTACTTATAACCTAGCCAAATATTTTCATACACATAATATATATGACAACCACCTGAACTTCTATTTATATCTATAACAATTTGGATTTTATTCTGAATTTATATTTTATGATATATATATCAAGTTATTAAAAGATCTCTTGGTTGGATATAAGATTCTTAGTTAACAATTCATATCTGTAACTTATCATGTCTTTGTAGATACGTAACAGGATATGAGAATGTATCTGGTTGTTCTATACAACTATTTAAGTCGAAAAGGTAGACTTCGAAATGATAAACAGTTCTAAAATTACAGTGCATATGATTCTGCATTTAAATATTTAAAATAAAAATTATATTAGATATATAATTATTTTTATTACAAAAAAATTCTTAAATATAAGAAAGAAATATAGATAGTCTAAACAAACTTTAAAATATCGCAACTTAAAAATATATGTAAAACGACTGAATTTAAATTTCATATTTTTATACACTAAGGCATGATGTACAATTTATAATATCTTACATATTGTGGCAAACTAACAGTTTAATTGTCCTTAAACTGTAAAATTCAATAAAACGGTTGTGAAATGACCATAAAATTTTAATTTAAGGCAAATTAAATTTTATATTTCAAGTTTTTAGTTTTGATATTAGTTCATAAACGTAAAATACGTTAAATTCATTGTTTTATTTTACTCTGAAGTAAACTGTGATTTCATATTTTGTTTATATTTAAGTGGAATTTTAATAATTTATATTAATACAAATTTTCCAGAGGATGTAAATCATAAACATACTATTGAAGCCTAGTAAAATAAGCTATAAAAAATGTGTTTCAATGAAAATATTTATATACTTATATTTGCGTAAATACTCCAAATAAGTATACTAAAATATAATTTATAGGCTTGTTCTTCTTACTTCGTATAACATATATAAGAATGCATTCTAAATTCTTTTATAGGCTTTACACACAAATCAACAAATAATTTATATTTTCTATTTTAATAATTTTTGCATACAATCAAAAAAAAGTACAATATTTTTTATATGAATATCTATAGATCCTAAATTCGGCTTTTTTAATCCTTAAATTTTACTTTCAGAACATATAAACATATCAAATTACGATTATATTTTTTTATGCATATAGCGACACATATCATTTATTTTATTATTCTCAGTATCTAGCTGTTTCAACTACAGCCATTTTTCTATATTTATTCTAACAGCGGAATATATATGCGACTGCATATCAATGCCTTTTGGTTGCGATAATATGATGATTGTAGTACTTTGGGATCATAATATGACATGATATTATAAAAATAATAATAATTCGACGTATATCTATTGTGAATTATGAACTCAATAAAAAAAACTAGAACATACAGAGATTTTAGAATAAATTTATAGTCAAAAATTATATATATATAAATGTTAAAACTAGATGTCACCAACCAGGTTGAGGCATATATTCAAACATTGGGATTGAGAAAAACCCTTGAATTAATAGGTCTCGAAAGAAGGAGGGGTATTGAAGAAGACTTTGGAGAGGAGAAGATAGCCGAAAGTATAAATACGCTGTGTGTACAGAGAATCAAGCAAGCTGTGCCTGAGAACAAAAACTAAAATTACGACTATAAATATAGCCCTTAAATAAAAATCAATTATAAATGTTAATATTTGACTAGTTTACCAATAAGTTAATTTAGTCATATATTTAGATCTTTTGGGCTTTTAATCAGAAAAACTATTTTTAGAATATTTGTGTGTGCATTTTTTTAATTTAAAGACTTCCAATATTATATCTAATTTATTGCGATCAGACAAATAGATGGATATAAATTTTCTTTTGATACACTCATTGAATATTTTCTGGATTCTTTTCCTGCAAGCCTATGAGCTCGATATTTTGCAAATTCTTTATTTTTTGTGCTTAAGACTCTCTTAAATAACTAAATCTCTGTGTGTAGTTCACAAAACTTAAATTTTATTTAGTTATTGGCAAATTTTAATAAATTATTGTGTATTTGTGGATTAATTTTATTTTTATCATTTAAAAATAATAAGACGTAGTCAGTCCATTATGTTCTTTGCAAAACTCCTTGATACATCTTTTGACACCTTCCCCTGATCTATCTTCATAAACTGCTCTTCTAACTCGAATGAGATGAGTTCAAGTGCCTGCAATGATAATTTTATTTTTATAGTAATGCAATCACAAATTTTTTAAAATTATAAGGTAGTGAGGGTTATAATTTTATATAATTTCAATGTAATTTTCTTTTTCTAATTTATAAAATAACAGTTTTTGCAATAAAACTGAATATTAATAAGATAACAATATTTTTGTATTCATTTATATGTTTTATGCTAATTTAATTCTGTTCTTGTTTTATTATGTCAAACTAATTATAGGTAAAGACGTTTATCTATATTATATTCTTTCCATAAATAAAAAAATACACGAATAGGTTATATTTAGATTTTTTTTCATATTCACAAATTTGAAATTATAAAAATTTTAATCTATTTAATATAAACGGTTTAGTGTGAGTAAAAAAAAATCGTATTTACGCTTCAATCAGGACCGGATTTATACAAAAATAATTTACAAATTTTGAAATAAAAACAAAAAAATGTTCAAACATATTATGAATTAAACATACGAATAGATATACTAAGGGTATATTAGTTATTTCAACTACCAGAAATTCAAAGATTTTGCTTTTTTGTTCGAAAAAATTGGCAATTCAACTTATATAAATTATAAATGCGCTATTATTATAAATGCATATTATATTTTTTAACTTGATAAATAATATTTACGTTAGCGTGATCATGTCTGTAGTATTTTTTTTTCAATAAAATATTACTTTCGCATGTACAGTCTGTTTTCGTTTGATAGATAATGTGTCATAATATTATACAGTGTATGATTAAGATCTATTAGAGTTAAATAGCAATAATATAATATAGATAAGATAATTGGCATATATAATCTTGATTATACAATAAATCGTAAATTATTATGTGTTATCGTTAAAATAAATACAAAATCAAATGTTCATGTAGGTAAATTATATATATTAGAAATTTAGTCATCACATAAAAAAATCCACAAAATACACTTAATAAAAGAAGTTTGACTATAGATGTTTAAGTATGTTATATTGTGATTTTCAATTATTTTTAAATGGTTAAGCATATATTTGATATGCTTTTATGTAATGAATATCATAAGATTATTTCTATAAATATGTCAATTTCTCTTTTTTTAAAATGTGAATTTATTTTAATTTTTTGCGCTTCTATTGGTAATAATATAACGTGAATGAAGCTATCTAGGCACTAAAAAAATAACTAATTGTATATCTATAATAATTGCAAAATATACATCCAAACTGACAATTATATAATTGAAAGAACATACTCTAATTTTTGATCTGACAATATAAAAATCTTATGATAATTGTGATACATCTAAAGCCATATTTCATTTTGGACAGCAGAGTTTTTTTTCCTTCTCTCAGACAGACTAGACTTATAATTCAGTTTTTTTCTGGTATCTATAAAATTGGTCAACAATAGGGCATTAATCATATAATATTTAAATTTAATGTAGATCTTAGGTTGTATTTTTATATTTTTACAACATGAAAAACACATTTGATCTAAAAACTTGCACGGTTTTTCTAAACATATCTTTTGATACCAGAACTTATCTTAATAGTACTCTTAGACTTTAAATGCTATACTTCACATATTAATTCATGTAGTTCATGTTGCCTATTATCTTATTAACATATTATAGATGCTAGTAAAGAATTTTAGTTTTCAAGCGTCAAATTTACATCAAATTTTATTGTATCAAACTCATAACATTGTGCTGTCTAAGATTTTAAAACAAATTTCAAAAAGGGCATATAATTTTTTAACTTTTTTTTACACCAATTGTTCATATAAATCAATTATCCTTTATGCCATAATTTTGCTTAAAATGGCAGATGCAAAGTAATTTAAAATAATTCTGATATTTTAGAAAAATCCTTGATGAGTTTTAAAAAAAAATGAATTAAAATAATGTCGATTAATCTTGTTTAATGACATTTAAGGCCTTAAAATCACGTTGACTATATGATAAACATATTTTAAATACAACTGAGCTCTATAACACATAATATATATTTTTGGTTTTTGATATCTTAATACTTAAGTAATTCCATCAAGTAATTTTTATAAACAAAATTTTACAATACATTTATGGGCCTCGTGAATACTGGAGGAGTATCAATATAAATTTAATAACGTCCTAAATATTCAATTCTTACTGTTAAATATACTTTATCGTATATAAATAGACAACACTACCTTTCATCTAAGTGAATTTATTATTTTCGAAAATATACACATTACTTTACACGATAAGACTGTCAAGAGGCTGTATCTACATCAAGCGGGCATAATTGACATAAAAGATTGTATTTCTATTTATTTATACTTATAAAATAAAGTTGTATTTTTTTATTAATGTGAAATTTCCGATCGACACATTATTGTGTAATGTGGTATCTTGAATAGCATATTACACTTTCTAAGTCATATTTTATAACCCAGATTAGAATATGCATAAATAAAGTAAACAATATGGCACATAAGAGTAAATCCTTAAATTTATTTGTTTTATATTTTATATGTCAATAAGGCTTTTTAAAGTAGATTAAACATAATCATTTGCAAAAAAATATACTCATACATGTTCTTTTGCTATATGTATGATTTTATTCAATACCTTTAGTATCATTATTTTTTATGCACTTATATAGAAAAAGTAGCACTAAATCTTCGCATCTATTTATTTTTCATAAATTTGGATAAACTAACTAATTCTTTACTTTAAATTTGGCACGCGTTTATGTTAATTTGTCTATTCTAATGGGTCACTTGATATTTAGTTATCTTTTTTGAGGATTCATATCATATGTTATATAATTTAATATGAATTTAAAAGTTCTTCACGACAAAATTTATGATAAAAATGGATTGTATTATGGTTTCAACATTGATAACATATCATTTCTATTCAGTCTTAAAGCTATATGCAAAAAAATAGTCGTCAAG
This sequence comes from Rhyacophila brunnea, assembly GCF_057557595.1. Taxonomy (NCBI): domain Eukaryota; kingdom Metazoa; phylum Arthropoda; class Insecta; order Trichoptera; family Rhyacophilidae; genus Rhyacophila; species Rhyacophila brunnea. Next base: position 719,158 of record NW_028233335.1, read on the forward strand.
ATGATACGTCACATAGACATATTGGATGCACAGAAAATCAGACCGATCGATTTAATTTAATTATTTAATTTAAATCAAATTTAATTTATGCAAGCTTAGAATAAAAAAACATATGTTTATGGTATTTAAATTTATATGATATTAAATTTAATATAAATTATGTTTCAATAAGTTCAAGTGGACATAAATAGAGCCTAAATTGTACTATAATCTTTATTATACGATCTTTTTTTTAATAGTTTTGTTTTTCAATCGTCTTGTAGATTAAAAGGCTTACCTAAACTTGTTTTGTGTGACTGAATATTCTTTTATGTATTTAAAAATCTAGATATATGGATATAATTTATCCGTGTTTTTATAATGTTGGAGTCTTCATATGATTCTATTTCTTTGTATTCTCATTTGTCTGTATATTCAGAATCCTTTTCTGATACTTTTCAAATTTGATTTTTATATGTAGTTTTAGTCCTTGATAATAAAAACCGATTCTAATCCTCAGACAAACCTTTTACTGACTCTACAAATGTTGCGAATTAAGAATTATCGCTAAACTCTATTTCTTGATATTGGGTAATTTTGCTATAATCATATTCTAATCGCTTAAAAAATCCAGCCAGGTTTATATATTGTTCTTATATGTTACGGGATGTTTGCTTATTGGTTTCTTAATCTAACTTATTATTGTTCTGGATGTTGAGTGTGATGTAATCTATGCATTGAAATCATTTAAGGAAGGCTTATAAAATAGAAAGTCTTAAATTGTAGCGATTTTGGGTACTGATATCTAATTTATAAAACCATTTTTTGCTGATATATTAGTTTAATTTTCACAGTTGATATTCGTACAACTATATTATAGGCATTCCAGCTATTCCACGAAGCGTTCGGAACCAATAATCGATTCGCTCCCATTTGAAACCGTACAACTTACGTCCATGCAATAAAATACCATTTTTATGGCAACAATTTACAGAATTTTATTTCTGCTTTTAAAGATATATAATTAAACAATTTAATTGGCTTTTTATTAATCTAAGATTTTCAGTATATTTGTTTTACTGTCATAGTCACAAAAAAATTCATATTATTTGATAATAAATATGTTCAATATTTTATATAATATATTAGAATTTCTGGGCATGTGTGCTACAATATGAAAATAAATAACATTATATTTACGTAGTTTTATTCTTATTCTGTAACATCTAAATGTGCGGTTTTAGTGTGTATTCTTCCACATTTTTTATACACGATGTATAAATAAATTGATATAAACATAAAATATTTCGGGTCTTTATTTTAAATTTCTAATAAAAACGGGTTCATACGGACAGCACAATTTATTAAGAATATATTATTCGTATGTCATAGAAAATTTTGGCCAAAAAAATACTTGATGCTAGATTACTCTTGTAAACTACATAATGTAACAAATGTTGACTAAATTTCAAAATTTATGTTTTATTTATAGCAACCTTTTATAAACATACTCTCTGACAATAATTATAATTTAACACTCTAAATATTGTTTTTATTAAAAATTTGCTTTTATGTGAATGCACATTTGAAGGCAGTATTCTTATGCGGCATTTTTAGATTAATAATCACTATTTTTTTTGAATACTATAATACATAGACAGGTGCAATTATATACTTTAAATATAGTCTAACACGGATATTATGAATTTCGGAAACGATTGAAAGTAATTTAGTATATTATTCATGTATATGCATAGATAAAAAGTAAATCATTTGTGAAAAAATCGCTGTATTCTATTTGTAAACAAAAACATAGTTTTTTATTATTTAAAATTTTATGCAGATATATTTTTGTTACCTTTAAAAATATAAAGAATATATTAGCTATAGTTAAAAAAAATTAATAAAGAGAATTTTATATCATTTAAATGCAAATTCATATGATTTACACAACATCCCGATAAAAAAATATTATATTATAGAATAATAGCAGAATTTTATTATTATCACATATAGCCTTTTTGTAGTAGAACTATGCTCAGTATGTAAGTCATGCCGGAAGTAATGAAATAAGTGTGAAACAGAGTTTTTGCGCAGAAATGTCTATATTTTCGTAAGATATCATATATTTATATGCCAAAATAATAGACTATGGAACTTTTGTTTGATAAACATTAGAATTTAATGGCGAAAGATGGTTTTTTTGTGATATATCAAGTGTAATAAGATTAAAAGTTTAGGTTTCAAATACAAAATAAATTTATGTCATTTGTATGCAATATCACTTAAAATACATATAAAATATACCCGAAACAGAACGTTTTTAAATCATTTTCATATATTTATAGAAAGATTAGAGGTATTTGAGAATAGATCCCAAATTTTATTCGCAAAAAAATACGTAGGTATGTATTTTTTCATAAAAAAGTTCTCATTGTAAAAAAATGCTTTTTATTATATAATTTCAATCAAAACATCCAGAACATTAAGGCTAATTATATAAATTCCTATTAAAATTCGAATTTCATGCGTTTGTTACAAATTGAAAATATACATAAAACTACAGTTGAGCTAAAATATATTCTTTAGAAAATTATTTTAAGACCAAATTAATGTTTTTTTTTGCACCAATAAAGTTAAAAATTACATAAAAAAGTTCTGCTTGTAAATTTTATAATTTGTATGTTTAGATCCATTTTTTTGTGGTATTTTAGGATTTGTTGATGAAAAATTAAATGTAAAAGAAATTTCGATTGATTTACATGTTTAATTTGATTTTATGTAATCTTTGACGTCTCTTTATATGATATTTGATACATTAAAATCTTTGCTTTCCCTGGCATATTTTAATCGACGATTAATAAAATTTCACAAATATCTGCCATTTTACACAATTATTCTCTTTTCAGTAAAGTATTTTATCATATTAAAAAAATAATAAATTTCACATGTAATTACAATTAAAAGTAAATCTGAAAATGCATACATGTTTATATCAGTAATAAATGCAAATTTATATATTTTTATACAAGATATTTAGTATCTAAAATCTTTTAAATGAAACATTGGATAACATATTGATCTAAATTTATAATGCTATATCACGCTTCAAAAATTAAAAATCAAATCCAATAGATATTAAGTTGAAATAAAAATATGTAGCATAAAAAAATCATATATATGTTCGCCATTATTTAAGAGGATATTGCTGGCGATAAAATTATATTATGTAAGATGATTTTTCAAGAATACATTTACAACCATGATTTATTCGTTTCATGTCGGAAACAGTTTTTCAAGCTTATTTATAAATGAATTATATATGAAAAAGGTCTTTGTAAGTTTCTTAATTTAAATACAAAGGCTAGAGTAATTATTATTTTATAAAGTATTTTATTTCCCATGCCTTTTTGCACTTATTATACACATATTTCATTTTTTATCTTATTACATAGTTAATTCATTTATAACTAAAATTTTATATCTATCTAGTCGGCAACTGTTTTTATATTCCCAAATTATAATTTTTTTTCCACATATATAATATATAACAATTTTTTATTATTTAAGCAATCAAAATTATGAAGCAAAATAAATGGTCTGAACATGTATGAAATTTTAATAAATTCGATTTTAGCTTTTAATCTAATTCATAGTTTTTTTGTAGAACCTGTGTACTTTATCAAAATTTTTCAAGTTATAGTAAAAAAATTTACATGTAAGTTTTTTAGAAGGAAAATATTAGAATTCTATAATTATTACATAAATTTATATTTACAATATTAATAAAGACTCAAACTCTTCGTATGTCCTTTGTAATTTTAACAAATTATGAAGATTGTAAAATGAATATTTTTAAAGCTTAGATCAATTCTTTTTTTTTAATATAGTAATATAGTTCGTGAAAAATTTTTGTAATTAGAAACCTACAACTTAACTAATAGATTATATATCCTAATTCAAAGTTCAAGAAATATATGTTCGTAACTCCTTTATATTATGTGTTAATATAAAAATATACATGCATGAGTAAAATTTTATAATTATTTACCCTAACGTTTTATATATAATAAACTTTGTTATATTCTTGTAATCTATATCAACATAAAATAATTTATTCCATAAATAAAAAGATTTAGTTGCCATTTAATTAATTAAAAACCTTTTTTATCAGAAATTCCTTATCTGAGGCTATAATTTTTCGTGTATTTTATAAGAATTGTTTTTAAGCAGCTAACATTATTTAAAGGCTTTTGATATCTTAAAATCATAGTAAAAAAATTACTAGGCATTCATTAGATATAGAGAATATTTTCTTTATTTTGCATAAAAAAATTATCGATTATTCGATATATAAAACTAAAATCAAAGTTAGTAATTTATATTTATGTTATATTTTTTTATTACCATTTTCTGTTGTTATCTTTGTATTATAAGTTATATTTTAAAATTAGAAATCGATGACACACGGTATTGATTGTATTTTTGTCATATAATTAGCAAAAATACATTTTAAGAAATTATGTTAGTAAAGAAAAGGTTCTGTGTTGCTTATCAAGCTGAAAATGTATTTTATTATAAATTCTTGGTTTTAAACCGATCTATGTTTTAAGTGAATTTTGTAATAAATTTTATCTGTATTCTCAAATAGTCGTAGATAACAAAGTATATTTTTATAAATATTGTAATTTTTTATTCGATCTCATTCTATTATTAACTATATATAAAGTTTTATGTCCAAAACCTACAAAATTTTAATAGATCTTATGCTAGAATTGCACCCCCTATTTAACTACATGATATCGAGTATAAAAACTTTAATTTATATATAATTGGCACGCTCAAAACTACTAAGCATATGAGTATAGATTAAGTTATTACATTTACATATAATGTAAATATGTTGCGTATTGATTTTGCATTTTTTTAAACATTTTTTGTATACTTTGACATTTAATAAGCCTCTAAAAATATGTAAATGTATATATGATGAATTTTATTTTTCTGTGTTAGATTTGATAAAAATATAATATAAAAATTCTTTTTTGATACTCATTATTAAATTTATAGCAAATTAGAAATCAACCATGTATAAATGTGGGGTAAATGAATTCTATTTTTTTACATATTTAATGGTATATGATCAAATGCAAGGGCATTCAATTATCAAAAAACATGTGTTAAATTTTCCTATGTGCAGTAACTAAGAAAACACTGGGGACGAGACCTATATTATTATAAAGATTTATAACTATGCTACACATACTATACAGCAGCAGTTATGATTTGGGTAGATTCCTAGACTTAGAGGCTGTGTTATGAGCTGTAAAATAAATCTTTGGAAATTTTTTCTGCATGTGAATCATTTGCTATCGTGATGTAAATCGTTAGTTTTTGCAGAAATATGCTTTCTTGATGTGAGGAAATATAGATTTTTTAATTTAATATTAGATCCATTATTCCATATATGTGAATTAATTACACAAGAAATGTAAAAATATGTCAATCAAATATGAATTGAAAGAAATAATGTTTAATTGATTTGTAATATATTCACTACTCATGTGTGTGCATAAAACACGATGGGCTCTATATATTTCTATACAAAAACATTGAATGATATTGGAAAATAAATAAAACAGCGTCTATATATATAAAGGGCGAATTATTCGCTAAAGACAGTCATGAAAAGTATAAATAGCTAAAAATTTATAATTTCTTGCATGAAATAAAATTGTGATCATATTTCATATTTAAAAAATTCCTGTAGACATACATTGGTAATCTTATCAAAAAATAATTCAAGCTTTATTCTAAAACTCTTGTGTATGTATTGCATAAAAGCCAAAATAATTTTTTACAAGTAATTGTCATTTTGAATGACTCCCCAAATTTTTATATAAATTATTTGATAAATCAGTTAAATACTCATACGAAGACACAAAATTTAGAGTAAAACAAAACTTTAAATATTCGAATATGATTATAAACCACATTTTACACAGGCTTTGTTGCATTTTTATAAGACTCGCATCTTATATAAGTATACTTTGGCTTCCATCATATTCTGTTGGCAGAAAATTTTATATCGATATAAATACGATGTAATTCTATGTGTAATCAATAGATATAAAACAGAAATTAGATATTAAATACGGTTATTTATTTTGATATACAATCTAAATTTATAAATTCGATCAGTTGAGCATATTTCGATTTTCAACACAATAAGTTTATTTGTATTTTTTAAAATTTGAATGACAACTTTGATATTCCTTTTGCTATTTTAGTACATTTTGAACATATGGGCGGCAAAAATTGTATCCTTCATAATTAATTGATTTTTATTTAAGGGCTATATTTATAGTCGTAATTTTAGTTTTTGTTCTCAGGCACAGCTTGCTTGATTCTCTGTACACACAGCGTATTTATACTTTCGGCTATCTTCTCCTCTCCAAAGTCTTCTTCAATACCCCTCCTTCTTTCGAGACCTATTAATTCAAGGGTTTTTCTCAATCCCAATGTTTGAATATATGCCTCAACCTGGTTGGTGACATCTAGTTCCTTCAGGTACCTTCTATGATATCGTGTCACCACGCCGTCCCATGTTATAACATATGGAATAATTTTTGTCTTGCATTTGTATATTAATGAAAGTTCAGATGCTAGCAGGTCATATTTTCTTAATTTTTCGTTTTCAACTATGTTTATGTTGTCAATACTTGTCACGCCAATTTCTATCAGAGTGATGCAGTTCTTCTTTTTGTCATATACAAAAATATCAGGTCTGTCATTCGATAGCTTGATATCTGTTTTAATTCTTGTATCTACTTTGATCTCTGCGAATTCGTTTTCTATTATTTCCTGTACAGAGTGTCTGCGGATTTTCTTGGTTTTTTTGAAATTGTATTTTCTTGCCAACATAAAGTGAAGACATCTTACAATCTCGTTGTGTCTTCTTGTATAGTCATGACCAAGCATTTTTTTACATCTGCTTGCTGTATCCTTCATATATAAAGATTTAAAATTAAGTTTAATGATTTAAAAACCGATAAAATACAAATATTTATGAGATGTATAACAAAAATTCAAATAGGATTAGTGTTATTAAAATATTAATTTCCTTATAAAAGGATTTTTTGAAGCGTCATGGATTTACATCTTTAAGCCATATAGTTTCAGATCAATTTCAGCAAATTGATCTATGATTTTATATCTGTTCACATTCATGGTATTTTAAACATGAAATATCCATAAAAACGTAAAAATTGTTTTAGATCACGTATTTTTGACCATGATAAACGAGTCGAATTTATAGGTGTCATAAACACTGTATGTCACAGGTCAAATGCTAATTAATGTGAGGCAGTTTACAGGTGTATGCTCCGATTCTTGCAGATGGGCCGGATTGAATAGCCGTTTAATGATTCAAAAATACACATACGAGAATATTATAATCTACTATCATAAAATTTTGGTCTAATATATACACTATAAATAGATCAAACTAGAAATTATATCATTTTTTATAAATTTTGGTATATCGAGTATTAGCCGGAAGAAAAAATCAATCCGAACAGAGTGTTGTTGCTTTACTTAAAATTAGAGCTACAAGCAATGATGATAATAGGGTAAAAAATATTAAAATTGATAAATCAGTGTAAAATCATGCATTTTAATTTATAGTTTATGAAATGCAATAAAATCAAAAATATAAATTTTTAGATCTGTACAAATAAAGAAATGTAAAATCTATTGATATTGATAATTTAATAACGACGTTTTAGCTAAATAGCAGATAAAGGTATTTGAAGCAAAGCTTCTAGAAGAAGATTTGAAACCTTAAAATAGTTATATTGATGTTTGTGGATCCAAAGATATAATTAAATAGTAATAAAAAAATATAAAATACGTTCCATTAATTTATATTTATTATGTGTAAAAAATTTTTATTCCAGAAGGAACTAGATGAAACGACTTAGGTTGAGGTATATATACAAAACTTGGGATTGAGAAAAGCCCTTGAATCATTAGGTTTCGAAACGAGGAGAAGTTTGAAGAATATTTCTGGAAATGTGAAGATAACAGAAAGTTTAAAAACGCTGTCCACGCAGGTGATCAAGCAAGTCGTGGTCGGTACAAAAACTAAAATCATAACCATGAATTTAGCTTATAAATAAAAAATTCTTTAAGAGGACTATAAATTTTTAGTTTTTTCATCATATTAATAGGAAAAACAGAAATACATGTGTAAATTGACAAAATATTAATAAACGAATAATATTTTAATAGTGGTATGTTTGTTATGAAATAATTTTTATATGAGTAGAGAAAATCCAATAACTATTTTCAAATATATTATCAACTTTAGACATAGAAAAATTTTTACATTATAAAATAATTTATCTATGATAGAATCGACAATACCATTTACCCTTGAATTTACCTGCGTGTTATTTACGTATATAAATATATATAGCAATTTTTATTTATTTATTATACCAAATTTTGAATCAGAAGGTGTAATCAAAGGCATAAAATAAAAACGTAGAATTATATATATCTATAATAAAGAAATATAAAACTAATATAGATATAAAAAATAACATTCCGAAAAATAGTATTCAAAAAAATATGGATAAGAAACCATTAAAGATATCCAGATTAACTCTGTCTTATCGAAAAAAAACTGTTAATTTACGGCTTATGTGTATATTTCAACTAAAATACAAAATATCAATCAATCAATAATTTTTTTGCAGCAAATGAATTATAAAGATACTTATATACATTATTTAAATGCGATTTTGATGTAAGTAAGTTATATACAATAAAAGAATTTACGTCATTTTTCGATTCCTAGAGCTTTATGTTTTTTTCTATATCCTCTAAATCAGATTTATTCCAAGAAAATTAGATCTGATTCGCTAAATAAAGTACCAATGAATATCTCGGTCTGTTAAAAAAGGTTATTTAAAAATGAAATTTTATAATTCCTATAAAAAAATTTTGCTTTTTATTTTATAAAATCACAAATAAAAACTTTGTAAACTGGATCATGCAAATACTATAGAATCATTCAATACATTTAAAAGATTATAACAGCATTAAAAATGTGATCTTAAAAAAATATTCATCACAATTAATTATTATATATATCATCATATTTGACTATAATTTTTTTTTTCCAAGACCAAGATCAAATCTTCCTTTATTTTTGTTTATCATATTTAAAAGTCAATTTTTAAACATCTATCAGGTCTAAATAATATTCAGCAAATCTAGAATTATTATGTATGTTTATTGTTTTTTTATATTATGTAACACATCCGAAAAATAACGCGAATTATGTAAAAATTAATATTTATAGAAATAAAATTGATGCAACATAAAATTGATGCAACATAAAAATTTTATTTTCAGGCTTAAATTTTTTTTAATATGCAGAAAAGATATTCACACCCTTTAAATATTATATTTGCTTTGCCATAAAAAGTGTTTGTGTGCTGTTAGCTTGTAAACCAATGTAATATAATTTATTATCATAACTTATCTAGAACATAACTGCCATAATCCTAGATAAATAATAAATATTTGTGATCAAATTTTACAAATTCTTTTTTTTATAATTTTAAACTGATGTTTATATTAAAAATTTTTGATATTATTCCTAATATGGGAGCTATTTACGGTATATTATATGATCTTTTATATATTCGAAACTTTTATTTCACCGATCTAGAGCGCGATTACATTTTTGTGAACATATGATGTGTAAACAATAAACCATAATAGTTATGTATACATAAACTCTGATTATAAAATATAATAAATTTTTGTTTCCGAATAAAATATAAATTTAAATATTATTTTTAACAAAAACTTTAAACCTAATGTTATCGATAAACACAAGAAAAACGATTTTAACTTAGTTTTTATTCTTTTATATTATATTAAAATTTTTTTAAATAGTTGATACGTATTCTAGATAATTAAAATATAGAAAGGGTAACGAATAAAAATTTTTATTTTTAAATATTAATTGATGGTAAATCTACATAATTACAAGAAAAAATACAATAAATTATTTAAATTTATTTATATTTGTAAGAGTTATGAAATCATGTTTTTTATGTGATTCATTGGGTTAATATGTTTGATAATATAAAAATAATGATAAATTGTAACACGAAAGTCAATTTAAAAAAAAAATTCAAATTTTTTGTTATAAATAGAATAGATTATAATTCTAATTACGCGTAAATTACACATGTTCATCAATAAAGAGACAATTAGTATTTTACTAAATCATATTTATATTTTAAATATAATAAAACGACCCAAATTTTAGACTCTCTGCCTTTTCATATTTTAAAATTGAACTTTCGGAAGATTATAAATTTATAAATAACAGTAAAAAAATCCAAATAAAAATAAATTATGATTGTAATATTTGATTTACGTTTTTATTTTAGTCAAAAATACCATAAATTCTTATAGATGAATAATAAGATCATTAAGTGGACTTATTCAACTATTTTGAACCACATAAACTTATAAAATCATAAATAATTACACGTTATGAATCAATTTTCTATAAATTCATTACTTTTAAAAGAAAATATTGATAAAATCCAGGGTAAATATTTTTTACAATTATAGTGTAAAACAATTTATAACAAAATTCAAGACACGCGAATGCATCACATTTAAAAGAAGAAAAGCGCTCTATTTTATATATCTGTGAAAGAAGTCAAAATATTTATCAAAGAGTCGTGCAATGTCCCCATTAAACTGACCAGATCTAAATAGATAAAATTTATAAAAAGAAACTTAACCAAAATAAAAAAAATTATATTTAGAATTTTATGTATATTATACATCTTTATAATATATGATTTTATTCCTATTAAAATAACAGTAAATATATATGGTATTTATAATAAATAAAACGTAAAATAAAATAAAAAATTATAAATAGTTTATACAGAAATTTATTCTTAGTAATAAACATATTTACCATGATTTTATTCTAAAAGGCGATCTGATTTTATAATCTGAAAATATATTTATCATCTATTTTTGGATTTTAAATTATTAATTTCGTAATGTTATATTTTTTTTGCTTTGTAACTAGCAAGATTACAGAAGAATTCGACTTTATAAAATAGTTAAAATGTTGAAAAAAGTAACTAATGTGATTTATACGTTACTTAATTAGACATAATGTAATTATCGGTATAAACATATGTGTTAACTTTAAAATATAATCGTTTTGAATAAAAAGAAAAAACCTGTGATGATCAATGAATTACTTCATGATTTTGATAATTAAAATTTTAAAAACTGTTATGAGATTAAATTCGAATGTTATGTAGCATTTAGTATACCGATTCCGTTATATGAAAACACAACTTTTATAATACGAAAATTTGCATCACATATTCTTATTTATTACAAATTTCAACATCTAAATGATTTATATCTTTTCAATAGCATATTTTACAACCATTTCGTATATTTTTTTTGGCGTACTGTACTACTTTTAAATATTGAAGATTCTGACGGCGGTATTGCTTTTGATACTAGTGAAACCACCCATAAAGATAAAAAGACAATTTTATTATTAACAGGTTTAAATATATTTCGAATCAAAAATTTTTTACACTTTAATTTTTTTTCTAGTATACGCCATCATAAAATCTTTAATCAAATAAAGCTTTGCACTATACGAACGTTTATTACAAGGTATTTTTGGTTGTGTGGCATGCATCATTTGTAAAAAAACGCAATGCACTTTCCTTTTATGATAATATAATTTTTTGGTTAAGTAAGGAAACCAAGAAAAATCTCATTTTTATTGAATCTTTATGCTTTCAAGATTATAAAAATGATTTATATATGAGCCTATGATCTCCATGGGTCACTTTACTCATTATTATTAATAAGAAACTACAAAATGGCACTTATAGCTAAAATCTAAGCCTGATAATTAAGAAATCTGGTAAACTCTACATATGTATTTATTTGAATCTTATTCTTTTTCGAACAGAAATTATATAATATGAATCTTCGCATAAATTATAATTTATCAAACACAATATTTCATTTAAATGCGGGATGTTGAAAAATAAAACAAAAAGAAAAAGAAAGAAAGAAAGGCAATATAAAAACCAGAATAAAACATGTTATTGCTATATATTCTGCTGTTAACTAAAATTAGCGCAAATAAAATCAAAAAATACTTTTTTTCATCTTATAAGTTAGTGCAAGGTGTGTTATAGAATAATATTTTTGAATTATTGAATGTTGAAAATTTTTATATCAATTTTATATTCTAAAAATTTATGCAATTCAGATTTCTTATTTCATCATCTTGATCTGTGTGGCTTCATGCAAATTTATTTGAATTAATCTAATCGGTCCATTTTATTTTTGTGTTCAAATGTATATATTTTTGAAAAATAATTCCGTTTCTCCTAATTTAGTAATCCTTGAATTAATGTAATAAACAATTCCAATTATCTAGCCAATTATTTTATAATCAAATAATTTTTTACCGATCTCTTTTTCATGAAGATATGTATTCAAATATTTTATTATAAAAAAAAATCATTACTCTAGAGAGAGCAAATAATATGAATTTCGTGCAGACAGAACAACCATTATCGATAATTCTTGTAATTACAACTAATTTTATTTTGAATTGAATTCTATCAAATATCATATATTAATGTAATTAAAAAAACCTTTAAGTCTTATTGATGCTGATGTTATATTAATAACATAAATTTGTTTTTTTCTGTATAGATATATTTTCTAAATAAGAACATTACAGAAAATAAAGTTTTGTAAATTAAAAAATCTTTTTGCAGTTTATAACTTAGACTAAATAAAAATTCATTTTAATTTTTAATATACTAATCAAAATGTAAAATTACTATCTCTAATTAACAGTATAAAGTATGCATTCTACTTTCTTATAAATTCATATTATTCAATGGCTTATGGTTCTTTTTTGATCAGAAAGATATTTAATATTTATATTTTAGTTTTAACCAAATAAAATCAATTATCGGCTTTGATATGAGAAAATCATAGATTTTTTATGAAAATATAATCAAAAAAGTTAAAAGAGGAACATAATTTAATATAAAATGCATTTAGTTTAAAATGTAACGTAAATACCGAAAATTATGAGGGTTATGTATTACTAAATTTGCATATTATTCAAGAAAAATTCGCAAATGTGATAAATAAAAAACAAGCCAAACGTAAAACATATGTTATAACCATAGTTTGTGAACTTATATATGTCTAAGCTGCGTCATTTTGATAACTGTACATGCACAATGCTAAATAAATCAGTAATTTTTTGAGTTTACAAATGATCGGTATGCGCATAAATCGTCTATTTATAGTATATAATAGTGTTCATATGTCAACAAAAAGTTTTTCGCATAATTTATATTTCTTTTATATATGCATTTATACAATATCACAATAACATTGATAGAATGATATCTATAATGATGTTATATAAACAATTTTCTAAATTACAGTTGAGATCTCATGTTTATAAATATCTAGCTGCATATGAAAATCTTTAAGATATTTGTTTTACGTGTAAAAAAGGAATGCGAATGAAAAAATACCGTAAAAAGTTAATTTTAAATAAGAATTTTTGCAATGTGCATGAGAAAAATATTAAAAGTGTGACTAAGTTAATTTAAAAAATAATTATACAATACATCTTCATTGTAAAATGTGGTAAAATATTTATTTTATTATATATCTCGTGTTTCGAATAATAAATAATTGATAGTGTTCACAAATAAAATACCTTACTATACATTTAACTAAATTATTTTTTAATTACATCAAAATACCTTTGTTTTTTAATCACGGAAAATTTTCATGATATTCATCTAATTCAAAATCTCAAATCCAATCATAAAAAGTTTAGACGTTTTTTTTAGATACCTTAAAAATATCCTTTACCTTTTTTTATATAGAATGCATTTCCTAACATCTAAAGAGTAAGGAAATCAAATGTATACATTTATAGTATATTAGAAACCTAAAGTCCGATATCTTAAAAATTTAAAGGCACTAGAAAAATTAATAATGCCAAGTTACATTAATAAAGTGTTAATTATTAAAAATATATAAATTTTTAAGATTTTATTGCTTTTCCATAATTTAATACAAATTTTTCTTTGTTTTCAGAAAGCAATATTCCCTGTTGTTGCAAATAAAGAAATGAATACAGGAATCTTATTCAGACAACAATTAAATCAATTTATGGATTTTCAGTTTTAACAACGACACAATATTTATTTTACATAAATACACGGGCAAAAAAAACATCTTCGTGGTGTAAAAATACAATAAATTATAGAAATTGTTTGCCTTTGGCGTGATTTTATTATACTGTAGACTTTTTTACACACTAAGGTTGTAGGAACGTCTTATTTCATGTTAAGTCTAATTTCTCCTCTTTTCGGGCCTCATCTAACTGTATTATTTTCTTATAAAACCCCCATTTCTAGTACTTGGATATGTCACATCTGCATCTTTATTTTATAACTTGACTGAATAATTATATCTTAAATAAAATTTTTGTGTTATTTTTGTATTTGTATATGTTTGATAGGTAATCTAAAGCATGTAATCGCATCTATAATGCTTAAACTTTAAACAAGATATTTGTATCGTAATATTGATACATATGACATTTTAAGTTTTATAAACAATATTATTTATTCATGCTTAACTATTGTTTTTAAAATCTATAATAATAAACTGTAAAAAGTCCTATACTCAATTCATATATATATTTTTTTCTAAATACTTTCATAATATGGCTAAATGTCGAAATTTTCATAAACATATAACATTTTTGATCAAATTGTTTCATCTGAATAGAAAAAAATTGAGTTAAATATATCATTACATCTTCATGCTGTCATCTAGGGCAGGAAAGTATAATAAAAAATCCCTAATATCGATAATCAATTTGGAAATATATTTTCTAGATATAAAATTATTATTTTTTATAAATATGTAAAAAGCTTTAAATTTACAAAATAAATGTATGGCTATATTATATTGAATTTTTTTTTTGATTAAAGCGGAATTATTTTAACACTAACATGTATAATTAGAATGTTAAGAATTTTTATTATTAATTGGGTTATTCCCTTTCAAATTATCTAAAAAAGAATATTATTTTGAGTTGATCTCGGTTTACGTAAACGCTCTATGATGCTTGTTTTGTTTGCTAATGAATAGTTATTTCTTCCTAACCGATAAATATTTTTTTATTTGTTTAGAGCTTGTAATATATTCCTGTTATTTCTTTTTCAATTTACCAAAAGTGAAATTGTAAATAAATGATGATAAAAAACTATGTTTCATGCATTCGAATATTTTTTTAAAGAATATTTTTACGTTTATTGGTTTTATTTGGCAATCCAAGCTATAATGGCGAAGCAAAGAAAGAATCATATTATTGCACTATCGATTATTATAATTATTAAACAAAAGCAAAATTTTAAATTTTGAATATATAATTATATCCCTCGTTTTAAAAATGTTTTAAACTATATGATGAACGAATATTTCATTTAAAAAAGTTTTAATATGAATAATTTGCACCTTTAGAAACACATACAGTCTTATCATACGATTCCAGGTCATGCTACGGGCTTTTATTATTCCATTATATTATATACATACGGACGTTTAATTATGTGCAGCATCTGTAGTTATTAATCACTGATTCGCAATATATTTCATACTGGATGGTTTTAATTTGCTTTGAAATACATGTCAACTAGCTGCCATGTGAAAAAATAAAAATTTGTAAAAAAACTTTTATAAATGATTTTTTCTGGATAAAGTAAAACTTTGAATCTAATTGGAAACATAATATTGAATATTTTATTTGATTCTTCATATAATGTACTTAATATCAAACAATAATAGCTAAAAAATAATAAGTCTTATGTTTAATCGTTAAATTCAATCACTACTAGCCTTTATACCAACTCAAAAAATAAAACAAAACTGTAAATTATAATTTTTTGATGTTTCGTTTTTTTTGTAAACAGAAAATCAGTATTTAGATGTTTAAATATAAGAAAACTTGCTATATTCAACTATATATAGTCTTAAGTGCTTCGAAATATTAACTAACGCAAATTTTAAAATATATAATATTTCGTATTTATCTATATATCTTTGCTTTCTAAATACAATTAAAAATATTATGATTATACAGTACCATTAAACTTTGAAAGTGTCTCAAAATAGAACCCGGACATCAACACAAAAAAAATCATAATTCATTCATACTGGGACTTAAAGTATATTTTCACATCTTTAGCAAGTTTATTGGGCTGA
This sequence comes from Rhyacophila brunnea, assembly GCF_057557595.1. NCBI lineage: Eukaryota > Metazoa > Arthropoda > Insecta > Trichoptera > Rhyacophilidae > Rhyacophila > Rhyacophila brunnea. Next base: position 735,544 of record NW_028233335.1, read on the forward strand.
AATAAAGTGAAAGGGGTAACTTTTATTGGATGGATTCAATTCAAATATAATTCATTTCTTAATCTATTAAAACTAAAGTAAATGACAACTGCTTTTACGCACAATTAAATCTAGTAATGTAGATATAACAGATAGTAATTTTATCCGAAAAAACTTTGTTGGATCAATAAAGCATTTTATATGCAAAAATATCTCTTAAATTAACAATGTGTTAATTTAAATGTTTATATTTTTCTGAAATTATATACTTGTCTATAAATTATCCCTCCCCACAAATATCTTCATATATTTAAATGGGATTCTCTGAAGCCTATATTATATCTTGTGATTTTGTTTAACTTCACAGTTTATCACGTAAATCAATAAATTTATTAGAAGGCTTTTTATACGATAACTTAAGAAAAAACATTTATTTACTATAATTTCGTGATTTTTAAATCCAAATTGAGCATGTAAATTTGCTATCTTTGTATCCATTTCAATAATTGGGTTTTGTAATGTGCCAAAGATGCCGATTTTAAAAAATCATATTCAGCAAAAAAGGATTCTTAAGTATTGAAAAGAATGCATTACAAGTTTGTTGTACTTATATAGCGTATTTCCCCTCTTTCCGTTTCCAAAATAATATTCATTTTAAATTTAATGATAAAATTATGTAAATCAGTGGAATCTAAAAGATATAACAAATGCTTAATTACGTCACACAAGTAAATGTTTTTAATTCACATATTATTATGTAAAAATAATTTACATAGATTAGATTATAAAATCGGAAAAGAATCGAAAAAATCTTGCTAGAATAGAAAATAAAATTAAACAACGTAAATGTAAACTTTGTGTGATGTATATCGTATCCACATTTATGAGCAATTATAATCCTGCCAACAATTAAATAATAGAAATCGCCTAAATATCTATTAAAAACATATAGCAGCTGTTGCTTTTGCAAGCCGATTGAACTTTTTCAGATTACTAGAATTTATTTGAAAAATCTTTTAAAAATGATATAAGCACAATTTTTATTTGTATTTATCATCAGCATTATATGCTACTAAACTAATCAAAGGATTAATTTTTTGCAACCATGAACGATTATTAAGATATGACTTTTAAATTTATATCTATCATGTTTGTTTTAATAATTGTATATAATGTAATGGATTTCTTTATGCTATCTAAACATAAAAATTTAGATTTGAATACAAATACGCAGTTCATTATTTTAAAGAAAGAAAACCAACTTATTTTGCACAAGAAAAATAAGACACCATAAAAAATAGTGGCTTTAGAAGCATCAAAGAGAAACATGTGATTTTGTATAGAGATTTTTGTAGTATTTCTATCGCCTAATAAAGTATTTATGTAAAAATGAATACTTTATTAAGATGATTTTTTTTAATGTTGTTTTGGATATATTTAAAGCATGAAAAAAAAATTAAATTAAGATGTATTTTATATAGAGAAGATTAGGAAAAAATCAGATAGAATATTGTCTAAAAAATTTTATTTTGATATTTTGTATTTGAACAAGCTATGATGAAGGTAAAGAAAAAAATTACCGTCTTTATATGATTAAAATAATAGATAGCTAAATGCATGCTAATTTGCGTATAAATTGATTCTGGATATAATATAATCTCAATTATGTCCCAACGATTTTTTCATGATGTAAAACCAATACAATAACCGTAGAAGCATATTTATATCTCATATTATTTTATGTAAATAAAATACAGGTTTAAAGGTTTTTGATGATTTTTTTGCACAAAATATTTAGAATAAAAATTAGCTTTAATTTATAGTATATATAGCAAAGTATTAATTACAATAAAAAAATATTATTAAATAAAATACAACTAAATCAGGATGAAAAATTCTATACAAAATTAAATATTTTCCTAAAATTTTCATCTCATTTTCTATAACTTTTTTTTATGGTATATATGACCTAACACAAGCAATTAAACTATAATGTTTTAATAGTTGGTTTAATAAAATATTAAATATTTGCAATAATGAACGCTTCATCTAATACTTAATATGCTCTGTTTTTTGAAGGTAAAAGCATTAAAATATTCACTTTCTTTGGGTTTATAACTAAGATAAGGTTTATTTTAATTTTAATTTAGACTTTTTTAGAAGAATAAACAAAAAAATTATAAATCATGTATTGTAAAGATAAGTCTTTACTAATTCTAAGAAAAGTTTTAGAATAATAAATTTCTATATCTATTAAAATCTCTATAAATAAAAGCGTTAAAATTGAAAAATAAACAATACTTTGCTAGTTTGCTCAAATTTTAATCATCCAGATCTTTTTTTGTTCTATTAAATTATCTTATAATATTTTTAAAAAATAGCTTTATTTCGTTAAGTTTATTATTATTTTATATGTATTTGAATTTTGAATTAGGTTTGTTTATTAAAAGCCTCGGATATCCCCTGTACATTAATAAAATGCATCGAACAAAGGTGATACTTAAAAGAACAATAGTTTTACGAATGTTTGTTTTTAGATTTCACTGATTAAGATATGAATACCAAGTTGATTTACGATGCTTTTACTTCTTTAATAATTTCAAAGCTTTCCACCAGAATATTTATACATAGACCTCATGCTTTTTTCTGTAAAGCAATTTTAAAATATGATGAATTTTTTAGTACCTAAGAGCTAAATACGTTGTAGAAAGTAATTCTCTTTACAATCACTTTGGCACGACGTAGACATCCAGACGATACTTTGGTTTAATTTAATTTTAGCTGTTCTTTACGCTTTTAATATAAAATATAACCAGTAACATATAAATAAACTTCATTGATTATTATAAATGACAAAACCAATTGTATACAGAGTTTATTGTATCAAAGCATAAAATACGGTCTAAGCGTTCAGCAAAAATAATTATTTTGGGCTTTAGATGAGAATATTTATGCGACTGCCAGATAGAATAGATCTTCTACGATTATCTTTTAAATGTAAATCTAGGCATAGTTTTATGTTTTAGAATCAATAAATGTGCCATTACTTACAAATAGCAAATAAATAAACATGTTTATACGATATTACCTGTTTTCGACTTTAATTTGTTCAATAAACTATGCATAAATACAAAGAAATATTGTTTTTTATATGATCATTTCACTAAATTAAAGGAAATCTAATGTAGAAAATATAATTATAAATATGCCATTGTAAATATTCAAAAAATCATTTTTGCAAATATGGGTAAACTAAAATCCACGTGAATCTAAAAAGGCACAAACTAGTGGTTGAAAATATAAAAATCGATGCAATTTTTTGTAATTCAACATATCACGTATAAAAACATCATTTTTATTCCAATATATAATCATTAACTTTGCCTTTACCATAAATTAGACGTTTTTAAATTAAATCTGACCGTTATGTTTATTCCAGAATTATGTTAAAGTAATATATCAACATACAACATCGTAAAAATATTTGCATTTGAATACAAACTTAGATTCTGGTTGCGAAAAACCTTTAAATAGAAGTAGATTAATCTGATTAAATATCATAAAATAGCAATCCACCATATAACTTACTTGTTTATGAATATTTGTGATGTAATTATTTAAAGAAGCTTTTTAATAGAGGCTTTATGTTTATTATGATATATAAGTCGTCTTACCCTCAAAAGTAACACCACATTCAATATAAGACTTTATATATATTGGAATAAATAAAATAAATATATAACATGATTGTATAATAATCATTTTAGAAGGAATTGAGGATTATAAAGATCTAAATATCATATCCTGTTCCCAGAAACCATCGTTGAAAGAATATGCTCACAAATCGTCTGCAGAAGCAAAATATTTTTAATGGCTTTTTACTCTATACAATGTTGATTTTGACTCTTTTATCAAATAAATGATGTAAAAATTATCAATTTAAACTATAATTACATTTTGTATTCTATTAAATTGGTATCTATCGTCTGGGCAAGTGGATATATACATATCAAAATGTTTGCAAACTAGATTTATTTTTTTGTGTGAGATACATATTTGGTAATATCGCGATTGTTTACGATGCGAAAACAAACCTTAGAAAATGAAACATGAATTTTAATTTTTATATGATCTAATTTTAGAACAAATGGCGTTTTATTAAGGATAAAAAAAAGACTGTGCAAATAAATGAGATAACGAAATATATAAAGAGGCCGTTAATCGAATTGTTTTAAAGAAAAAACAAACAAAATTACGTATAAAAAGCAGAAAATCTTCTAATCTTTGCGTCAAAAAATGATAGGCTTTACATAATTACAGTTATATATATTTTTTTTAATTAAAGCACAGCTATACCATGCTATACAAAACAATCTCATATTTACATTTTTTTTGTTACTGTACGTTTCTATGTTCTTCTAATTTGTATTTTTAAGATATGTAAGCGATTGGCTTAACATGGTCAAATATTTGATGAATGTTAGATAATATAAAAATATGTATCATTACCTCTATTTTCCTGAAGCTTAGAATTTATCAGAAGCAATAAAACACATCAATAAATTTGTAAAATCAAATGTTTACATACGTTTGGTATACGTATGAGCAGTAGCTTCCACCAGAAAATACAAATAAGATAATAAGCGATTAGATTGTTAGCGTGTAATGAACACATATTACACATAAATCCTTTCAATTTCACCACATTATAGCTATGGATAGATTTAAATGCATTGATTCATATTATATGCATAAATTCTACGTAAACCAGGCGTTTACAATAACTTTTGATATTGGATTTGTATATTTATATTTAATGCTTGTCTCAAATTATTTTTGAAAAGGGGGAATATCAAACAATATAATCTAACTAAAATACAATTATTAAAACTATACCAAATAATTTTTCAAAAGAAAAACCTGATAATTGATACAAAAGAAGCTTCCACATATTTCACGTTGGCAAATCAATATAACTGCTAAAAAGACGACAGGGGCAAATAAAAATGAAAAGTGTTTTTTGATGTTTTGCACAGTGATTGATAAATTTAAAATAAATAAGATTCCTACTGAATAGGTTGCAATATTCTGATTAAAACACAGAGGCAATAAAATTTTAAATCTGTAAAATGGAGATTAAAGCATAATGTATTCGTTCCATTTAAGGCAAAAGAAATCATATCCATAGAAATGGGAAATGTCATAATATAAGGATATAAAACATCGCTAATTAAAAAATATCAAAATAAAAAAAAATTGCGATTCTATTCATATTGAATCTAAACATATAACAAGGGACAACATACGAATGACTTGAAACAGAATGGGATATTTCTAAGTTGAAAAGTTTGTTTTTTGGCATATTATTTTATTACGGATAGTCGAACACTTAATATCTTAGATATAAAAGACGTGATATAGATCTTCAAAAAAAAATATACTTTAATTGTAAAAAATATATAAAATGCCTTTAGGGAATAATTAAAGATGATTTTTTTCAATGCATGTCATAAAAAATGAATAAAGCACATTTATATTTTGGTTTGATTAAATTTTCTTTTCGAAAAATAACTTTGTACTTTGTAGAATCACACACTCTTTTATAATTTTATGTGAGTGTCAAATATAATACAAAATTTTGCATAAGCAAGATTTATGGATAATAATTGTCTTTGAGTGACTTTTAACTTATATTCTATACATTCATATACCTCAGAAAAATTGTTTTGTTCTTTTTTGCTCACAATAAACTTATTCATTGCATATAATGTAATCATTTTGTTCTTTTAAAGTTCGATGAGAAATCCTACATTGATTCAAATTATTTTTGTAGATAGGCTTTATAGAATTTATACTGTTTATATTTTCGATATACATGCGATTCAAATACAATTTTATGTTATGACTAAAAGTAAACAAATTGTTATTCTTTTCTTTGGAGAATAATCCTAAAAAATTGATGATTATTTCCGCCTGTTTTATAGTTGGAGAAATAAATTGTTTAAGTGGACGCATACAGTATCCGTTTTGCATATATTTTGTGCCATTTATCTAAATTTTTTGTTTCTATTGTATGGCATTATTTTGAATTCCCTTTTATCTGTTTTTTCTATAATGTTAGTAACACCAAAATAAATCTTTATTCACATTAAATCGGCAAATAAAAAACTTTATAGTATATCTGCCCTAAGATCGCGCTAATATGTCTATTGAGTGAATGTTTTTTCGGATTGATTATAATAAAAAAATACGGTTTTATAATTTTAAATATAATTCTTGCAATTCAGTAATAACAGTAAAATTTAAGTACATCAAAAAAATAGATAAATTGATGTTGAACAAATAAAATTTAAATCAATATTGATATTTTTTCTGTTCTGTCACTTAAAATTATGATCTAATCTATAATTTTATCATAGAATAAGCCGAATGGGAGCAACATTGACTTAAGAACAAAAATAGCTTCAGAGAAACGTTTGTGGTCACATGAGCTTATTCATTTTATATTGTGACACATAATTTCATGTCACGAAAAATTTAAATGAAATTTTACTGCCCCAATACCATGAATTGGAAAAAAAGATAATTTTAACCTTGATTGTGAACTTTTTTTCGTGGTACAAAATATACGATTTTCTCGTTGATTTTAGCAGACTTACTTACTTTAAAGGATCAAAAATCGAATGTATATTTTCCTTTCCATAGAGAGCATAAACACTATGCGTTAATAGAAGAAGCACGTTTCAGAAGCTGTTTAAATCGAAAAAAAGACAAGCAAGAGCGTGTTATGCTACATTTACTTTTTTATATATGATTTCAATGCTACAGAGACGATTTTCAAACTAGCTTGTCTAAAAGGAGACTGGGTAAACTATATAGCGATATCGAGCTAATCAGGGAATGCATGATAAAAACGGTGATACGAATTTTCCAGATTGAGTTACGAAAGCTAGTTCCACATCATTATCAAGAGGGAATATCATCAAAAGAAAACATGAAAGGTCAGTTAATCTTAGAAAGCAATTTTTAATTTTTTACAAAATTTGGATACCAAATTGATCATTTTTGTCGATGGAATGACAAATAAAATATTTTCTGCTAAGTTTCTCGATTTTGTTTGGATGATTACTACGACTTTTACTGTTATTTAATGTTTTAGTCATAGGAATATTAATTTGTAGAACACAAGAGATTAGGTTATTAACGACAAGAAGAAATATGTGAATATTCAATGTGAATCTTAATAAATTGGTAAGGTATATATAATATTTGTGACTTTTAAATAGATCAAACTGGAAGAATTCATCGCATGGCTTTATAAAGCGAAGCTAATACTAAAAAATCTGTTATAAAGCAATGAATATGCCTTAAAAAGATCTTTGTGCTGAGACTACAAATTTTACGAGTTCTATTTTATATGATAATAAAATCTTAAATTTTTCCTGAAAAAGAGCAACAAAAAATTTCAGATATAAACTTTCTGATTTCAAATGAAGAAAATAGCGGTCTTTATCTTGCCTATTATTCGCAATTTCGTATGAAATCTAAAGAGCCTATTTTAATAAAATTATATGAGCTTAAAGAACAAATTTTAATGTTTTTTTAGTAAAAAAGATTGGCATGTCGATTGAAAGATTAATCATTTTGTCGCATTCTTGCCTTTTATTGTAATATTGCACATAAACAGAAGGAGCTAAATTTGTCCCACAAGGAAAGAATTAAAATGTGTTTATAATGTAAAAATATAAATTCTTTCAAAAACGTTGTGATTTTTAAGCGATCTTATTTTTATGGGAATTTTTTAAGAAATAAATTCTAAACAATTGCTCAACATTCCAATGCTGTAAAATATTACGGAAATAGCGGAGTTGTATATATATTTTTATGTATTGTTTTCCTGAACATTGATGATGATTAAAGCTTTACGTATCTTCTAGAACATTAAATATCCATGCAGCTTGTGTTTGAAACTGATCTTGTAAACATAATGCAGACACCTGGTGGGCTTTACTTGGAGCTATTAGAATTAGCAGAAGATGATTTTACATAAATTCATTTTAACAATAAGACAGATCTAAAATTAAAGTGTATAAACGCAGTTTGGTATTATCAATTTCAACAAAAATTCAGTCGAAAATTTATTTATCTTAAAAGTACCTATTAGTGTATATTGCTTAACTCACTTTACTAAATTTAAAAATATACTATGTAATTAATTCACAGAAATTCAGACAAAGATATATTAAGATTCAAAATCAGTGAATTTGAGCCAGATATAAAACTGTTAGTAAAAAAAGCAATTAAAAGGCACATTAAATTAAACACAACTAAAATGTCACTTTTTATTTATATGTTAAAGTAACTTATATATTTTTTAAGATACAGGAATCTCTAAATGTGGCTTGATGACCATCTCCAAAACAAGAATGTGGCCTCACAAACCGAAAATTTTACCCACACATGGTCCTATAATTCAAACATCAGTTTTATATTATCTTTTACCACTATGCTATTTTTATATCACTAAGAATCCTATGACCAATAATATTCATAGATACAAAATAATGTTGCATGTTTAATTCCTAAGTCATATAAAATATCTTAATCTTTAAATTCAATCTTTAATCATTCAAACGCACTTTTTAGCATTAAATAAATAAAGGAATTCTAAATTCAAGCATATTCCACATGCGATTTATTCATATTACAATTTACTCATCAAAATTTATGCTTGCATAAATAAATAAAAAATTATGTTTTGCTTGCATATACAGAACATTAAGTTTTCTATTTTTTGGCTTTTTTAAAAATCGATTCACTTGCGATGTCGCTTATATTTTCACGTTTTAATTTTATACAAGCATTTCTTATTAGAAATTATTCACCATAAAACATTCAAATTCCTCTATATGCTTTAAGAAAGGACGTTTTTATCTTATTTTAAATATTCTTTATTTGTTTTCATCCACAGTATCTTCACCTATTTGATGTAAATTATGCGAGTTTTTATAATCTGTTTGCTTTGGATATGTCTACATTTTCTTAAGCATGTTATAGTTACAAAGGATTTTAGGTGATTTATTATGACATCAAAACAATTAATTACAAAAGATATAATTCTTGTGCAGTACTTGTAAATTAAAAAACCGAATATGTTTAGCATATGGTCACATTGAATATTCTTTTGTCATTCGTCGCGTTTAATCGACGTTATTTGATTTTAAATTATAGTAAGCCTTTTCATTTTATTATTTTTAATAATATCAATTGAGTTACATTAAAGTTGTTTATTATCATTTACGACATAAATCATTCACTTATAGATTATTAACCTATTATTATATGTGCAAAGCTTTCTAATTATCTTTTAATTTATTCATCATATTTACCAGAGGTTGTATGTAAAATTAACAGAATCTTCAAAATTGTTCAGATCGTGTATAAATATACCAGATTTCCGTATATAGCAGCCATAATTTTTTTTGATAAGACTTTGCAACAAATGCAATGCTTATCACCGAAAAAAAACAAATAATGCCTATTTAATGCATTTTTTTATTCTAAGAATTCGATGTGAGGTAATTAGTATCAACTCAATGTGATCATGGCTCTTTCCGCAGCACATTTTACACCTTTTCAATAATTATAATAACAAAAGAATAAAAAGACTCACTAGATCGTCGATAAATTGTAGGATAAATGTAAACTCATTAACTTTTTTTATTAGGTTGGTGCACATGAATTAGACCGGGTTTTAATTTTTTTTAAAACAGAATAAGTTATGCCTGAACGCTACCATCAAAATTACACATAGTTTTTGTGTCAATGCACATAGCTTATATGAAATCATCAAACAAACTATAGTTTTTTTCATAAAAATGCTCCAATCGTGCTTTTTAACTCGTGTCTTAAGTGTCTGTAAATTTTAGAGCATATCTAAGATCTTTGTTATTGAAGAGATATTTGTAAACACATCAATTACAGCATGATCTGGTTCTGATATTAGCTTGCCCATTTATTTTGGCCTAACGAAACAAATTTGGACTGAATTTCGTTAATGTTTTCTTTATGATTTTATTTTAATTAAGTTTTATTTGCGGTGTTGTAGAATGCATTTATGTTTACCTTAGAACCATAAAATTTTACGTATACCTGATGGTAAAATAAACCTTGCATTAGTTTTTCAAGAGTCTAAACTCTGCTTATTTAGCCTGTATGACACGTTTTTTTTTATCTTGGATGTTGCAGTCAGCGCTATAAAAATTCTCTGAAATCATTCTTCATATATTTTCTTCGTGTTGTTTTCTCTTTAAATGCAAAATTTTGGAGTTTTTAATGTGTACATCTCTTGCTACCAGACATAAAGAATTTGTGATACTCTAGCAATAACGCACAAGTATATATAAATGAAATTCAATACATAAATTTTTTATAAGCCATTACATAATTTGTGATATTTTAACACATAGGATAATTTTACTTGGTAATATAACGATATATTTTTATCGTTAAATATTTTAATATAATGGTTTTTTATGAATTTACCAGGATCACTAAATAAGTTTTTTATTTATTTCTATGCTCGGAATTCTTGCTTATATTTCTTATTTAAATATATTAGTCTTCTCTATATACCAATCATTGTAATTAAAGATTTGATGCTAATGCTTGCTTTGCAAATCTAAACAAGATTTTTATAACAAAGAAATTTCTTCTGTAAATTTACGGTATTTTTTGGAATATTTAGTAGATATAGATGTACATCGCGCATATCTATTTGTAATTCCTATCTTCTGTCAAACATGACGCGATACATTTTTCGTCAGATAGTATGAGAAAACGAGGTAATGCGTCTTGATTTTACAATTATGATTATAGTTGTCTGAATTTCGGCATATTATTTACGTGGATAGTCTCCTCTTCTATTATCTTAATTCCTCCTTATTTTAGATCATCGGAAAAATATATATGGTCAATTTTTATTTTAATTGAAAATAAGCAAATGATTCATATTCTGGTAGTTTAGTAGTAAACCAAATATAAATATCGAATCTAAAAATTAAAAATAATAAAAGTGAAAAGTATTAAAATTAAACTGCGCAAAATTATAATATACACACATTTTAAAAACAGATATAAACATAAAAATAAATCACATAAAAAATATAATAACCCATTAATATTTTCATTATATTATGAGCCAATGTATATTCAAACAGTTATGTGTTCTTTTAAAAAAACCTTTGATATGCGAAAATATTGATAACAAGTAGGGCGTAACATGAAAACATATTTATATCTTAAACCAAGTAACATTTATAGAGCACACAAATTTAATACAAAACATATATTAATTATAGTAATAATGGATAACTTTATTTTAAATTCAAATCTATTAAAGTGAAGAAGACTGTAAGTAAAAGATCGGATTTTATATTTAGAAAGGCAATAAAATGAATTTTTATATTTTTTAAATATAACAGAAAGGCATGAAAACCCTTTTTATTCTGGTATTAATACATTGAAATGGTCATAATAATTCGTTCGGGTAACTATTTTATCTTGATACAACATGCATCATGTAAATTGCATTTAAATTGTTTTAAATTGTTTTAAATTTTATAAATCATATTTTAATCCATCATATCTATAAAAATTTGCACTTGTCAAGACACTTGAACCAATATATTTTGACAGAAGAGGGATGTTTGTGAAGAAAGATCACGGGAAGTAGTCATATGATGCATAAGAAGCTATGCAATATTCTCTATGGGCTTTGTTTGTCTCAGTGAATGTAATCAATAAAATAAGAAACTTAACCCATGATTAAAAACTTCAATTGTAGTAATTTTTACTGGAATTCAACGTTTAATTATAGAATAATATCGTATTATTATTAAAGATCAATATATGTAATATTTTAAGGATATTTTTGGTATATTCAAATTGTAATCTAATATTATAGTTTCCAATTTCGAGCTATTACAATATGATAGACAAGCTTTAATTCTTCATATTTTTAGCCCGTATGCGTTTATTGCAGTTATTTAATAGAATAATACGAAAAAATAAAAACCAAATTAAATTCATCAAGTTCGTAAATAATTTTCGCAATGTTCGATGCAAAATCATTTATAACGATACATTATATTTAGGAAGCTTGTCACACAATTTTTTTTTAATTTTTAATTTATTTTTTTAATTTTTTCAAGGGTTATTACGGCTTAATGATCGATATTTTAATAAGCGATTACCTATTTCATAGCGTTTATATTTTACTCCATCTTATTTTATGTAAAAAATAAATTATTCTAAGAAAGGTGATCGTTGAATATCTTTTTTTTAAAAAATAATAGTAGATAATTTGAAAAATTTATAGATTTTATCCAAAATAAAAGAACAGTTATTTTTCATGTTTACTTAATAAATAATAAAAAATCCCATTATGTAATAATATTTTCAAACCATTTTTTTTAAAAACTAGATAATTATATTAAAATAATATAATTCCTATATCATATACACTAAAAACTATAATATGAAAAAAATTCAAAACATACATGCAATTTTTTTGATGTTATGATTTATAAAATTCATAATAGTATAGATATACTGATTTCTGGTTATAAAAACATATATTGATTCTATAAAAAAATATAAAATTTGTAATATATTATAGTTTTCTGTAATAAATTTAGATTCAGATTTGTTATTATGTTCTATAAATATTTATTCAGTGCTTCTTTTTATACTTCCATCCAAAATTATAAATTTCATTGTTTTTTGATAAATTATACATATTTTTTTACTTCATATCCAAGCCACATCTTCTACTTTACATAGTATGTTCATAATGGCTATCCCATTTATGCAAAAATCACGTGATCAAAAAATATCTAGTGGATCTATCATATGTTCACAGATTTTTTTTATGCTATAAAATACGTTTTCAGAATTATTTATGCATAAAACATTATCTTTTTTTTATCACATATCCTTAGAAACTATAAAGCTTTAATTTTATAATGACTTTCCGCTTCAGACTATAACATAGAAAAAAAGCAGTGTTACAAAAAAGATTTTTAGTAAAAATGTTAATGTGTATTCATAATTAATCGGAAATAACGATAATATAAGCTCTCATAGAAAACACTATTTATCTAAAATAGTGCTAATATTCTAAAATTCATAAAGATTAATAAATTTTAACATGAAGTCAAGATTATAGATCTTATAAAATTGTAAATTTGTATAATCGCGTAGGCTATAATTTCATTCATTTAAACCATCATCATAGTACATAATTCTCATATGTTATAGACACTTGAATTATTTATATACTATGATCAGCTGATTGAATTAAAATCTTCATTATTATATTTCTATGAATGACAAATACCAATCATATTTATTTATTATTTTCTGTTATATGTTGAAAATTATTTATAAAAAATATTGTATTATAATTAAAGTTTAAAATCCCGAACGAGTAGAAGCATACATGCAAGCTCTCATACACCACAAAACCCTGCAACGTATCAAATTTGAGAGAATAATAGCAGTTGATAAAGATAGTTAGGTGAAGATGTCAAAAGATGCATTAAGGAGTTGTGCAATATTCCCAATGGTCTGACCTCGTAAATTGATAAAATTGATAACAAATAAAATAACACATAATTAAACAAAAATATATATAAAGACATAGAATTTATGGTAAAACAACCAAAAAATAACATAAAACACAAAGGAATTGATTTATAAACTGCATATTAGTAACAAATCGACCTATTCAGTTTTTGTAGTGCATCTTTATAAAATTAACTGTTTTTGTAATACAATAGAATTAGTAAGCGAAATAATTACAGATCTTCGTATTTCAAAATTAAATTCAATCTATATTAAAGATCTATTAGGAGGTCACAAAATAATTTTTATAAAATTAAATAACTATCAAATTATGTAATATATGATAGTCAAGAGAATTACATATAATGAACATATATATCAAAGATATTCTTTGTAATTAAATATAGGGAAAATAAAATAATTACAAGTGAAATCATGTGTTCAGGCTTACGAATGCATTTTTCTACCATAAAAATTTCTTAATATCTACAAGTATTTTAGGAGACTGTAAAAAATAGATTTATAACAATCAAATTTTTAAATAATTTAATTTAATATTTATAAGTAAAGTTATTCTAAATGTTAATATTTACAAATAAAAGTAAGAATATTTAATTATCTGGTATTTGCTACAATTTTTTTTTAGACGCATGATAATTTTACAAAACAAATCTTAGTATTATTAGGTAATTTTTTTCAAATTGATCTAGTATTATTATATATGCGCTATATTATAGATTTTGATTTAAGAAATAAAATTTAAGCTCATTATAAACCATTCACAAATGATTACATATACACTAAAATCATATTACAAAAAAACTATCTAAAAAATAATATTTTATAAACACCATCCTATTCTCCTTCTGTATACACAGCATAGAAGCATAAGCTCTTATCTGTTTAGTTGTCTTTTGGTAAAAAAAATATATTTAGTGATCGAAAATTTTAAAAGTAATGTGCTCAATTTCTGGATTCCAGTATATCAGCATATTTTTTAAAAAAATTTAAGTACATATTAAAAATCTATCTGATAATAAAATAAAGTTTAATTTGCTTAATCATGATCTAATAATATTTATAAGTTATTTCTGCTTCTTATTTACAGGTATTATACATATTTATATAATTTATTTTTATAAAAAAACATCAATAAGATGTTATTATTATATGCCAAATATTTTATAAAAAATATGAATAAAAGAATAAGATTTTACCGTTACTATCGATAGTATTAAATTCACAATAGAAAATATTATTTGAAGACCCGTGAATTATAAATTTTTAATATTAAGTTTAAAATGAATATTTTATGTTTATAAATTAAAACTGTGACAAAAAGTAATTTCTAGCCAAAAATATATTTCGGCTCGAAATAAAACGTATTGAATATCTTAAATTGATTTATAAGATATTCATGCCAATAGGTTAAAATAAAGGAGAAAATCCATGATTTATATAACCAGTAATGTGCTGTCTGTTTTAAATACTAATATTTAACTGTAAATTCTTGTCTATTATTTCCTTCCTAAATCACAGAGATTTCTTGAAAATTCTTTATATAAGATGTAGAAACAGTTTTGAGACCGATCAGTAGCTTAAGCTATCGAATATGTGTTACACTGTATAACTCATGGGACCAAGAAAAGGAACTAAATGTAAATATATATCTATAATGATGGGTATTTCAATAATTACACATCTCAAGATAATAATCGATTAGATAAAAAGTCATTATTTTGCAGGAATTTATCATGATTATCTGTAATTTTGATTAATATATTTGAAAAAGTATACATTTATTAACTTAAGTACAAGTTCTATTTGAAAACTATATCTCAAAGATATCTTTATAAAATATAAACTATAAATTGCAATAGCATAGAAGATCAAACCTATTTTATTTATTGAAAGTGTATTCGTTATATAATTCTTTTACGGCTATATATTATAAAAATATGAAAATGATTGGTAAAAAAATCGTCGTTTTATTTGAATAAACACAATTAATTTAACGCAATAAATTTATTATGGGTGCTAATTACGCATAAAAAATAAATAATTAACGTTTTACATATAATAAATAAATTTAATGCTGAAAAGCTTATGAACTTGTGATTTTAGCATGAATTAATAAGATAAAAAGAAGTACAATGACATAAACAATCAACAAGATTTATGTTGATCATAAAACAAATCAAAAATTAATCGACACGAATGAAAATCATTAACTTAAAAAAATATAAAGCTGAAGCCGACGTACAAACAAAAGCATCTAGAATAATGTTAAGTTACTGTATATTGTATCTTTAAAGAACAAGTAGCTTGAAAAATTTATAATTTAAGATGATATTGAAATATGTTGTAAGATGGCTCGTTAAAAGTCATAATAAACCTTTTCAACATAAGATTTTTCTTGGATAAAAGTAATGTAATTTCATGATAGTAGTATACAAATTATATTTGCTTAAACATGAAATTTTGATATTTTAAGAAATTTTTATAATAAATTTTTTATTAAATATTACAGTTTATCTGGGCAAAAGTAGTCATAAATTATAATAACTTATAAATCTAGGTACATTTACTATCTAATATAAAAATAATTTAAATAATTACATTCAGGCAGCTGAAAAATATTATATTGAGCATTTTTCATTTATAAAAGTATATAATTGCATTTATATATTAGTTATAAAACCCGAATAAAAAAAATAGACAATCTTTAAAATCAAGAAAATCCAATTTAAAGTGAACAATCATTTGAAAGTAAAGTAATTTATTAAACGTATTACAACTGTTATTTTAAAAATCGAAAAATTTTATAGTAGTATATTTCATATCTATGGTTTTTGTAAAAATTATTGAGTACTTTAAAAGCCTGTATTTGATGTTGATTATATAAATACCATATCGTAAGTACCGAGTTTTTATAAGCATTGCTAAAGCCAAAACAAAAAAATTTATTGATATAAGAACATATTTTTCTGGTTTTTTATATACTCCACTATTAAGGTAGATATTAAAAAATTCATGCATTAAATATTATTAATTTACGGGGGTATTTCACCAGAAAAACATATAATCGAAAAAATTTATATAAATAGCAAACGAGTTATTCATAATTTATAAAAATTCGTGTTATAACGAAATTATCATTTTGTTACTGGATTTTTTCTACTCCTATATATAACAAAAAATGTGGACAAAAAAATAAATGTATTCGGTAAATTAACATTTTCATGGCTTTTTCTAAATTACTAATACGTTAATTTAATTATGGCCAAGTTTCCGAAGAATAAATTATTTATTATGATAAATATTTTTATGCTTAAAATAAAAAAGGATGATGATTATATTGTAAAAAAATCATGAACTCATTTTAGTATATATTCTTTATGCTCCAGTAAATTAAATCATCAGTTAATATTGAGCTTGTCTAATTTTGTATTAAAATATGAAAGTTTGTGTATTTCTAGTTAATAGTATACTTTTTAACAAAGTCTGCGAGAAACAAAATTTGAGGCTAAATTCTAGTTTTTTCTTTTATTGCAACTAAAACTGAATATTTTTTGACTATTTTGTTATTTTTTCTGTATCTAACAGCATAATCTAAAAGGAAACAAAATTATTTTCATTATATTTTAATATTTATCCTATTTTATAGTGATGTAAGGACTGATTTTATTAATGTTAAGGGGTATATATTTCGTGGGGGTTGCTTCTGTTTGATAAAAGTAGTTAAAATTCCGTAATTTTTAGATTGATAGTGCTTTTAACTCTTCATAAATATCCAAATTAAGTTTGTTGCTTATGATTTTGATTTGATCGTATTTTTCTTTGATCAAAGATATAATTTTTTTAGAATTTTTACATAAGGCAGATTTAATTCAACAGAAAACCTTTATTGTCTGATCAATAAGAAACAATAAACAATTTAAGATTAATTACAAAAATACACGTTGCTTTAATTATTTTATAATTTCATATATTCAACCCTTAAGATACACTTAAAAAAACATTAAAATTATTTGTAAAATAGAACTATTATTGAAAGGTATTTATAAAAAAAAATTAATAATTTAAAACAATAAAAAATTACAGTGCAGCTTTTAGATAGGTGAATCGTTCTTTTATCGAATATTCAATATTTTCATGCGAAAAAATATACATATAATCCTATAAAACAAAACTTAAGTTGAATTTTTCTATTGTGCGTCTAATCATGTTTTGTAAGGCAAAAGGCGTTTAAAGCTCATTATTTATTATATTTAACATTAGTAAATCACTGCTGGGAAAGATATTATAGACTTTATAAATATTTTTTCCTCAATTTTTAGTAATAGGTAATAATAATAAAATAGATTATTTTAGATTTTCAAGAGTGAGCTTATGCTGTTCTTTTGTTTCATATGGATATCTATACAATAATTGGTTATTTTTGTTTTATTTTTGATGTTTTAGTTTGAAATATTTATTTATTATATGATATTTCTGAATTAATTTCATATATTTTTTGTAGATCTTTAAACCGGTTATAAAATCTAGGCATATTCTCTGATATAATTTTACGTGGCAAATCTCTTAAAAACATATATGTAGATTAATATGGAGCATTTTACCATATACTTAATAGATTTACTATGATAAAACATTTATAATTTTATAATATAAAATTGAATTTTTTTTTAATTATATACTTGTCCTCTTTATTTTGCGAACGTTGTATCATGTGCAAATAATTACAATAGCTATATAGTTTCAGATACATTTTACTCTTATATAATTTTTCGCATATCTGATTATACCATTTAAATATATTTATGAAATTTATTTATTGATAATATAAATTATATATGTTCTTATTATTGAAACTTAATAATAAAAATAAAATTTATGACAAATATAATAGAAGAAGCGTTTCATTTAATTCTCATATAAAAAAAATTAAAATATTGGTTGCAACTTCTCTTTTTATTTTCAATCTATTATAAGTCTCATCAGAATAGTTTATAAAAAGTCGTCAGTATATTTTATGCATCACATATAATATCAAAAAAGTAATTTTCTATATTTTATATTCCTTTATATATATAGAAAACAATTAGATAAAAATATTTCAAAAAATATGTGTTTTTTTTTAAAGTATTTTTTACACTTTAAGATTTTTTTTGTTTGCTAAATTACATCCATGAATGTAAAAATACAAATATTTTACTTTCTACTTATAGGAGCCCTAATTATAGCCTATATAATTTTGATAGTTTTTTAAAACTAATGTAAAGTTGTAAAAGAAAAAATAGTTTATTTCTGACTATGTTTTCTAATCTGTTATACTGGCTAGATATGTGCATAAATACAGAGAAATATATACTAAACATATCGAAGTACAAAGAATTTCTCTATTTTTTAATTTAACATTATATTGTTAATGAAAATTAACGACATAACATAATAAATTCAAAATATATATTTTGAATAGATCTATTACATAGAAAAAAAAATGTAAGCTTTAACCATGCATATATCCCTAAAAAACGCAGGAAGTATATTCCATAACACTCTTAGGTAAATTTTTTGTGGCTTTAATTAGAACTATGTATTTTCGTAAAATTATGACCACATCTTAAATAAGTATAAGAATATAAATCTTTACACTAACACAATTACACACTTAACTGATAAACGGGTTAGACTTAAACACATCACATTTAGGATGAGAAGTGCTAATGATGTAAATAGATCACTTAAATGTGTCAAAAAAGACATCAAGAGCATTTAAATGTTCCCAATATACTTTTATCGTCTTGTTATATTTAATTGAAAAAAAGCAACTTAATTTTCTCGATAAACAAGCTCAAAGATTAAAGTTTGGTTTGTAAAACTAGAGTTTTGAACACTTGAGAAAAAAACGCCCCTAAATCACATAACTGACACAAAATGGCAATATAAGACTGAACAACAGTAAACAAATTAGATTTAAAATATAAAAAAACGCTTTCGAACACAAATCCTTACATTTATTATTAATAAACTACTTTAATCAATTCTTTACGCAAAATTCTCAAAAAAATCAATATGTGCATATAAAAGTGATGATATGCAGTCATAAAAATAGTAAATTAACATAACAATCAGTAAAATTCTATTCAATGATAAGCAAAACAATATTTTTTTTCTGATGTTTATAAAATAATTTTGCTACATAGTAAATAATCTAAAAGGAAAATTTTAATGATATGGTAGTAAAATTTATATATTTCTTACCAAAAATTAATTTCCAAATCTAATATATGATTGATTGTTGCTATTTATTCGACGCTTTTGCAGTTGAAAATCTTTAAATTATTCTATATGTCAATTTGCACAGAAAAGAAATGTTTTCATCGTGACAATATCCATAATCAGATCCGCTATTATATAAAAATTCTAGCTATAAAAAAAATAATTGTTTTTTTATCTTTTACTAAATATATTTTATGTTTATAAACGTTAAAAAATGTGTTTTATGTTTTAGATTTTTTAAAATATATTTGCAGTGAAAAAAAAAGGTTTACAAAAAAATATTACAAAAGCCTTATTATAATTATAATAAAAATAGCTGCATGCATAAATGTATGTTTATCTCATATTGTAATGACATATAATATGGTTTAATTCTAGGATTATTCATCCCGTCTTCCATTTCCTTTTTACGCAAGTAAAAGTGCTTTATCGCGTTTCTTATACAAAATGAGTTTATAAACAGAGGTATATAATATTAAAAATTTGTAAGTAAAATCTTCAAAAAGAATGTTACTGTAATATATGATAGGTAAATATTTACGGAATATTTTATATCAATTAAATTTGCTTCATTTTATCAGGTATCAAAATTTTTTCTGCATCTTATTAATTTTTTTTTGAGAAATACCTTTAAATATTTTTTCGTTGTATTAATATATTTCATTCATCTATGGTTTCTTCCAAAAATATATTTCTTTACGATTTGAACTCATATTTATCTCTAAATATACATAAGAGATTGGAAATATGTAAATCAATGCAAAAAATATAGATATAGTTTTACAGATGTTTTTTTATGAATTATAAATTCCCTAAATTCCGTTGTGACATCGAACCAGAAATCCAGATTTGTATGAATGTAACATCATGAAACTATTTTTAAAGTAAAACAAAAATTTATAAAAACCATTAGGCATCTAAGAAGATTTGGTTTTATTTTTTATTTCATAAACGAATGTTTAAATACGTTTATATGCTACAACATAATTTTCAAATTTATATAAGCTACAATATGCAAAAAAAATTCCATTACAGTATCCAAAAACACAAAATTGTATTTGAACGTAGTCTAAATATGAAATTCGCTGTGAAAAAGCTATATATCATTTTAAGGCAATGGTATTATTGATTACCAATTTATTTTTTATTTTTCTACGATTTAAACTACATTCAAAAGTTGATTTTAATAGTTTTCATTAACATACTTAACTTTTTATATTATCTGCTTTTTTGTTTTTTTTATATTTTATTCGGAAACGTATTTATGTACGGTAATAAGATAAAAGTCACTTAATTATGATTTTTTATTTGAAATATGGATATAGAATATTAATAATGCTGTGTTCTATTTTTCGTGATCATTTAACATCGCAAAATTTATTTCTAGCATTATAAAAAACAAACTACAATTATTACCGTTTGTCTCTTATAAATACTTATATGTGTCTATATTATTGTAAATAAAAATACGTATAAGAAATCTTTTTACCAATAAAAAATTAGATATATTTTATTTCATCATGTCAAAAATAATAAAATCTACTATTTGTAAACTTTCACGCAGTAAAAAAATCTTTGTAAGAATTGTAATAGGATGCTGCATTTAATAAGAGGTTGGTTTCCTTATCACTAAATTAACGAAATTTACTGAAAATTAAGCAATAAACATATCAACTTATATCGAATTTTATTTATGGTTTTTATAAGCAAATTACAAATCTTTAATATAGCAAAAGTTAGTTTCGTTTTTTTAATGCTAATTTTGACCTTTTAGAGATCATAAGTTTACAGTGAAAAAAATATAAAGGAATATTCTTTTCAAATATTTTTACGCAACTATTTCAATCTTAATCGCTTTTCCGAGAACTTAAGTTCACAAAGTATAAGTTTATAGAAAAAAAAGTTAAAGGCCTAATGTGATTAATATTTGATCTAAATCTATAGTTATTATTGGATTTATCATTAATATAGTTGATCAATAAAAATTTTAGATTGCTATATAGAATATATTTTACACATCCTTCAGCTAACATTGGCATCTTTAGATTACGATTGATATAAAATTTCTGAAGACTTATGAAAAAGTATATTCCACGATCCTATTGTTTTTTTGCGGCTGCTTCCGCTAAAGTCTAAATTTCAAACTCTTGTTATACGACTTATGATATTCTGCAGCCATGCCATCCCATAGCGAAAACGTTTGATAATATTCGAGTTCTAAATTTGTAAATAAAGGAGATTACATTGATTATTATTTAATTTTTCTAAGCTTTACAATTATAACTTCATATGTTTATCAGTAATCGTTATTCCTGTTTAAATTATAGTGCACAAAATGTTTCTAATCATCAACAAAAATGTCACTTAAATTTTGTGATTATTTTTATCGACTTTCTATAAAGCATATTCATTATAATTTCTTCTTTTACAAGAATATCTATATTTATCTTCGATTTTCACCATGAGTCGCTGCCAGTATACAGTTTATGTATTTTAAAATTTATATATTTTGTTGTACATATTCTATAACCTGCATTCCTTTACATAGGTTGCACGTTTTTATCTCTTTTTTTTGTGTTATGTCATAGTGTTGATATTTTGACTAATCTCTATTGAATGGTTTATATCATGATGAAAACAAAATTTTGCATTGTTTTAAACATATCTACACGGTGATCATTTAGATTTTACAAGTGCCAATCGTGATCATTATGACGTTGTAGATTCTGAGAGATCTTTCATACTGTTTTATATCTTATTTTATACACATTAAACTTTTTTTCTACTTCAACATATATATATGTATAGAATATCTAATTGTAGTTTAAAAATCAAATACATCTATAACAAAAATATTTTTTTTCACTTCTTCTTTAATTGCATGATTGCTATGATTTTTGATAATATTTTATTCTTTGCAAGTGTCTTATCAAGCCAAAAGAGCGTTTTCTACAATAAAAATTTTACCAACTTTTGTCTTATTTTAATTTTACTTTTTTTTAAAACTATCTTTATCTTTTGCTGACTGTAATCTATAGATTATTCTCTTATAAAAAAAAGTATAAAACTTGATGCAAAGTCTTTGTTTCATGTTTAAAAATGTCTATATATCGGTTTTACTAAAATTTTGCTGTTTTTATTTCTTTAACATTTTAGCCGTATGTGTTTGTTTTAACTATAGTCAGAAAGCTTGTTTTATTTTTGATAAAATATATCAAATGCTGTATCTTTTTACACCTTTATTCTTTCTTCATGTATTTGAGGTACTTAGATCTTAGTAACCAAAAATCAAACGACATATTTAACACAAAAGAAATTATTTGGCACTGAATTTGTTTTATTTTTATCTAGTTCTATGCAACTACGAAATGTACTGTTTTTTTCGGGACTTTAGTCTTAAGCTTCATATCAATAATATAAGATATGTTTTTTTATGAAAAATTTATCTATAATTTATTTTTCAAGTGAATTAAACGTTCAGTACATTTAACAATGGATCCATACACACCGAAAATATATAAAAATGTGCAGATACCGTGCATAGTACCGCTTATATACCTTGTTGCATTTTTTATGCATAAAAACAATTTACATATGCTCGTTAGCACTCTTATAAGGCTATGTACCGAATCTTTATGATCGAGTTTTGCCGTAAACGTCATTAAATAGAAATAAATTACAAGAAGCAGTTTTTTCTGCATCATTCAGTCGAAATTTTTTTTTTTGCTAAGTTCATCTTTATTGCCTAGTTCAGTAGGTTTGTCTATAGATCCTTTACAAGTCATGGATTACTAGTTGATTTTAAGGCAAAGGATTACGCCTTCCCTTTTTGAACTGCTAGAATATCCTCATAATTTGAGTTTCTAATTTATAGTAAATTTTCATACAGGTCTAAGGCTCAAATTTGAAGACCAATTACTACAGGTTATTATAAATGTTATTTATTTTTTCTTTATAAAACATTCATTCCGTATTTTTTAACAAATTTTCTCTGCAATATTATCGTAGCATATAGATGCAAAGATATCATTTTCTTTATATAAAATTTATAGATCCCATCAGGTCATGAAGTTTTCCTATTAGGCTAGTAGTTAGAATTTTTTTATGAATTTTTATGAAGGTCAACCTAAAAACACGAGCTTCTGCTATACAATCTAATCAAATGGATACATAGTAAACATCCTTTTTATATTTTTTTATTCATACTTATTTGATCAAAATCTAGCAATTTATTTCTTATCAGCATTTATTGTTTTTTACTTATATTAAATTTGGGATGAAATTATATTTCTTGATATTAATATTGATTTTTTGCCTGCTCAACTTGTAATCAATATTTTTTCGGTCATTTTGTCTTCTTTTTATCCGTATTTTATATGAAGTTTTTTTATTATCAACTTAAAGCATACATATTTTTGCTCCAAGATTTTGAGATTAAGTCGCACAATATAACGCTGTTTATAAATTTTTTTGTACAATTGGCTTTTGTGCTATACAAATCTCACATTACGTTATCAATAGTAGTTTTTCTTTTGATTCTTGCATGTATAGAATTTATACTAAATAGATATTCTCTTTTTGATGAGGTTTCTGCAAGTCAACTGAATCCTCTACAATATCTTCGTATTTGATTTATATCTAGGGTTTTGATACTATTAATTCTTTATACGACAATTTTCAGATATTCTATGAATTAATCTTTTACTTGTGTGATACTACTTTCTTTTTTCTTGTAAATAAACAAATTTTATGATACCTAACTACAGCGAAAATTTTTTAATTTATTGATTTACATTACAAAAAAATTGATCCATGTCAAAATTTCTGTTGTGGTTCACATATAATCATTTTATACATTTTTTGAAGTTTCAAAATCAAATTTTCGTTATAGACAGCCGTAGCTTCTGTCTGGTATATATCATTGTCTAGCTTCTATTGTTTTTCAAAAAATAAGCGTGTTATGCATTTATATTTATAAAAAGTCAATATTTACCGACATCAAGGCGTGTATATGCTCAAGGCGCATTCGGATTGATTCATAAGAATCTTTAAAGGAAATTATTATGAAAAGAGTATTTATACAGTTGATAATCTACTTAAAGAGCAGTAATCAGCTTGAATTTATTATAAAGGGAGATTTCTTCATTTATTGCTCTCTGCGTTCCCCTTAAAATCAATTCATAGGATTTAACTACTTTATTTTCTTTTTCCTGGTTTTTCAGCTATAACATTTGATAAAAACTTTATAACTATAATATTATACATACATAAAAGAAATTTTTATTTATCTCGTATCTTCAGAGTTAAAATTTTTAATATGAAGATGAAGCTAATAAATAACAAAATTAAATATAATATGGCGAGAATAACATGATTATAAATGGTAAAGTGTATCAGTTCAGACTCAAATTTTTATTAAGATTTGAAACAGACAGTTTTACATTTGAAAAGATTTTTAGCAAGTCATTAATATTAGAATACACTATTGATATAAGAATAATTTGTTTTTTTACCGAAAAGCGATCAGTTGATGGGAATACTATTTAGTGACGAAAAATCTGTTTTAAAATTCAAGAAGTTATATCACAAGTATGTCACACATTTTATCGATCTTTTCTATGGAATTAGAAATTCAATTTTCAAATATAGCCTATATTATTGTGGAAATACTAGCCGATAGAATTTTAAATGAGTATTATTTGACATTATTTGAAAGAAATCATAAAAGGGTATAAGATTTTAGGTGAATCGTATAATCTTCTCACAGCGTATTATTATATTTTATGAGGCTTATGTAGACATCACAATGCTTATTTACCGCAAAAAAAAGACATCTAATACATGTTTTCTAAATAAGTAAGATATATGAACTATTATGATTCAATAGCATAATCAACCCATTCGGATACTAAAAAAAAATTTTAAATATCTGCGATGGTCTGATAAGATGATTCTATGATTCATGCATAACTTAAAAAAAATTCTGATCCATATTTTCTTCTTTTTGTATTATGCTATTTTAAATGTTATAAAGATTAAAAAAATTTAATATATTTTTTTCCTTGATTTTTCTTGCAGTTACAGAGCTTGGCTCATTAAAAAAAATTAAAGTATTCAATGATTTTAGTAGTTAAATTTTTTTAAATAAGTATATATTTAGATTTAAAATCTCTAGAATATTCTTCAATGTTCATATTTTTCTTTTAAAAAGAAGTGTATTGTTTCTATAAAACATATAATATCTGTGAATTCTTGTGATATTCCGTAGAATCAATGATAACATATATTATACCTGAATATAAAAAGTTCGATGATAAGGTTATTTAACTGGTTTTTTGAAGATAGTTATGCTGGATTATATACATTTACTGTACATCTACTTCGTTAAACCTGATGCTCTTGTTCCAATCAATCGAATATAAGATTATTGTGGATGTTTAAATATTATCTGTCATTTATCTATGTTTAAATATGAAAACGTATTAATATTTGATGTTTTTCTATAGCCTTAATTACATATGCACATAATTTGGTCTAAAAGTGGCCTTATTTGTTGAATATATAACGCTCAAAAGAAATTGCGTTCAAATCCCCAGAAAACATATTAGACCTAAATTATTATAAATAATTCAAAAATAAAGATTACCAACTAAATTATAATAAGATATGATATTTTGGCCAACTAAGAATCATATAGGTTCTTTCAGAGCATAGATATACGGATAATGTTTTTTTACATATTATCATGTAGAATCGGTAACTAATCTCTGTTGTAAATTTTATAGGATTACTTTCATGAATAGTAAACTAACTGTAATAGAAAAAAATTACTTTATTCGGGGCTTACAATACATAGAAATGGTATGAAAGTCACTACATGCCTGATTTAAATATTTAACGTAGCCGATATTTGTCTTTTTTCGTCCTTTACGCTTAGTACCTCTTGATTTTTCCATATAAGGCTGCAGAATTTGTGTTTTTTTTTGATTTGAGGATAAAAATGATAAATTACGCCCGAATTTATGATGATAATATTTATTTTATATGTTTTTGTTCTTTTATCCTCTGAATATATTTTAGATTATTTAGATAAACTATCACCTAAAAAATTTTTTATAATAATATAAAACATTTCGATTTTTTGTTTTGGATAATTTTCATACCATGTTTTTTTAAAAATTTATATTAAAATAGTGGCGTTATACTCAAATGTTAATTCTAGCCACCTTTTTTAATTATATTTTCCTAAATACTGAATATGTTTATAAACTTACTACGATCAGAAAATATAATGCATTTCATCAAATATTTTAATCCTGTGTTTTAAATATATTACTTAAAATGATTATCCCTTTTCATTGGTTTGTAATAGCAATTAGAGGCAGTTGGCTTCTTAGAAATCTTAATCACACATATTTGTATTCTTTAAAATCCAATCCTTCAAGAATGAACGAAAAGAGTGTAAAAAGATTTCGTAAAGAATAAACAACTATAAATCCTGTCGTGGTTAAAAGATAGGGTAGTAATCCACGAAATCCTTTCCTACTGCTTAAAGATGACATTGGCCAGAGATCAAAGACCTCTCATAAGGTTAATTGATAAATGAATTGAAAGATTGGGTAGTTAAATTGTGGTATTGTAAAATGCGGCGATCCTAAAGTTTTTGCTGTTTTTTTTAAACTGGATAAGGAGATGCCAAAATTTTGTCAGGTAATGTTGACCATTTCTCAAATCTTAATTTAAATTTAAAATTTACTATCTATTTTATAGGAAAATATTAATTGATTTATCTTACTTATATATCCTCCTATTAAACTTACTTATATCATTAATCTGACTATAATTACCCGAAAATTTTATGATAATTTAATACAATAAAAATCACATCTAAAAAAAATGAATATATGCTGTTGCGATGTGTGATAAATAACATTTGATTTGAATAACACAAATTTTTTTTAATTTAATAAATATAAAGTGTTTTCAAGCTGACTTTAGCGATATTTTTTTCCATAATAGAAAGTTTAATTTAAAACAAAAAATATTTTGTTTACAACTGGGTGTATTTTCAAAAATTATGAATTATATTTTATTGAAAGATGTATTTTTAGAATTTATATGGCTAAATAGATCAGAATAAATTATTCTGTCGATTTGAATAATTATTTTTTTAATATGAGCTAAATTTAAAAAGGTTAATTTAGATTTTGTTCACGCACACAACTTGTTTAATTCATTGCGAAATAGCGAATTATATTTTCGGATATCTTCTCTTCTTCAATACCTCCCTCCTTTCGAGACCTATATTTTTAAGAGTTAATCTCAATCCCAAGGTTTATATATGCCTCGATCAGATTTATCTCATCTAGTTCACGCTGCTACCTTTTATGATATGTGTACCACACCGACTTATGTTATAGCATATGGGATAATTTTTGACTGCACTTGTATAGTAATGACAGCTCAGGGGCTATTCGATCAGAATAATTGTAAGATTTAAAATTGTGTATGTGTTTTATTAGATTCAACAATTTGTTATTATTTAAAAAAAATATAATTATATCTAAAATAAGCTAAAAACAGATTCAATTAAATGTGATTTTATTGTTTAAAATTTGGTTTTAAATTTTGCTGTAAACATAAATTACATTTTATATTTATACATATAAGAATTCAGTTTATAATCATCACTTTTGTAGGAATTTTAAAAAAAAGTAAATTTGTGGTAAATAAATTACTTTGAAGTACTGAAAATGTATTTTTTGATAAATAAACAATCTGCTAAAATATAATAAAAATTGATAATTCTTAATTACTGTCGGTAATTGGATTATAAACGATTTTAATAAATATAAATTTATATTTCTAAAATAAATTTTTTATTAATCAAAATAACAGCAAAAAATATACAAATTTTTCCATTTTGCATTAATAATTTAACGTTAAGTCTTTTATATTATAATTTATTGGGAAATATTTTTGCGTAATGCTTTTTATTTTGGTATAGGAAATCATTTTTTCTGTAACATGGTACTAAAATTATGGCATATAAAACCAAACTATGCATAATTACATTAAAAACAAATTAAGATTAAATATCTAATTATGAAAAGAAGAAAGATGTAATGTATTTTAAAGTGTTCGAACATTCAAAAATTTTCTATATCCCTTATACTCTTTTATCTATGAATAAATCAAAATATTCTAGTACTCTCATATATTTAGGTGAAAAACTTTATCGGGAAAAAAAATTGTGATCATACAGAATTTTTATTTTTATTAAAAAGGTTGTTTTATTATATGATATTCACGCAAAAAATGATAAGGAAGATAATTTCTATAGGGTCTATAAGTCCATTTTCGAAGCATAGAACTATATAAAACCATTTAGGTACTAAAGAAAACATATAAAAACTCATTTTTTTATTAGAAAAATTTCATAAAAGTGTTTGCAATGAAAAATATTTTTTAGGCTATTGAAATAAGATTAAAAATTTCATATATATGGAAAAAGCTAAAACACGCAATTTTTCTATTAGAATGATCTCTCTCTTTTACACTTATCAACAAAATAATACATGTATTTTGTTGGAGAAGTCACGAGATTATCAAAATCTGTCTCAAAAGTATAAAAGAATCAAACTATTATAATGAAGAAACCACAATGAGAGAAAAGCATGTACTGATTAACAAATATATGAAAAAATAGTGTTGCCGATCATATATTTTTTGTGTTTTAAAATACATTGCGATTCAATAATTTTATAATTTTTAAAAATGTGATGCTTTCTTATTTAAAAATAAAATCTAAATAAATAAATAATTTATTTCAGTAAAAATAATACATTAATAATAGCAACATATATATATATGTATTGTATTTTGTTACTTTTTTGCAGCATAAAAATAGTTTTGTGTGAATTTCTTATGCAAGAACAAATGATTACTTCCATTTGCCAAACTTTATATAACGCTATGTAAATATGAAATCTACTTTTATTATTTCTAGATAATAAAGCGTTATATCTCGTGTATTTTTTTAGCAAAAAAAAACAAAGCTATGCTGCTAAAATTATTGGTGATCTATTTTTATAAGTAATAGATTTCGATCCTGTAAAATAAGAGATCATTGATTCATTAGAAAATAGAAAAATTATGCATTGACTTTAAATTTATGATATGAATAACAGAGAACTTAATTGAATCTTGGATTTTGTGGGGTTATCTTTATCTTTAACTTTAAAACAAACAACGTATAGAATTAAAAAACATGAATTATATGCAATATTGTAAATTTTTATTTCAAATTTCGCCACATTACGTTTATCTCGATGTCTTATAATAATTCATGGCTTCAATTCATTTCGTTTTTAAATAATTTAAATATTTAAAGATTATATTTGTGATAAATTAGAGGATCTAATTGTGTTCAAAAAACCTTTTAAAATAAAAATGTCAATTTATCATCATATAATATTAACCGTAGAAACTCTCTATTGATATGATTTTTAGCTGCTCTATTGTATATAAATTAATAAATATTGAAATATTATATGTTTTTTTTGAGATTAAACAAACGCAGAAAATGAAAATTCTATAGTCTAATTTAGGTTTCTCATAGTATTAAAGCTTGCAAA
The DNA here is from genome assembly GCF_057557595.1 of Rhyacophila brunnea. Taxonomy (NCBI): domain Eukaryota; kingdom Metazoa; phylum Arthropoda; class Insecta; order Trichoptera; family Rhyacophilidae; genus Rhyacophila; species Rhyacophila brunnea. The sequence continues at coordinate 766,071 of NW_028233335.1, forward strand.
ATAAGTTTAAAAAAATTACAGTCTAGGTTATTAAACAATATTGGCTCTTTAGAATCTTATTCAAAAGATATTGAAAAGAAGTATAACTAAATGAGGTAAATAATTTATTTTTGTACATATTAAACGTAAAAATGAAGGATTTACTTTAAAAAAAGTCGTTTTATTTTCACAGAAATTATCAGAGTCTTATATACCTGCCAATTTTTGATAAAATGGATAGAAATGTTTCTAGGCACCCGGTTTCTATCTATTTTAAGTGTAATTATATATAATTTATTACAAAAATATCATAATTTGAATTAATTCGTTTATTTATAACTATATGTAGCTTAACACCTTTTTTATATATAGAAAGATATATTGTTATAAAATATGTTCTACAAATATTTCAAAAAATAGTATTCAGACTTCTTAAAAATTTAGTAAGCCTCAGTTCACTTACATCATATAAATTTCATAGGTATATTGACACAAAAATTTATTTTATTCGTTGCTATGGTTTTTCAAAATTCAATGCACAAACAAGCTATATAGTATATATATAAATTGTATCAAAACGTTTTCATATTACATTATGTATCGAATGTATCTCTAAAATCTAAAAATTTATACAATTAGTATTATCTAGGCATATTTCTAAAAGATTTGGGATTCTAAACTTATTTTGAGATTAGCATCCATATAAAATAAGGATTACTTTGCTTTTTTATTTGACACATAAAATATGATCATACGAATATAAAAACGTATCCCCATCTTTAAAATATCCATCAAGATTCGTAGCATACCATAAATTTGCAGAATGAGGTAAACATACAATAATTTCTATTTTAATAAGTATAAAATACCTACATAAGCGGTACTATATAGACTGTAAATATGGTTTGGAACATTAACGCCAAGCCATGAATCTGAATACGAAAAGCTGCATATAATGTGTCATTTAAATGTATTAGAATGTAATTAATAGAAAATGTTTGCACTTTTTTTAAAACAAAAACATAAATCCTCATGAGGCACTATACACGCATTTACTTAAGATAGTCCTATAAATATATATATATAGATATAGTAATATTTCTACTAAAGATATTTATGAGTTTTTTTGCGTATTTTGTAAATAAAAGGTTTAAAAGAAGACAAAGAAGCTAGAAAAATATAGAGATTTTCTGTTATTTCTGTGTTTTTTCATGAACAATCCTTGCTATTTTAAGAGGTTGTCAGTAGAAAAAAATGAGTTTTCATAAATTGGCTTTAATTTTTTTTATTACGATGTATCAGTAAGGCATTTACTTTGCCAATAATTCTTTATAAACAAAGTAAATATAGTCAAATACGCAACTTAAATATAAATATATATTTCGGGGCTATTTCACGACAAAAATAAAACCATATGTTATAAAACGACATATTGTGGTGACGCGATATCATAAAATTTACCAGAAGAAACTAGATGTCTCGAATATGACCTAGGCATATATGCAAACATAGGAACAGAAAGCCTTGGATTAACAGATCTCGAAAAGAGGTGAGGTATTGAAGAATCATTTGTGAGGAGAAGATAACCGAAAGTATAAATATGCTGTGCTCACAGGGAATCAAGCAAGATTTGCTCGATAACAAAGACAAAAAATGTGCTATAAATTTAGCGCATAAGTAAAAACATCTCAAGTTAGTTTATATTTACAATTTTATGTTTTCTATTGCGAAATTATAGATTGTTATAAATCAATGATTTTCTGTGTACTATTTGTACGAAAACTACCCTTCTGTCTGTCGATATATCTTCCAGGCTCAAGACATATAAAAAAGAGTTTTTAGCTCGATACTTAAGCATATAGATGTTCTTCTGCTTCTTTTGGCACCCTGCATTAAAATAATATATAATTTTAAATCAATAAAAGTAAGATTTTTTGATCATACTATTACAAACATTATTATATGCTTAAAAAATCTATAAAGTTCCACGGCAAAAAGTCATGAATGCATTATGACGTAAAATTAAGTCTGAAAGGTTTTCATTCAAACTATTGATATACGATACATAATATTTAACAAATCTCCTAGTTTATTACATTAATATTTATTCAATGATGATAAAATAAGAAAATGATAATTTAGTTCAAGTATGTGGATGTGTTAAAAAATTTTCATTATAATATCATATTAGAACTTTTAGTAATCCATCTATCATACATGTAAACTGTATACTTTTACATGTAAGTATGTATAATAAGGTGATTTAACGTTAATTTCTATATAATTTAAATTTATCGCAACATTTTTTTATGAACTTGATTTTCGAGGAAAATATGCATTAATTATATGATTTTAAACAAAAAAAGGGAAATAAAGGCAAAACTTGGCCATAAAATTTTCACTAATTTATATTGAATTTATTTCATGAATTGTTTATGATTGGATACTGTAATGATTTGTATTAATACTGTCAAATATAAATCAAGAAAATATATGCTTATTATTATTTTATAATAAAAAACCTTATCAATTTAATTTTTTGATGTTCTTTATATTTCACACTACATATATTTTTCGAGATAATATATGTTTACTCATATACAAACTAAAAAAAGCGTTTTATGGTACTCTAGAAAGCTGAAGTAATTTTTATTGATTCTGATTTATTTTGTCGCTGATGCTCAACAAATCTCTAGTACTTAAAAAAATGATCTTTCTATGCTCACACATATCCTTCGAATATAACAATACAGACTTGAAGTTAAGTATAAAAATATTTTGTGAATATAAGTATCAGCGATTAATAATTTGAAAATTTAGAAATTGTAGCGAATAAACTAATACTGTATATTTGTACAATTATCATGCGATATACATAATATTGTTCTCATTTATTTATATTTGTCCCTATTTTTATTTATGCTCTTATTTCTGTCTTTCATTATTTTTCATTCCTTAATATATCTCTTTATTATCTTAAAAATCATTAATACTGTATATCGAATCAATATCATTATTTTTCTTTCAATAAGATTTCCATCGTTTTTATCATTAGATCTTAGCCTATAATACTTAAAATCGTAAAAATAATATTTTTAATCAAAGATACTCTCTAGCCTAAGAGCTATTTTGTTTATGAATGTAAGATACGTTTATATGAAAAAATCAAATGATAGATACTTTTGTATCAGATAGACTGGGCTTTATTTAAAATGGCATTGGTGTTCTGTGATCATAATTTTCCTATTAAATTGGAAAAAAAATATAAAATTAGTAATTTAAGATATTCGTTGAATTCCCACACAAAAAAACCTTAAGGAATGATTTAGAAAGAACCCAAACATAACAATATAACGAAGTGCAAAAGATGAATCTTTAAATGTGTACGTATAAGCTATAAATTATGTATAAAGCTACATATTCATATCATAGTATCTGAAGATCTTCTATTCAGTTCATCTCGTTAAAATTAGATTAAAGAAAAATTACAAAGCATAAAAGATAACGTCTGCGCCAGGGTTGTTAGCATTTTTTATATATATGTATAGTAAACGATATATTCGCCTAGAAGAGTTTATAATTATATTTTTAAGTTATTTTATATAAGTAAAGAAAAGATCCTTGAAATATTTTGTAACGAATAAAGTACAATACAAAGCTACGATAAATAACTGCAAAATAAATAAAGGGCAGAATGACAAAGTTAAATCTTTTTTACGTGATAAGAATAGATATATCTGGTTGACTAGAGATCATTATAATTTTTTTTCTTGTAAATACTAAAAATTTATTTATATGAAAAGATTCTTCTGGGATTTTTAATATTTAGAAATATCAAAGCAAGAAGTTATTTTCTTATGTTCAAAACTTAAATTTTTAAATAGATTTATATATCATTTATATAAAATAACAATATATTATAAGAAATTTTTATAACTGCGTCCAACAAAAAAAAATATATATAAAAGCGTTTGTAAAGTCAGTGAAGTCTCTGTAATGATGAAAAACCCTTTAAAACCACGTAAAAGTAAATTTTCTATTGTTGATTATTCAAAGCTTATAAATTAATATTTTTAAACCTGTAAAAGTTATTTTTTAATTTATTATTATTTATATCCTTTTAATGCTATTTAGAGACTATAATCTTGTATAATAATTTGCGCTCATTATTACTCGAAAGGTAAATAATTTAAAGCATATTTTGATACTTTTTTAATCATTTCCACATGTGTTCACAAGTATTAAAACTATACATTCATAAAAAATTAACATAATATAAATATTTATTGCTTTTTTTATTTATTCTAGTGACCTTTTTTTTTAATATATAATTATATCGTAGTTGTAAATAATGATTTTTTGTATTTTATATATTAAAGCACGTATTGTAAGACATTTAAATTATAGCGAAACCCTATTTATATTTTTTCGATCGAAGGCACTTAAAACAATGTTTCACATGATGATATTGAATAATAAAGCCCAATCTTCTTATTAGTTAGACCATTTTTGTCTTTAAACATACTAAGCACATTAAATTATTGTTTGTAAATATAAAATAATTTACCATCTAACTATAAAATAATTTTGTCTTAAAATAGTTCAAGTTGGATTTTTATAAAATCAAATTATATATCCCATTACCCACACAAGATTTTAAGAATGCCAACAGAATTAGAAGCACACATAAGGAATCTGGATGGACATGAATATAATACATTATGAATATGTAACTATATAAATATAACCCCGAAAGAGCTGGTTTTTATGACGAGTAAAATCTTGTAAAACAAATAAATGCCGCCTAAGGCTATCTACTATATGGATTAAGAGGAGAATAATACTATATTCATGTCTAAATTGAACAAAAATCATTTACTTTTTGGTATTACCGGTACTAACTTAAATTAAAAGGTGTAATATAACATATTAAATTTATCTTATGAATATTTAAAATGATATAGTTTTTAGCAAAAACAAGGGAATACAAGTAAGAAAATTTTTATTTATTGTGTCTGTGCCGGTGTAAATTCAATAAATACATTTTACGCTTGAGAAGTCCAATTAAAATTTGTTCTAATATAAAAAAATACTGATTTAAATTTTGTTTTGCCGAATATTATTTTAATAATTTTAAAGTTAGTGTATATGTGCAACTTCTTTTTCAACACTTTTTTTGTTCAAAACTTTTTTTCGTATTTAATACCACCGTTATATAATTTCAATCTTTTTTTAGATCTAATATTTGTTATTTTTATTTATATATAAAATTCTATACTCAGTTATCATATGATTTTACAGCTATTTTTAATTCAAAAAAATGCGTACGATATCTTCTTTATACCCTAATTAATATAAAAAACCATGAACACATTTCTTCCAAGGATATTGTATGCATTCTGAGAAATTTAAACAAAAAAAATGTGATTTTTACACTCTTCAGTAATGCATCGTATGACTAAATTTGCTGTATAATATTATAATCTATGAAGCCTCTATATTTCTAGCAATGACCCCAAAGAATGTTCTGTTCTCAGGTACATACTATTCTTATATTATGGTTTTATATACAGATGGTTTTATGAACAGCTATCTCTATTCTGAATTGAACTTGTTTCTGCATGATTAAACTATGATTTATACCATGAAAATCCAAGTTTCTCGGAAATACATCTTGCTAGTTTAAAACACATTTTAATGGAAATTTAGAATAATTTGTTAGTGTTTATACTTTTGTTCTATTTTACACCACTAATAAAGGGTTATAATTTTATATCTTATAAAAAATTGCAGACACCATGCCTTTTCATCAAATATGCTTGAGAAGTAAAATGTACCCACAGAAAATAAAATATATATACAAACAAATTACTTTTTAATAAGAACACCTTAATCATTTTTTATATTTTTGCGCTTATTATTGTAAACAGTAATCATATTTAAACAGAGCGATCGAATTATGAAAGTAAAATATACAAAATATATGCCGTTTTTGTGCATAACGCTTGCTTTGAATAGTTTTTAAAAACTTAAACACGGATAAAAAAATCTTTTTCTTCTCCGGGGATAATTTTACCATAAATAAATGGAGTTTTCGTTATTTCCCGAAATATTAGATGCGGGCAATAAGCTCTAACACTTTGAAAACAATCTTATCAACATACAATATAGAGAAATTATCTATCTATTTACAAATAATCAAGAGATTGTAAAAGATAAGTTTAATGATTTTGAGATATCTTTAATTAGCTTAAAACGCCTCAGAACATTAGATTTGTTTTTGACCTATCTTGATCATAAAATAAATACAAAAATGTAAAACGAAATGTTTGAGAAAATAGAAAAAAAAATTTTATGCATTTTTATCTTATAAATTCAAGGTAGAATCAATATCACAAAATTTCTTTTTCATAATTATTCAATATCTTGGCATATATTTCAAAATGCTAAAATATAGATTCGTTTGTCTTTTTTGATATCTTACTCGTAAAAACTTATATTTTGTTAAAATTACTATACAACAATAGAAATAAAAAATATACTTTTGTATGTTATAACATAAGCGCAATTATAGAAATAGAATAATGCAGTCAAATATTCATTTATAAAACAGCAACCTTTTTGAGATCAGAGATAATAAAAAATTGCATTTAATAATGGGAATCATTAAACTATCTGCCTAATTTAACATCATAAAACATAGACATGGGTTTTATAAATTATGAATGTAATTTTTAAAAAAATTATAAAAATATTCTCGTAAGCACAAAACCTAATATAAAGATAAACATAAAAGAAGATTTTAGAATGTACTTGCGGTCTAAGATACATAGATCAATAAATATCATTGGTTCCTTAGAAAATAAAATGTATCAAATTCATGTATGTGTTTTTTTGATTATAAATAAATCAATGATAGAAAGGACTTTTTTTAAAATTTTTAAAAAAAAACTATGTATATTATTAGACATTTATTACCGCAATATAAGAAAAAAATCGTGAAGATATAGCTTTAGCAAAAAAACATAGATAAATTCACATTTAGAATATTCTTATAGCAAAAAAACGGTTCGAATATTTGCTATCGAGTACTTTATTTTTTGCATGTAATTTAAACTTGTAAATAAAAGAATAAATGGATGAAAAAATAAAAATTAATTTTGTTGCGATCAAGTACAATGAAAATCTAATTTTTCTAAGTTAAAAAATACAAAATATTAATTTAAAATATAATCTAATCTTTGGGGTTTATCAATTTTCTATTTATATTTTTGTGCTATAAAACCGTAACTTTATGATTTTACAATATATAGTAAACCGGTTTTGTTTTTGTTTGTTTTCATAAATATCTTTGGATATAAAAAGTCACATAGTATGTAAGTTTATTCATAGCTAAATTTTTAATTTTAAAAACGATAAACCAATAAATTCTAATGAGGTAAAATTATAGTATACATTTATAGTTATAGTTATATATCAACTACAAAAGTACTATTTCACATTTAAAAAAAGATAACGTATTTAAACGGTTTTATGTTATTTGAGTAATGCTTACACTAGAAAAAATAGTGCTATGAGTTATAAATGATAATGTTTTTTATGTTGAAAGCATATAATCGAACAATATATTTGTAATTATTGCATTTTTTCGATTTTTTGTAACCCAACAAATTTTAAATGCCCTAGAAAAGCTATTTTTATATAATTTTTTTTAATTTATATGCTTCGGATTATAAAAAATCTCTGCGCATTTGCAAAGCCTAGAAATTGCAAAAAGAATAAATGACTAATAAGAATATTTGATCGGTTTATTTAACCACTGATGCAACACAGAGTTTAGAAGTCTAAATGTTATGTTCGGTTATGTTTTTTAATTCGTTATTTTATTTTAATGGCTCTAGTCACCCCGAAAGTATTTTAAAAGAAAATATAAATACAAAAAAAAATATGGATTTAAAAAACCCCGTGCAAATAAAAAAGTACAATATATTGCCTAATGAATATCAAAATTAAAATATATGCCATTTTTATTATAATATTATCATATTAAATTGATAAACTTTATTATCCAATATCAAGGTTATATTATGTTTTTTGTTGAAGCACTATTCTTAATGAGAAATATATCTTTTAAACAAAATTTATAGCTTCTCTATGCTTTTTTTAGGGCTAAAAACACACAAAAGAATATAATATCTTTCAAAGGTTTATATTTTTAAGAAGTTATTTTCGAGGTATACGAAAAGACATCTATATTAGCAAATTTACAACCATTTAATAATATTATCTTTGTGTTAACATTATTTTTTTAGATTATAATTAGAACTAGTAGAATTGAAAGTAATTTGCGAAACAAAAAAAATAAATTTCTAAAATAATTTTCTAAGGAAACTAAGTATTTGTACTCTAGAAGATTTTATAAATACTTAAAGCATAATTTAAATTTTATAAATCATTATATTTGTTAAAAGCGAAAATAACTTTGAAGTTACTGATAGACCAGAAAAATCTATAAAAACATTAAGATATGTTTATGTTCTATTTGTGATATCGCATATAATAGGACTTTACAATCTGAATTAGTTTGAACTTAAGAATCTACATATATTATTAGAATCAGAAAATCCCAGGCGTACTAAATCCCATAAAAAAATGATGAATACGACATTTTTATAAGATAAGATATTTTTAATCTTATAAATATTTTATGAACATAAAAAAATAAAGAATTTATTTTCGTTATTCCTAGATTAGAATAGAATTTGTATTTTTTTTTCTTTGAAGCTGCTTAGTATAATAATTTGCAATATAACACTATTAAATATTAGCTTTAAGAAACTTCGGTGATGAAAATAGCATGTTTATACTGCTCTGTCTAGAAATAAACTATCTATTTGGTATAAAGGTGAACATAAAAACTAAATTGTAAATTCAAAAAATATTGTTGTAATTAATCAAAAAGTTGTCGTCAATATATGTAGAATTTCACGGCAATGTTTGTGCATTCCCAAATAATAGTCTATGAAAAACACTTAAATGTTTTAATATTTAAAGAAAAAAAGCCTATGGTGAACTATAAAGATGTTCTGTTACAAAAGAATATACAGCGAATCTGTGAAATGGACCAATCTAAAGTTTTGCTCGAAAACATGTAAATTTCAAAAAAAAAAAATACCCTTTAAATGAATGTTATGATGAAAAATGACATTAGTTTCTTTTGTACCAAAAATATTTTTTATTCTTGGTAAATAATATTTTATTACTGTTAGAAATCAAACAAGTTAACCATATGCGTCTAAATTGCGCACAATAAGTAATATAATATTCCTTTTGATCTTCTAATCTTCAACATTTACTTTTTTGGTTAATTCAAAATATATATTGGGCATATTAACCGTGATAATATTTTTAAAAATATTTGCAAGTGGCTTTTTTTGAGATCCGAATATATGGAATAATAAAATCCTTTGCACGAAATTAGTCTAAAATTTATATTCGTGTACATGAAAATTAGGACCTACATAATAAAAATTTTGTATTTTATTAAAGTGAGCATATGTACCACAAGACATATATAATATTTATTTCAAACATATAATTAATTTTGTAAAAATTACTTAAATATATGCGTTAATTTACTAATTTAAAGTGTAAATGTTTCATCTACGGTATATATGCATAAAACCAAGTTTAAAGTTGACTTTATTCTTAGCTTAATAATATATTTATCGAGCGAAAAAATATATAGGTCGTAAAATACTCATTTATGTTGTACTAATAGGCTCATCTATATATATAAATGACTTGTAAATATTTTGTCGTGTCTTAAATCGATCACCAAAGAAAATAAAATTAAATCCCAGAAATATATAAATGTGAAAATTGCCTATTAAAATCTTAAATGTTAACGTTTTTCTCTATTCATGATATGTATAAGTATATAATAAACACGAAAAAAAGATATAAAGCTATTTAGTCAAATGTATCAAAATAAAATATTTAAATTGGCATTTTTAATTACCTTTATTGTAAAGACAACTAATAGCGGATAAATAAATATCAAAATCAAGGACCTAAGTTTAAAGCATAGGTTTTTTTATTTATTTTAAATAGGCTTAAACTACGCCATTTAATATAATAACACCCGGCTTGAAAGATTAAATGAAAAAATCAACTCCTGTTTTACTTTGTAATTAAAACTGGAAGTAAATGGGATTATGAATTAAGTCATTAAATCACACTTAATAACATTGATTATCTTTTAATATTAACATTTTCCTGTTCAGATATTATTCGTAATTTTTATATAAGACGGATTACAAATAAACCTATAATGGCGCAATTAATAGATTTAATTTATATGCAATTAAAGGATCAATAAATTAAATTATTTGTAATCGAAAAACTAAATACAAAAGTTCATTTCATCGTCGAAATTATGATTTCTTATTTTTGACAGGTCTATATTTATTGCCAGCTCCCATAGAATAATTTATAATTATATTAACGATATTACAACAATGATTTTCAGCCAAAGAAAAATTGAAGTTTTTTGATAGACTCAATAAACGCGCACACTTTAAAATGTATAATATATGAAGCATAATTTTTTATTTTTTCACTTGGATGAATATTAGTTTTTACCAAAAAATAATAGGTTGAAAAGCGGTTGTTTCATTAGAATCAGGAACAATGAATGAATTATTTTAGACTAAATTTTACACATAAATAACATCTAATTTTTAACATATTCAAAGATCGCCGCTTTTAAACTGCGTTTTGCCTTATCTGTGTTACAGAATATCTTTTCTTCATTTAAAAATGTTACTTATATAAACATTCGATTTCCTGTTTAGGATTTTTTGAAAAATAGCATTTTATTGCACAATTATTTGATTTTTTTGGGAATCACTTGCTTCTTACGCTATACTAGAGATTAAAATCTGTTTCCGTTTCGAACATTTTTAAGACCAACTTTCTATGCCGTTCAAAATATCATCACTTTTTATTTATCTTTTTTTAAAGTCTTGTGATCAAAATTCCATGGGTGTCTTATACCAATATTTTTCCCACCAGAATTATAGTTTACTAGATTCTTACTTGTTTCAAATGCAAGTGGTATAAACTTGTTGTATTAGTAATCCAATTTTTCTGCCAACCAAGGCGTGGCATACGCTCAAAGCGCAGCAGGAATGATTCATCACTCTTTTGAATATATAATTTTTTGGTTTATTAAATTTATATATTTTTTTTTAATGATATATTTCAATATTTTTCTTGAAAATTACTGTTGAACTGATAAGTCTTGAGAGAATATGGGGTATCGATGACGTTACAGCAAACGAGAGAATATGCCAGAAAACGATGAAGTAAGCCGCAAGTGTTTAATCTCACAATATGTTTGAGGAAAGAAAAAATATCAACGAAAAATTCAACAAAAAAAATAAATATTTAATGAAATAGGTGCAAGAAAATAAAAAATAAATAAATAAGAATCTGTTTATTTCAAACACTTTATTCTAAAATGAAAGGTTAATAAAACGATTTAGTTTTTTAAATATTTACATAAATATAATATCTTTGCTGTTCTATCTTCGTATAAGAAAACCACGTTAAATACAAAAAAATAGATTTCATGAGTTTTTAGATATTAATAGCGTTGGATTTCTATTGTATTTGTATATTATCATTTGCTCTTACTTCCAAGTATGCGTTTTTAAATGCGAATTAACTTGCATATTCGTCATGAAGTTTACGTTACAAGTGAATGTGATTTTTGGTCATTTTCGAAATACTATTTGGTGTATTGGCATTTTTTGAGGTTAATAATATTTGCTGATAGTAAGGTATAAAACTAAAAATTATGATTTATCTTAAAAAATACACTATAAACTAATTTCAAATATTTTATAATGTGTTTTTTTGGGCTAAAATATAAATTATGTCATCCTCAAATCTTCTCACATTAGCCCATAATCGATAAAATTTTACAAAAATTTAAATTTATCTGCATTATATTTCAGGATCTTAGATTTTTAAATTTTTAAAATATCGTTATTGAGGTGGTATATTATATAATAATCAAAGATTTGACCTATTAAGGTTCAATTACAAGGTTTTTGATAATACAAAAAAAACATAGATTCCAAATTTGTTTGTAGATATAACTAAATTTAAATAAAACCTTGCATAAAGCTCATGTTTTATTCATGAAAGTGTGTATGCCTAGCTTTTTAAAATTTATTGCAACAATTCATAAAAGTTAAGCTGACTACTTTTATATATTTTTTGATATTAGAATATATGTAATGTGTTTTAATGCACTTATTATGTTGATATATTCATTTAATTAAAAAAAGGTCGAAAATAAAGATATTTCTGGCATCTAGATAATTTATGAAATAAACTATGTATATTTAAACAACAATTAGATGTCATTATATGTCATTTACTTTTTTTGAATATCTAAACCTATGATTTGATAAATTATAGTTTCAGAAGTGTGAAAGTCCAAGGGTGCAGCCAATGATTTCTTTTTGTGATCTTTAAACAAAAAAAAACTTGTTTTACCAAAAAAGGTATTTGCATGTCTATTTATGACGTAAATATGGTGTGTTATTTGTCTTTTATTATAATTTTAAATTTTATTTTGGTGCATTTTTACTGTATTTACTTCTTAAAACTTATTATATAAATTAATATACATATAAAATTACATACAATTTATTTGAAATTTGTATTTTATATCATAAATGGACTAGGATTCAATGGTCTAGTTGTTTATATAAAACGACTCGAATTTTAAGCAAAAATTAGCCGTTATTGATTTCTAGTGGTTAATACTATATAATATACATAAATTTTATATAGATCACTCATTATCTTTATAATATGTTTTGAATATGATTCAAAAACTACTTTTAAGTGTTTCTCGTCATCTAATGATGCCAAAAATAAATATGTGGATCATCTAAATTACTGCCTTTGTTAGTACTGAAATATGGGTATAAGGCTGTATTAATATGTCCTTCAAACATAATAAGCACTTTTACATCAAAGTTTGATATTAAGCTACTTCTATCTCATTCGTTTTCTTCATAAGAATATTTTTCTGAAGATCGATCGGTAGCGCCATTGCTATGTAATATTTTTTCGAGGCCTTCGCTTCTAGTTTGATTCATATTTGAATACCTTTTATTTTCCTCATTAACAAATTTTAAATCGTATAAAGTATTTGGCTTTTTTTAGAATCAAATCTTGATGTATATTTTCCTTTTCTGGATATAAATGAAGCTATAACTTTCCTTCGGATTTTGATGTTTGAAATAAAATATTATCATGATATCTTGTGTTTTAATTAACCGTTTTTTCTTCGTCATCTTTGTTTGCTATATTTATATAGTGTTACTTGTTTAAATTACTTAATAAGCTAAAACATGATTACTGATTATTATTTGCAATGGCGTCTACAAAAGAATTCCAAGACATCTTTAATTAAATCATAATATATGTTCATTTTTGGCCCATAATTGTTCTTAGATTTCATCATTTCTAGTGTAAGAGTTATTGTTTCTCTTAAATCATTGTTTATTATCTCCCCTTACCCACATCGACTAGAACTGCTTAGATTATTCTTATCTAGCTTGCTTACTCTGGAAAATATTTATTTTCTGATCGTTTATAATTCTTCATAAGATAACAGTCGCTGAGCGATTCCAAATTAGAACATGTACAGCCATTTGGGTTAATTTTACTTTCTAAATAATTTGGTCGCGTCGATTGCAGATCATTAGAGCGCTTCTTTGGTGACGGTATTTTGTTTGTGGAATGGGGATCCATAAATACATTTTCAACCGTAAAATTGGGGTTTTGCCAATTTAGGTCTTCTTTCAAACTGTTTTATACTTGGTACAATGTGAATCAAAGTATTTTAAAATTATAGATACGATGAAAAAGTGTTAATGTTCGGATGATAAATATTAAAATTTATATCTCAAAAACTAAAAGTATTATCGTACCTATATGGATTTTCATCTGAATGTTTCTGATAAATGTATTTTTTATATGTTTGGCTAGACTCGTTTTTCACATTACTACTTGCTGCATGATCTTTTATTATAAAGCTTGGCTTAGAATCAAATCTATAATATTTTTTTTTGCATTCATCTTTATCAAAGGTTTTTGATACATGGTAAAATTTCTATGTCTATATGAACCCGAAATTTTATCATTTTTTCTACAATCGTCAGCTGGAATGGAAGTCTTCTATTATTTTCTACATCGTAATCTGAATTTTGACACTTATGATTCCTGTTGAATTGATTATGATATTGTCAATCATGAAAAAGGTATGAATTATCTAAATAAATTTAAGATTCTTGTAATTGTATAAATCGCACGATTCTGAGGAACTACAAATTTCTTCTGAAGTGAATAAAAATAAAATCATTTTATTCATCTTCTGCATGTTATTTATAGACAAAAGATCAAAATTTTGATTCTTAAAAAAATGATCTTGGATTTGATTAGTTTATCGTCACATTAGTCTTAAAATTAATTTCACAAATCAAATCTCGAAAGGTAGATCTTTTTTTTTATTTTACTAAGATCCTAGCCAGCAGTTGATCGCGTATATTCAATTTCTTTTATAAATAAATTTATTTTATTAAAACATTTCATGTGTTTTTCTTTTCATAGAACCGATGTAAACATAATATTGGGTAAATTCATGTTTTCTTGATCGTGATTTCTAGATTTACATTTATTATATTTTCTTAGAATAATTGAACTCTATTTATAACTTCTTTGAATATTTATATTTCACAAACTCAAAATAAATGGTTGCGTTTTTAATTTATGACAGGGATAATCTAATAGCTTGTTGTATATAGAATTCTTAAATGGGTGGCAGAAATTTCTCGGAACATCCGATTTTCAGTAAATTATGTGGATAGTATCTGACAAGAATATATAAATTTATTATTTTTTTTCTGATGTTTTAACATATCTTTTCTCACATTGGAGCAAAATTTATTACTTATTTACGTTAAAAAATATAAAGATATATAATATTGTGAGCTTTTATAATTTTTATGATATAATATCCATCTTATCATAACGTTATCTATGATTAAGTAGGAAAATTGAATCCTAATGTATATAAGATAATGAAATATATTTCAAATTAATAGGAAAATAATCTAATCGAAGCGTATTGGTTTTTTAGAACCTTTAAACTAAAACTATTTTTTTCGAATAAAGGATCAATTGTCCTGATAAAGATATAATGTTATAAAATTACATGCGAAATTAAATTTCTCGTTTTTTATACTAAATAAATGAACCTATTTTGGATTAAAATTAAATTCATACGTATTTAACTTGTGATTTATATACATATAATCTGTAATACTCTATTTTACCTCTATTTTTTTCTGTAGTCTTCTCAAAATCAAAATTTTATCAATAAAAAATTACTCCCAACTTCATGCAGATTATTGAAAATAATCAATGAATAATTATATTTTTGATTTAAGGCTTAAAGTTAACAGAGGTATTGTAGAATTTAAAAAAAAAGCTTGAACCATAAAATTAATGGTATGTTTTGAAATTCGATCGATTTTTATAATTACATAGGAAAATATATTATTAAAAAATATATGAGGTTCGTATTAATTTGTATTCCTATTGTATTTGCGCTATCTCTGTTTATAAAATATATATAAATGAATTTTATGTTTAGACTGCAAAATTTTATTTATTTTTTTTCAATTTAGTTGAAATAAATAGAATTGTAAAACCTATGGAAACAAAAAATTGCAATAAAAAACTTCTTCTGACTTCTCTTATTTATTTAAATGTAATATAATTTTATCGTGATTAAATTTTTTTTTGCATAAATATGTAATTCCGTATGCACTTTTTTGCTTTCAAATATAAACAAAAAAAGCAAAAGGATTGTATATCAATTATTTGCAGTCAAAAAGAAATAAATATATATTTACATGTTACTAATTTTCTTGAAACGTTTATTTTGACTATAATTTATTCGGATTTTAATAATAGCACTATCATTATATAGATATATGATCTAACATAAGCAATTTTTTTATTGTGATCATCAAATAAAAGTATTTTATTGCCTCTAGAAAATTGCTGTATTTTTGGATGAATGTTAAATATTTCCTTTTCCCTAAAATTCATGTCATAAGATTATTTATTGAACAACAACTAAATCTTTATGAAAATAATCATCATTTATATTCATACGATAACCATGTGCTTTATCTCTAAGTTGCAAAGAAATTAAAAAATGACATTATTTAATATACATTGTATCCGTTTTTAATTTATTTTTTTTATAAATAACCTTCTAAACTAGATTAATTTGTAGAGAAGAGTTACTTTATCAGAATTTGTTCACAATTAACTTTTACACATTAAAAAGGAACATGTTTCATTTAGTTTGTTTTCTGAATGACCATAGATGTATTCTTTTGATTTATCGTCATTTTATGTTTTAAAAACGTAGACTGGAAAATAGTATAAAATAAAGAATTATCCGTTTATCATTTTTTTACATATTTTGATTTATAGTGATTTAAATTTAATTTTCGATGTACGGCTTTTTATCATGCGCGAATTTTTTTAAAAGAAAGATTTACACTAAAATTTCATAAATTATATTTATTTCAAAAGGTTGAAATTTGTGCTGCTTTATATTTTAAACATCAGATAATTTGTTAAAAACTATTTTTGATGTGGAAATGTTATATTTTGCTCAGAAATATATTTTATTTATTTTTATCGCTAGAAATTCTACTGCGTGGTTTTATTTCAATATTTCCAAGTTTAATCTATTCTTATTCTGAAACAAATCACCGATATATAGATTAGGTTTTCTTATTCTTCATCTTCACTTTATTAAAGCACGCATTGTGATTACATAAATATGGTTTTTTACAAAAGCGAAGCAATTTATATATTACCGAAAATATCCAGTAATTTTAAAAACATTAGTAGTCTAAAATAAATATTTAAACTCTCGATTTTGTAAAATACAAATGATATTTATTGATCATATTCGAAGAAATCCTAGAAAAATTTGTTCTTATGTAACCTAAGTGTTCCTATTGTATAAATAAAGATTAAAATCATATTTTATTTATTTTTAGGTGAATTTTATTCTATCTATTTTATCTATTTAGACGTGGTCAGCGTGTTGGAATATCGCACACTCCTTATTGTATCTTAAGTAATTTTATCTTGATCTAACGACGACTGCTCTTCTTACCTCGAATGAGATGAGTTCAAGTGTCTTGCGGAGTGCAGGTGCTTACATGTATGCTTCTACTTCGTCGAGGATTTTCAACACCTTAAAATATTTTTTATGAAATTTTGTAACCACCCATCACAAGACATCACATATCGTATTATTCTTGTTTTACATTTTTTCAAGATTAAACATTGTTATTTATTTATGGGTTAAGTTTCTTTTTATCGATTTTATCTATTTAGACGTGTTCAGCGTGTTGGGAAATTGCACACTCCTTGATGCATCTTTTGACGCCTTTCTCTGATCTATCTTCATCAACTGCTCTTCTTCTCTCAAATGAGATGAGTTCAAGTGTCTTGCGGAGTGTGAGAGCTTGCATGTATGCTTCTACTTCGTCCGGTATTTTTAACTCCTTAACATATTTTTATGATATTCTGTAACCACCCCATCCCAAGTCATCACATATGGTATTATTTTGGCTGTAATAAGGATAGATTTTGCTGAATTAAATTTTAAAATATAAATTAAATTTTATTAAATGAAAATACTTAGAAAGTTTATAAAATTAATACTACAATCTAGAAGAATTATTTACATCTATTTTTTGTTTAAAACATGTTAGATTTCCGTGCATAATATATGGATGATACAAGAAAACCAAATATTAATTTAATCAAGTTTTCAGATATCAATTTATCTAGTTCAAATTTTTATTTTTTTATTAAAAAAAATTTATCCAACCTAATTTTAATCAATCAAATATTTTTGCATGTAAACTTTAATCTTAACGTAAAAACCACATTTATAGCTATAGAACTTCATAAAAAATCATGTTGTTCCCTATCTGTATTAAAATTATTAAAAACAATCTAGATGCATACACTCTCAAATATTTTTTTCTATTCATACACTGAAAAAGCTACAATGAACAAATTTTTATTATAAAACAAATTTTCTTTATGTTTCCAAATTCTATACTATCAGTATATCTTATTATAGTAAAGTTTTTATTATTAAACACAACAAAAATTTATCATATAATTATATTCACAGTATTTTGGTTTATATAATGGTTAAATATACTTAGGATCATATTATGCAATTATTTTTGCGGGTTTATCAGGCTTTAAAATTTAATTGAAGAGATATTTGAAGCGAATATGTATTTTTGTTTATTAAAACATTATTCTTTCTAATAAAATAAATCGCTAAAAATGTATTTATTTAATTTAATTATTATATAAAAAATCAAAACATTGAATAAGATTTTGATCAATATAATTAAATCTTATATTGCTTGAAGACACATTTGATCATATTAATTATTAAAAAGTTTACAAATAAATGAAATATTTTAAGGACATTATGTGGCTATTTAGTTGAAAATATCTTGGTGAAAATTAAACGTATCGGTTATCTAATATTTAATATATAAAATATCTATGGCAATAGGGCATATGAAAATAGAAAATCTAAGATTTAATTAACAGAACATGTGCTGGCATTTTCAAATACCATATTTAAGCTTTGAATTATTGAATAGGATTGTGTTTACTTCAACACTACTAATACCATAAAAATTTATAATATAAGATTAGAACCAATCTCCAGCTTTTGATATTTATTATATGTACTATACACAATCAATGGGGCCAAGAAGGAATGTAAATAGTAGACTATAACTATAACAAAGGGTGTTTAAGATTATGAAAAACCAAGATCATATTCAATTAACAAAAATTATATACAGTTCAATACTTTATCATGCTTATGTATAAGTTTTTTAAGATGAGAAAATTATGACAACGTTTATCAAGCTTATAAATTTTTTTATTGAAAACTATTGATTTAAGATATCCATATAAATACACCAAATTACAATATGATCGGCAACTATAATAAATTGTTTAATCGTAAACATTTATTTTCTAATAATTCACAATACGCCTATGAATTAGAAAAATATGAAAATGTGTGTATACAAAAAATATTGTTTATGATGAGGATAAACAATAGGATTGCGTGCCTTACATTTACGTGTGCAGTTTGCGCATAATAAATAATATTTTAAGATTTGTAATTTGTATATACAAATTTAATGCTATAAACTGTATGAAAGTTTGATTATAGCAACAATTAATTAGATAACAACAATTAAACGAACATAGACAATCAAGAACATTTATAGTGAAATTTTGAATGTTTTTTAATAATCCATATAAATTAAAAGCATCAATGCCAAAAATCCAAGCTATAGCTAATGCCGAACTAGAAACAATAGAATTGAGAAAAAAATGAAAATAAATATCTTGATTGAACATATAGATTGATTAAGAAAAAATATGATGTGTCTGATAGAAGTTATGATCTCTTACTGTATGAATTAAATCTTAAAATTGTATTGGACGCTTTTATATAATTAAGGCCAAATAAAGCAATAAATATAATCCACCATATTAAAATAAGTTTTAAACTATAAGTTTATTCATTTTGCCTAATAGAACATTATTACTTCTTATACATGAAATTCAGAAATTTTATAAAATTTTTATCATAAATTTATATTTAAATGCCAAATTTAATAAAATTAAATTTAAGTTGTGCGGGCAAAAAAGAGATGGAAAATTAGATCAGCTTTAGATTCTATTTGCAGCCCTATAAAAAGAAACTTTTTATAATATCTCACTGTCAACTGAAGAAAAGTATATTTTGCATTTAATTAAATAAAGTGCATAATTGTTTTATTTGTTAGTTATATAATCCAGAATTTTTATATAGTTTCAATTTTACTTATTGACTGAGACAAATATAGAGTGAAAAATTATCTAAAAGTATTTGAATGTTCCATTTATAGAATCCCACCTGTTTTTGTACACCATGTAATTTTATGCTTGTATATTTCATATTATTGCTTTTTTTGTAAAACAATATCCGTTACTTCAGAGGTATCTGTCGATAATCAATCTATAAATATCATAAGTTAATTACCGAGTTTTTCCTAGGCTATGCTTAAGTCAAATGCATAATTCATCAATAAAAAAACAAATTTTTAAATTTTTTTCTGGTATTTATATCAATTCGATCATTCTAGTCGTAATTAAAAATTCCTGCGCCAAATATTTTTAATAAAATTGAATAATATACAAGAAAAATTTATAAATCAAGAAGTTTGTAAAACCTGCAATATTTACAATTAGATTTAAAACTAAAAAAACATTCGTTTTAATGAAATATAGACATATGTTTGATTATTATTTCTAACCTATGTATGTACTTATTTTCGACAATTAAAATAAATTATTTAATAAATAAACATATACATAGTTTTTCTATATTGATTTAACGCAGAATAAACTGTGCCTCCGTTTCAATTAGAATACTTTATTTATTATGCTAAGCAATTCTATTGTTTATGTAAATACTAAAAATACCTTTTTTTGCAGACAGATTAGATGACATAGGCTTTAATCGCCTAGATTTCATACATTCTACATGGTTAAATTATTTTAAGTTAATATAGTATACCAAATAAAATTTATTTAAGCCTTTTTATCTGCAACGCTATAATATAAAAAAAAATCAGACATATTTTATAGTGACTCCAATACCATTTATTTGGTATAAGTGGCAGCTTTCACATTTAATAGTTTATTTTCTGCTTTTAAAAATGTTCTGCGTGAATAGATATTTATTTTGTTTTCTGTTATTTCAAAATAATATTTTTAATGTATATTGTGGCCCTAAATATTGAATAAAAATGATCTTCTGTTAATAATTTGCGCAACAAATGCTTAGAAACACATATGGAGATGAGCATCAAATTAGCCCATATTAGTATTTAATTTTTTGAATGTGTACATATTCAGGTTTTTATAGAATGAAATCCTTATATAAATGTATCATATCTCTTGCGCTCCTTTTGTGTCACAATTATGTTATAAATAGAAACGTATATATGTATTTTGATTAAAACATCACTAATATTTTGTCATGTGCAAAAATTACAACAGCTAAAATGTTTCGATACATTTTTTGTTAAAAAAAATTATTACATGTTTAACAAAACCATAAAAAGCTATTATACCTTTTTCACTTTTGAGAGAAATTAATCATGTTTAGATTTATATTGTAAACAAACATATCTATTAAATCCAAGCAGCAAATAAAATACTTGATGAAAAATTACCAGTGAAACGTAAAAAAAAAATATTTTTTGTTGCATTAAAACGCCATGAAATAATTTTACTATGATCCTCATTACATTTTCTGCTCTATAAAATTCTATCTGTTATGGTTTATTGAAGCTCAATCTGTAGATTTTTCTATATAGATCCTATAGGATGTCGAAATACTAGCATAATACTTTTTTATTGCATGAAATACATTTAAAAAAATTTAATGTGAGTGATCTTCAAATTGTCTGGGTTTTTAAATATTGTATTCTTTGCACCAATGGAATTTTTTTTATTCCAATAGTACATCAAAATCATCTATTTTTATAAATATTTTACATTCAAGTTGAACAAAATTAATTTCATCGGTTGATCTTTGACTTTTTTTGCTTTAAGATAACAGAAAATCGCAATCAGAAACATTCCGTTCGGTTCCGACTATTTTTTTTTAATTCAGTTATAATAAATTTTTAGCGCATTAACGCATATAAATGAATTAATATTTCTAAACCCTAATTGATAGAAGGAAAAAAAATTTCCTAAGTCAAATATATAGAATGTATGTGTATAATTAATGCTATCTTCCCTAAGCTAATACAGAGTAAAATTATATTTTAAAACAGTATAAGGTAAAGGTTTTTGATCTTTTTTGTTGCTTCTCTGATAATTATGTGATGCTCGAAAATAGAATAAAACACATGGAAAATTTTTTATAAGAATAAAAATAAAATTTTGTAATTAATATCTGTATGTCTATTTAAATTCTGTTCTATAACAATAATCGGTCTATAAATCTGGAATTGAAAATTAGTATAAAAATGCATTTCATATGATGACCACACGTCTAAACAGACAAAATAGATTAATAAACTGCTATAAACAATAAAAAATTGGATATTATATCTTAAAAATTGAAAAACTAGAACGAACCAGAGAGAAATAATCGTTTTTTCGAATAGCAGTTAGCAAATGCCTTGTTTTTTTGTATTTTTTGATCCATTTAATTTTATAACCAGTGATAATACCACCTAGCTGCTAATAAAAAAAGAAGTGATTAAGATGAAAAGGTTTCAATATTTAAAAAAAAAATTTCGCACAAACTCTATCTCTAAAATATAATATGAGATATATTTCTTGCTATTTATATAGCTAGCATGCACACAAAGCATATAAAATGTTACAATTGTGTCAAACTTGTGCATAGAAAAAAATTCACGCTTTAAACACATATTAAAATGCCTAACATAATTTATTTGAGCATTTACTAGTTTTTCAACTTGTTATTCTATTTTAATATAGGCAATACTTTTATATAATAATTGATATATTTAAAATGCCAAATCAACTTTTGAGATGGAAAATTTTATTTTTGAATTTAATATTAGAAGTTAAATTTACAAGTTTTTTTATATTAAAAGAATATCTATACCATGAGAAAATATTTTTTTTTATATTATAAATATATGCTTATCTGCCTGTGCCATACCAATTGGTTTAAAAAAAATCCACTGAATTTGCAATCTTATACCACACACTGATTATTTTTACATATAAATACAATTACTTAAATTTTTTTGCTGTAAAGGGTGTATTTTAGCACAGGTGAATAGTATATTTTACAAGGTTATATATTGTTTCCGCGGTATAAATTTTTTTTTCGAAATAAATATGCTTTTTTTACCCATTTTCTACTAAGTTTGTACAGCATACTTATAGAAATTAATTGACAAATATATTTTTAGATATTCTTCTATGTTTAAAATGATAAAAAAATGGATTTTGATTTCCTCCAAAATTTTATTTCTCTAACGTGCGAACCTTAATATGTTGAAAGTACAGATAAAAACATTGGATTATAAACAGCTTGGTGTCTCTGTATGCTTTGGGGTTTCTAATCCTAAAATCTAGATTTGTGTGATTATAGTAATATGAGACTGCACTAAAGTTAGTATAAAATTTTTTGGGATAGAAATAAAATATAATTTTCATAATAATTTTTATTTACGAATATGAAAATACGCTTCCATTAGAAACATATTTAAACAGCCTGAATTCGCTGAATTAAGCACATAAAACTTGATTATATATTAATCATGTAAGAAAAATAGTAGCTGTTTAGCAGATGTATATTATGCAATTATAAAAGAAAATCTGGATTTTTTACGTCATTATAAGATTTAATTACGAAAAAAAATAAAAAGATTTGCTAAGATTTTAATTATTTCACAAAATCAGATAAATTATTATGATTGTAGGGATACTATCGACTCGATCTTTCGTTAAATTTATTTTATTGTTTATAGTATATTTTAAATGCATAGAAATATTATAAAATTCAGTTTTTATCAATTCCTTGAGTTATATATTTAGGAAATTATTTATCTTAATCATGGTGTGTTCTTAATTGGAACAATCACACACTTAAACAATAAAGTGTATCTAGCATCAATAAAACAAAATAAATTATCAAATTTCTTTTATTAAATACTTGTGAATGATTATGATATATAAAATTTGTAGCGAAATTTAGTAATAAACCATGCAATTTATCAGAAACATCTTCTTTAAACCATAACTTGACACAAATCTAAAATTCACATTTTGTAAAAATACATGAAGAAACAAAAAAATGGTAACAACATTAGTTTAATTCTTTGTTTTTTTTTATGTAATGCCTTTAGCTAAATTTGTCTTTAAAATAAAATAAAGGTAATTTTTTATGTTAAAAACATAAATTTAATTATTTAGTTTTTTGTGAATTTTAAAAATTATTATTTTCGACATAACTCAGCGTATTTTTGAATATAAATTATATTTTATCGGCAACAAAATGACTTGAACACACTTATTTCAATCATGTTAGTTTTTTTGAGAAAATAAATATAAACAGACCATCTTATTTGGGCTTCACAAATACATAAAGACTTAATTAGTATTTTAATGACATTATTTATTGGGTTTTTGTAATTATACAGCTTAATTTATTATTTGAAATATAAAATTTGATGATATATGTAATTATCTTAATAATTATACCCATTGACT
Source organism: Rhyacophila brunnea (assembly GCF_057557595.1). NCBI lineage: Eukaryota > Metazoa > Arthropoda > Insecta > Trichoptera > Rhyacophilidae > Rhyacophila > Rhyacophila brunnea. The sequence continues at coordinate 790,542 of NW_028233335.1, forward strand.
TTTTTTTTTATTTGACATTATATATTTATAGTTGGATCGAAGATATTTGATTCCTTTCCCATCTTGGGTACATTTTCGTTGAGTTTATAAACACAAAGAAAAGGCTAGTTTTATGCTTAATTAAAAGTCTCATACTGCTACTATGATTGCATATAATAGTCTTGTGATCTAGGTAAACATTTAAATCAAAAAATATACTTATTTATATTTCTATTATGAAAATGCGCCCAACATTAAGAAAAATGTAAATTATGTCTTTACGATCAAAAACTTATATTAGAAGATATATACATTGCATTTTTAAGAGACCAGTTAAGGGATTTTATTTTGGTTTCACAGTAAATATTTCTTTGTAAAATATCCAATATTTATATTAACGAATTTACTACAATAGCAGTAATTTTTTTTTAAAAAATGATTGGATTATTCTTTCATGTTTTTATTCGAATTTATGATATTTAAAACCTAATTTATTTAAATTTCATTATGTATCATATTTTTGGTTATTTAACAATATCTATGTACTCCAGCATCTGTTTTGAGAATAAATTTATTCTCTCAAATATATGCATATTCTTAATAATTTATTTTCTTAATTTTAAAAATGATAGTTTACATTCGATAAAAAGTTCTTCTATACAAATTCTAGTGTAAATTTGATTTTGGCAATATTTGAAAGCTTTGTGTGTCTAAAATTCGAATAAAATATAAAAAAATTTTATGAAATTTGTAGTATTTTCAACTATATATAACTTTATGCAAAGGAAGTCACAAATATTTAATGGTAAATTCCGAAAGAAGCGATTTACTGCAATTAAATCCTTGAATTAACAAAAATTAGACGTGTAAATGTTAAAAATACAAAATTCAATTATGTTAATCTGATCTATTTTCTTAATTTTAGACATATTATTTTTTGCAGTTTAATGTTGCTGATAATGACCAAACATTTATATTTAAAAAAGCAAATTTAAAATATAATGAGGCAAATATAATATAAAAAACTCATATTATTGAGAAATTCTGTGTTTTTAAGTGTTTTTAGGATAAAATAGCAGAGATATTAAATAATTTAATATTAAGTTAAATGTATTTTAAAAGATAAACTGCATATGATCAAATGTAGAAAAAAAACACAATTTAAATTGCCTAAATACGTAAAAAAAATCTGGATAAATTATTTTTTGTAAATAAATATGCATACATTAATATAATATTTCCAAATAACTTCATACCATATTATATAAAACAAATATTCACAATATACATAATCTTTCAGAATTATTAAATTTTTTAGACCACAATCAATTACTAATTTTAATTTATAAAAAAATGTAAAAATGCATTATAAATAAATACTATCTAAACCTCAATTAATTTTTTTCTCTTTACGTGTATAAAAATATGCCATTATGGTAAAACTATAAGGAAGTTAAATAATTTTAAATAATAGTGTAAAATATAATCAATTGACTCAAACTACATTCTTTCTTATCATGATTTAGAAATGGTCTTAAACTTGAATATATATTCTATTGAGCAAAACAAATTTCAAATGCACTAATTTTGATTTTAAACAATGCTCCTAAAAAAAACTTATACCACACATGAAGCAAAAAGCCTTCAAGTTAAATTCTTAGATACATAGTTTCTTTATGATTTTTAAATATTTTTTAATGGATTTAGTTCATTAGATAAAGTGTTGCACAGTTTTTTGATACGTATTTATCTACACAGCTATAAAAATTTAAGTACAATCAATGATTACAGTAAATAATTTTGCTATATATGTAGTATTTTGATTTTTATACATCTTTTATGGTTTTTTCCTGTTATATCATGCTTATTTGAGTTTCTAAAACTATTTTACGATTTTCTATATTATCATTTGACCTACGTTAATTTTCTTCTTTAAAACATTAATTATAATATAACACTATAATTACCGATAATATGTAAAATAAAGGTTTTATATTTGCATCAATATAGAAAATAGAGGAGTTGGATTTTGTTTTTTACATCATGAAATTTTTTCTTTTAAGCGTGCCGCTTTATGTTTTTAGAATTGGGTTTTCGATAAATATAATTATTTTAAAAAAATATTTATATGAGATCTGATGGTAACCATGCATAAATATCCTTGTTAAAGGATAGAATCGCTTCGCTTTACTTTAAATTGATTCAAAAGGAATTAATTATATTAAGGCAAAACATGAAGAAACGATTTTATCAGCTGTTCAGCTTTTACTAGGGTAATTTATGGATGCTGTGAAAATAATAAATTCTTAAATTAAATATAATTGTTATAAGTAGTATAAACAAAAACCGTGCTAGTCTATTATTTATATAGACAAAAAGTAAATATATGTGTTGTACTCAAGATTAGTAAACCTATAATTTATCAGAATTTTTGAGATCAGAATATTATTCTAAATCCAGATAAAAGAAATTTGGATTTTTAATTTATCTATAAATTGGGGCAAGAATACAGAAATAGATTCATAAAAAAACTTTATCCGTTCCAGAATTTAAGCTGTTTATATGTCAATGAAAAGAAAAAATAAAAGAAATGTGGATATTATGAAGCACAAATTAATATATTTATAGGAGATAATAATCAAAGACACCAAACTGAAATATTTTGACATGTCGCTATATATGTTTTTATTTGTGAATCTGAGAAAAATCTCGAAATATTTCAGATATGGATGATACAAAACAAATTGTTATTTATAAGTTGATTTGATTTTTAATGGTGCTCGTAGAAAACTTTAGAATGCTCATTGGAATAGACTTGGTTGATACTTAATTCTATAACTTCATCTTCACCTTCTTTTTCAATTCATCTTCTTATCTCAATTTTTACTATTTCAAATGTCTTCCTAGATGTTATTGTTTGTGCGTAATCCAATACTTAGAAGTGTTCCAAAATCCTATATTTTGAAATTCCAGGCGAATTCACTTTATTTAGTATTTACTCGTACATATATTCTTTTCTGAAATTTCATTATGACTTTTATGAATTTTTGATTACCTAATTCCCCTCCACATGTAGTTCTTCACATTTCCAATCACCATTTAATTTTCCGTATACTAGTTCTATTTACTACGGTATTTTTTTTTAAAGGGAACCGTATTCTATTTACTTTTCTTAACAGTTTGATTACGATACCACCACCACTCTCCACTTATCCATGTTCTTGCTAAAAGAGGTGGTTTTCATTTAATATAATTGCTAGTTTTTGGCGTCTTACACGGAAATGTGCAATTTATTATCGGTTATCTGTCTTTTTTAGGGTATAATTTCTAGTTTTGACAATCGACATCATGCGGCTATTTCTCGTTTTGAGTAAATTCATATGAATCCACGATTCTTTGCTTTTAGATCACAAGTTTATTATATAGGTTTTTCTATATCTACAGCGTCACTGTATTGCATGTTTGAATATATATCCAAACGTTACTATACCATTAATTCTTTCTGTTTGAAAATCGAAAGGCTGCAAATTTTGATCAAGTATATGTGATTGAAATGAATAAAAAGTCGAATTTTGTGATGTTTCAATCAAAATTAGATTCTATAATTCGACTATGGTGGTTTTTAACAGCAATAAGCATTTTTTTGGGGATATATAAATTAAAAAAAAAATATTTACCATAAAGAATTCAAATCCAATAAAAATATATTTGATTCTAACTCTGATTTCTAATATATACACCCTTATTTTCCACTTTTTGAACTTAATAAATTTGTTATAATTTAAAAGCATACAATCGAATTCTTGTTATTAATTAAATAATTTGTTTATAATAAGATGAAGTTAATAGGGATCTAAAAAATTTTTGAACATGTCTAATATTCTTAAACATTAAAATATCACCATATTAGAATAATTACACATTCACTATGTTATAAGTAGCATAACATCCTTAGTTTATGTTTAAATACTATTTATTGTCTAAAAGTATACAATTAAAAGCAAGACCTAATCTCCTGGATTGTTTCATAACGTAAATAACAAGGATATGAAAATGTGATTGGAAATTTGAAGATAAATATATTATTTTATTGTTTTACTATTCTTGATGGTTTTTATGGATAATTTGTGTGTAAGAATGCATTTATGTTGCTACGAATAAATCGTATTTCAAAGTTTTTTTTGACATTTTTAAACCATAAATACGCCAAGAATCATTTAAGGTAAGTTTTCGACTTTATTTTTATTAATAAGGTAGTTTAGATACTAATATAATTTTGTTTCAAGAATTTCAAAGCTTTTATTTTATTTTGTATAGTTTAAATATTTAATTTAAAAATTCAAAACTTCTATGATGATTTCTAAAGTCGTGCCAGAAGCTTCAGATATAAATTATGGCAATAAAATAATATATATGGACACCCATCTCCTAATGGATGTAAAATATGTGTCTTATTTGAGTAATGTTAATTTACCAATGAATATTTAATTTTAACTGATCTATAAGTTTGTACAATTCCACAAAAGATATTGCATACTTAGTCCACAAGAGGTTCACGGTCTGATCTTACAGAAGATTAAGATAAATGTAGAGGATCATTGTGCAAAAAAGGAGTTTTTAATTATACTTGGTTTGGTGGTTTGATTGAAAACTTACATTCTACTGAAATATTTAGTATAAACTAGAAATCGATTTTAGTAGGTAATTAAATATTTACTTTATGAAAAGAATGTTTAAAACTTGATTATAGCTCTATAAATAGTGATTTTACGAATTTAGATAATGAATATTTTAAAGGCTAAAAGGTCAACTTTATGCACAAATATCACAATAGATATATATAATATTCTCTTTCTTTCGCTTTATTATAAGTGTAAAAGAACAAGAAAAATATCGATGTTATATAAAATACTGTTTATATCATAGATTTAGAAGTTTCTGTTTTGTAGTTAGTTCTTTAACCCACTTTTTTTACTGTAAATTAAACTTTTCTACAGCTCTGTTATCAAAGCTGAAATGATTGATAGGCGTGACACATCTTGGTACTAGATTAAGAAAGGCTTCCCTGATTGTAAGTTTTCAACTTTTCAGCCCTCCAGGGAGCCTTAAGACGCAAAAAATCACCAAAATTTTCTCTAGATATTTATAAACTTAACTTTTTATGCTTTGAAAAAATAAATTATCTTTATTATAGCCGGATGATTTTTATGATATAATTCATATATTTAAAAACATTGAAACAATGTTAATATTGGCTTAAAAAAACATTCGTATATATATCATTATTTGATATGGCTTAGTTTATGTGTATGAAATATTCACATCTTCTGCTAAATCTATTATTAAATATGGCATGCATAGCTAATTTTTATTCATATGTCAACGTTATTTTGTTAAGCAAAACTATTGATTTATGTATAATCACAGAAATAGCTTAATACTTCCCAATATACATCATCGTTGAGATCTCTCTAATGCATCTATTTTCAAGACTTCTCGATTCAAGTCCTTTATTTGATTTTTTTCTCACTGTGTACTTTTTATTACTTCTTAGATTCTTAATATACGATCTATAGAAAATCGCGACAAAAAATCACATTTTATAGTGTTTTGTCCATTATACGGCTTCGTGTATAAATATTTCGAATTATTTTTATTGTGAATCTTGATTTCAGTGAATACTATGCGATTCGTTTTACGGTGATTGTTTTTCTATTTGTTTAAATCGATAAAGATAAATATCTATAAAATATATATGTAAAAATATAAGATATTGTTATTCCAAATTTTAACATAGGCTATAGAAATTGCTTTTTTCTACTCTATAGTTGATTTTTCAAATCTACGAGAAAAATTATATGAATACACAACTACAAATTTAATATACGCCTCAGATTTATAATGAAAGTTAAGCGCAAGTAAAGATGTATATGATAAGATAGAACCTGTAGAAACAAAATGAATATTAAAAGTAGAATAAATTACAACACTTGAAGAATAATTTTATTTAAATCAAGATGCATGAAAATATTTATTGGATTTGAATGTAAAGTAAGTACAGAATAGGCCTCTTTTAATGTTATAAACGTTTTTAATATGTTTAACCCCCGATAAATATAACTTAGCATAAAATCGATAAATATATTTGGCAAATTCATGATTAGAATATATCTCGGCTATCAATTAAAATACTTCTTAAGTATAACTCCTCAATTATGTCACGACTTGGTGTCTAATATAATATTTTCTCTTTTCTGGATTATAAATATGAAGAAAATTATATGTAAATAGATGGCTTCTTGTAAGTTAAATACAGTTATTCTCATCTTTTGATGTTATCACTTATTGTCATAAACAGTTATATCTTCTGATGGCAATAATATTTTTTTATGTGATTTTAAAGCATTCAGATTCTAATAATTATGGTACTTGCATACCAATTTTATTTTAAGTAGACATTGTTTCGGATTTTTCGGATTTTGTTGATTTTAAGTAGCATATATTTAAAACACAACCATTATAATCTTCTGCTATTTTAATATGTAAATTGCGATAGATTATGAGATCCAATTCATGTAATTTCTAATAGGTGAATACTTGACTTTTAATGGGTCGAAGGATATATTCATATCCAAATAATCAAAAACTTAGCATAAAAATTTTTACCACTATATTTGAATTATATTATATGATTTCAGCTATATTTCCTGTGGTTTTATTAGATATATTTTGCATATAATACATGGTAAGGGTACGAAGATAGTCGTTTGGGTTTTTTACAACTTTTTTTTTAAAAAACTATATTTATATTAACATGATAATGTTTGTGTACATCTGTTATATCTTTATTTTATATGAATATACGAATAATTCCTTGAATGTTTTCATTACTTTTTCTCGAAGAATAATATTTAATATAGCCCATGTTTCTATGATATATTTAATGTTTTGACGATTCAATGTGTATTATATAATCAGAAAAATAATTATTTGAATGTTTTTTACAGCGAATTCTCAATGGGTATTAAACAATTTTTTATTGCTTTCTTGTGATTACATTAAATACCACAGTGTTCTAAATATAAATTATATCTAAACTCTTATTGATAATAATACTTCAGATAATACGAAAAATTAAAATCGGTTATCCCTGCTTAACAGTTAACCATTTATTCATATGGAAATGAGATGCATCGTTTGCAATATCTGCTCGTTAAATCTTTAAAAAATTAAGTCAATTTCTTTTGATATTTAAATCTAGACTTTCTATTTTTATTGCCCTTACCAAAATGTCAAATATTTTGAATGAACAACGCCGAGTATTTGATCCTGAAAAGATTCAATAACTTACAATAATATAATTGGTAGATCATCTGCCATCAATTTGAGACGACATATTAAACGTGGTTTTCACCAATAGAAGTTACATAAGCAAGAAATGCCTATTGAGTAAACAAATATGTGTGAATCCACAAGACTAACCCAATAATTGTTATGATATATGCACGTTTTTGATCATTTTACCTTCTATAGTCGGCAATCGTATTATTGTTTATAATGGAAAAGTATTTGTTCCTTTTGTGATTAAGCCAGAACAGATTAGTGTTAGGTTGCGTGATTTTGTGGCTACTGTAAATACTGGTGGGCATGGAAAGCTTGTTATTGGGGCTAATAAAGTTTTACGTTTACTCCTTCTAAATAAACTCTATAAAAATATAATATTGCCATTTAAAATTCAATCAAATTGTGCACCGTATTTTATCTAATACCCATATCCAAATAAAATAAACAAGTTCAGCTCAAACGATGATATATTATATTTAAATTTAAAGGTGCAGATATTCTTGATTTAAAAAGAAGATTTTTAGACATAAATTCATTAACGATGATTTGAAGTTTAAAAGGGATTCAAGTTTGATGTTTTTGTAAGCATTATATCAATTGGAGGTATCGGATGTTTAACGATGCTTGTATAGAATATCATATGTAACGGAATTTATTTTTAGGTTTTTTAAGACAATACTTACGTGTTTATACATTCCATAGTTATATCCTACTCTTTCTTTATTATACAGTCATCAGTAAGTAAAATTTTCTGTTATTTTTTTTGGTATCAACATTGTATAAGGAAGCTTTTTATTGGTCGATCATTCTTCAGTTAGGAAAATAAGTGTTATACAATAAAATATTACTTTTAGATAGGTGACAGTATTTCAACCTTTATAATCTAGATAAAAAACTTGTATAATAATCTATAATAAATAATTCGAGTGTGGGTCACAGTGGTATAATATAAGGTAAGATTATACTTCTTCACGTGTATAAAGTAATTTGTTATAAGAAATCGTAGATATATCCTTTTTGCAAGTTTTACTTGGTAAATAAGCAATTTAATTTCTTTTATCAGTTTTTCTTTCATTTAAATTGAAAATATAAATATTTTTGGTCTATATCTAGAAAAAAACTGTGTTTTTAAATCTGATTATAAGATCTTGTTAAAATGAACATCCATAACAATTTACCATTGAAATTCATACAAGAAACTCAAATTTTACAAGAAGGAAAAGTTGTATATAAATATTATGAATAAATTCTAGATGTAATAAAATGAAAATATTTGTTTTATCTTTTTATTCATATTTCCATGCATTTAAGTCTGTTAAATTAAAAAAATGGATTACATTACGAAAAAAAGATCATGATTTACCTTATAAATATTATAGTTTATCTTGGAACATATAAATTAAAATTATCTAATTTATTGAATCGTTTAGTAATAATTTTTTCGTGTAATTTTGTATTTGGGCAACTATAATTTAAGAAATGTAAAAACTCTGGACTTTCTGCGTATAAAAAAAATAAGATGGAACTACTAGAATCCGAAAAAGCCATTTTCCTAGTGAAATATGTAAATACATACTCTTCCTGCATGTTTTGAGCTTAGTTTCAAGGGTCATCTAAAAAAATAATTATTCTAATGCTTTATAAAGTTTATAAATTATAAATCCGATTTTAAAAAAAAATTACGCGTTTCTTTGCAAAATATGCTATCATTCAAGTTATGATTTATAATTAGTTATTTTGCAACTAAATGAATAAAATGTACCCATAAGAACTCGAACTCACATGCTAAACTGAAGCATATATAAGAATTAGCATCGAGATATAATCCCAAGTTAATGGGCCCTAAAAAGTATAGACTTATTGAATAAGATGTAAGAAAGAAGACATTATGAATATTATAGATGTGATGTGCCCACGAACAATAATCAAGTTAAACTTGGAGAAAAATTTCTAAAATTATTCTTTAAAATTTAGACCTAATTAAGGCATTCTTTTAATTAAAATTAATTTTGATTTGTTCTATTATTATAAAAATGATATATTATCATATAATATAAAAATAGTCGGTATAATCCTAGCTAGATTGAGATATGCTTGATTTTTATGAAAGTAAATATGTTCTTTTATTTATGTGCTGCCTTTCTTATTTTTTTGAGCCCTATCTACTGCATTGTGTACATCCCTTTAACTATTTTACAGCTATTCAATGAATCTTTTAACACATTCCCCTGATAATATTTGTCAGCTCTCTTTCTTCAACAAAATTATATCAGTTCGAGTTTCATGTATAGCATGAGAGTTTGCATGTGTTTTTCTACTTCATCTGGGATTCTTAACTCAGTTACATATTGTATATGTAATTTTTTAACTACACAATGAACGGTCATTACATATATTTTTTGAATAGAATATATAACTTATTGTATTTTTCGTGAATTTATACTCCTTTTTTTCATAGATTAAGTTCATTAGATGCTATAAGGCTTATTATACCTATTTTAATCAACGTATAATAGTTGTTTTATATCGTGTAAGAAAATATCTTTTCTATCCTGTTTGATCAGTATTTCCTATATATTATCTATTAAAAAACATCTTTTTTAATGTTAATTTTAGCCAATGAAAGTAAAGTATATATACATTTATTGATTTAAATTTATGACTAAAATTTTATCTATGGTTTTTTTCTAAAAATATAGAAACTAGTTTAAATTTTATAAAATACAATATTTATAAACGTCTAAAAAATAATATATTGTTATGGGTTATTTGATGGTGATTTGATTTAAAAGATCCTTCTACTATGCATAATATATATCATCTTACTCTAGATAATAATTATGCATAAACTTAGAAAGAAAATTTATTTTTGTGTCATAAAATAAATCATATATTGGAAAAAAAAGACGTAATAAATTACTGAATTTCAATCATAAAGTATATTAATGGTTTTTTTCAACCATCATTTTTAATAGAATAATTACAAGAATTTCATTGGTGATACTGCAGATCTCATAAATTTATTATATTTAAAAATCAGTAATGATGAAAAATATTTTGTAAGATGTCAAATAAAAAAAGTAGAATTCACTCAACTATTAGGTTTATTCAATGTTGTTTAACACAAAAAATGTTCATGTGCTTATTTGAATTGTTTATTATACGATTTTGTTCGAATTCAAGAACTATTGTATTTCATGAAAAAAAGGAAAGTAGACGTTCTTTTATGTTTAGAATATGATGAAAACCATCTCAAAACCTTTTTTCGGATTATATGTGCGCTTTTTACAATGATTGTGGTTCCAAAATATATGAAAATCTTTATATAATTTGAAATTTCTCCTTTTATACGATGGAAAATATATTACAGATCTTTATTTTCACCTTCATTTTCTGATCTGACTGTTTGATATGGTTTTAAAAAATAAAGATCTTGTATATGTGAAACAAAAATAGACAGTGGAATCTATAATTCCAAATGATTATTGTGGGCTTTATATATATAAGGATATCGATAACTATTACACTTTAATACCACATATCAACTTTTTAAGTTATAAAAAATAAATATTGTCTATAATATATATCGATTAAAGCAACGTAGAAATCATATTGAATTGATTTTTTGAAAATATTTATCTTTGCGATATTTACTTTTTACAATACATATAGGTAATAGGGATTTGACCGATGTTCAAATAATATTTTAAATATTGTCTGATAAATAAATATTGCATACTGCATTGCAATTTGATATAGATTTCAAACCAATAAAGCAATATTCCTGTTAAAATTAGAAACTATTTTGTTAATTTTTATACAAAGATTAATTAGTGCTTATAAGGTGTTTAAGGATTTATTATTCACCTTTTTTACCAAATACCATAAAATGGATCCCATGGTTTTTCGTACGTGTAATCTACATACCGAACTAATGAAATGAAAAAAATAATTTATACTTAGAACTTGCTATATACAAAGCAATAGATTTAATTGGAATTTCATTCAATTGTGAATAAGTATCTAAAGAAAATATATAACAAATTTTAAATATCATTTCATCAAACAATATCTAGGTTTTCATATCTATGAATGCCCATAAAATAATTTTTACGCAAAATTTTAATTATATGTTAAAAAATGACTTGTTAAATTTAAATCCATTTACAGATTTTATTTATCTATACACCTTTCTAATTTCTCCAATAAAATATTGTATAAGTAGAAACGGAATAGGACCAAAAGCTTAATATGATATCTGGATATATTTTATATGGATAAACTTATCTTTAAATATAAAGCTTATAAAAGTAAAAATTTACAAAAATCGAAAAAATCCTAAAAATGAATAATTTTACTTATGCTTATATTATTCTGGGGATTATGATCATGGTAACATCGTAGATATGTTGTTTTATTCAATTTAATGATTATATATGCATAAATTGATCTTGCATAAAAAATACCAAATAAAAACATGATAGTAAAATATTCTAAAAAGTTTTAGAGGCAAAATTGATTAATAGATTTATAAATAATCATAGCCAAAATTTTATATAATCCACTTATTTTTTTTTCTTTTCATACATTTTCAATTTGATCATATATTACTAAAACAACGTGTTTTTTTTATTTCATAAAAATGTATATGTATGCTTTGCATTATTAAAATTTTGCTTTTACTTCTTAATGAATTTTTTTACAATGTAATTATTTTTCATTGTAATTCTTAATCACCGGTTTTCTTTCAACCATTAAGTACATAAAATACACCTGTTAAACAGTTCTGAAATTTTTGATATGAAGATAAAGATAGGCATTAACACAGCTAGCATCAATTTAAATATTGTAATATGTTATCTAAAGATACTATCTTTAATTTAAACACCTGAATTTGTTTTAAATGCAAGATAACTTTTGTGTTCTAAGTAACTAATGCATACATATATTTTAAATTTACAATTATCTAACTTTTTCATGTGACCAAATTGCGTAATAAGAAATTTTTGTGTTATTATGTAATTTCTTTGTACTAATAATATCTTTTACATAAAAATACGGGACTTAAAATACGTGTCGAGTTGTTTTAATGTTCTGTTCTGAATATTGAAGGTGTATATGTTCATAAAAACCAGCAAATATTTCCTATATTAAAGGATTTATATGCTCATTATAGAATCAAGATGTGTGTATACCAGTGTAAAAAAATTTTTTTATGTGCTTTCTATAGATATATTTTTTTATTGAAATACAAAATATTTTTTTATTGAAATACAAAATATTTTTTTATGACTACGCACATATTTTTTTGGTAATATAAACTATGTCAATCTATATATAGAGTGTTAAAATAGCTGCTTTTTATTATTTTTAATAAAATCCTTGATTTCTTTTTTGATTAGATTCGTTTTTCTCACACGTAAAAAAACTATATATAATATTTTTCTATATTATATCTTCTTTAGGTTTATATATTATGGCATCAAAATTTAGACGTTTATTAGTGGCTATATTTACATTTTAATCCATTAATTGTAAGATTTAGCTCGTGATTTGATAACATAGAAAACATTGTTTTGGCACTTCCTGAAATTTTCAACATTTTACAATAGAAATTTACGTAAATCTAAACTACAAGCATCCTTCTTGATGTTTCCAACCATAATAAGTAGCAAATTTTCAGATCATATTAGCTTTTTGGGTTTTCTATCTGTTATTTCAGATTCTTGTATTTTTATAAAATGGTATGAACATTTTAAAATGGTATTTATCATCCTTATAGTTTATTATGCAAAAATAAAATGTTTTTTGAATTAAAAATCTTGAATATTTCAAGAATCTGGTCTATTTAGATATATTCAACCTATATTGAAATTTAAAATTTTCATTTCCATTATTAATTGGTTTCTCATTGGTTTTTCCTCTAATTTTAGGGCATAAACTATGCATAATATTTTATATCGGCAATACGACAATCAGCCAAAACTAAATATAAGAAAAATGTTATTTTTTTCTTGATTTATTTTAACGGGCTAATAATACGGTGAAATAGTTTTACGGTAATAATTTAATGTACAGTTCGCAGATTAACTTCTATTAATACCGAAATTCGAGATCAATACGCAGCATATAGAATAACTCTAACGAGTTAGTTAATGTGTTATAAATTATTATATTTTAATAGATAGAAAGGTAAGTTTAAATAGACGGTTGCATTTTATTCTTGAATGTTTCATCCGTTTGCAATCTTTTGCTAGTCGTTTCATCAATGGTATTGTCAGATGTATAGTAAATGTAACTAAAATCATACTGCGAAAATAGATTAATTTTATAAATTCTTATATATGTTACGATCGATTTTGAATAGTCGTTTAGAATTGTTTGTACTTGTATCATAAAGTAATACTCTGATGAAAAGCTAAGAATAATTCTATTGATAAAATACGAAGTTCTTATGCGATTGTATAAGCCTAATCAAATTATGAAGAGTTAAAATAATGAAAATCCATATGAAGAAATAAAGCAAAGAAAAAGTTGAAATAACAAGAAACCAACTTTAATATTTATATATTAAGCAAACTTAATTTTTCATCTTAGCTATTTCTATTATAGTTTATAATTTAAAATTTGCAATAATAAATTATTTCGCGAAATTAATAGAGTATAAAATTTATTTAATGAATATATTATAATGGATAATTTCGCAATTTTAAGCTCTGTAATAAAATTTAAAAAATATCGTCAACATTAAGTATTAAAAATGCCACATATCATATTTTAATTTATAATTTTTTTTTAAAGGCGCATTCAATTGAAGATATGAAGAATTGAATAATTACGTTTATGCGTACAGATTGATTTAAAATAAAATTTTGTGCAATATTTATGAAATTCTAGTTGTTTCGTTGCTCTTTAGGACGGTATTTCGTTAAAACAGAGTTGCACGGTCGCAATTTGGAAAAATCAATTACAAAGTTCCTTTTGGTCATTATTATATTTGATATATTGTAAATACGATTCTTTCAGATTCATACATTAAAGCTATGGTGTTTTTTTTCAAATTATTATGTTTTATTAAAATCACTAGTTCATTTATTTTTAGAAAATAAAATCAATAAATTTTTCATATGCACATATTCTTTTAAAGGTAAATTATTTTTTATTAATTTCTATAAAAGTCTGGCATTGGATACCATATGTATACAGTACAAAGGTAATATTTTTTCGCAAGCATAAAACATTGTATAATGATAATATGTTGAGATTTCTTATTAGATACATTTAAAACATAATTATACTATATTTAATATACTTAAAAATCCAATAAAATTCGTTATACTGGAATTTTTATGTTTTAAAGGCTCGGTACCTCTTTAAATGTGTAATTAGTTTGTAAAAACGTTTTTTTTCTAGGTAGTTTACCATATTTCTTTTCTTTTATATAAGATATATCGTTTTCATTTGTTAATAGAACTTTTAAGGAATGAATATTTATTTATGTTATGTGTCATATTTCTTTGATAATAATTTGAAAATTGATACCAATCATAGTGAAGTTTTAGTTACTCATCATCCATTATTATAATATAATGAGTTTAATTAATTTTTGCATACATGTTGTTTATTATCAGAAAAATATTTTATGGAAGCTTAAAAGTTATCTTCGATACATTTAGTATATGTTTGTCTTATATAATACTTTTACGCTGTAAAAAAAAATATATATGCTGATGTCTATATAATCTATTTATATAGAATAAAACGCGTATTTACGATCATTGTGTCCTTAAATATTTTTCAAACTTTATTAGATTACAAAGAGTTAAATGGTATTTGTGGCATAGTTTATTTGTTGCAAAGAAAGTGTGATACATTCATTTTTTTTTTAAACGTATCTTTTCTTCTTAGAAATTATTCTGTATTGTAAATGCACAATTTTAAGAAATTTATTGCACAATTAATTTCTGAAACAATGCTGTGGAATCTTAAAATACACTTTCTTATTGTTTATTTTAAATTAATCGAAATTTTTATTGCATAAAAACAGACACCTTTGTATTATTTGATACGATTGAGATTGTGTTGTATACACAATCAATTTCTCGATGATTTCATATGCTGATTTTTTTTCACAATAATAACCAGATAGATAAATATTTATGTCAAAATCTGATTAGTTTTTAATTTTTTTTTAAACGGATAGATTTATAGCTAAGAATTTTTTTTTCAGTTTAAACTAAGCTATCATAAAAAATCCTTTATTTCATAGAAAGAATGTAGAGGCTTATTTTTTAAAATGCAATTTAGCAAAAAGAGATTAAATTTTAATAAAAAATGACAGTTGGAATCATATAATTTTGATGAATATGGACATTTTTTTAAATAATAAGAAAAATCTGTCTAAAAATGAATATGGTAATTATATGTCCATCACATTATTTAATCGCAGATTTGTGGAAAAGTCAAACTTTTTGTATTAATACGCACAATAAGTAGAGATATCATTTGTAATTTATTAATTCATATTTTTTTCTTTTTTAATTATTGGTTAATTTGCTATTTTATACATTTACTTATGGATAATGGTACAAAAAACACATCAAATTATGAAAAATACATGTCTGTATTCATAAAATAAATTTAATAATTAAAGTTAATTTTCATTTGTTAAGAGGCTACAAAACACGCTTATTGGATTCATTATAAAAAGAAATAAAATCTAAGCATGATTTTCAAATAAATATCCTTTTCGCATCTTTGAATTATAAAATAAAATTAACAATTATATGTAATTTTTTTAAATCTTTTTTTTATTTTATAACTTTAAAACTAGAGTTCGAACATTATTAGATTTACTTTTTAACATTATTTTATAATTTTATTTCAAAAATTAAATTCAAATTTTTACATCTTCTAACGAATTTTTTTATTTTAATTTTGAGTACTATACCTAAATCTTCTATATTTCTAGCTAAGCAAGATTTATAATTTAAGTTTGCATTTTTTAGGTTAAAATGTAGTAAAAATTACATTGAAAGTCTTTAAAATAGTTAAAAAAAGGCTTATGAAGACGTATGTGAAATCATGTATAAACACACATAGCTAAAATGAATCCATTATTATTTCTAAAAAACAAAGATCTTGTTTTTTCGATTAAAACAGCCCCAGAGATGGAAGAATTTCGATTTTAGGTCACATTAGTTTTTCTATTTTTCATTTTTCTCCTGACTCCACATAAGTCGACACATCCGTGCGCAAAAGATATGATGAGTTTTTATTATCTTAATATTTTTTAAAACTAACCTATGTATGAAATCTGACAAACTAAAGACTATCTTAAATTGTATGCTATAATAACAAGGAAATAAATCATTACACAGAAAAAAAATATGAATGATTTTTTTAGATAACAGAATAAAATGTTATAATGTACTACCAAATTCCACATGTAATATAAAATAAATACATAATTTTACATGTATTCCTTATTCATCCGTAATTCTTGTAGCCAAGCCTTTATACTTACATATAAAAAGTATGTTTCATGAATTAATATAATAAAAATACTAAAAAAAAATGCTTTTACAACCTATAATTACCGAATCACATATCCTCTATATAATAACTTTAGTCAGTAATACGGTAGTATAATGTATTTCACACCTACCTATATTTATATTTTTTATATGAAATATCTGATATTCAGCGTATTTAAATGCTAAATAACTTCGTATTTTTAAGACCTTACATGTAATATATAATTAAGCCGTGTATTAACCAAAAAAATGTACATTATGACTTTCAAAACACTAAAATATATAATATGCATATACAAAAGTATACTATGTGCATTATAAAAATGAAAAGACATATAAACAGCATTTCTACATTTAAGAAGATAGAATAAAGCTTTGTTATATGTAAAAAAATAAAAGATCATATAAAACTTATGCAATTAGGCAAAGTCACTAATATTAAATTTTATTATATTTGAATTTAGACAAAGCAAATAAAGGTTTTTTGTTTGCAAAAATACTTGTTTTCTTGACTATGTAATTTTCGGAAGAAAAAATAAAATACAAATATGACATTCAAATAGGCTATATAAGATATTTTAAATGCTATATGTTGTTTGTTCAAATGTTCGATATCGGAACACACAATTTATTTTATGAATTATCGATGCAAAACGACATCAGAAAAGCTAACTAAATTTATGTGATTCCGATAAAAAAACATATTAGGTATCATAATCAACAATGAACATATTACATAACAATAAATATCGAATCTGATAGTTTTTTATGCAAATATGAAAAATTTTAAAACAAAAATTTTAGTATTAGTTTGACGAATTCTAAGCCTCAAAATATTTTAATATGTTTTTTACAAACAGAAGATGTGCATTAATGTTTTTTTTTAAATATTAGAACTAATTTTCAAAAGAATATTCACAACTAAAGAGCCAGATGTATGGTATGAATTATTTTTGTATACGATGTTAGAACGCATGAAAAAATTCATCCTTCATTTTATTTAGTTCGTTTATTGTATTTAGATCAGATCTACCAAAATATTGATTTTTTGCATATATATAAACATATAGATGTATTATACTGAATTTTTTATATGCGAATATCGTGATTGCGATGCTATTTTTTTGTTGTATATTTAGCAATACAACACAATATAAACCGATTTTTTGTGTAAATAACTTTAATTTTACATATTTATATATTTCCAATACCACTATGAATATCAACCCCCATCATCATTTTATTATCGCACTAGATTTTTTCTTTTATGTTTTTTATTTTTAAGTTATACTCTAATTTTACATGATTGAAATCTTGTTTACGTTATTTATTTTATAAAAAGAACACAGAAGAAAAAATATTGTAAAAATTCTTATTCTTGCAACTGTACTTATTTTCTGTTTTTTTAAATCATAAACTGTACAATAAAAAGGAAAAATTAAAGGCTTAATATAAAAAGAATTTATTTCTAGCTGATCATAGTAATTATAAGCTTTTTTTAGTGGAATTACTTTATTTAACAATCAAAAAAAGGTTTCTAAAGCATATTATCGTTTCTTTAAATAAAATTTTCGTTTATTCAAAGTTTTACTTATTTAATACACTCGCAGATATAATGTCAGCAATTTTTAAAAGCAATTCAATCGCAAAGTTGATCTTTTTAAATGCCAGTAGCTCATAATCTAACTATAATCTGAAATTTTTTGATTAAATGTATTTTTTTGTTTCTAATATTCTGTTTTATATCCTTTAAAAATAGAAAATACCTCTATGTCTCTAAAAATAGTACTTTCAGGAAATATGCATACATGATACAAGTAAATGGATAAAAAATGTAGTTTAAAATGTTATTTTGTTGTTATAAAATCTTAAAGATATTCTTCATGGACCAAATAGATATATAATTTTATAAGATATATTAATCTGCTTATTAGATTCGCAGATGATAAACTTAGCCTTGAAAATATATGCATATGAAAACATATTATAATATCATAGTTCCAAATATGAAAAAATTATACATAAATATATCATATGTTAATAAAAAAACATTTAAATTCTGATTTCATTGTACTTATCCTTTGTTTTATAAAGTTAAGACTCACATTAAGACTTTTTTTCATATTTTTTTACATGAAAAAACTAAACTTTACAATATATCTTAAATACATAATGTTAGTTACTGTAGTTAAGCATTTTTTAATCTATGAGATAAATGTAATTTATAATAAAAAAATTACAAAAGGAAAAATAAATTCGTGTAAAGTTTTTGGATATGTGTTGCTATATATATATTCTATATTTTTTTCTTATCCAGTTGAAGATTTTATGACATATGTGAGCAAATTTAATATTTTTATTATCTAACAAAATATTTTATAAGATATTACACATTTAAAGAATAAATGTTATGTAATTTGCTGAATTTATAAAGTCAATTTATTTAAAAGTACGCAAACGAAATTTCTTAATTAAAAAAATAAATACCGTATTATTTCTATAAAAACTACAATCGAAAACGTAAATACAGAACTTACTGGGAAAATATCACTATAGAATAAAGAAACATCGATTATATATTAGAATATTGGCAGCGAATTAAATTCAAATCACAAAAATTAAGACTAAAAGATTATTAAATACCTTTATGGAAATGAGTTTATAATTGAAATATTAAAACCACTAGCTATATATTATTCCGACTTTAATAGGCCTTACAATTTTTTATATGCTAATAAAGATATCCCTAAACAGGAATATGTTTATTATAGTTCTTAAAAAAAACCTTGTGGCTATAATATGATAATTATTTTTTATATCATCGAAAAAATACTTAAAATTAATTGCTAACATAATAATACAATTTTACTTTGATTAAGTGTAAAGCTTAATTTTTGTAAATTTTTATGGTTTAATATTTTAGATATTATTTATATAATATTAAAAAAAGTTATGAGCTCAATATAGATTTTGAATAAAAATTTTTTAAAAACAAAAAACAATTAAAATTAAACAGGCATTTCATACATGTAAAACAATACACGATTTTTAATAATTTTACACATAATACTTTGATGATTATTAACTAAGCAAAAAAAATCGATAGTCACAATTGAATTTGACTTTTTAAAATCGATTTTTTATAAACACCAATGTATCAAATGTATTGTTTGCTACATTAAAGAAATCTGATTTTTTCTGTGACATATAGACGAAACACAATGAAGACAAACAATAATACGGAAAAATTTATGAGCAATCTTACAATTAGATACAATTTATTGACTTAAATTCACTTCTAACAATAAAAAATAAATTTAAGTAAAAAAATTTGAATATTTTTTCAGAAGCAAGATTTTTAAGATCCTGGTAAATATCTAATAACTAAATAAAGTAAGGAAAAATATTTTTTATCTATAATTTTACTTCATTGTCCAGATTTGTATCACAAGTAAGTCTGAAATTGCCTTTAAGTCACAAAAAACTACAATTGAACAATATAACATTTTAAACAGACCGATTGGAAATTAAATATGATTGTAATAATCTAATTTTTATTATAGAATGTAATTTTTGCTTTGGAGATACGATTACATGATAACAGGAAATATGAAATTTTATAAAAGAAATATAAAGAAGCAAAAAATTTATTGCATGCTAATATTACTTATTATTTTATTTGTGATTTATATATTTTCAAATTAAAATATATAGAATAATTGGATATCGTTTAGGTTATATAAGCATAGTTTTTTCTATCAAATTCATTTTTTGAATTTCTACTTTCCGAAAATAACCAACAACCATATTTGCACATTCTTATATGATACGATCAAAGTAAATTCATAAAAATCTTGAAAGATCATGTTATATTTCAAACGACAATTCATTTATCAACCAACCCTGTTAAGATAACACATATTGATGGATTATATTATTCGACTAATTCGCATTTTGAATCTTTGATACAATTACGAATTACTATTTTATTTTGATGTTTAAAAATTTCTTTTTGCATGTTATTAGTAGTTGTCTTCATATTATATTGAATTTTTGTCGCGAAAAAAGATCCATAAAAAAACTCAACTGAATTAATGTTATGTTTTGATAAAAAGATTGTGAAATTTATATAAAAATGAAATTTTAGATGATATTCTATAATTTTTAACTATTGATAGTTTTATTATTATCTACTTTTGCAAAATTGAAGGTATAATGACTGTGCCTCAATAAAGTTAGAATATATATCAAAATTTAATACATGAATACTCATACAAAAATTTATATTTTTACCATAAAAAGGTAAAATTAATCTATTTCAATTTTTTTACGGCCTATATTTTTTTAATGCTCTATTTTTTATTTGTATACTTGTTTATTCTATTAAAATTTTAAATTAATATATTACCATCATGTCCATTCTTTAAATCTCGAATGTAATTGATTTTTAGCCGCTTTATTCAAAATATGTTAGGTTGTTTTACTATCTGTTATCACACCCAAGAATTGAAATTTGAAAATATCTGATTATCCTGAAAATGGAAACTATGCAGAAATTAGTTGATATGAAGAGTTCTCATCCAAAACATGGTTCGCTTACAATAGTAAAGATATTTAAAAAAAACGTTGCTGACAGATCTATGAAAAATTGGTGTGGCACTGATGTTATAAATGTCAAGGCCTGTGATTTTGCTATGTTTGTTATAAATATTGTTTTGAGTAAAAGGAATTTTAATTTATAAATATAATTAAATTTGATTAGGTCTCTAATAAAAACCACAATTGACGCATTTATTTTTTCTGAAAGCTTTAACTGAATATAATATAACACACAAATAAACTGTTCACTAAGATGTTTCTAAGGTAAAGAGATTCTTTCTACTA
Source organism: Rhyacophila brunnea (assembly GCF_057557595.1). Classification (NCBI taxonomy): domain Eukaryota; kingdom Metazoa; phylum Arthropoda; class Insecta; order Trichoptera; family Rhyacophilidae; genus Rhyacophila; species Rhyacophila brunnea. The sequence goes on from NW_028233335.1 coordinate 812,285, forward strand.
TTTAAACTCAATGAGGAAACCAATGGTTGCTAACATGAATAATAGCATCTATACTAATGACAAGAAAAATAAAATTAATGTATCTATTCTTATTATCATTATCATGCTATAATCAATTTGTCTTTGTTTATTTTTTATTTTAACTTCATATTGTGCTATAACAAATTATACCATATGTCGTAACATGGGATAAAGGGGTAGCACAATATCATGTAAGGTAAATCATAGAGCTACAAGTCACAAATAAAATCAAGTCATATATTAGAATTATAGTAGTGTGATAGAACCTGCAATAATAAGCCTTTTAAATATGAGAGGTATCGAAGAAGATGTAATAGGAGAGGATACGGTCAAGGGTAAGAACATTTACATGCATAAGAAAATTATCACATAAAGCTTCAAGAAAAAATCTCAAACTACAAACCGAAATTAAACTGCTAATCGAAAACATAGAAGAATGGATAATTATATAAAATGAAAAAAATTGATTCAGTAAAAAAAAATTGTTTGTTTTCTTTTAAAAATAAGCCTTTAAATGTGCAATGCATAGGCATTTTTTTAAATATTTGCAAAATATTATTTATCCAAAATTAATGCATCAAAGCATATTCAACGGATAATAATTATATAGTAGAATGCCTTTTAAAAAATCCGAAAATTATTTTATTTATAATTTTATAATGTAATTTACATTATTTATTACAATAGTCAATCACTTATATACAATAAAATATAAAATCTAATGCAAGACTAATACTCATGTAAAATTTGCAAATTTGAAATGAAATAAATAAAGTTCTTTCATGTTTGATGCTGTAAAAGCAATATTTTTTTTTGAATTTTGCATTCTTTCGACAAAAAATATCGTTTGATGCGTTTAATTATGTTTCATTGAAGATTAAAAATAAAAAATAAATATTCTACAAGGACACAACCATAAAAATAATAAAATATTCAAATAAATAAACTTAAGAAAGTCTGATAATAATAAAAAAAGCTGATTGATATGTAAAAATCAAGCTACATATTAAATATTGATAAAATTGAAATTCTAAAAACACTTGAATATACTGTTTATCGCTAAATTTAAAACAAGAAAAATATAATAAACAAAGCATGCAACAAGTACTATTTTTATTATCAAATTAGAAACAAAAAATGGTATTGGATCAAGCACACTATCATATGTATAAAAAATGTTTACAGATGTTCAAAGAACCAAATGAAATTTTTAAGAACTATACAAAATTTATGTGACTACATTTCAATATTTAAATTTAAAGATATATAAAATGTTCGTTATTGATAATTAGGAATAAAATGTGATATAATTAAACTATTCAAATATATTTATGTAAACCCCTTAAACTTAAAATATCATAAATATCGGGTTAATAATGGTTCTTAGATTATATGGTAAATTTTTCGTGCTAAAAATTAATAAAATTGTTATGATAAAGTTATCGAATAGTGCATCAAAACGATTTTATATTTAAGATGAAAGGAATATTTAAAGAAATTTATATAAAAATTTTCATGGTGTGTATAATATTTCTAATCTTGAGAATTCATATTTTAGAACATTTAAAATAATCTTAAACGTATATTAAAATTCATTCTTTCTTGCCAAAAAATAAAATATTTCATTAAATCTTTTTTTAAAAAATAATATAATTTTATATAGTATAAATTATAAATTTACACAAAGATTATCTCTTTAAATACGGAAGTGTATTTAGTTTCGTAATTTAAGTTTTTTTTACTATAGCTATGGTTAATTCTAATATCAATAAATTTATAGGTGGTATTTTCTATCTATATTGTTTTTGTTGTTTTCTTCATTTTTTAATAAATAAGAACAAAAAAAGTTAAAGGTATGAGTAAGAAATTGATATATATTTACTCGTATATATGTCTGGTAAAGAAGTTCTAATATGATTTTAGGGCTTTTGGCTATCTGATGGACCCCCGCGCGTGGTGCTTCACGTTTCCTGTAGCCAATTTTATCACCTGGTTTAGGCCTGTTCATCCAGGTTGTGGTTAATATAAGGTTTGATCATAATTCCATCTACTTTTTTTTTTCGCTGGCTAGTTATGTCCGACATCCAATATACACTTGGCCATATCATTGTTTAATAGAATATGAAATAAACAATTTCGGGAAGTTTACGAAATCTTACGCAGCTACATTCTTATATATCCATAGATTTTTCTTCTTGCTATGTTACAATTTCTAGTTTCAACAGACCGCCCCATGCTAGTATTTATCATTTGACATAAATAACTCGTATTTGTAGATGCGTTGTGGCTGTAATACAGCTCTCTTTTTTAATGTATTTTTAGCAAACGGCCACAGCAGTCTTTGGATTTAATAAGAGTATATTTTTATATAAAATTAAATATTGAAATTAACATATTGCTTTGACCAAGAATCATCGTGTTCGAATACATTTGTCGTAAATTTTAGACGTTTTAAGCTAAATATGCATATTTTTTTAGTTCGCCGCTTTTATAGAATGATTCATAAAAAAGTTGTAAAGAATAAAAATATTTATATAATTTTCACATGAAAATAGATTTTAAATAGAAACGTTTTAGACATACAATAACAAATAATTAAATTTTAAATTATAATTAATGCTTCTAGGAAGATGTAAAATTGTTATAAGACATATTTTAGATTTATTGGAATAGATATTATTTAAAGCATCCACACTATAATGGTGTTTATAATTCCCAATTTTGTAAAAAGCAATAATTCTAAGATATATTTATTGTGTTTTAAAATGAACCAAAAAAATATTTTAGGTTAATCTATCTATTATTGGATGAATAATTTTAACAGTATTTCTGGTTAACGGATTTGTGCAATAAACTCAGTGGTATTAAAGAATTTTGAACTTATCCTGAAAGCTATTTCTTACATACAAAACAGTATAAAAACGAATTGAATATTTATTTATGATATTTGATTTTATAATTTAAATTATACTAACAAACGTATATATTAAGACGAAAATGAAATAAACACATTGCATGAAGTAATTTATCGTATAATTAATGTAAAAATAACAGAGCAATATTTTCCATTTATATGTAGCCATTTGAAAAGAAACTCTATATTCGACTATTTTATAACACCCATAATACATTTTACTAATGTTTTCTAAAAATAGTGAACTACTTGAATGTAAATATAACAGATAAAAAAATGATGCGTAAAAAATCACTGAATAGAATATCTAATAGCACCATATTGCATCGTTGTAATTGAAAAAAAATATTTTAATTAGCATAGCTGTATTTCTCTTCTCATGGAGTTAAATGCTGCCGACTAATTTTTTGAACTTCATAGGGGTTTTGGCACAAGCAAATGTGCTCTTAGGATAAAACCAGTCATAAAAATTCAAGAAATATTTTTTTTTTGAATAATATTTGAATTACATAATCGATGAGCAATTTACTATCTTTATTTTTCTTAAAATTTCAATTTTTTATTTAGTCTAGGGTTTAAAGTTTGAAGCTATTCATGTGTTAAAAATCAAATTCACTTTATATATACATGATAGCAATTTACCAAAATATATTATGTTTGCAAGAAAGGAATAAAAAGATGAAAGGTTTAATTTAATCATAAAAACAAAATTAAAATATTTGATGTACGCATTCAATTTTGAGTAATTGTTATAAATAAAAAAATTTATTTAGACAATAATTTGATAAATTAAGTCATTAAAAAGCTAATTTGTATAGATAGAAAGAATACCTTTATATCTTATTTACGCCTTATAAGAGACTTATAACTATATGCTATGTGAGGAGAGAAGTATATCAGAATTAAAGTGAAAATATGTAACAGAATGCCATGAAGAGTTTTGTAATATTTCAACATTTTCCAAATAAGTTCTTAAAAAAATGAATACGGCATCATGAAGCAAATCAATCATAAATTAACTAGTAAAATTACTTTAATTAGTTTGAAAAAATTTAACCAGAAATAGATAGATAAATTGAAATATACCATGTATATATCAATAAAAAAAATAAAAAGCATCAATCACAAAAAAATATTATACAGCAAATGTTTTTAATGAAAATGTGCTGGATTTTAATTCATAGACATTAGAGAACAATATAAAGATCGGCGAATGATTTTTAAATCCAATAAAACTACAAACTATTCACAATACGTATAATAACGCCTTTTCACTCTGTTAATCAATTCTATACCACGTTTTTTCATTTTAAAGAGTATTGTGAATTGCTGGATTTTTTAAGGGACATAATTCATGGTAACATAATTGGCTTTTGTTCTCGATCACAACTTTCTTGATGCCCCATGCGCACAAAGTATTCTTAATTTCGGGTTGCTTCTTCTATCCGAAGTCTTCTTCACTATCTCACACACTGACGAGACCTATTCATTCAAGAGTTGTTCTAAATCCCACGGTTTGTATACAAGCCTAGTCTCGTTCTTTCTTCGAGTTCAACAAGTATTTAAGTAATTGTATGTTATTTAAACAATTTAATTGGATCTAAAGTTAAAGGGATAAAGATCTTTATAAAAAAAGAGATTATGAAATCCAAGATCAAGTAAAAGCATACATTCAAGCTCTCACACTCCGCAATACACTTGAACTCATCTCATTTGAGAGAAGAAGAGCAGTTGATGAAGATAGATCAGAGGAAGGTGTCAAAAGATGCATCAAGGAGTTGTGCAATATTCCCAACACTCTGACTACGTCTAAATAGATAAAATCGATAAAAAGAAAATTAACCAATAAATAAATAAAAAATCAATATATTATAATTCTTTCTTTTATATTTATTTACTAGACCTTTATCTAATTTACTTCACATATATTATGCATTATAATTTGGTAAGTCTGATATAATGAAATTTATCTTATATATTGAATTGAATTTATTCGTGTTTGGCATCTAAATTACAAGTTTTTTTTTTCGTAAAAACGTTTTTCTCTATCTTATGGTAATTTTTCATTCCATAATGACATTCTGCAGTCTTTTTTGCATAATATGCTGCTTGTAGATAAAGAAGGCGTTTAAAATATCTTTCCAAAATTCCAAATAAAATGTTTTAAAAAAAGAAAATGCAGATTTCTTGTCGTATATATATTTATAAATTCATTTATTGGAAAATCGCAGTATAATATTATCTAGATTTTATATTCTATTTATATTTTGTGTTTATTTACAATTTGCTTTTCTAGACGGGACTTTCTAGTATAAGACCATGAAATGTTTTATTATTAGGTCTATTCACACACGATTTCTATAAATTCTACATAAATATCTCCTATTGCGATTTTATTATCCCGACGTAATTGACCATATACTTTTGAACCAGATCGATCTAAAAAAAATTATGAAACCACAAATTTCTACTTTAAAAAATTTACTGGGCTTGTGGCAACAGAAAGAAATCTTTTGATCTGAACGTTTATTCTTAAAAGACGGTTTAAAAATGTTTTCTATGCAAACCATAGGATTGAGAAGGACTCTTGTGCTGATAAGCCTTGAGAGAAAAAGTATATCGATAAGGATATAGCAGAGGAAGAGGTAGTAAAAAGTATTATTAAAGTTTGCACCAAGGATTTAATCACTCAATATGTTTGAGAAAACATAAAAGTGAAATCAAAAATTAACCGTAAATAAAATAATCAATAAAATGCTTTCTATATAATAAGCGCAAAAAAAATAAAATTTATTTATATTTTTAGTTCAATTTGAAAAGATCTTTTACTTGGTTATGTGAAATTTTGACAATTTAATTTTGCATAAATAAGGTAATCTTGCTACAATCACGATGAATATGATAAATTTAACAAGCATCGAAGCTAATTTGGTGTAAAGAAAGAAGCTTGGATTTCTAGTTTATCTGATTTGGTAAAAATTACATTTACACAACTTATAAATTTCCGCAAATATATTAACAAACTATCTTACGCATAAGTTTTTGGGTTTATTCGAGTTAGTTCTATTAATTATTATGTGTTTTTTTTTTAATTATCCTCATACGGGTAGAAATATTAGGTTAAAAGTAATAGTACAATTACATATTATTCGAATTTCAAACATAGTTTTATGTTCCAATAAATTTCGCGCGAATATAAATGAACCTGGTGTGAAAATCTTGCTTTTTATGTGAAGTAGCTTGATAGAATATAAACTTATTTTTATATTCGACACACCTGAAAGGTATTTGAAATACCAAAAAAAAGAAAATTTTAATATGGTTATTAAAAAAATAAATATTTAATTTTCATATTTCTTATGACTTAAATAATTTGAGATCGACCACATGATAAAGATTTCAATACAATTTGTGAATTTTTTTTTTGCTTGCTAAGATATTTTAAATCTCAATAAAACCTTAATATAATATATTTTGTATTTATCTATCCAAATTACAAGGCTGTTATATACAAAGAATCAAGATTTAGCAAATTTTTGAATTTCCAACACATAGATATGATTGTAATATCTTATCAATATTCCGATTTTTTTATTTTTTTATCACTGTTATATATTCAGAATGCCTGCTAAAGTTTTAGAGAATTTCTGACATTTTTGTATTACTACTTTAAAGGCAAGGAATAGCCCTTATGTTGTATAATAAAACGTGTTATTGACTTCTAATTAAAAATATTATGTATTTTTAAAATTCAAAAACATTTTAAAATGTATATTATGATATTTATATAGTTTAGGTCCGCGCCTAGGCTTCATATGAGAATCAGTTAAGAATTAAGGATATTCTTGCTACCAATGTACAAGATCTCCTTAAAATGTAATAATGTATATTTACTGACAATTTTTAGGTATCATTACTAAAAATGCAGGAAATTATGTTTATCTACAGAAAAAGAAATTTATCGTATAAACATTGTGTTTTATTATTAAAAAAGCAAACTGAGAATTATCATCATATTGATAAAATGTATATTTATATTTTGTCCTAAACATTAGTTCTATTATAAAATCTATATATAATTCATTGTAGTTTTATGTGGCATCCAGCGCAGTCAAATAAATATTTCAATTATATTTAAAGGTGCAACATGGATGTATATTGTTTGATGAAAAAAATATATTTCAAGGAAAATATTTGAGGAATAATTAAAGTAACAAATTTATTATATAAAATGAAACTAATCATAGAAGATTTTTCTTTTGCACATACAAGTTAAATTATTAATAAATCAGAGAAAAAGTAGCTATATATTCAGAATTTTTGATGACTTGGATTATATATCCGTATGATTATTTATCATATATGAATCTTACAGATACACCAAAATAAATTAATTTGAAATAGTTGCGATAAAATGTATATTTCTTTGTGTTTTAGAGCTGTAAACTATTTATAACTGGTAGATGAAACCCACCAGTAGTTAAAACTAGCTTGGAAAGGGTTATACGCCGTTAAATAATGGGTGACAATTATATTCAAGAAAGCATTTAGCCACAATACTGTAATGAAAGATTGATTCCATAATATTTCATGGCTAGGAAAAACCTTTTTTAGTTTTAATCCCTTATATCATACATAGATATTTATAAAAAATGTTGATTGGGTTATGTAAATTTTAAGATTCGTTTAATGTATTGATATAAATTGTTTTTCATGGTTTTTCATAGTAATACCAACCGTTGCAATATTAAATAATATTTGAGTTACTTATATATGCAGCATTGAAATATGAATACATGAAAGCTTTGCTCAAATACCTAAAAGCATAGATTTGGTTTTATAAATTCTAATCTAAAAAATTACGATAAAATAATAAGTATTTTTATATGTTCTAGGTTTAACAAAAAATATAAGAATTTCTGGCTTATTATTGAAATTCCCATGAAAGAAGAAATGTTTAATTTTTGTAAATCACTAAAATATGACAAAAATAAAAAAAACGATATAACTGCGCTTGACAGAAAAATATATAGTTTTATAAACAAAGATTGTCATTGCAAATGAGTTGTTTTTCTTTGTAATACAGAAATTTTAAGCCGTATTTTTTTTCAGCCTGTAAATTATTATAAATGAGAAGTTACACTTATAATTTGTCTTTAAAGTGATAAGCAAGTCATTTATAAAATAATTTCGTATATATTATTTTGTGATTTCTATATATCGTCTATTGATATTTTATATTTGAAATCCCTAAATATACATTTTTAAACATTTAAATATATTCTTAATAGATACAATCAATTATAACCCGGCTTGAGACTGTGTAAATTATGACAGGAAAGATAATTTAGTGCTCGTCACCTCTATTTTCCTAAATTTATCGGGATTAAAATAATTAAACCTTACTGATCGCATAATTCCAATGACATACATTTATTTACACTTTTTTACGAGTTATCAAGGTAAAACAATACATTTTAATATAAATTACACATTGAAAACTTTTTACTTAAGATTATTAAGTATAAATACCATCATCATGAATTTATTTCACTGCTTTTTATCTTGATTAGCAATACTTAATTGTACAGCAAAAGATAGAAATCCGATCCAAAATTCCAAAAAACACATTTTATATTGAGAAAATTTAAAATTTATGCTGCAAGAAACATACTGTTGAAATAAATAGCTTTAAATATTGATTGAGTTCTATAAGTTCTATAAAAAATATAACATTAGTTAATTCTAAACATTTATGATTACCTTTATTAAATTCACAAACCTTCTTATTGTTAACTGAAAATTATGTGAAGTGGGTAAACATGTCTTTAAACTTTTCAAATCTAAAACAGACTAGGTTGAATTTTTTCCGTGATTAATCTAAGATTATTCTTATTGGAGGCTACTACACACACAATAAATTCTTTTCTTTTTTATTTGTGACCTAGTTTGCTGAGCTATATTCTGTCATATATTTTCCATTAATATATGATCATTGTGGTTTTATTTGTAACAAAATACAAAAAACGAACTATTTATCTATCTGGCATGTTTTTTTCTATGGGTAATACAATTAAGAATCGCAAAATATTAATTACGTGAGTATATTTGCGCATATAATAACTTGTATTTAGTAATTTATATACTTTGTATCGCGAAAATATGCACCTCTAATATTATTATCATGTAGTTTAGATGGGTCTTACGTTGTATCTTAATTTTTGATTCAATAATAGCGTACTTTATCTATCGTGCGATGATCTTAGGCTTAAAATTATATGTTAATTTAAATTTTAAGTGCTTTTTTTTAGTTCGCTTTTATATTAAAAAAATTGAGTGCATCAATTAGTTTGAACCTATTGGTTGTTTTCATGAATATATAATGATTAAATACCTTTTTTAAAAATGTCGGGCATAATGGGCTTGCAAACTAACTTTGTCAACTGCAAAAACATTTATTTTTGTAAAAATTTTAAAATAAAATACCAGATTGAAGAAAGTTGTGGTGGTGCGAACTAGTATCTATAATTAAAAGCAAATCAAGTAAAATACAATGTTTTTAAAACTAAATTATAAATCATAATAGCCATATTCAAATGAAACTTAGTTTTTGAAAATTAAAAATCATTATATTCAATTAATTCTTGAAAGTTTATATACTTTCATAAGCAGACAGAAACTATATGAAAATTAGATTTTTGTCCATGAAACTTATTTTCGAGGAAATATAATCTTGCAAAAATACCATATACGAAAAATGACATTTTTATTTATATTTTACACATTATTTATTGGTTTTTTTAATAGAATTTCTATGTTAAGACAATTTTTTTTTATAATATATTAAAATATAAAAAATAAATCAAATTTCCGATAAAAATAGATGTGTAGTGTTAAATTTCTTCCGATATTTCGATATTCTTTTAATTTAAATTATCTTTTACAAATTAATGAATCGATGATTTTGTTATATAAATATTTATTCTGTTTTGTAATTTAAAATAATATGAAATAAATTGTATTACATATTATTATTCGCTTATAAGTTTGTATACAGACAGATTTTTTTTTTCTGTGTAGTATAATAACTATTTTCGTGTTGAATATAAATTGTTTTCTCATTGAAATTTAAATTAAGAATACCTTTTTAATACCATGAATCAATGAAATTTCTAAATATGAAATAATTTATTTTGTGTTTTACAATTTTCAGTATTAAAACCTAACTATCGTTATTTAAAAATATTTTCGATATCATTTATATTTTTAAAGCTTGCAATATCAAAAATAATATTTCAACCGTTCCAAGTCATCTTCTGAAACTTATATAATTTTTACATCCGTGGAATTTTATTTGTTATTTTTACTGGCTATGTTTCTATTTTATATCTTTTTCAATTCTTTACCTTGTTTCTTATACAAGGTATACAAATATTTTTGAAAAATATGAAAAATACTTACATACAATTTTGAAACCCTTTCTTTCCTTATAATTTTTTCATAAAGTGTAGGTGTATCCATTCAATAATATATATTTCATTAAATTTCTCAATATGTGATAAACTTTGATTTTCACCAAATTTCAGATGATAAAAATATCGCATAATATTTCTTTTTTAATTACTGTTAGATAATAAATATAAATTAGACACTATAATAAATGATTGCGTCATTATAAAAATCCTTATTCCCCTATTACGCATTTGAAAAGTCGATCCTTACTGCACAAAGACCATATCATACAACAAACATGCATTTAAAGCATACTAAATGCAAGAGATATCAAAAATACACATTGGTAGAACCATATTAAATTAAAGCTATAAAATTCTAAAATATCATGATTGACACATGAAACAGCTTTACTCTTTTCTCAAATCTCTGTTTATCTAATTGAATCATAATTGGTAATACGAGCGATGTCTTACGACGATACAGCAATCAAAATGGGAAAATAAATAATCTAAAAAACAGCAGAAGAAATAAGTTTTTTTCATGAGTAACTATAAAAATATAAGATAAGACGAGAGCGATAAATGCTGCATGATAAAATCTAGTTATATTAGAATGTAAAAGTTGCCATGCAAATTTAAGAAAAAAAAGGGATTTAAAAGCAAAAAATATATATAATATATGCATGTGTGCATTATCTATCAGAATATCAATATTTATCAATCCACGGATTATATCATACAGGAATTTAAAATGAAATATATGAAACAGCAGCTTTAAAAACAATACACCGCATATTTTTTTGGTGTATATATAATATCTTAAAATAATGTATTAGGCGAAATCTACTAGGCCAATTTTTTTTAGAAATTTCTAGATTTTTTTTCTTTCCAATTTTACTTTAGAGATAGATGGTGATATTTGACAAATAAATTCGAGATGTAATCCATATTTTCTTGTATAATTTTAAATAAATTCACTAGAATTTATTGCATGATCATGCACACGTTTCTATGTTTTTTATTTTTTATCTAGTTATATATAACTAATAAACATAGTAATGTATATTCAAATTTTTTTTGTAAAATAAACTGTAAGAGAAACTAAATCTTAAAAACACGGTTTACAATTACGATGTACACAATTTTTTTTATATGCCATTTATAAATATTGCATTCCAATATTTTATGTCTTGTGTATCAGATATAAAAATAATGAAAATGAATCAGTTAATTATATTTGTATCATTCAATATAATAAGGACTATTGTAAAGCTTTTAATAGGTTTTTTTTATTTATAAGCACATTAAAATTTTTTAAATTAAATTTTAGAAAGTACAGTAGGGTTTTTTAACGTGGTTAAATATCCTAAATTTTTCTTAATGTGAATTTATTTACATATTATTTTTTCGCAAGTATATGCATTATTAAACTATCAAAGCATCGAAAACTTTTGTTTGGTGTAAATAAAATCTCTATAACTTAGGAAATATATCTTTTGTCTTGTTTCACATGAATGTTAAATTTTAATTTAAAAAAAAGCTTGAATTTTCTTTAAATTGTATATTATCGTTTGTGTTTTCACAAATTCGATAATGAGATTAATGGTTCTAATCTGACCAAGTCAATATGGTATTTCCAGTAGAAACATGTATATCATACAGAAATGTTTTTGTTCATTAGACGTGAGCTTGCATAACGGGAAGGTTTTTATAGCCCCATATTTTCTGTATTTTTAAATCCAAAATAATTTTACATTATGCATATACCAATATTGTTTCATGTATTGCTTGCAGCTTAGCGGCAATAATGATTGTTTGATAGTTTATCAATGACCCATGATAAATAGTATTCAAAAATCTAATCGTCTATTAACAAATCCAAGTCAAATAATACAACAATAACCATCACCGCGCTTATTTTTTTATGTTTGAAAATTGGTATAGGTAGCAAGTGATAAATGAATAGAAATATCCTTGTCAAAAGTTAAAAAGGTAATGCTCTAATTAATGCACGTTAAAAGCAATGTTGGCAAAATGAGGCAATTCATAGTGAAGTTTGATACATTTGTCGATTAAAATTGTTTGATCAGTATAAATAATAAAATAATATATCCATTAGTAATTTAGGCACATGCTTTTAAATATTTAGCAGATCATGTTTTTAAACAAATTATACCAATCAAAAGTTTGAGATTAGAATAAGATTAAAAATTCAAATAATAATCGAGATTATAAATTTTGTGGACCAAATAATTTATATCATTTAGAATCTATAAATTGATTTAGCAAAAGTTATGTGTTTCATTAATTTTATTACTTACTTTGTATTAATGGTTAATTTTTAATTATGTAAATATTACAAAGGAAATATATATGTTTACTCGAAAATATATGTATTAGACGCTCGAAATATAAATTGTTGTTCGTGAATATGTAAATTAATTTTTATGCATCTAAGTCGAATTTGGGACAAGTTACACATTTTGATCAGAGAACTATATAACATGAAGCATATTTGCATTCGAAAAAGATATCTTCCGATCAATCGACGGAAGAATTACTTTTGTTTTCTTATCCAAGATGGGTGTCAATTACGCATATTAAATAAAAAGTATTGTTTTATTATATATAAACATACTTAATTTACACTGAAATGGTTGCAACTTATGATGTATGATGTGTAAATTATGATTGCAGAAACTTGGGCAAACATTAAGATTTGATAATTAAAATATTGTAAAAAGATCTAATGAATATCGAAGTATACATATCACATCAAAAAGATGCAAATCGATATTTCTTTGTGAAACAGCTTTAAAGAACAAACAAAGGAAAGAAACTGAATATAATAAAAATAACATACAGATAAAAACAACACACAGCTAAAAAGAAGAATTTAGATAAAAATATGAATATAATTACAGCACAAAAAGTTAATACTTACTCGGTAGTCTGTACTTCAGTAAATTACTGACTATAAAAAACCTAGAAACTACTATACAATTCAATTTATGCCGAAATAGTAATACCACCAATAAAACATTTTAAAAGCTTAATTCATTATATTAAAAAAAAATTGAATATTGTGATGCAATTTGACGTAATTCTATGTATTTTGTATGCGAAAAAAGTCGGTTTTAATTTTTAATCTAAAATTATAACTTTATATCGTTGGAAATTTTCTGGACCGTTCTTTTTATTATATTTTTAAAGTTTTAGAAATAAACAGTGAATATATTGATTTATATTAAAAAAAAATATCGAAATAAAATCTGTCGAAAGTAAACAAAGGTAGTTTTAGAAATAAAAAACGATATAGAATTATTATTTCAACATATTAAAATCGAATCTATACTTTTTGTGCATTAAATCGATTCAACTAGTATATTTGGGCAATAATAATAGATGTTATTTGCTGAAAATATTTAAGAATATTATTTAAAATATTAAATTGAAAAAAAACACGAGATAGATTACACGGAAAGATCCGGATATTAGGATTTCTGACTAGGTATAGTTTTTTACATGATTTAAAATCTACTGTTTATGCATGTTATGATTCTGATATCATATTTTGTATTCATTCTTAATAAAAATTGCGCATTTCACATAATTTGTATATTTATAAAAATATTGATTTAGACTTTTACCTCAAGATTTTTTTGTTGTAAAATCGATAAATAATTTTTCCATGCATCATGACTGAATCTTGCTTATATAAAAATGATCAATTATAAATCACATGTTTCGATTATCTAGGGGATCTAAATTAACTCTCAAATTCTAGTACATATAACTTTGTTATATTTAATGCATGATAAAAAGATCGTTAAGTCTTATAAAAAATAATCTTCCCAGCTAAAACATCAAATGTAAAATTGTTACGTTTTTTTAATAAAAAGTAAAACTCATATAGAATAAAATATATTTCAACTATCATAAAAGTTAAAAGTTACCATGAAAAATATATATGTTTAAAGGGGCTCACTATTTCATAAAACTTGTGGACTAAAATCTGGAATCTAGGTAATCAAGCCAAATTCTAAATTCTAAAAAATGTAATTATCTAGGATCAGAAATTTCGTTTTTGCTTTGTTGATGCGATTTTACTTTTTTTTCTAAGAAAATCAAAGATAAGCTTGCAACTTAATCTTTATATGATCTTATATATTTTTTGATATTGTTGTGATAGTGAAATTTAAACTATTCGAATTGGATTTTTATGCATGACAGTTCACTGAATTTTTATTAAGATTTGAAAGTAATATTTGAAAAATTTTAATAAAGTGTGAAATTAAATCTTACAACTATTTTTAGGACACATAAATACAACTAAAATCATGATTTTTTTTTGATTGCATAAATCTTATAATTTAGTGTTGGTATTAGAATTTTTACTGAAATACAGCGATTTTTGTATAAATATAATAAAAGAACACATAAGAAATGTAAGTTTTGAAAGGTTTTATATTGAAGAATAAAGAAATTGAAAGTCTAAAACAAAAGAAAGTTTGAAAATATGATTTAAGGTTATTTGAATATATTTTGCGACTTTTATTTTCATACTGATTCATGATAATCATTTGTTATTATTAGCCTTTAATTATATTTAAAACTAAGCCGAATATTGCATCCACATAATTATGTCGTTTTATTGCTAAGAATTTATTTTGGCTTTATATTATAGCATATTTTTACGAAAGTTAAAATAAAATATATGGATAAAAAATTGTTTTAAACTTTTTTTTTGCTATTTTTTAATTTGAAGCATCACTATTCAAATGATTAGTAAAGTTTAACCTAGTAATACAGGATAGTGCAAAATTATATCCGTAAATAGATCAAAATTATGATTACTTCACATAAAAACCATAATATTGTTTTTGAACCAACGTCAGTATTCTAGCACAATTTAGATATTTTTTAGATTATTTTTGTGTCAATACAAATAAAAAAACCATAAAATAGGAGGTAGTGATCTTTACCGATCTTTTATAAATACATTATTAATTTACTAACGCCCTGAAAAACCGTACATGCCACGTATTAATGTAGGAAAGAGCCTTTAAGTCACGACTTTATGCATTTTTGTGCAGAAATAATATTTTTACCTCGATAGAAGCATCTGCGTATATAAGAAAACGCCTATATTTATGAGACATATCATGATTTTTGTTCAAAAAAGGATAAACATATGCTTAGTGCATGAACTTCGGTAAATTTACTTTCTTTATTGACTAGAAAATCTTTTCAGGTTTTTTATTATGTCTATTATGCATTTTCAGGGTGTAAATTGTGGTAAAAGCGTTGATCTTGATTATAAATGATTTTAAATCTGTTAGTTAAAATTTTTTATAATTTAAAAATTAAAGAAGTTTGTGAACGAAGCTTCTTGATAAAGAATTCAAAATTATTTTATATAAAATGGCTTTAATATAAATTATATGTGGCATTCTGTAGTTTTTCTTTGCTGAATAAAGCACTTTGATATTTACAAAGGTTTTATTGTCTTTAAATATGAGCATAAAGCCAAAAATCAAACTAAACATAACTAAATAGATATATTGCACAAGATTCATAAAAAAAAACTATAATATCAAAAATAATGATGTAGTTCAAAAATTTATTATATGTGCGTAAAGAAGAACAGTTTAATAAGCTTTACTTACAATTAACTACGCCTGATTGTGATGATATTATAAGATTAACACAGCATTTAAATAAACAGATAGTACTTGCAACAACAAAAATAAGTTTTATTGGATATATAAGTGTCTACTAAGGCAACGAAAGGGCGTGCATACACCCAAACACCAAATTTTTTATTAAAATACATAATATGGGCTTTTAAAGGGGAGTTAAAAAATGATCATTATAATTTATGTCGATTAAAAAAGTATATTTATCTTAAAATTGATTTAAAATTATCTTAATTTCAATTGTTGTAAAGAAGCTTAAATACATAAAATAAATCAAACCCAAATTTTTAGATATATATATGTCAAGCCGGAAGTGAATTTCAATGTTTATACAAATATTTTAGGTTGATTTTTGCAATTTGTGAAATAGACGATAATTTTATTCAAAAAAAAATGTATGACGGGCTAGAAATTTGGTAACATAAAGGTATTTTTAACTCAATTATAGTAAATATGAATAATAAAATACACCCCATTGAATTTTATCCTGTAAATATACTTTGTGGCTTTTCAATAAATATGGTCTTGATTGAATTTTTTTAACTTTATAAATGAATTGATATGGACTTTAAATTTTAACTGTTACTTTTTCTATATCATAGGTTCATACATAAAAAAATCTCTATTAAATTTTTTTAGACTACAAAATAAGGATATAAGATATAGAAAATATGAAAAGATAAATATATAGCAGAATATAGTTCTAAAAGTAAAATATTTAAAGAATGAATTTTGATATTAAAAAGCAAATAAATATTTTTTTAGACGTTCTATATTCACATTCCATCAAACAACCACTTTTTTTTCGCGTCGAAGTACAGTTTATGTGTTTTTAATAGATTAAATTCAACAAAGTTTAGAGTTTTGCCATGTCAATCATGATAAAGTATATACTATAAAGGGGTTTCAATACTAAATCAAGATACACACTATATTTTTCATGCAAAAGATGCGTAAGCGCAATAGAAAAAAATGCTGAAAATGCTTAAAAGATTATAAAAAATACGCAGACGGATACAAAAGTTTATGGAAATAAGTAAAATCAAAGAAAAAATGAACTTAAGAATATATCGCTTGAAACGGAGATTATTTTTGTTTGAATAGTGAAATAAATAAAGTAATTGATAAAAATATAAATCACATAAAATAGTTATGTCTAAATTAAGAACTTATAAGTTCTTTAAATAAGGGTCTACGGGGTGATTATATTTTGAACAATAAAATCAGCGATTATTATATATTTAAGACATTAAATCATGCATAGAATTTTATATTATAGTAAAAACAACATAGAAAGCTGGAAATATCGCAGCAATAGAATATTAACAAAAAATATTTTTTGGAAAAATGTTAGCTAGAAGTAAGAAATTAAGCAATGTATTTTTTACTTAAAGGTATAAACGCCTGATTAATACTATTTAAATAAAAATCGATATAAAACCTACTTTAAAGCTGGTATTTTCTGTTATAAAGATATTTGAAGCTGTGAAAATTTTCTAGATTAAGGAACGAAACATGATGTATAACATAAAAAACGCAACATTACTTAAAAAAACATCAGGAATTTGATCATTATATTTAATAAAATTCAGCTGCAACACTCCAACAAAATGCATATTATATAAATTGTCGATTAAGTTCAATATTATAAATTTTCGGATAAATTTTAATCTATAAACGGGAAACATCCGATATGATATATTTCTACTTATTTAAAAATCAGCAGGCAATCAGGGATAAAAAAATACATAACATAAAATAGTCGAATTTCATTCTTCAACCATAAGAATGAATAATAGAAATATGAATAAATCAAGATCGACTGATTTTTAGGCAATTTTACCATAACAAGTTTTTAAAAACGCCAAAGTTGTAAATGGATAATTATTGTCAACTTTTTCATATAAGCCATACTAATAGAAATCAAAAAAAGTGAAAGTGTTTTTAAATATCTGGCTGTAAGAAACGTATCTTGATATCCAACATAAAAAGATAAAAATAAACAAGGGATATTAAACATCCCAAGAAAAGGTCATAGAAAACATTTGATAGAAGAATAAATCAAACCGACTGCGTTTTTTTTTTGTCAAAAAATATTTTTTTTATAAATTATAAAAATTATGATCTTTAAAATGTATTTTGATTGCACGGGTGATTTATTCGGTTGGAAAGAACTCAAAAGGGTAAATTCAAATTCAAAGGTAATTGTATTGATAAAAAGAACTATAAATCTAAAAATTATCATTTATACCATCTAAAAGAGACTTTATTGGATTTTGAATCGCTAAGATAGGCGAATCTACAGGAAAAATCAATCGTAAAACTAGAAGTGCTAATCAAATTAGAACGTGTGCAATATGCATTTTAGTTTTATTCTGGTGACATAGATTAATCATAAAGTTGGATAATATTAATATTAGTTGAAATTTATCCTTCAAGTCCTTTAAAGGCATAGAAAAGTGAAGACTTTGTATAAATTTGCACTTATAAGCATAAACTGAATTCCAAAGGCTTTATTTATAGAGATACGGGATATTTTAAATATATAGATTATGTTAAAAAATTTTAAAATGTGATAAAAAGACAACTCGTTACAAAATATATATATTAATCGGATAAAAAGCAGCAGGTACTGCATATGAAATCTATATCATTAGACTATGCATAAAAATCTATCTATATTCGCATAAATATAGACATTGATTTTTTTATGCAGTAAAACAATTGTAAAATGATTTTTAAAAAGAAGATTATGGATAATATCAAAAAAAATTAGATATGATAGCCATATGTCAGATTAAAGATGAAATTTTATCGCAGATATGTTTATAACTTTGTTTAAAAATTCTGAAATTCTTATGAATTACATAAATCACTAAATTTATAGGTCAAGCATTTACATAGGTCGGCATAAATACAGTCTATTAAAAAGGTTATTCTATAGAAAGACCAAAGATATTCTCATTATAAAAAAATATTGCATAAATAGATATAACCCCGGAATAGCAATTCTAATACAGAGTAATGCATTTTATATTTATTATATATGATTATACATCCAAAACTCTTATAATTCTATTATAATTAAACTAATTAAAAGGGAATATCACAGCAAATATCTACAGTATGAACAGAAAAGCCACAATAGCCGGCAAGTTTTGTGCTTCTTATTATCTAAATATTTCCATGTTCGATTATAAGAAATTATCATTCTATGAACCGCTTACAGGAGTAGATAATATGGTGAGTAAAAGCAAAAAAATACGGGTAAAAATCACACAAGAAAACCAAAAATTATAGTTTAATCAAAAGTTTTTGCTAGTATTATAATAGTTTATGTAAAAAGAACAAAGACAGTCTTCAAAATAATATCAAGAATTATACCTAAATTTATAAATTTTAAAAGAGCAGCTGAAAAATATTTATAAAGATAATAACAATAAATGCTTGAAAATTGCAGTAAAGACAAATAAAAAATACAAAAAATTTCAACTAACGTAAAATTTATTTTAAGCACGAATTTTTATTAAAACCGTCACTTTTATTGCTTAATATAATGGCATTACAACAGAATGTCTTAAAAAATATCAAAATGACAAGAAGCTGCAATTTATTTCTTAATTGTATGTAAAAAACTTCCTTATAGATGTATCAGCAAAAATAAGAGATGATGAGAGATTTCATAATAGAAAATATAGAATTTAGAAAAAATTTGTAATAAAAATAATAAATTAGGCTTTAATTAAAAAGATGTTTTTGAAAAAAAAGTGTCACTAATAATAATATCATTACATCTTACAAAATCATTCGAATCCGAATTTATTAAATGAGAAATATGCCAAAAAATATTCTTAAATATATTATATAAACTATATACGAGTAAATCTATGCATTTCAAAAAGAAATTCTTTTATTTTTTTGTATCAAAAAAAGGCATATACTTTGAGATTCGGTAGGGCCAGGAATACGTTTCTAGATTCTTAAATTTAAGATAATAATATTCTTACAATATTTAATGATTTTACTTATTATAATAAGTAAATTTTGTGTTTAGTTATTGACATTTCAACATAGATCATTAGAAATTATCGTGAATTAGAACTTATTCAAGCATAAAATCAACAATATATGGAAAAGAATAATATATATTTATCGTTAGTTAAATGATAAATTTATACATGTTTTTCTATTGGTATCTCTCACCATATTTTGCTGTAATAGTTTTATAAAAATATGAGCATGTTAATCAGATCTCGATTAAACCATGTAAACTTAATCGAAGCAAACATAAATAATATTTTTAGCTTTAATACTACATACAAGGGCAACTTACTTTAAAAAATGGTTGAAATAACGTCTTGGGTTTTATGGTAAATATATATGCATGAAAAATTATTCAAAAATATAGTCTTGAAATTTATATATAAATTGATATATAAATTGAATCCATCTAATCTTAGCATCAAGTTTCTACGATTAAAATATATCTGGTATCAACTCCTTTGATAATTTGCATAAAATCTTACATCTTTAAAAAATTAAAACATATATATGGTTTTTTTGAACATTTTATACCGACGACAATAGACTAGAGATTATATTCAGGGTATTGTAAATTTTCATTGTTTTTTTGTAAAGGTTAGCGTTTATTTTTGTTCTTATAGCTTTTTATTTGTTAATTGAAGATCGATTTATTTTATTAGTTACTATTCTAAACTATTTCATTTTTACCATATAAAAAGAATTACATCCATTCATGTATTTTTATATTTGTATGCTCCATTTTTTCTTACAAGAATTTATTTTTATTTTTAAAATAGCAAATTACATTTCATATAGTTTTTTTATGAATAAATTTTGCATCTAATTATTTGGGAAATCGAATTTTGATCTATCTGTCAACACAATAACTTAATATCTGTTTACTGTTATAATTATCCATTTGTTATATATTTTATTTATAACAGCAATCATAAAAAAATTTAAAGGCGAAATTATCGCAAAATACACATGAATTTAATTATATAATGACAGAGAAAGTCTTCGAGCCAAAATTCAGATATATTTTTTATAATTTAGGCGATAGGATCTAAGTTTATTTTATTTTCCAATCTCACTAATGCAACATAAAATAAAAGTTACATATATTTATTTATTGTTTATATGAATGTATATATACAAACTTAATTTTATTTCTTATATTTTGCATCTGAATATTAAAGTTTAAATCGGAAAAGATACAATTACCACGCATATTTCAAGGATACAATCAACAGGTTTTTGTGTATTTTTCGTAAACTTAACATCGTTTTTTTTTTGCAAATAACTTTATTTTACACTTTTTAGAGTATATTGGATTACCTTTGAGCCACTTATCATGGCCATTTTTGTATAAAAAATATTAATGTATTGGTTATGCTAATTTTCTGACATCAGCAATAAAAAGTATATGAATTTAAAGCTAAAAATTATGTTGTATTGTATTCTATAAGAATTTAATAAAATAATAATTTTTTTAGGAAATTATAATGTATTGAAAAATTTATTTGTTGCTTTCATGAATTCATGTACGAATATTTATTTATAGTTATTTTTACCATATAAATTTATAGAGATATTATTCGAAAAATTCAAAATCTTGTTTATAGGTAAAGTAAATGCACATAAGAAATATTTATATATGTTTTATTTTTTACTTATTTTTCAAGGCTTATAATTGAAATTAAACTAAAGGATGCACCATTTCTACAGAAAATTCTTCTTTCCCCGCATATTTTTGCAATATAAATTGCTTAAATATAATTACAGCATTTATTATTTATTGGAATAACAAAGAACCCCAGAAATATAGTAGAACATAGGTAGATAAAAATATTAGCAAAGAAGATAAAAGTTTCCGTTACTTTTTTGAACTGATCAAAAAAAAATGTTATGGCGACAGGAATATAGATCTATATTACAGTAGTTGTAAAAATTGACATCAAATCGCTCTTGATATTAGAATGTATAGCATGCATGCACGAAACGAAATTTTGAGTTTGTAATTTAATTTCTCAGCCTAATCTATGTTTTACATACTTGAATGCCCAAAGATTTTTTTTTAAACTAAAGCTCTTTATATTAGTTTGGGTTGCTTTATATTTTAAAATATTTGACCAATTTTTTGTGTTATAAAGCAGGTATCAAAAAATCGTTTTTGGATTTATGCCACTCATCAGTATTTATAGCTTCCCATTGTAGAAATCATTGATTATGCGCACCTTTATATAAAATAAAAACATAGCTAGGTAAATAGACTAACCCGTTAGCTTAATTGACTTTTTAAGTGACATTTTCAATATCTTGAATCTCTAAACAAATTGCGAATTATTTTTATGCTATTTACGCTATATTAAAAAAATTTCTTAACATCAAAATAGATTAATTTGATGCTTTATGTTCATCATGGGTTTATTATCACTAGTATAAATATTTCTACGCAGTATTTCATAATAAATGGTTATATTTCGCATGAAATATTTATATTGTGGCAATTAAACCATGGGTATACTTATATTCTTAAGTTACACATTAATATGTTTTTATGGTTTCTTAGTACCAAAAAGCGTTATTCTCGCTAGGCATACAGAATATATCATATAAATTGTAAAATTTTGAGGAAAAATATTTACAGAGTTCAAAGCACGTGTATATAAATCGACCAGACTTCTATAGAAATTATAGTTTTTTAAAATATAATATTGTTTTTTATCGGCGTTAATTTATATATCTGTTATATAAATTCATGTAAGTAGGTTTATTTTTGTGTAAAATTAAAATTTATAAAATTATGGCGATATATAATGATTAAAATACAAACTGTTGCAATTATTTCTATGCAAAATGAAAAAAAAACCTTCTTTTTTTTTAAAGTCAATAAAAATAATAATTCCGCAAATTTCGTCTTATGTCACAAAAAAAAATATAATTTTTCTATTTTCGTTTATAATATGTTTTTTATGATAAATGCACTACGTTTTATTACTTTCGCAGCTATATATTATATAAGATTTTCTTATATTTTTCTTTTCTTTTATTTTATAATGTGTATATCTTCAAGGAATAATAAAAAAATATCTTTTTCAAAGAAAGTTTATAAAGAAGACGGCTAAATTCGACTTTATTATATCCTTGTAGATTTTATTAAAAATTTATCTATTTTCTATTGTCTTTATTTTGCTTAGAAAACCCTTTTTAAACATAAACAAATGATTTAAAACTTACTTTTAATACATATAAACTTTTTATAAATATCAAAATAATCTGTACTTTTATTAAATTCGTTAAGATAAAACAAAAAATAAATATAAGTAAAGTTAGTTAGTTAAAACGCTAATATTTAGCAGGCAAAAAATATTTGTAAGATAAACATAAAATATCATTTTTTTCATCAATAAATTTCAAAAATAGAACCAAAGCTAGATCAATTATACTGTAAGAAAAAAAGAACATATGAAAAAAAAAAGGTTTTACTACTGTATATGTGTTTTTATGTCATATTGGGTTGTTTTTTTGTTAAGGTATTAATATCATTTATTGTGTTTATAGCATGAAATATATGCAACAAACAAACTCTATAGTGTGTAAAGCGTTTGAATTTATTTTTATTTTATTTTAATATCTTTTAGGCGGTATACTTTTTTTTATAAAAAAATCCAGCTGCTATATTCCTGACTAAAAACACTATAAAATCCAGTAAAATTTAAAACAAAGAATTTGCTGTCGATATCGTACTAAATGGATTTGATAATTTAATCAGTACACAAAATACTATTTAGACAGTATAAACGTAAAACCATTTCGTTATCTAAAAAATATATCTAATTTATTAAATATTATTGATCTATCTTAGCAGATTGATAAAAATTACGTAAATAAGGGATTATTTATCCACATTCAAGAAATCTACAAAATTTGAATTCTTATTAAACTTCATCGGCTCAGATTTTTTCGAGATTTTATAGCTTAAACCTGTTTTTTAAATTTATAAATTATAAAATATTTACATTTGACTATGCATATAAGTCATATATATTTTATATGAAGTTACATATTTTTATACCCCTTTCTTTTTTTTTTAAATCGCTTTAGTACATTTATCTATTTATATCGTAGATGAATGAATTATAAAGGATGTGTAAAGGTGATTTACGTGATTTTATAAGGTATTTAAACTAAAAAATGATGCGAATTGTTTTTGCTAACTAATATTTTTAGTTTAATTTTCTTTGATCATCAACAATCATATTAACTTAGTTACTATAAATGAAAAAGTGCCTATAAAGTACAAAAATATAATTCAAATATAAATATGTTTATTTTAATTTTAATATATTCTATATTTTTTTAGTTATTAGAATCACGGAATATAAACCAATCTTTGAATTCATTGTCAATTTTTTTATTTTTTATTTAGATAATCTCAGGTAGTGTAAAAATACGCAATTAGAGATAAATATTATATTTCTTATCTTATTTTAAACTAAAATTTTTATCAAACTCATATTTCCATTGCTAATGCAACGATTAAACAATTTTTTTTTCTTTAAAGAATTTTTATTATATTTTTCATATTTCTTTAGAGAATTAACTATGTTTTTGTATCGTAAGATGAAGAAGCCAATATGTATAAAACTTATGTTAACTGAAAATATTTAATATTTATTTTTTATGTTAACTTACGCATTAAAAAGCGTTGAAATATGTGTATTGTTCGTATCTTTCATTGTTCAAATAAAAAATTTCAATAGGAAAAGGTTTATAAATTTTGAAATAATAATAAAATATCTTTCTGCTATAACCTTGCAACAATAAATTTCTTTTATAAAGTTGTATTCAAATTAAGGAATAAAAAAAAGATTTATTAAATTCGTATATAGGCTGACCAGTCACAATAAACGACGGCAAATGATTTTAATATATACATATAACAAATACTATTTGTCTATTTTAAAGACGATTATACATGAATCTTAGTGGCCCTTTATCATAATCCATCATTTATCTTGACTTGGTTTTAGGTTTTAGAATATTTAATTACTTTGAAAACAATTTGTGTTGTTGTAAGCGTGCTTTATATATTTTATGATATTTTTAATTAAAAAATACATTATTTTGGTGTGTTTATAGAAACACTATGTTTTTGCATATTATGATTTTGAATTTGGGCTAAATAATAGATTCTGAAACAATATCTAAGTGATAATATTGTATTTATCAGCGTTGAAATATTATAAAATTTTCAAAAGCTTCATCTTTGATGTTGAATCTTTTTATATAGCAAAATTAATTGCAACTGAAGAATTATACGATATTCTTCGCTTGTTTAATGCAGGATAATTTGATTCTTAAAATTATAGTTTTTACTACCTTTAAAATATTAAGATATAACTATACTTGTAATTGTATTCTATGAGCATATGAAATTTTTAACACCAAATCTTCATTATATTTTGAATTTTTCATATCTTTTATTAATATAAAGGGATCTAAATTTTCACGTTCTTTACAAATATTTATTAATAAAGCATAAGTAAATATTTATTTTTAGTTTCAAAATCGCGCAAAAATTTAGGAAAATATATTTGTCTATATTATCGTATTAAGCAAAAGCCTATATAAAATCGATTGGATAAGTCTAATTTCATAATTCTGATTATTATCGCAAAGATCTAAAATTCAATGATTCTATTGAGTTTAAATTATTTATTTCTTTCGATTTTTTTTCTAAATTTCGATACAAATAAAAGGAAGAACTAATTTTTTTAATGTTTACTGTTATATCCGCTTTTGATTTATTCACAAAAAGGGTAAATTTGAATATAATTAACAAGTATAATCAAACGCTGATATAGTTCCTATTTTACTATTTTATTTTTCTGCGCAATTATCCCATCGGTAATTCTAAGCCTGGATATAATTCTATTTTTACATCTTCAAAATTCCATAATATAAATTTTATAATATAAAAAATCTTTAGAACTTTGTGCATGATCTGTAAAATGTATATCGTGCATTTATGTGCTGTATTTTGTGATTTTAAAAACAACCACGAGCAAAAAAAAAGATACAAGACCAGCATAAATTTGTTAAGAATTGGTTTACCATACTAGAGAAAATTTTATATAAGTTATAAAATCATATCAATACATATGATTTATGTAAAATATAATATAAAAATGTCGATTAACTTATAATAAAGTAAGAATATGTTTTATTAAAGCATAGTAAAAACTACTCACTTGATTTTAGAATATTAAATCTCATAAATTTGGATAAAATACATATATTTGTATGGATTTTTTTGTCATTCTACTGTACAATTTATGTTCCTCCCAAAGCACTTGAGTAATATAATACCTTCAAGCATAAATTGCATTTTAAACTGTTACTCTAGGATCTAAAAATTTTGAAAATTGAATCGATTCCATATACGTTAAGCTGCAAGACATTTAGTGAATGTGTAAAGAAAAAATTGATGTTTGTAAAAATTTATATTGTCTAACATTTATTATAATAACAGGTAAA
Source organism: Rhyacophila brunnea (assembly GCF_057557595.1). Lineage (NCBI taxonomy): Eukaryota > Metazoa > Arthropoda > Insecta > Trichoptera > Rhyacophilidae > Rhyacophila > Rhyacophila brunnea. Next base: position 838,939 of record NW_028233335.1, read on the forward strand.
TATTCATCTACATACTCTAAAAACTTTAAGAGCCCAATTAAATAAATATATGGTTTAAATTTCTTTTATGTGCATGGAATTTTTCTACGTAAAATGTTTTGAATATAAAAGCCTTATATGTATGTAAATTTTCATATTAGCTATTGCATTGAATATTTTTTTATGGCGTTTTTACTATTTAATGCGATAATACATAGTATAAACTAGTATTCTTTATTGGTTCGGTTAAATAGTTTAATTATCTGTAAATTATATAGGTCTTTCAATGCTCTTAAACAGATTTTGTTTGAGTTTTTAATTATACTTTGGGGTTCTCATGCCATTAATTATTTATCATCCAGTGTAATGTTTGTTTTTTTTAATATTCAACGTTAAGCTTTTTATTTGTATATATTTTTTCTAACTACAACTAAGGAATATGAGGATGCAATTTTAATTATATTGCACCCTAAAACTTCATAAACATCTTTAAACTTTAAATTCAAACATTGAATATAAAAAAATCTGTTTTATAGTTATCATGGCATTCGTATATATTATACATTTTTGAAAGCTTATTCTGCCAAAATACTGTTAAAGAGCGAAATTTTCTCGGTTGAATTTTTTCAAATACGATGGATTTTCTTAGTTCATTTAACAGTTTAAAAACAAATCTTTGCATGCAAGATTCATAAATATTTGAGCAAAAAAACTACAGACAGGTGTGAATAAATTGTGTATATTTCATTTAACAACTGCTGAATACAAAATTTTATATAATTGATATAAATTTTTATTTATGGGTTTATTTTCTTACTATATATTCCATCCATTGAGAACATTGCGCAACTCTTTGATAAATCTTTTGGCACATTCCTCTGATCTATCTTCATCAAATTCTCTTCTTCTCTCAGACAAGATAGATTCAAGTGTCTTGCGAAGTGTGAGAGCTCGCATGTATACTCCTACTTTTTCCAAGATTTTAAACTCCTTAAAATCTTTTTATGGAATTTCGTAACCACATCATCCCAAGTCATTACATAAAATATCTATATAAAAATACAAACTTGCAATAGCATCACCTATTCAAATTAATTTTATTTATCAGAAGCATATTTGTTGAATAATTCACGCTACGGTTACGAATTAATAAAATGTGAAGACGTGTTGATTTAAAAAAATATTGTTTATGGATGTAAACAATTCCAAAAGACTCTTAAAATTTCATATGGGTACTAGTGCGCATAATAAGTAAAATATAAGGATTTATATTTCTAATATAAAATTAATGTTTAGAAATGTATGAACGTGTGATTTTAGCATGAATTAATAAAATAGCAATAAGTGTGGGATTTTAGGCAATTAAGAAGATTTAATGGTGATATTTACAATAATTTAAAACATAATCAATATAAATTTCAAGCATCAACGTAAAAAATATGCAGATTAAGCTCAAGCCGATGTACAAACAATAGTAACCAGAAAAACATTATATTAAAATATCTTGAAAAAGCATATATATTTAAAAAAATAAAAAATTGTTATTCTTGCCTCTTTGATATGAACATCATTTAAAATCAATATAAGGATTACATTGGGCGATTTTGTATAATTTCAAGATCGAATATAGCAATTAATATAATCCATGTTATTAATCAAATTTTTAAAATAAATTGTATCATTTTGGCCAATAGAACGATATTTTTGCTTGAGCATGAAATTCAGAAATTTTACAATATATTTTTCATAAAATTAAATTAAGTACTAAAAAAAATAAATTTTAGTTTACATTTTGCAGAGCGCAAAAGATATGGAATATTAGATTAGCTTTGAGCTCTTTTCATTTTCAATTCAATAAAAGAAAAATCGAATGATATCGTACAGGCAACTTAAGAAAAAAATATTTTGTATTTATCATTAAATAAAGTATAAAATCGTTTTTTTTAAAAATCATAAAATCCATTATTTTGCGATAGTTAAAATCTTACACATAAACTAAAACATATATCTAGATAATAATTATTAGAGACTATATGTGATCCATTTAAAATAATCACACAGTTTATGTTTAGTATTAAATTTTGGGCATGTATTTAATATATCGAATGTTTTTTTATATAATATTTATCTGATACTATAAAGGTATCAAACAAACAATTAATCAATATATAAATACTATATCGTAAGTACCGATTTTTTTATGGGCTCTGATTAAGCTTAAACATCATTTCTTAAATAAAAAAAAACATATTTTGGAATTTTTTTCTGATATGCAACAATTTGATGATATAATTACAATTCAAAAAGTCATGTGTCAAATATTATTTATTAAATTTAATAGATTATGTCTAATTAAATCTTTTCAGATTATATAAAACATATGAATGATCAATCAACTATCATTTTGTTGCATTTTTATTTCAGGTAATATCTGTGGCAAAAAAAATTCAATCAATAAAATAAATGTTCCCAATAAAATAACATATTCAAGATTTCCCACGTATTCATTAACGTGAATTATAATTTGGCACATTGGTCATCTGAATACTTTATTATTTATACTGTGTGTTTCTATGGCCTTATTTAATAACAATAATAATATTGTGAAAAGGAATATTTATATTGTTTAAACAATTTATTTTTGGTTTGAGTTTGACTTTATTTATATATATATGAACATCAGATAAAAGTAAATTTGGTCTCTCTGCAAAAAAAAAACACAAAAGGTTTTATGCTTCTAGATTAAAATTAATTTCCTATGAACTATACGAGAAACATTATTGTGGTTAATATATATTTTTTATTCTTATAATATGCAAGCACAATTAAAAGTTTTTTATGATATTTTCGAAGGAATCGAACACCATATCTATATAAAAAGATGAATAAGATAATTTGGTTCCTATTAATATTGATTTATGTTTTTTGTAGATTCTCAACATCTAAATATAAAAAAATTCATAACATTCATAGGAGAAATAGAAATTTTGTGGTGTAATAAAGAGTCGAACTTCTTTCGCGAATTTTATTTTTATAGGAAATTCAATCAATATCTTTTGAACCCTATATTTAGGATTAGATTGTAAATAATCATTATAATAACCGTTAAAAATTTTTGAAGTTTCTCAACATACAGTTTCACATTATATTTATTTTTGTTGGAAAGGTAAGCATCGTATATTTTTTCTACAATAATTCCAAAAAAAACCTAAAGCTTTAAAATTGATTTAATATTGCAGTATAAAATACACTTAAAAGCTCATTTATAAATTATAAAGAAAAATATTTTATTATCGCTATAAAAAATAAACACTCCCAACATTTATTCAATACTAAAGTCTCTATGCCACATATAAATGTATAGAGCGTTTAGTTTGCTTGTATTTACTTTAATTCGTGCAAATGATGAAAAAATCACGTGAAACCTTTTTCTTTTATCTCAAAAACATGTCTCGATTGCAACATATAAAACGGCCAAATTCTTGATTGACTTTACCTGTATTTTTTGAACAGCTACAGTAAGAAAGTTATTAATTTTTACATTATGAAATATTTATGATTCCTTTATTTACTACGCTTTACAAATTTTAGGAAAAAAGGTACATGTTTTATAGGAAATCTAATGCCATTCTATCGGTATATATGCAAGCTTCACATTGAAAAGTTTATTTTCTGTTTTTCCATTTTTTTTCTATGTGAAATATGGATTTTGTATTGTTAATTTAGAATGGATATATTTTAATTTACAATACCGGCCAAAAAACCGCATAAAAGTACAAATGATTTTCTGATAATATTTTACGTGATAAATCTCTTAGAAGCATATATAGAGATAAGTATTCAATATTAGCCCATAGTCGTAGTAAATTTGTTGAATTTGTATGAATTTATTTTTTTAGAAAAAATCAATATATCTGTGTTTCTCATAACTTATACTCTTTATTTTTATATAATATGTCTTAAATAGAAACGCAATATGTGTATTTTGATTAGAAAAATAATAATATTTTATCATGTGCGAAAATACAACAGCTTAAAGGTTTATATACATTTATATTATAAGAAAAATATACTTGACTCATTTCACCAAAAAGAGTTAAGGTTTTAGCTTATATGATAAACGTGCAATAAATTATTGTATCTAAGTTGCATATATTACTATTCATGTTAAATTTGCGAAAGTAATAAAAAAAGATTTTTAGAAACTAAAATAATATAGATACGAATTATTTTTAGATTATCATTACATTTGCGGTCCATTGAAATCGAATCGAGAAGATTTATAAAAGAACATCAGTATATTTTTCTATTTAACTCTACTATGATGTCAAAATACTAGTTGTAAATTTTGTCTTTCGCTTAAATAAATTTACAAAATTTTTTTGTGAATTATTTGTAAAAAGTTCTAGGTTTCTTTATGTTGTATTCTTTGCAACTTGGGAACTACTTTTATTTATATATATAATCTAAATCATTCTTTTTATAAAATATAGTATATTTAAATGTCGTAAATATCTTAATTTACCGTTTAATCTTTGACTATTTTTTTTAAACTATTTTGAAGATACAGAATAACGCAATCAGGTACTTTCTGTTCGATTCAGACTATGTTCATAAACCAGTTTTACTGATTTTAATACGAAACAAAATAAAGAAAAACAGAAAATATTTTTGAATTAAAAAAGCGCAGTTTTTTCTCATGGTGATAATTTTATCTATTTCAAAATAATTGCGAATCATAAATTGATAGGAGAAATATATATATTTTGCTTAAGTTTGAGATATAGAATACATGTGTATATATTTGACTGTATTTTGAAGCTAACTCATTATAAAAGAATCTATTCTCGATCAGGGAAGGTTTTTGATGTATTTTAGAGCTGTGATAATAAATATATAATGCTTACAAATAGAATAAAAAACATTTAAACTATTTTTAAAGATGCAGAATAATATTTTTGCAATAAATATTTAGATTTTACTATATATGAAGTTAAAAATGTAAGCGGTTAATAAAATCCGGAATTGGAAATTATGATAAAAATATGTATCACATAAAGACATTCGCTTAAAAATACAATATAGGTAATTAAATTGCTAAAAACAGTATTTAAATATGTATTTATACTGCAAAAACAACTCAATAAAACACAAATCATTAATTTATGATATAAATAAAAAGGTAATAATGTAAATTGGTTACTTTAGATGCAAATATAAAAATATGTGCAAAATTATGTTATGATTAACCTATCTTGAAGAATACAATTTTTTAACGACTTTCTGAGATAATATTGTACGGATGAACGTAAACAAACGCTGTTTTTTGTATTTTTTAATTGAAAAAAATAGAACCTGTGACGATATGTACTAGCTGTAAATAAAAAATACTAAGTTTAAAATGACAAAGTACTGATTTTTTTTGTATTATTTGCATAAATTTAGATCCCAAAATGTATTACGAGATGGATTTTGATGTTTATTACACAGCTAAAATGCACTTAAAGCATTTTAAACTATATCATGGTGGATTATTATGCATATAAAAAGAAATAAACGAGATAAAAATAAAAAAATATAAAATTTTGCTTTATTTGTTTAAATAATTTATTGTAGCAATAATTGTAATGTTTACTTGTTTTTCTATTTTAATAGATATAATACTTTGCATCATAATTTATCTATATATAAAAATGCGAAAATGCATTTGAAAATTGACATATTATAAAAATCTGATTACTAGTGTAAAATACATGTTTTTACATATAAAAAGAATTAGTATCCAATGACAAAAATATACTTTATTATGTTATAGATGTTTGTTATACTCCTATATCATACAAAATGTAATTGAAATAAAATTATAATATTAAAGTTACAATTTTCATCACATTATTTGTAGATTTACATATGAATATAATTACTTTTATTTTGTTTTACGACTTAAAAAGTGTTTCAAGACAGTCGCATAAATGTTTCAAGAATTTAGAATTATAAACTCTGCGACAATAATAATTTTTTCTCAATTGAATAAGCTTAGTTTTCTCCCTTGTTCTAAAATATTTGTATAACACGCTAATAGAAATTTTATGTAAAATAAATTTTTATGTTATTCTTCAATGTTTAAAACGATTTTTTATAATCTTATTTATTTACCAAAATATTATTTCTCTAATCTGCGAACCTTCTTGTGATAAAAAGCATAGATAGATGCATTAAAATATGAAAATATTTGCCGAATAAGATTTTGAATGTTTAAAAGATATTACATCAATTGAACATTCTTTTTCGAAAAAATATAGGTGATCTTGTAAACTTTATGGATGCAAATTCCTAAAATCTAGATTCATGCGATAATAATATAGAAAACAGCAATAAAGGTAATAAAAAAATATATTATGGGATTATAATACCCAAATATAGTATATATTATCATTTTTGATTATAGAATAGATCAATACCATACCATGCAGAACATATGTATTCAACTTATTTTCGCTGTTGTATCGATTTAAAACCTCATAAGCAATTAGATCTTAACTGAAAAAAGTGTAAAATTATAGCAGAAATTTATTTATACATTTCTCAAAGAAAAATCAAGATATATTTTTTAGCGATGGCAAGATCGACATTCAAAAAAAAATTACTATCCTTTTTTATATTAAACTTTGTTATACAATTTCCGATGAATTACATAGATAGAAATTTCTATATAAAGATCTATTGTTCCCTTTATTTAGTTTTCAAGAGTTTTTGTTTAAATGCAAATTTATGTGTGGCAATATTATAAAAGTCACTTTTTTTTATCTATTACTTGCGTATAAGATACTTGGAAATCATTCTTGTATATTTTATAATTTTCATTCGTAACTTTTTTCAGCCGAAAGCAATTTTGTTCCAGCATTTAAAAAACATAAATTTATCGTATAATTTAATATAAAATTTTTGAATGACCATGGTAGATAGAGTTATATAACACATGATTTTCAATTAAACCATTACATTTATCAGAAACATCTTCTTTGAACATTGAATTTACAAAAATCTAAGAGTCTCTATTTGTAATAAAAACAAAATAAGATTAAACAATGGTATATATTTTAGATACATACAGTTTTGTTAGAGTCTAGAAACCTCTTCTTAGTTTTTTGTTTAATAAAATGATAAAAGTTGATTAGAATAGTACAAAACAATAATTTAATTTTTTTTTGAGCATCTAAAAATAATTTTTAAAAAATTAACTACACGTATTCTAATTAGAAATTTTAATACACCAGCAGAAAAAAAAACGAAAAAAGCTTTATTTTAGAAAAAAAATGTATATAAAATTGATTCAATCATATTGGCTTTTTGAGGATCTGAATTTAATTAGAGTATAGATTAGAATAACCAAAAAAAAAACTTATCTTGTATTGCAATAACATTATTATTTGAGTTTTTGTATTCATTCAAAAAAGAAGTAGAATATTTGCAATAAAAACTATGATGATTTGTGAGATTTGCGATTATAATTCATAGCCTTTGACTCTTTTAAACTTTTAAAAACATGAAAATTCTATAATTGGATTAAATAGATTCGATAAATTTTCTATCTTGAGTGTATTTTTTCATTTTTTTTAAATCTCAGCGAACAGGCTAGTTTTGTTTTTTTAAATTGAAAGCTTATTATTACTATATTTGCATCTAATGACCTTGTAATCCAGTTACCCATTCAAATCAAAAAAATACACCTATTTCTTGATATATCATGATAATGGGCCGAAAAATTCGAAAAATACACACCATATCTTCACTATCAGAATCTTCAAAATAAAGACATATATGATATATATACATTTAACTTTTATAGACCAATGAGAGAATTTTATATAGTTTGTAGGTGCATTTTTTCTATATAAATCCAATTTTTATTTATTTATGGGTTAAGTTTCTTTTTATCGATTTTATCTATTTAGACGTGTTCAGCGTGTTGGGAATATTGCACAACTCCTTGATGCATCTTTTGACACCTTCCTCTGATCTATCTTCATCAACTGCTCTTCTTCTCTCAAATGAGATGAGTTCAAGTGTCTTGCGGAGTGTGAGATCTTGCATGTATGCTTTCACTTCGTCCGGTATTTTTAACTCCTTAACATATTTTTTATGATATTTTGTGTCCATACTATCCCAAGTCATCACATATGGTATTATTCTTGTTTTGCATTTGTAAATTAAACCAAGTTCATTTGCCAAGATGTCATATTTCCTATATTTTTCATTCTCAACTTCAGTCAAGTTATCAAGGCTCGTTATACCTATTTCGATCAGCGTAATCATACTTTCTTAGTTTATCGTATAGAAAAATATCAGGTCTATTTTGTTTGATTAAAATATCTGTTTTAATTCGAGTATCAACTTTTATTTCTGCATTTTCGTTTTCGCAGATCTCTTGTATTAAAATAAATCCAATAAATGTTTTTTATAATTGAAAAAATTCTAATATCAACTCCACATTTTCTTATTCAAATTTATAATATTCTAGGCTAGCTATATTACAATTTCTTATGCAATATAATGATCAAATATGCTGATTATATTAATTCGTTCCAGAAATTTTTTCGGAATAAATTTATTCTCATAAAAAAATGCATATTCTAATATAATTGCTTTTCTTTATTTAAAAAATAAATAGATTAGATACAATAAAATGTGTTTCTTCATATATTTAGTGTAAATTCGATTTTAGCGATAATAAAAAAGCTTTATTTGTCTAAAATCCGAAAAAAAGTATAAAATACAATACATGCAATTTATCGTGTTTATTTTATCGATATTCAGTTCATCGCTTTATATGTAAATATATTGGATGAGTAATTCTGAAGAAACCGATTTGCTATAATAGAATCCTTGACATGACGAAAATTACAGAACAGTATAAGTAATAAAAATTCAAAATTAATACGTTGTAAATCTGATATAATTTCTCAATAAACATGTCATTTTTTTTTGTTTTTATATGGGGTTGTTAATGATTAATGATTTTTATTCAAAAAATGAAATAAAATCAAATTTAATATTAAAAAAGACAAATATAATATAAAAAACGCAAATACTGTGTGCAATTTTGTATATGCCTACGCTTCTTATATAAAAAAGCTGCTATGCTGAATATTAATAAAAATTTGTATTTAGTTAAAAGTATTTAAAAAGAACCTACATATATTCAAATGTAAAAAAAATTAAAATATAATATTATTTAAATATATAAGATTTGGGTAATTTTTTTCAGACGAATATTTATCTATAATATAAGAAATCAAAAAAAAAACTTCATACCATGTCATATAAAACAAGTATTCGAATTAGACATAATATTGCAGTATTTTAATATCTTACAAAACACAAGTAATTACTGATTAGAATCTATGCAAGGCGGATTAAAAATCATAATACATTTAATACCATCAAAAGCTCAATTTTTATTTTTCTCCGAACTTATTTAAACATATGATAATATGGGTAAACTAAAAAGAAAATCTTTTAATTATAATAAACTAGTGTCAAATATAATCAATTGCATTCTTCTTTGCACTATATTTCTTATAATCATTTTGAAATATTTTTAAACTTAATTACATGATCTATAGGTCAAAACAATGTAGAAATACACAAATTTCGATTTAAAAAAATACTTCTAATAACCACATTTGACACACATAAACTACTAGGTTTTGTATTTAAATTGTTGGCAGCATATTTTCTATTGGATATTTTCTGTTTTGTTTGAGAAAATTAAATTTTGTATGAAAGTTCTTATAGATAAGCAATGAACAATTTTTTGCTTTATATTTATATACACAGCTACGGAAAAATGCAGTTTTTAGCTATGACGTCAATAAAAATTTATTCTAGGCATATGATATTAGGTGATTTTTAAACATATTTTGGTTTTATTATAATTTTATTTTGCTTATTTGTGTTTCTCATACTATTTGACAATTTTATATCATTATCATATGAGTTACGTATATAATCTTCTTTAAAAGCATCAATTTTAATAGAAAACTATAATTACCGGCAATGTCTAAAAAAATGAAGTTTTGTATTTACATAAATATTTAAAAAATAGAGGAATAAGATTTTGTTTTTTTCATCCATAAAATTAAATTTTTCGGTAAATATTTTTTAGGAAGGGTGTCGCTTATTGTTTTTATAATTAGGTTTTCCGATATTAATTATTATTTTAAAACAATATTTTGTGTCATATTTAGGTAAAAGAGCATAAATATCCTTGTTTAAAGAATTAAATCGCCATGCAGTACTTTCAATCGATGTATTATTACTTTATAGCAGAAAGGGTTTAAAATACGATTTAATCTCCTGGTTGTGTTCACCTAGAATAATTTATGGATTCTGTGATAAAGTGTAATTTTTGCAATGAAATATCTGGGTTATAAGCAGTATGTATCAAACCATGCGAATCTATAAAATTTTTGGAGAAAAACCACAAAAATACGTGGTACTCAAGGTTTTCAAACCTATGATATTTTATGAATATATATGATCAGAGCATATTTAAAATTTTTGTTTTCCAGCAATTTATATTGTTGTTATGCTGATAAAAAGATAATAAAAAAAAATAAGGATAGTATCTAGAACAAATTAATATGCATATTGGTGACAAGTTTCGAAGGTGCCTGACAGAAATATTACAATACATTAGCATTGCACTTTTTTATGTTTATTAATTTATTTTTGAAATATTCAGACATAAATGATTAAAAATGAATTTTAATTTATGGGTTAATATATTTTTAGGTTTTTAATGATGTTCTGGTGAAACTTTAGGTTTCATTATTGTACTGCTAAACTGGTACATCTCACTTCCACATCATCTTCACAGTATTTTCATACATCTGCTTATCTCATATTATTATTATAAGTGTCTTCCTAAAACTTATAGCTTGGAAATATGCTTATTGTTCTGTAGTATTCCCAACTTTTATAGATAAGGATTAAAAAAAAATTAAAGTCAAATTTACTGCATTTATATTTTAATTATTTACTTTTCTATATCTTATTTTTAGGAAGTTCGCTATTTACCTTATAAAACTTTTAATTTCTAGAGCCCCCCGTATATGGTCCTATAGTGATACTGTCACCATTAAGATTTCCTTATTTTAAATCTATTTACTAGGTGATGTTTTTTGGAAGGTAAAAGTTTTCTATCTACTTTTCCTCGTTGGTCTATTGTGGTACCATCTCACTTTACACTTACTTGGAGCCTTACTGAACGTAGTAGATTTCATTCAATGTATTTCCTAGTTTTCGACGTCTTAAACATTAAACTTATAAATCTTATTCACCTTCGAAGTTCTTTATAAGGATAATTCTAGTTTTGACAGACCGCACCCTGCAGACATTTATTGTTTTGAGCAAATTTATATTATAGTGGGGTCGTAGCTTTAAGACTAAGGCTATTTTTATAAGTGTTTATAAACCAACTGTGTGATCGCATCTTGATTTTGGACATATATCGAAACAAAAAGTACTATATTGATAATTCTTACTGTTTGAAAAGCAGAAGGCTAGGAACCTTTTGGGGTACTTCATATGAGAAAAGGACAAAAAAGCTGATATTGTGATTTTTCAATAAATATTGGATTTTTATGTTTCGACTATGGTAGTTTGCAATAGCATTAAGCATCTTTATGTGGTTTATAATGTATAAAAATATATGGAAAATGGGCAAAAGTATTATTAATATCAGTTTTAGATAAAAGTAACAGGTTCTACCGCAGATTTTACATAAACTCTGGGTTTTTTTTCTTTTACAACTTGACTCCTATCGTTGCATCTACTTACGCAAATTAATTGTTGTAATAACCAAAATATTTGTTAAAATAGGAATGTATTTATTTGATATGATACAGAAATTATGAAAATTTACTGATATTCACAAATCTATAAATATCACTGTGAGTAAATTATCTCATATATACTATGTTTTAAACAATAGAACATTTTTTTGAAATTTAAAGACGAAATATTATCACTAAAACATGCAATTGTGACGCAAGTTTAGAATAACATAGATTAGTCAGAAACATATAAAAAAACGGGTTCATATGAATGTGGATGGTGACTATAGGATAAATTACTATTATATAATTTGGTTTTTTACTATTTCTGATGATCTTTATTGCTTTTTTTCAATATTAAGAAAAAATTTACCACATTACGAATGAAAAATTTTGACTGTATTTTGAAATAATATTTAGCCCCTTATTTTTTTAATTGAAGTAAACGATGTGATATTCATTTTTCTGTATTTTTAATGAATTAATTTTGTTACGATAATTTCCCATGTGTGTATTTTATGTAATGCAGTTTAACTTTTTATTAGAAAAATCCCAATTACTATGATGATCTAACGTAGATTTCTAAAGTCGTGCCAGAGACTTCAATTTAAATTATGAATATAAAAGCTTATTATAAACGCCCACCACCTATGAACATAAAATATGAGTCAGATTCTAGTAATAATAATTCAATCATGAATAAAAGTGTGAATTATGATCTTAAAATATGTTTGGCAGTTTCTCGCTCTTTAACTAAGGATGATGCCATACTTAGTTCACAGGAGGTTCACAAGATAGTGATACAGAAAATATAGATATTTGTAGAGGAGTGTAATAAAATGAAGGAATCAGAATAGCATTTTGTATGTGAGATTTGGGTGTCATAAGAGTTTACAATTATACTTGCGTTGGATATTTGATCGAAACATCATTCTACTAAAAAATTACGCATAAACTAAAACTTGATTTTAGCAGTAAATTAAAGAACATTTTTTTGTAAGAATTATTAACACCTTGATTATATATAAATAAATGCAGATTCAAATTTATATTATAATTATATAATTCCAAATCTATTTCTTTATGGATAAAAATTACATTAATAAATAGAAAACATATTCGTTCTTTCATATATTTATAAATTATTGTAAAGAAAATTCATTATAAATATCTTTATTAAATCATTTACTGTTTATATCATAGATTCACATGTTTTTTTGTTTATTCTTTAACCCCTTTTTTTATTGTAAATTATACCTTTCTACAGCCCTTTATAAATGCTAAAATTCATGATATGTGTGACGCACTTGTTATACTATGATCGAGGCTTCGCTGATTGTAAGTTTTCAACTTTTATGCCTCCCAGGTAGCCTTAAAACATAAAAGGCGATAAAAAATTAAAAATAAATCATTGTTTTTATAATTTCATTATAACTTTTACATAATGAGAAATCATCCCTAATTATTTTTAAACTTATATTATTATTCCTTGAAAAAATAAATTTTCTTGATTATGGCCAGGTGGTTTTTATAATATAATTAAAAATAAACTTAAAAACAGTGAAATAGTGTTAATATACCATATAAATTTACATTCTGATATTTATACTAATCTGATATTGCTTAATTTACAAATATGAATTATTCACATTTTCTGCTAAATCCATAAAAATAAATATGGCATGTAGCGCTAATGCTTATTCTCGGGTTAATTTATTTTGTGCTTTTTTACTTTGTTCAGTAAAACTATTGATTTATATATAACTACAGAAATAGCTTAATACTTCCCAGTGGCTCATCATCGATACAATCACCCCAATGTATTTTCATTCAAGGCTTATCGATTAAAGCCTTGCATTCAATTTTATCTTATTGTGTACCTTTCATTCATCCCTAGATTCTCTATAGACGACCTATGGCATATTACAATCGAAAATATTATTTTATGGTGTTTCGTACTATCATATGGCTTCGGCTTCGAGTATAAATATTACAAAATATTTTTATTAGGATAGTAATTTCAGTGAATCTTTTATGATTCGTTTTAAGATGATTTTATTTTCTGTTGGTATATATCTGTCCAAGATAAATATCATTAAAATATAATTTTAAAAAACAAGATATTCTTATCCCTAGTTTTAGGTTAGGCTAAAAAACCATTTTTTATATTTCTACTCTATTCTTGAATTTTCAAGTCCACGACAAAACTTTTTATATATACAATACAATTTGAATATACACTTTAAGTTACAGTTGAAAGTTAAGCACAAGTACTAATGTATATTAATAGAACGAGCTGTTGAAACTGAATTAATTACAGATAGTGGACTTAATCGCCGCTCTTGAATAATAATATTTTATAAATCAATATACATGTAGTGGTTTTAGATGTATGATACGTAAAGTGTGGGTGATTTTAAGGCCTATTAACATTTTTAATATGTTTAACCTTGATAAATATTAAAATCGATAAAAATATTTCTAAAATTTAAATCTGCAATTAATCTTAGGTGTCAATTCTAATAATTTTTAAGATTAGCTTCTCAACCATGCCGCGGCAAGATGTCTACTTCTAATATTTTTTTTACGGATTATTTTTTGAAGAAATTACATGGAAATAGCTTCTTGCAAGGAAAATACGGTTATTCTCTTTATTTAGATGGCATGGAATTTCCGTTATAAAATGTTAAATCTTCATCTAAAACTTAAAATGACAGTAATATTTTCGTTAAGTGATTATAAAGCATTATCATTCTAATAAATATAGTTCTCCCGAGCCAATTTTATTTTTAGTAGAGCATTGTTTCTGATTTTATTGGATTTGACTAGCATATATTTTAAATTCAACAATTTTTCTTGTTATATTCCATAATATGTAAATAACGATAATTCTATGATTAATTCATGTAATTTCTATTAGGCGAATACTTGAATGTTAATAATTCGAAAAAATAAATTTATACTAAATTAAAAGGCTATTTATATAAGAATTTTTACCACTATATTTTAACCATATTATATGATTTCAACTACATTTCCTAATATTATATAAATAAGATTAATCATTCTTTACATCGTAAGGTGGAATAATAGTTCCTTTTAGTATTTTTACTATTGTTTTTTTAAAACATATTATAATATTATCATTATTATGTTTGAATGCATCAATGTATCATAAATTGTGTAAATATAATAATAATACCTTGAAGGTTTTTAAAACTTTTTTTGAAGATTAATTCAAGATATCACGTATGGTTTTTATGATTATATTTAATGTTTTAGTGATTCGTTATCTATTATATATACATAAGAATAAATTACTGAAAGATTTTTACTACTAATTTCAAAATAATAATATATAATTTTGTATTGGTTTCTTGTGATTAATTTAAATATGTCAGTGCTTAAATATAAATTATTTGCAACTCTTAATAATGATACTTTTGAAAATAATTAAAATAAACGTGGGTTATCCGTAATCTATATTTATGTATGCATTTCATATGGAAATGAAACACATAACATGTTTACCAGCTCGTTTAATCTCTAAAATATCAAGCTAAATTCTTAAAAAATTCAAATCGAGCTGCGTATTTTTTTGTGCCCTTATCCCAAATGTCAAATAATTTTGATAAACAACGCCGAGTATTAAGGAAACACAGTTACCGAGGAATTGATCTTGAAGAACTTTAGAAACTAACAATAATTAAATTTACAGATCTTTTTTTTCATCAAAAAGACGACGACATATTAAACGTGGTCTTTCACCAAGAGAAGTTACATTAATAAAGAATTGCTTCTATGTAAACAAGCATGTGTGAATCCAGAAGATAAACCAAGAACTGTTAAGACACATGCGCGTTCTATGATAATTTTACCTTGTATGGTTTGTAATCTTATTGGTGTTTGTAATGGAAAGGTATTTGCTCCTCTTGAAATTAAGCCAGAAATGATTAATTATGGGTTTAGTGATTTTGTGGCTACTAAAAATACGGGTGGGCATGGAAAGCCTGGTGTTGGGGCTACTAGCAGTTCTAAGTTTACTCCGTTGAAATAAAACTATTTAAATATAATATTAATATTTCAAATCATCCAATCAAATTGTGCACCTAATTAATTCTAAGTATCCATATAAATAATTAATTTCAGGTAAAACATTTAATATATTTGTATCAGCAAATATTTTTTATTTAATAAGGCGGGTAAATATTCCTATTATAGGCTAAATATATTAAAATTTGGTATCGAATCAGTATAGGCTAAATTTATAATTTGTATTCTATATAATAATCGGTATAATTAACAATATTCTGAATATAAAATCTGAAGAAACTTAAAAGGTTTTTATTTGTTTTGTGTCAATTAAGCAAAATTTAAATATTAAACATTTTTGTTCTAAATTTTATTGCACGTAGCTTAATATAATACAATAAATTTTCGTGTTATCTATAATACTTTAGACATTTAAAATATTTTTATAGTGCTTCGAAGTTCTTCGCTTAATTTTTTTTATTGAATTATAAAAATAAATTTAATATGTAATTCAAATAAAAACATAAACAAAGTAAAATCTTCACTTGTTTTTTTAATCATACTTATATATTCAATTGCTCATATTTTTAAATTTTAGTTGCATAAACAAATTTATCTTATTCTAGCCTGCACATAATAGACGACTTTATAGGTTCATTCGATATAAATCTTGGTACAAATTTTAACAAAACCTTTTTTTTATATTTAAAATATACTGCTATTTAGAATAGAATTATAACATCATTATTATACAATATATATTTTCTCGATTTCAAGCAGTAAAAAATATATTGATTATATGCATAATATCAGTGTAAAAGTATAATTAAAAATATGTAGAGCTTTGATTTTTATAATTTTGCAAATTTCACAATAGAAAAAACCACAATATAATTATAATGCTCGATATAAATGTTATTGTTGGCGGAAAAATTAATTCTATAGAAAAAATTAATTAGAGGGGATTTGTTAATTCAAAAATATTTTTAAAATTCGAACGGTCAATTTAGTTTTGCAAAAAAAAGTTCAGTACGATATTAAATTTGCATCAGTAGACACTATAACCATCGGGTATTTTATAATGAAATATGATACAGTAATATTATATTTTACAACGCATGTTTCGTTCATGATTTCAATTGAGTCTTTCATTATCGTGTATTGGATTTAAATTCCACATCAAATATCTTTTTGATTATTTATAGTAAATTGTTTCAGTAGCTTTCCCAAACTACATGACTTATTAATTACCTTTCATTTTAGATTTATAGACATTACCATACATTCGATAAATAGCTTTCTTGATCAAATATAATATTTTTCTAGATATTTATTATGATAAAAAGCAAAATATAGGCAATTTTTCTGATTTGAAGTATAATTAAATATTTCCGATATTAAATAATTATATGATACTGGTTAAAACATTGTTTTGCCGGCGATTCGCTGGAAAATGTATATACATAGCTCTGTTAGCCTTAAAAAAATCGAAATAAAAAGTAAGTTTTTAATTATTTTATTTGAAAAATCCATTATATTAAAACGTACAAAATCATGATTAGAAATTCAATGTATTTTTGCATTTTGTAATCTTAAGTGACAAAATATCCTTACCATGTTTATTTTTATTTTTGGTTGAACAAGGTGACTATATATTAATTGTTTTAAAATAAAATATATACCTTGTTATTTTTATAACCAAAAGGATATTTTTGAATATTTCTGTGTTTTTATTTTATCTATATAGTTTAATAATTATCTCTAGTGTAAATTTTCATTTGGCTTTCAAAAAAATTACTTATAGATTCTATATAAATTAAATTAGAATGTGAAGTTGATAAATATTTTACGTCACGAAATTATAAAAAAAAATACATAAAAAAGACTACAATAAAATCTATCTTTTTTAATAACAAATAAAAAAGAAGCCTTTTTGAATTTTCGAATACGAAAAAATTTTATTTTTATCATGTCAAATCTTATTTATATGATCAGTGCCTGACTTTTTATTTATTTATGGGTTAATTTTATTTTATCGATTTTATCTAATTAGACGTGTGCAGCGTGTTGGGAATATTGCACAACTCCTTGATGCATATTTTGACACCTTCCTCTGATCTATCTTAATCAACTGCTCTTCTTCTCTCAAATGAGATGAGTTCAAGAGTTTTGCGGAGTGCGAGAGATTGCATGTATTCTTCTACTTCGTCCGGTATTTTTAACACTTTAAATCAGTGCCTGACAATATAAATTTATTGAAAAGGTTATAAGTTATACCAAATTTTTAAATAACAGTAAATTATTTGAAACACAACCATTAATTAATATTTTTACTTCAGATAAAATCGAATATTCCTACAAAAAAATAATTTAAGTGGTATAAAAATCAGTGCAAGATTATTAAGTATCTCAATCACAATAAATTCAATTGAAACAGGGTGATTAAACGACACTCTAAAAAAAAATCAAATTTTGATCTTATAAAATCTTTGATTTTGCAAACTTCATTTGAACTCATGTTCAATTTAATGAGTGTGACAACAAAGGGGTACTAGAAAAAAAATAGAAATTCCACATAATTGTGTAAATCTAGTAACTATAAAAAAATTAGAAAACGTTTGTTTTTTTGAAGACATTAAGATAATTTAAAACATGTATAATAGTGTTATTTAAATATACTCACGGCTCTATGTGCCATAAATACATCTTTTTATATAATCTAACAGGAATTAGTAAACAAGTTGTTTAAAAATTATAGAGGAATTGTAGCTTGAGATCGAAACAAGAAAGCTTTAAGAAGTATTAACTGACTAAAGTTCCTCGGATGTTTTTTTTATTTCAATAACTGTCATGATTAATTGTTCACCATATTAAATTTATCGCAATGTTGTATTTAATTATTTTATAAAAGATTCATTTCTAATATTATTATATGAGATAAAATTTTTTTAACTTTTATATAATTTTTTCTGGTCATGAGTTCAGTAGTTCCTAAGGTCAATGTTTGACTTGATCTAACATTTCTTTATTAAATTAAATTCTAAAAATGGTATAGTCTAACAAATAATTTAATTAAGAAAATAGTGATCAAGCTGATCTAAGAACACGTATGCATTGTTGAACAAAAAAAAACAGTAGAAAATAAACCTTTTCTTTACAATATCTTTCTATTGAATATAACCATGATTGAAATATACAAAATATTTGCATTATTTAAGAAACACATAGGGTAGTTTAGTATTATAGTGTAATTTGCTTTTGTTAACAGAGTAAAAAAAAGCTATGATTGTTTACTTTATGGTAGTTTGAACAGTATTTCATCCGATAGTTGGAAGACAAAAAATATATTGAAAAGAAACACGAATTCCAAACGAACTAAGGTGTAAAGATGGGTCAATTAAACCAGAAGTTCATTGGAATAGATTTTACCTCTTGAATAGCGACTGTTTATAATTGGATAAATATATTAGGGGTAAGTTTTACCATATACCTTATTTTTTTCTAACCTAAATGCTATGCATTATTACAACTCTGAATAAGCAATACTTTGTTAATTTTATATTTATTTGAATTTTGCTATTTGCTTTATCAATTATATGCTCTATTGATTAATATAAAGTACTTGTAATCTTAAATCTTCATTAATCGTTAGAAATTACCTACATGTTTTTTAAGGGCGATTTATTGTAACAAAGCCTTTATTTATAAACTTTAATAATAAATAATTGTAGAGTTTATATATATTGTGTATTTCTTTAGACTTAATGTGAATTTTTCAAGTATAGGTATGCTTTATGATCAATCAAAAAGTCTTATTAAAAATCTTTTGGCTTTCAAATTTTTATTTGTTTTTTGCCCTATTGTTTATAGGCTTTTTTATGCTTGTCTAAGTTTGTACAAATTATTGTATATATTTATTTAAATTATTCGCATATTCGGCCATCAAATATTTTTTATTATTATTTTTTAGGCACACTTGGTATTTATATTTTTTAAACATTATAGTTCACATTGAAAGGCTTAGAAAATTATAAAGTAATTAACTCTTTACAAAAAAGATACAATGATTTTTATAATTTAGTGCTAAAAAGTTGTTTTAACCATCATTGGATTATCAAATATTACAAAAAAAAAACATTGATGTATTATGAATATGTAGATAGAAAACTATGTTTTTCTATTTAAAATTATATAGAAATCATTTTAAATGTTAGGCGGAATATGATAGACACTAAATTGTCAATAAACTATCATCTTGTATAAATATAATTGCGAAATATATTAAAAAAATTATTTAAGGCTATTATTAGTAAATGTTTGAATTTTATTATAATCTATCTTCTGGATATTAAAAATAAATCCTAAGCATTAACAAAAATATTATTGTAAATTAATTTAAGAAAATCTGTTTTTTAGGGGTGAATATACTGGTGTACTAATATTTAAATATAATTTATTTGTTTCTGTAAGAGCTGCTTTTTATTTTTTTTTCACAAAATAAGGAGAAGAATTCATTAACAATAATTTAATATTGAAGAATTTCACTATAATATAATATATTTTCCATTTCTCTTGATTTATAAGCTTATATAATTTTTATTTATATAATTTGATTTTAAACACTTAAACTACTTTAGCAAAAAAATATTTTCCTATAATTGAAATTTTCGAAATAATTCTTGGAATTGCAGATAATACGAATATAGATCTTCAAGTTTTATTTATTACTTTTGATTTTATTGATAGTAGACAGCATTTAATTTAAAAAATAACAAAAAACACTTCAGTATGTTTTTAATTGTAGTTTAGCAAGCATAAAAAATTTATAAATATGATTTCATTATTTTTTTAATATCTGAAAACAACAAATTTCATCTAAATTCATTATCCCATACCATAAATACTAAATTAGATAACCTAGAGTTTTAATTCGTCAATACCATAAAATTTCCTCATCATATCGGATTTTTAAAAGGGTTTTGAAAAAAGTATTACAAATCAAAAAAAAGAACATTATTCTTTATTTATTTTAGGAAAATTGGAAATCTAAATGTATGGCTTATTGTTTTTCCGAACAAATTTTGTATTCTAGGGCCTGATAAATATTTCAAAAGATTAATTCTTTATTAAATAACATGATGAACCTTCTATTAAAATTTTTCTAGTTCAAATTAGTCATATATATGAAATTTTTGTTGATTTAAATACCTAGTATATTTTTAAAGCTTATCCAATCTATGCATGAATCTACTAATGTCTTTTAAATGGGCTGAATATGTAGTCAATAACAATTAATTTTTATAAAAAAAATCAACATAGATCATAAATATTCGAAATATTTAAAGTTCTGATCATTCCGAGTGTTAGTGGAAGACGAAATAGGCCTCCATGTTAAATTATAAAATAAGTATTTGTGGTGTACATTCTTGTAATTTCTTTTATCTTCGATTATCAATTAAAAAATCTTTTGCTTAGATTTATAATTCTCTTAAAAATAGTTTTGGATCAATAAGATATATATTTGGCCACAATGTAATGTTTTTTTAATAAAATGGTTTTAAAAATAAGTTTAAGACAATTGAAATCCAGTTATATGTGCACAAAACATTCTTCTTTATATTTGTTTAAAAGTTATAACTTAACTATTGGCCATAATGCAAGAATAGTAAATTTAAAATTTTGTATCGTATGTAATTCTATCAAAATTTAGAATGATTTAAATGCGACCATTAATATTTTGTGAAATATAATTAGATTTTAAAATTTTAGAGGAAACAATGTAGGCTGTTCATTAGCTTTCAACTTTTTTTGAAGTATAATATTAATTTATCTTATTTTTAGTAACTTTTAAAAAGCCGTAAATTTTCATTTTTTATAATTTTATAAATAAATTTGTATTTTTTAAAATATGAGACAGAGCCTATAAAGGCAAAACAAATCCTTTGAAATTACATGGGCTAAATTTACGGGAATTTCTAATAAAATGGTATAAAGTTTTGTTTTGGTAATATTATACTATTTATCTCAATACAGCGATCTATGCAGTAAACTATTTGAATTATTTGTTACCGTAATTTATGTTTCAACAATTTGAAGATATATTTCGTTTAAATTTTAACATGAATTTATTCCTCTTATAAATAAGCGTAAACTAATATATTTTAACTAAACAGCGCTCAAAAGATTTTTTTTTAATTTCCTTTTTAAAATTTACATCATTTTGTATTTTAAATATTTATATCCTCATAAATGAAGCTCACAAATAAAGTATCCACACAAGTCATAAAGTGTAGAAAAGCTCATTACGATACCACTCAAATGAACAGAAACACACATATGTCATCAATTCAGTCAAAATATCTTCGTCAAAAATACATGTTCCGATCTTTTCCTATTTGCTCGGGTGACTCCGTTCGTGCCATAACTGGGAAATAAGGGGCGCAATTGAAAGTTGACAAGTGTTTCGCGTAGAAATTATGCTTTATGTAGCAATTTCGAGAAGCTTATCTATATATAAATAATTGCTGATAACATTCCTGCGATTAATCTTTGCATTACGGCTTTTAATTTAGAACATGAATCTCGGGTTCAAGCTATTAATAAAAAAAGTGGTGCTCATAATCTTACATAAGATGTATTGATTAGAACGAACAACGAGGCTGAAGTTATTAAAACTTAATAAATAATATTATACAATATTAATTTATTTTTATAATAAAATATAATGTTCTATTCATTGAAAATATACCATATTCCATTAATTAGTGTATAGTGGCTGCAAATTGCATGTAAATATTTTATAAATAGACAATAGAAACATTTGCTACAACAACATATCACGAAAAACACCGAACAGATAACGCACAACAAAAATATGTACTATCATGATATATTTAGGGTTTGTTTAGATGAGGCCATAAAATTCATGTAAAAATTGTTTAAATAATTAGAATGCGAAAAAATCTTAATTTATAATAAAATTGACTATTTTCTGTGCATAGATGATAGATCATAAATTTCGTTGGAAAAATAAAGTTGCGTCACTCGCAAAAAAATTGTATTGAGGAAGCCCTTGCTTCATAATTTTTAAAAAAAAAAAGAATTATTGATTATAAAATACAGATTAGAATTAAGTAATAATCTCATTACTCAGTCAAATAACCACAAAGACCACCATTAATATTATATAGAAATCAATGATGTATATTATTTACGGCACAAAATAGGCAATATATTTAATAATCGGAATACTATACGAAGCACACAATAAATAATATACTTTATATTGCATCTCTGTATGCATCGGTCCAATATCATTTAAATAAAGATAAGTCTTGTTGAAAAATCAAATGTATCGAAATTGGTAATTTAGCAAAACATGGTGCTTAACAATTATCATAGATTCGACTTTATGAATTATCGCATCTATTTACATCTTTCTATTTTTTTACTCCACTATATTATATAATTATAATTCTGCTCTTCTTCAATTAATGTTGACAAAAACCTTTTGAATTAATTTTTATTTTTTTATTTGTAAATATATTTTCGTAGCACTCTTTATATTTGTAAAGCAAATCTTTGGATTCTACCTTAGAAAATATTTACTGAATTTTTTAAATAAAATTATTTTTCGCCCTGTCTGTCAATTTGTTTTTTTAAGGCTCATAAATTTAAGTGTCTCTATCAAAATGTTTGTTTTATTTTAATTACAAGCCTCTATTCTTAGAAAAAACATTTTAATTTGTATTTCACTAAGATAAAAGCATATATAATTTTGCTGATATTGAATTTCCATCTTTGTAAATACAAGATTTAATGTTTATTTTCATATTTATGCTTTGTTTTAGCCATATTATATATTAAATATTAGAAATAATGATTAAATGATAGAAGATGTTTGTATGCGCTGTTTTCTAGATTATATTGGCACAAAAACATACTTATAAAATAAAAAGTTGTTGAAGTAAAGAGTGTATGAAAAGGTTAAGATATTTTTTCTTTATTTTGTATTTTTATGAGAAAATAAATAGGTAATATGACTATTGTTAAAACACAACCCACTATGGCTATTTTAATACCAACGTGCAATCCTTTTTTCTGCGCTTTCTGTTGTAAAACTTTATGCTCTTCACCTTAAACTTCTTGTTGTTCAACTTCATGCTCTTCACCTGGCGCTGCCTCTTCTTCTACTTCATGCTTTTTGCTTAAAGCTTTCTGTTGCACATCGTTTGTAACTTCACCAGACATTTCCTGTTGTCCAACCTCTTGCTCTTCGCTTAAAGCTTTCTGTTGCGCATCGTTTATCTCTTCACCCAACACTTTCAGTCGTGCTGCTTCATTACATTCACCTTTCACTTTCAGTTGTACTTCTTCTTTATGTTCATCTGACGAATTCGTTTGGTTATCGCTTACAGCTTTCTGTTTTGCTTCTTTTAGAGTTTTATACGGCACCTTCTGATATTCATTTTTTTGCACACCATCAATTAACTTCGATCTGTATCACTCTCCTGTTTTTCTACATATCCAATTTGTGTACGTTTACTGGCATCGAAGTGCCCACGTTTATGATGCTCACCACTTGAAAAATTTTGTTCATTCTGCACGGCCGAAGTCTATAAACCTCCCGTGCCTTTCTTTGCTCCATATTATTATAGTTTTGTTTAGTATCATTTTCTTTATCGAATTCTTCTCTCAATAGATCAAGCACATCAGGTGACTCTTTTTTATCGAATTTATGGCCGATACATCCTGCGGGACAAGTGGGTATTAAATCTTCTTTAATAGTATACTGTAAATAATAACATTCTTCAACCGAATCATAATTTTTTTTAAAATTTTCACCATAATCATAAAATATCTGGTCATTGGTATTATTCTCATAGCAAGGATGATCATATGCTTGGGCGTAAAGAAAAAAATTCATTTCTTTTTTTGTATCTGTGAACTTAAAACAACAGTAAAATGTGCACAACGCAATGAACTCTGTAGCCTCAATATCTGTTATATTTATTTATTTTTTGTAACTTATTCTATTTTTCATGATTTCAATGATAAAATTATCATCTTTACTAAATAAAATTTTATATTTGATTTTTTCTTTTAGATCAATAAAAAACAAACCAAAATTTATGTAAACAACTACCCCAGCACATACATCTTTTTTAATATCTAGCCCTTCTAAAAAACGAAAATTTGGTGCATAATTCTTATCACCAAATTGCAGTATAAAATTAGTATCTAACCTGAGCCCTAAGCTAAAGTTATGATAAAAGTATAAAAGTTCTTTACAAGATTCAATCACATTATTTTGTTTTTGAAAGTATTTTTTTACCAAGTATATGCGCGTAGACTTAAGATGTTTATTTTTTTCATCCGGATTTGTAATAAAGCTGTGTATTATTTCGTCGACTTTCTGCAACATGTTTTCTGAGACGCTTATCTTCTGTGAAACTTGCAGCATACTATTTTCTGCAATAAAATACGAGTGTTCATTGTTTTTTCGCAAAAGAGACAAGAAATTCTATGAATTTACATGTTTCGGTCTGTGGAAGCTTATTTTTAGTTTACCATAAAAAAAGATATTGTTTTTGTACGTTTCCATTATTATTTCAGACACATCTAATTTATTATTCCACTTTTATAAGCGTTCTGTTGCTTTTCCGACTTTTTTATCCCACTATTGGTTCCTTTTGGATCATTAGATTGTGATAGAACCATCATTTTAATATATTATACAATAATAATAATACAACGGCGATCGGTGTAATCGTAAATATTCTTAATAACATAATCCAAAAAATCTTCTTTGACTTCTTGGTTTTTTGAAGGGTATATTTAAATTATAAAATACTTATCACCCCTTTAATTTTTTTCTTTAAAAGAATATGATCATTTGAACAAGATCTAAATATTTGATAAAACTATATATGTTAATAGATATGCAATGCTTGATCTTTAATTTTACTGGAAAGTTTTTACAGATAGATACTCTATTTTTTCAATGATAGGCATTTGATTTAATATTTTTATAAAATAATTGTTATAATTTCAACTGATATCATTGTTGTTGCTTAATTGATCTGCGTTGATAAAAATGTTATGGATAAAGAATTTATATTTTTTATTACTGGCCATATTGATAGTCGTAATTTACGTTTTTGTTCTCAGGCACAGCTTGCTTGATTCTCTGTACGCACAGCGTATTTATACTTTCGGCTATCTTCTCCTCGTCATAGTCTTCTTCAATACCCCTCCTTCTTTCGAGACTTATTAATTCAAGGGTTTTTCTCAATCCCAAGGTTTGAATATATGCCTCAACCTGGTTCGTGACATATAGTTCCTTCAGGTACTGGATAAAGAATTATTATTGTTTATAATAAGAGGTTCAAAAATAAACATTTCTTACCAGTAGATTCAGAAAATGCCTAGATAAAGCTTTGAAATATTGCATTTAACATATTCTAGAAATCGATACTGATGTATGGATTGCTAGTTTTATGTGTAATTTTGCCAACAAATTTTATTTTCCCTAATGGAAGCATTTAAATACATATTGAATTTTTCTTTTGGATAAATTTTGCGTGACACTTTTTATGTTAAATGATTTAAAAAAAAATGTATGCCGCGTTTTAGTAGAATATTTTATAACCCTTTGTTCTTCTCTGCAAAATAATTTCTTGTAATGAATATTATTATATTCAGAATAATATTCGAATGCGTTCATTAAAATTTTCAATCTACCAATCGAAATTTGATTTGTAGAATAAAATATAATTGTTTGCAAGAATAAATCATTATTCGTTTATGAACATGAATAAAGATATTTTGAATTTAAAACAAAAAACGGATATTGCATGCTAAATATGTCCAAGCTCAATTTTTATATCACTGGAGCAATGATTTTCAAATTAAAATTCATCGTTTATGAAAATATTTAGTCTACTTTTTAAAATCAGAATGACTTTCTAACATTAATATTTATAATTTGAGAGCATGTTTAACTTTTCATCTAATGTAATACATTATTTTACGCTACATTTGAATTTTTTTGTCGTCGAAATAACGTTTCAATTCTTAATCCAAGGCAGACTTTGGTGAATTATGTAAAACGAATGATGACTCGTTAATATTTAAAAAAAAAAAATTCGCGTAAATTCTAGCACCAGATAATATATAACTATGCCGAAGGAAAGCCTATTTAAGATCTATACCAGCCACATAGGGTAAATATAAATTGATAAAATAAGATGAAACATCCGAGAAACTTTAAGCTTTTTTTATTGATTTAATGAACAAAATTATTAGCCTCTTATAAAAATTTCTTAAATATACATTATGATGGACGATAAAAATTATATATTGAATTCTGTAGGAATCCAAGATAAAACGTTGTAAGTTATAATAATCAAGTATCTTGTTTATAACTATATCTTTATTTTTGAATTACTTTTCTTATTCATGCAGTGCACCAGACATCATCTTTTACAAATAATATAAATATCCACAATACAATATATAAATAAATATTTAAAACAGTTAATAGCAAGCGAAAATATGCAAAAGATGTCGCGTAAATGAGCTCGATTGTATATTTAAAATTATATTTACAAATAAAAAATATATACAAGGTTTATTAAGTGTATTATTAGTTAAAAGAAGGCGCACAAATTTGAACTCGACTCGAATAAAGCCACTTTCCTATGAAATATGAAAATAGGCGCTTTTAATGGATTTATATGTAATTAAAAAAAGCGCTTATAATAAATTGCGTGCGTTTTAAAAAATTCTTGATTTTATGAGATTTTAGTCGCAAATATTTTTATTTCTTTTTTATGTTTGTTCTCTGAAAGCAAACTTTGTGGAAATAAATATTTATTACGATAAAATTGCCATAAGGATTTTGTTTTTTTAAAAAATATATTAAAAATATAATCGAAAAAAACTACATTAAACATAATAAATCACAAAAATACACATAATAATAATATGTAATTTAGATTAAAAATATATATCTTTATATAGTGTGTAAAACATGACACATGAAAAAATATTAGTTATCCTGTTTGTTCATTTGACTGCAATTTTAGACAAATTTTAATGTGAAATAATATTATGAATCACACCAGAAGTTATAATACAAAATAATTTTGATTATTGTATCATTTGAACTATAATTCTGTTGAAGCTTCGGCGTAATAATTTACAAATTTTAAACATAGATTCTTATACATCTACATATAGGACAGATCAGAATAAATATGATTGCCTAATATCATCATGTGTTATATGAAATCTCATATCATGGTTTATATGAATAAGATTATTTTCTCAATAACTATATAAAATACCAAAATTATTTAAATAAGTGCAATTATTGTATTATATTGAATTTTGCATGATTTCGTTTATCATTTTTATTTCGATTTCTGCACACAAAACAACTAAGTATTATATTTCCACTATTAATGTAAGTTTTAACTAGTTTTTTCATAAATATATAAGTTTTCATATACAATCCTGCCTACAAAGCACATCTTTTTACTCAACAAAACCATAAAAAATAGGATATCTGAAAGTAAGGAGTCTTTATAATCCAATATTTCAACATAAGATCCTTTATAGTTCAGTATTATATAAATGCAAATATTTAAACACAAAAGGATCGTTTTATCATTTCTTATTTAATGATGTTTTAAATTGGCACAATTGAGCGGGATTATTATTATAAAATTATATAAACACAAAAAATAAATGTTTCTAGATTATTCAAATTTTATTCCAATAATTTTAATAGGCTTAAAAGTCGATAAAAGTGGGGTGGCATGGAAGAGTGGTTTACAAGTCAGACTCCAGTGTTAGGGGTCGCGGGTTCCACTTCACCCACTTGACTAATTAACGAAACGAATTTACTCTAAAGAAAAATACCCAACGGGGCGGCCAGTGAACATAAAAGATAAACTATAAAGCATTGACAAGCCAATAGAGATAGGAGGTTGCTGTGTAAGCCGTTGAACTGTGCCTCAAGAATGAAAAAGATCCCACACCGTTCAGCAAGGATATAGGTAAGTGTAGAGTGTGGTTGTAGCTTGTAACTCTTAGCGATGAACTGTGTAAAGAATCTCATTCCCTCCACATAATGACTGCCACCTATGAGAAAGGGCCCAATCCACGGCGATTACGGGTGACAATGAGTGCTGGAGGAGTTCCACAGAGAGACGCATCAGTCAAGTAATAGTTCCTATTAGTATAAAGCTAACTTCCTATATGTAATAGAAGTAAAACATAAATAAAGAAAGTAAATTCGATTAGAATTTTAAAAAGTGGATAATAGAAATTATTAATTCAAGGTTGGTAGTTTTAATGTCTCCTCATCAATTAGTTTCTGCGCCTTCTGAAATATATAAAACATAAATACCAAATTTTTTTTGCTTGCACTTCCCTTCAAGAACCAATCCAATTCGTTTTACATATATAATCAATAGTGTTCTTATATAAAAGTTTTATATTTTATTGTGCATCAAAATTCGATTCCCTGCTGTTCTATGCACCTAAGTGTCATGAATAGGCAATATGGTATCTAAAAATGTTATATGCGTAAAAAGTACTCAATCCAAAATAATTCTTTGGAAAAATCCAACTTATAATATTTGCTCTACTCATTATGTTTACACCCGAATTATTATCAAACTTCACGGTCGATTACACTGATGTACGCATGAATACCTATATCTGAAAAAATTGACTATATTACATGCTTTGGCAAGATATATTTTTATTTTCGTCAAACAAACATGGTATTTAAAAAATCCAAAATTGATACGACAAATCACTTTTTTATTGTAAAAATTTCAATCTACAATGATATTTTCAATAATGCTAATACTAATATTATATATCGTTATAGACTTGGCGGCAGAAGAGAAGCAACTTATTGTGTGCTTATAAAAACAAAGAGTATAATAATTTGTAAAAATCGATGCGGTCATATGTATATCTAGTTAGTGAGTTGTAATCAGTTATATTCGAATAAAAAATGATATTAAATTTTAGTGCTTAAAACAATATAAATGGTCATGCCTATGCTGGTTTTTATATGTGTATTCAATTTTTAAAGATTATTATACATAATAGACAAAAATCAACCAAAAATCCACTGATCATCGTCTTTTAATATCTTACAAAATAGCTTTAAGCGTCTATTTACAACGCTTTGTTTCTAATCTACATACTTAGCATGAATAATATAAATACCTTAATATAGCCTTTGTTATCTCTATTTTGATGGAATGGGGTGTTTATCTATTTTTGCACATACTAATAATTGCATAATATTAGTTAAAAATGATTTTAGGCTCAAAATATAGCATGAAAAATACGTAATAATCACTAGAAACTTTAGAAGGACTTCATATGAATTTTTTTATATTTAAAATTTTTTTCAACACTTATCAAAAAAATATTAACGGTGTTGACAACAACAAATAAGCCACCGCTACGGCAAACATCCTCATGATGCCAATACTAACTTTAAATCTATACTTGAGTATGATTTTCTTGGAATTGGTTTCTGGAGGCCATTCAAATGTAAATTTATATCATGAGGCTTTCTTTTTCTATGATTCGGCCTAATATTGTTTTGCAGTATTCTTAGCAGCTAGACGAAATTTAATGCCATTTTTACCCAATAAAGCTCTTTAGTTACAATAAATTAACTTTCATATATTTCAATTCTTCAAGTTAGATTATGTATTGGAAAACTCCCAACCATCAACACATTGTCTGTCAGGCTTGTAACATAGATATCAATCAAAAAGGTTTTTTATTACTTTAATTTCATATATAAAACCAAAAAAAAACATATAATATGAATATATATAACACTGGCTTTTCTTTCCCTGGCGTTTTTATATCTAAAATATATGTCATTAAAAACAAAATTATAACAGGTTATGAGAAAATGATAAAAATCGAAATGAATTTTTCTTTAGAGACTAATTAATTTAAGTTTTAGAATATTTTTAAATAAAACGATAGATTAAAATTATCAATATTTTACTTCAAAATACAATAAGATGGTAATAAATTTTTATGCTCATTTTTAATCCATTTTATAGTAGCGAAATCTTTAAATAATTGCAAATAATAATAGGGCGCAATAGTACTTTCTGAGGGTCTATAGCGAGATATTACATTTACTTTAAGTTTAAAAATTTTAATAAACGTATATTTATATTCTTAGATATAAATCTTGAAAAAATATAAACCAATTATTATAAGTTTATTGTAAAAAGGAATGCGTCTCATTAACTCCGATTTTATTGGTTTATAAATAAAAAAGTCATGGATCAAAAATTTTATCAAATGAATAAAAAAAGGCCAAATAATATCTTCCGTCGTTTAAAAAAAAGTAATTTTGCCACAAAGAGTATAAATATATATTTGTGGGTGGGAAGAATTTTTTTATCGAATTCCAGATTATTGGGGAATCACAGATAGAATTTAATAATCTCTAATATTTCGTGATTTCATTAATAATCGAATCAAAACGGCTAGAAAAATGTTTTTTACAATATTATGAGAAAATTTCAGATAGACAGTGTTAAAATATTATTTATAGGGATGACAACTGGTTATATGCAGATGATTACAGGTCGTGAAAAATAAAAAATTAGAAAAGGATAAAAATTAAGATTTATTAAGAATAAAATCATATATTTAACATTCTAATAATTAGAAATAAGTTTAAAAGGTGCATTTGTTATAAAGTTTCTGTTTTTAAAAAAATTGTGAAGCAATAAAATATGTATAAATAAGTAATCGGGTCTTTCCTGTTAGAATAAACACATGAAAATGATTTTAAAGGTACTGTACAAATTTACGCATTTAATTATCCCTCTCTAATATATAAGTCTGTTTTGAAAGTAAGTGGTTGAATGTAAAATTATTTTATTATTCATTATGCATGAATTTAATAACAAAACTAAAATATAACCAAATACAGTAATATATCAAATATATCATGAAAAATGATTTGTTTCACAGCTTCATTGTTTTTAAAAAAGTCTCGTGGGAAAAATGAGTATTTGCAAGTATCCGACAAAAATAGGCACATAAAATTCTAAAAAAGTAGGTTGGTGTCAAATTTATATTCCTAATTAGTATTATTTATGTGCTTAGAACATTCACAAAGTATTAAAAATTAAAACATGCAAAAACTAAAAGAATATGTTAATGTATACAATATTTGAAAATAGAAAAGTAGGAATTGTCTTTTTCTTAACAACTAGTATTTTTTATATCATACTTGAAGGAATAATCTTGCACAAAAATTTTCATATACTTAGGAACACAGGGGATTATCCCTATATTCAGCCTATTAGCTATTGTACTGCCTGGAATTTTATGTATACAGTTTTTGCAATATTTAGAGTAACTTTATTCGACGATATAGGCCAAGTTTTTATTTATTACATATTCTCATTTCAATTATTATTAAGAAAATTCTATCAAGTGAGTATATTTAGTCACTTTCCTCTCTCCGTTGTTCAATTTGTACTTTTTTTAATTCAGGCTACAATAATGACTTCAAGATGCTTTTTTTTTCACAAGGACATAATGTTTAGGCGCCACAATGTTCTCGGGGCAAATTCAAAACAGATTAGAGCTTATACCGTACGAATGATTCAAAAGGCAATGGGGGAAGGTGTTGTGGTATATTTAACATTTACAACTATCATACTAATTGGTCCAGGAGAAGTTCCAACTTGCATGAAAAATATATCAATATTTATGTTGATCTCCATTTTTATAGTTGTATTTACAAGTAGAAAAGAGGATGATGAAAATAAATATTATAAATATGGCAGCATAGCTCAAATGTCGCTTCTCATTCTTCAAATATACATGAAACCCTGCATTCGACATATTTTTTCGCAAGATTCTCAAATTCTTTTGCATCTGGTTTTAATTTTTTCAATTCCATTTTTTTATATTATAGTGCAGTTGTTGGATTATTTTTTATTTGGAAGTGGCTTAAAACAATTTTTAAATCAAAGAAGTACCCCTATGGATCGTAATTTATAATTCTCTGATGAGCTTTTGGATGATTTGCATACAGATTAAAAAAAATAAAAACCTTTGATTTACTTTAAAAAGATGGTTTGTCATGTTATCGATAGTATGCATCGTTCATAAATTTTTTAATGTTCTTTAAATCTAATACTTTATATTATCTGTTTTATAAAATATAGCGCATATTTTGTTATAAGATTTTTTTAAGCTTACTAATTGACTTTTTGCATCTGAAAAATTATTATATTAACGTTTTCTCTTATGCTCAGATTTTTGTGTTCATTCGTTTTGAATTCCATAACACCCAATTATAATCTATTCTCCTACATAAATTATAAAAGAATATATTTTCCAGTAAAAAATGGCATATATGTTATAAGGGTCAAGATCAAAGTAAATTTGTTTTTTTATAAAAGAATAAATTGTAAAGGAATAAAAAAACGATATTCATGTTTATAAAGTAACAATCTATTTTTAGTTTATTTCCAACCTTTTTTTGGGTTGTATAAGAATTTATTTTCATCTGCAAATTTTTTACATTTAAAGCTTCTAATCATGCTAGATCTGATTTTTTATTCGTGGCAAATTAGTTATATCATTATAAAAGAAATAAAACATTTAAAAGGTATAAATTAATTTTATAGATATGATAAATTATGTGATGTGGTTTGTATCTAAATCTTAAAATCAAAATCAAAAAAACAAAGAAAAAACCTTTGTCGAGGGTCAAAAACAAATTTTTAAAAAAATAAATTATAAATTCGTGACCCCAAAATATATTATTTGTCCGAATCTCTCACATCTTTTATTAAAAAATGAGAGTATGCTAATGATGTATAATTTCACGAAAATAAATCGTATAGAAATATAGAATCATATGTCAACAAATGAAAATTATCAATAAAAAGTAAATCATAAATAATAATATAGTGTATTTATAGTAAAGTCATTGAAAATAATATTTTATTAAAATAGAAAAACACAGTAAAAACAACATTACATATAATTTTTGCAATCACATTTTTTTTTAGACAGGACTGCTTGATTTTGTGCATAATAGAAAAATTTATGATAATCGTATTTTTGCATGTTTTGAAATTAAATCACATCAACCGACACGCATAAATCTTAAAATTTAATTGTTCGCAGTGTTGAGATTATTTGTTTGAAAATCTCGTAGAATGTAACATAAATTTTATATAAGACTAAAAATTACAGTGTCTGCATAGAAAGAACTATGAATTTAAATTGTTTAAAATTATTTTGCATTATATTATAGTAAAAAGATCGCATACAAAGGCATGTATAACTCAAATGAAACATAAACCTGATAGTCAAGAGCATATTTAACCTTGATTTTAGAAAAATTATTTACAGCTTTTTGTAGGATTTTAATATAAATAAAAGCTGTCTGTAAACTGGGTTGAATTTATATATACATAGAAACAATTCCCATACTCGTTTAATTCTTATGCAACAACGTGAGTGTTGTAACTTCATTTGTTTTATATAGGTATTTATGAATATCGAGCACTTATTTATCAGAAATTATAAGCACACATAACTACATCTCAAAAAAAGCATTAAACGCTATAGAAACAGCAAAAATATATATTTTGATTTTTCACATGTATAAGATATAAATTTTTCATTTGATGACTTGATATATCAATATTGACATTTTTTTGTGGAAAAATATGTAAAATAATCCATAAATAAAATTTTCCAAAAATTTTTACATGAACACAGCCTGTTATTGAGTTTTACAATAAATAAAATCTATATATACGAATCGCAATGAATATAACCATAAAAAATAATATTATAATTTTTTCGAGTGCTATTTTCATATTTGTAATGTATTAAAATTTACAAAACATGTTTTCTTGTTCCTAAAGGCAAAATGGACTAGTATAAAATAAAAGCGATAAAACTGTATGATTTTTACAGCATAAAATTATGATGTCCTTCTAATATGTGTTCTATGTGAATGTAAGTTTTGTCTTTTATCTACGAAAGATAGTATCTCTCAGGTTTAAAAAATGATTCCTTATTTTTTGGGACATCTTGCAGAAAAAATATTAATTTTTTATAGAAAATATCAATTCAATTTATTAAATACCATGTGATTCTAGAAAAGATAATCTACATCAACTCAGAAAAATATTCTTGTGGTTTTTTTCATTTTCTTATAATTCTGATCTGTACATTAATTCTTTATGCTAGGGTTTTAATAATGCTATAGGATTTTATTCGTACAAAAAATTAAAACTCGTTCTAAAACAAAATTGCGGTGTTAGTGCATATAATATGATTATAATAGAAATATAAATTGCAGATTTCATTACAAATCATGTTTTTTTTTATAGGTAAATATTTGAAATCTAAATACAATATACAAAAAAAATGGAATTTATTGCAGAAATTAGATTGAATAATGTTCTTAAAAATGCTAATAAATCTACGAATAAGCTATTTTTGCATTTTTTAATGTTCTATTTTTATTTCTTACAATAAAGCCATCGATTTTACTAGATTAAATTTTAAAGAAATGTTTTATTTGGTTTATAACATTCCAAAAATAACAGTTCCATTTGAAATCTTGAAACTACAATTTTGGCAAATAAATATTTATTCTACACCAGACTGAACGATAAGTATGAATTTTAACTCAAAGCACTACTAAGATTATAACTTCAGCAAAAAAAAATATGTGACGTCATGATCTTGATGATAAAAATCTTTCAAAGAAGCGAATTAAGTTTTATAAATGTATGAAAAATTTAATGATTATTGTTTCAATAATAATTTTCTTTTAGATTTCGAAAAAAATTACCAGGTTATATATTAAACCACATATAAATGTTTTTTTACTTTAGTTTAAACATTTAAGCCAAAAATTAAGATTTCAAAGACTAAGCCAAATATCTATATAATAAATTATCAGTGTTTATTTAAAAATGTCAGCACTTATTATTGAAATTCTTCTTTTTTATACTCTCTTCTACTACCATGTATTATTATGAATTTTTGGATTTTTAATAATACTAAGTTTTTTCTGTCTTTTTAATCAAAAAACATATAAAAGAGATTAAAAAGTGCTAAAAATACAGGTTTTTCTATCTATAGAAAAGAGTTGTTTTGATTTATTTTCTCATATTTTCATGGCTAAGACCTAAATTTATTTTTCTGATTAAAGTTATGCTTTAAATTTCTAAGCCAATTTAAATTAAATAGATTTATCAGAACTTCATTTAAACTGTAGATTAATGTTTTGGAAAGTATTTCTGTTAATAAAAAAATAAATTTGTAGATAGCTATTTCGATAAATAAAAAATCATATTTAAAAAATATAGTTATTTTGAAAACTAAAGTTATTTAAAATTATAATCATGCTTATAATGATCAAATTAAATATATTAGAAGCAAATTTATTTTGTGTTTTTGAAGTATGAATAAATTTTTTGATAATCGTTTTCAGAGCATCATTCTAATTTAATAAACAAAGATATATTTGGAAAACATTAACAAAATTTCTGCATTTTTATGAAAATAAATGATTTACGTATTTGTAATACTTGAATAAAAAGCGATGAAAAGTTGAAGGCTATAATATTATATGAATTACATGTATAAAAACCATTTTAGTAATATTTATAGTATATGTTTCTAAATTGATCAAAAAAACAAACTTAACTTTAGTTACAAATTATTCTTCAATAGATAGCACAATCTTTATTTTTTGCACCATTGTCTACAATAAATAAAAATTGTGAAAATATGTTATTTGTCAACACCATTTTTGTTTTTTTTTGTAAATTATTGCTCTATTATCTTTTTTTTGGTGAAATTTATATATTTTGACAGTTTTTGTTATATTTTATATGTAAAATAATAATCATTCCATGATTTGCATTTTCAAATTTTCATATTTTTAATATCAATTCCGTGTACTTTATGCATTCTATATTTATGTTTGAGATTTGGATTACCGTAGATTTTAAAATTGTAATTTTTAGCTCGAACATTTCAATTAATTTATGACATACTAGAGTCTTTTAAAATTTGTTTTTTGAGCTTGATCATTTTGAAATCCTAAGAATTTATTTATGTTGCGGATGGACTTATTTTTATGCGATTTGTATATAAGTTCTTAGACCTCTTTGGTGAATTTACATAATTTTTTATGCTCTATCATCTATATAATTAATTGAAATTGGTTTAATATTATATAAAATTACGAATAAAAGTAAGATTATCGTTTAGTCAGTCGATTAAAAAAATTTTTAGATAGTCAAATTTGATTTTTATACAACAGGGATTATGAAAAACTAAATGGAGCTCTTAAAGCAGAGTTCCCATCATATGTATTATAATATTGTGTCGCATTTTAAACTATAATTTCTAATTGATTTATAAAATATAAAGTCTATTTTTGTATTTCACATGTTAGTATTACATCTACCAAACGGTTGATTTTTTATAAATAAGAGACAAATTTTCTTATTTTCTGTTGATCTACTATTATATTTCTCGTTTTTGGTGGTTTTTTTTATGAATATTGGAAACTTTTGCTTCTCCCTGCTTACTTACGTGTGTTTCTATACATCATCATTAATCAGTTTGATATCCGCGGATTAGACGTTTTTTATCAAGTTTGGCTGATATGAGGAGGAATCTGATTTTATATATTTGTTATATTTTTCTTCACAGGTTAACTATCTTGTTACATTCTACACTTACATATATACTTGCAGAAAAGAATAGGCTAGATCAAATTTTCGCATACGTATCCGCGTCTTATAATTCAACATCCTAGTTTATTCCCGGTTTGTCACTCTCGTTTGGGTTTTACTTTCCAGTTTCACCATACAACTACTTATAGGTATTTCTTAGATCAATAAACACATATGAAATATGGATTGGGTTGCGGTTTGATAGTTAAAAACGCAAAAAGCTCTTTTTAACCAACTGCATCACCGTGCCCCCCGAAAAATAGAAGAATAAAAATTTAATAAAAAGTAAAAAGGCAGATTACATCACGAAAGAAAAAAACAATAAAATCTTACATGAATATTCAGAATTAAAGTAATGGTAGGCGCCATAAATTTGTGTTAAAAAGCTAAATTAAATTATATAATATTTAATTTCATCTTAAAATTATTTAGAAAATATACTGTCAAATATATACAAATCATAATACGAAAATAAAAAATAATCTTCTATAATATATATTAATCAAAATTTTTATGCGTTAATTGAATTGTAAAGTATTTGTTTGGGAATTTCCATGTTTTTGCACATTTTTTATTAATAAAATCTTTATGTATTTTATTTTAGTAGATAGCACTTTCCGTGTGTTTTACGTATAACTAATATTTGAAGCCGTACTATGAAACTTCAGTCAGCTAGAATTCAACTAAGACAATACAATAACTTATTACAGTTTCTATATCAAAATAACTCATTAATAAAGAATGTCCTGTGTAATAAATCGATAAAAAATCAATTTGATATTTTTTTTTTGATTTTTGCAAAAAAAAAGCTCAATTTTTGTGAAAACTCGTTTTATAAGATAAAAATGTTTTTTTGTAATTAATATAATATTTATAGCTTCTAGCATTACTTTTTCTAATTCTGTATATCAATAAAGGCAGTAAAAATGGATATGTATATATGTTTTTTGTTAGAAACTCAATTTAAACGTGTTTTCAAAAAAAATTGCCAAAGGATAAAAGAACATTAAAAAGCCATTTTTGCTGCTATTTTTCAAAAAAACGCACTTTTATTTAATTTCACTATTCTATGCATTATATTCTTGACCACATGTATAAATACAATACAGCCATTTTATTATGATTTTCTAATACTTACATATAAACTAAAGCGCTACAGGATTGAAATCTATAAGATAAAATTATATTTAAATATTTCTTGTATATTTGATTTGTCATTGTTTATTAAATATAATCTATATTTTATAATGATGATATAATTTTAATATTAGATAAAAATATAAATATTTTCTAATTTAAAATATGTTTTTAAAATTGATATTCATATATAAAAAATTATTTTATGTCTTTATATGATAGAAGCATTTATGTTCCACATGTAATTATTGATTTTTGTATCATTAATATATAAATACTTTAAATGCCTCCTTATATTATTAGTACAAGAAATAATATTACTTATTAATATGCTAATATTTAATCTGGAATTCACAATTTAGTTATGAAGGTAATTTATTTTAATCTTATCTGGACTTTTATCTTTCTTTTACATCTATAGTGTCTGAGGCTGAAACATACTGAATGACCCAAGCTTAAAAATTGATAAACAATTTAATATGGCTAAAATAAAAAAGTCATCATATGTACTTGAATTTTGTGATAAAACAACTTTTTGAGAAAGAAGAATCCTTACTTTTTGTTTCATCTTTTGCAGATTTTCTTGATTACGACAATACTGAATGGTATAATACAAAATATGCTCTATCCGGTGAATCTGAGAAAACAGGAACAGATTTTACAAAAATATTATACCCATTGAAATTAATAACAGATCAACTCAGGCAAAATATTATTCTAGATCTCAATATTAGATTTGAATTTCATTTATTTTATAGAAGAATGTGCTTTAAAGCTTCAAATATGGGAATAATTGATAACAAAGACATTGGATCAATAGCAGATAACACAGTAAAATATATTGAATATGTTCGAATTAAAATGGAGGAAACTGGTAAAATGGTATCCAAAAACATGTACAATAATAATTTTATTTTAAGACATAAAATAAAAGACGAGAAACCAACGGGTGATTTAGGCTGAGAATATAAATATGAAGCAGATCAATTCATCTATTTTAGGAAATATTAAAGAAATTTATATCATGATGGACGAAATGGCAGTTCAAAGTAATAGTAAGTTTCTTTCGCAAGAAATAATGCTTGAAGATAATCAGTCGCAATTCGTTCAAAACAATGTTAGTGTATAAATGAAGTGATTTTTGCAAATAATGATGTGAAAATTTTTGAATAAAATCCGCCTGAAGTATATGAAAATGATTTATGATATTTTGATGATTCTAATGTTAGTTTTTTCATTATAACATGTTCCAATTATTCTGTTAATCTCAATTATTTATGTTTGAAAATAAAAATATATGATTTTTATAAAGAAGAGATTAAAGCTACGGCTGCTGTTTTGCTGATATATTTTCCGATAAATATAGCACTTTGAGCATGAAAAAAATGGCTTATATCATATAAATGAACAGAATTCTATTTATAACTGATATTTCATCATATTCAATCTGTGTCAACTCGCATAAATGATATAATTTATAAAAGATTGCATATATGTTTTTACGGTTAGATCAGATCGCTTTTATTTCTTATTAAAAAATTTGCAAAATGAATTTTATAGTGTTGCTAAAAGTGCTGATATAATCACCCAGCTTTGTTTTCAGTATGTCAATTTTTCTATAATTGAATACGATATGCACAAATATATAGATTTCATGCGCATTAAGCGTCGAAAAGCCATGGTAAGTTACGAAGGTATTTATGAACCCCCAAAAAAATTCCTGTAGTGTTTAGCGTATACAGTAGATATTCAGAAAAAAATGGCTGTTTACGAAATAAAAATAATAAGCAATTGTATTGATAGTATTGGCATCAATAATCTAGCGATAAAAAATAATCCAGAATATACAGATGGACTAAATCCACATGTAATTAAAGGTAATAAATTTTTAGAGATGGTGAGGAAAATAATAGCCACCCGAGAAAAGATCTACCAGTATGTTTTCTTCTTTATAAAGTTTTTTTTTAAAGAAAATATGATACTGATCGAAAGTCAATCCGCCAATCAATATCATCCATCTATAATTATGTTAGAATTGTAATCTATTAAGAATTGTTCAATGATTACAATTTTACTAGATAATTTATAGTCCTATGAAAGTCATGAAGATATGTAAAACATTATATGCATTTATAAGTGTAGGAATATTAAGATCATTAAGAAATATTTACGATTACTACATTCGAGAAGTTCTATTTAAAGATGATATTCATGTAAAAATAGATAATGAATAATCTAAATAATTCTTTAAAAATTAGGCAATATAATTATATAATTTTACTCATAAAATAACTAAATTCGTGATTAGATATCTATATTGTGTTTTAAACAATATTTAAATTCGTATTTCTAGACAACTATTAGCATTGAGAAGTTAAAAATTATCATTAAAATGTTTTAAGCATGCGTGTATTTCCAGTGTATTTTTTTATGAATAAATACACGAAAAAATGTTGAGAAAATTTTTCGTATTATTATAAAGGTATATTATACATAACTTACAAAATATTTGATTAGACATCGTTTACGGTAGAAATACAAAAT
The DNA here is from genome assembly GCF_057557595.1 of Rhyacophila brunnea. Lineage (NCBI taxonomy): Eukaryota > Metazoa > Arthropoda > Insecta > Trichoptera > Rhyacophilidae > Rhyacophila > Rhyacophila brunnea. The sequence continues at coordinate 880,280 of NW_028233335.1, forward strand.
TTATATAGACCTTGAGAAAAAAATATTCCATTGTTGCATGGTTGTATATATCAGAATAATTTTCTATATATTTTGTCTAACACTATACGAAAAAAAAATTTTGACGTTTTATAGCGATGAAAAGATCCTTTATCTCTTATGTGTGTTATTTTTACGCTTATTTAATTGCAACATATACATTATTAATTTAAAATTTATCTAGATTAAAAATATGCCAACATTCTAGTTGTATATATATTTCTATTCAGATTAGTACATTAAATATATTCAATATTTAGTTTTCAATTAAAAGTCTTTTAACGTGCCTTAAGATGGTATTATTAAGTATCAGTAAACTATAATCTTAGTTAATACGCGTAAAAAAAATTTATGCATGTATTATCACACTATTCTTTATTCCTATATTTCATAATGAAGGCAAACATACTTACATTTTTAATTCTTTTTTCTGAAAAATATATGAGATGGTATTAAAATAATGCGATTTTTTATGTTGTAAAGTCTCTTTAATTGATATAATGAAGCAAGATTCTATTCCGTGAACTTTTTAAGACATCATAAATGTTCACTTTACTTTTATGACCAACATAATTGATTTTTTGATATTAATTTTAGTAATTCGTATTTATTTTTATGATAGATTAAGAAAGAGAAATAACATATCGTAAATAGTAAATAAAATACTAAATCGCAATAAAAATCGATGAAATATTGTTTGAACTGCGTTTTTATATGGATTGGATTTTATGAAATATACAAAATCGTATGAATTGTTCTTAAATTACATTCAATGTCTCTGATGATTTCTTTAAGGCAATTTCATATTAAAAAGAAATAAAGTATAGTAAGCCTTGGAAAATTATGCATAAAGGTAGTGTTTATGCTTTCTTTATTTATTATCTTTTTGGTTTTTACAAGTAGATTTTTTTTAACAAAAAAACTTCAATTTTACAATTCGAAGATAAACTACTAGGCATCGAAAAAAATATAATAAACAACGAACACATATAAAATTTTACAGTATTTTTAGAGTTAATCGAGAGTGTTTTGATAATAATAGAAATGATGCAACGTCTTATGCTTCTATAGCTATTTTTTATCCGCTTCTTATAGAATACCTTATAAATGCATAACTTTCAAGGGATTAACTGGACATATATTAAAAATTACGCTGTAAGTATACCTTGTTGGCTATCTATCTGAACATAAAATTCGATTTAGGTAAAAAAATCTTGCACATTTTAGAAATTCTAATAACTATAGTAATACCAAGAAACATTTGAATCAAAAAAAAGTTTCTTCGTGTCTCGCTCGTGTTATAAAGGCTACTTATTTTTATTTTATTGTATGAATTGTTCTTTATCGTACTTTTTTATTTAAAGTAAAATGAAAATATTATGACTCGAATTTTACATTTGCATAATATAGTTTCTATGCATATCTGGCTCAATTTGTTTTTTTAGTCATTAACTAACTTATATTGTAATTTTTATCTTAAAAACTCTGATAACGCTTAAAATATATATTACTAGGTTTTGCAATACAGAATTTTCACTGATAATTTAGCGAGCAAAAAAAAAATGCATGTTTATTTAATTTTACATGCGATAAATCTGTTCGTTCTAAGTTATTTTACTAGATATGTATGAATATATATATTCTTGCAACATTTCTAGATACGATATTTAGAATACTGCAATTTTAGGTAATTTCATATATTATAAATCTGTTTAATTAAGTAAAATTTCTATATTTGTATTATATTAGCCTAGTGAAGTATCTTGCGTTTAGTTACTCTATTTAAGATTTTATACTTATCTAATGTTTATGAATATAATTTTACTCAAAAGAAACAAGGATTATTTTTTATATTCTTAATATATTATAAAATTTAACCTCTAAAAATGAGAAAAATTCGTTATTTAATTCTAAAAAAAATGCATAATAATGCCATAAATCTACAAAAAGTCGATTTTAGATGGTATATTTAATTAAACCTTAAATATCGTAAAAAATATAGCATAACGCAAAAAAAATTAGCAAATAAATTGGGATTTTCAAATTAATATTGTGATAAGAGTTCTTTTTTTTTTGTAAGATTTTTTCTAAATATATATTTTCTGATATTGCGTGACTTTTTTTCTATGTTTAAAATACCAATTATTTGTGTAAATAAAGTTTTGTTTGTAAAAAAAAATATAGAAAGTTTAAGCGATATGATAGGATTGAGTAACATATTTTTTGAGATCCTACTTAATATCTTGAATCGCTGCCCATAAAAATAATGTTTTCACGTGATAAGGGTGGGGTTATCTTTACATTACTTTGAATATAATTGTCTTTACTTTTAATATTTAAAAATTAACATTAAGCATAGAATCGAGTTTTACATTGTATCTTAGCAGAGCAGGTCATAAACTCAAACATTGTGCTGTGTTATTTTATCATATAAAATTATACTTCACTGCTAATGATAATTTAATGTTCTAAATTTGTAAAAAAAAATAAAGGGTTTAATTTGAATATAAAACTATAAGAAAATACGATATGCAGATAAAAAAAATACTGACAATGAAAAAGATATTATAGATATTTTTTAATATTTATCATACATTTATTTTTGTAAAATTTTATGCTTTTGTGAATAATCATAGGTATTTACACATATTTAACTTTATAGAAGAAATTCTATTAAACGTAGCCAAGCAAATTAATATTTTAACATATTTGAAACACAGTGGTGTGTAGTTATTGAACATCTCCGACTTCTATTCTAAAAAAAATGTGGTATATTTTATCTACTTAATTATGCAATAATTTGCCTACTGTTTGTTTTTTATTATAGAAATATATTCTTATATATCTTTACATTTATAATCAAACAAGTTTTATTTTGCTTCCGAATGGAAAACAAATTTATTATCACTGTGTTCAAAAAAGAAAATGCCTACTCCAATTTTTAGTTATAAACGCTTTTAAAAGGCTACTAATGCGTTCATTGCTTATATAAGTCATCATTAGTTAATTATCGAGTTTAAAACGCCTTTAAGTGCTTTATTATTGTTTAAAGTACCATTACCTTGCTTTAATACAGATTATAATGCTAGAAATCACACGAAAATACAAATAAAATATGTTAATGCGCGAAAATTGCGGCTTTTTCAGTTGACATTGCACGTTTCAAAGCAGATATTACATTTAAGGCTGCAATACAAGTAAATTTAATTTTTTGAAATTGTCATTTTCATGTATATTATATATAACTATCATTGATTTCATAAATGTTGGTACAATGCCAATGTTCCTATTAAAGAATAGACGAAAAAATTAACTGTTAAATTAGTCATTTTATTACTATCGATGTTTATAAAATCTGTTGGCCACTTTATGTATTTTACTGCCTAAAGAAGATTTTTACATATCAAGAAATCCATAAAACAACATATAAATTCGTTGTTCGTTTTAAATCGGCATAAAATTATAAGTAAATCATAGCAAAATTAGCCTGATTTAAGCAAATTTTTAGTAAATTTCAATCTTAAAAGAAAAAAATCATTTCTGTTAAAAATGCAGGCATATATATTCATTATATAACAACTTTATTAAACGGTTACTGTTAAAAAACTAGTACTATAAAAATTTAATCAACAGTAAATCTCAAAATTTTTATAAAAATATTTATATGAATTACAAAATAATAAAATTATTGTTCCAGTAATAAAAAATATATCAATAAATTTTTTAACGGTGAAATTTTTACAAATTTTAACATATTTTCATAAGTTTAAATATGTATCATTATGTATACATTATAAATTTGGAACGTGATAATGACGTCTTAACCAACCGAAAATTTTCTTTTTATATATGTATTTAGTTAAAAAAAATTGAGCAAAGTGCACTTTACATTCATATATAAAAATATAAATGATCTTGTAATCCCTACTTTTTTTCATGTTTTTAACGCATTATTTTTTGTTTTTCCATGTTTTTTATTTTTATATATAAGTTTTTGTACATATTGAACATGATATCTGGTTTAATCATATTATCACAGGTGTTAAACTCTAGACGTACAATTATATGGATAATTTTTATCTTTGTTATGATTATATAAATTTTAAATCATCATTTATTATATGTCTAGCATTCAATAGAAGATATTTTCATGTTAATTAATTCCTAAATATTATAACATCATGCTATTATTTTAGACAATATCATGTGATTCCATTTGTTTCTGTATTATAACTTACAAATGAATATCAAAATTATCACGTTGTATTCTATGTAAATTTAAAATTTCAATATCAAAATGTAAGCTTTTATTTATTCAAATATACATTGGCTTTATAAGAAAGAATACATGATATTATTATGTAACTATACAGTATATTTAATAATAATCGAAATAGATGAATTTATTTTATTAAATCAACCATACAAACAAGTAGAAAAGATTCCATTCAGACATGGAGTCTACAAATATATAGTTTTGTTATATGAATAATAAAATCTTTATTTTGGTATCATATTTAAGAAATTTATATCCTTTAATCATCCTTTAATCATCCTTTATACTAGTTTTCCCGAAAAAAATAGGCAAAACTCTCTAATTTAGTATAAATTTAAGATTCTATTTATCAAAAGAATTTTTTATGAAAAATACAGCATGAAAAAAATGCATATTCGGTGTTAAAATTATTTCTGATCTTAAAATTAGTAAAATTATACGGTTTTTTCAAAAATTTTGTTCGTGTTATGTAAGAATCTAATAATGTATTATGCATTGATTAAAATTATAATATTATATCTATCATGAATTTTTTGTATTCTTTTGAGAGATTTATACAGGACTAAAGGAAATAATTGCGTTGACCATAAAGAATTATTGAATTATTTACAAACAAGGAATATACCTGTTTAATATGCAGCCACAAAAACTATGCCTCATTGACACCTATTTTTACATAAATTTTTGTATCCAATTGATTGTAAATTTTTATACCTACCTAAAATTCACATTTATTTACATATCAAAGTATTTTTTATTCATAATTTTTGATTTATGAATTCAAACGCTCCGTGCTTTTTTTATCTATTGCTAAGGATCATAGATTGCGTGAATAGTATAGAATATACGTTCTTTGTATAAATCTAAAGAATCTTTTGGTCTTCATTTTTGCAATGAATAAAAACTCGTATGGATGTTATCTTATTACACTAAAGTAATTTTATTCCATATTTTTTTAGTTAGTCTTCAGCATCTAAAAATAAAAGATAAAGGTTTTCATCTTATCATTAATTCCACCTATATCAACATTCTTACTGCAAAGGTTTTTCATTTATTTTTAAATGAATATTCCCTATCAAAGACTAATTAAACGATATTAACGTATTTTATATTAATTTTTTCTTTCTTATGCCATATTTTTTTGAATATCAATTTTCATTTATGCTGTATATTTCTCGCTTGTTATTAAATATATAGGTGTATCAGAATATATAATTTTTGAAATGAAGTCATGCCTTCGTATTTGTTAAAGTATATGAAATTTTGTCTATAGATTTTCTACAGCTTTTTTTTTATTTCGGTTTAAGTATACTTGGTATTTGATTTTGCTTTCTTTTAATGTATATGGTATTGATTTTTCTGGAACTGAGAAAACACTGTATTTAAAGTTTTCTCGGTTCTTTATTTTTGTCTAATATTTATATATAATATACACATAAACTCATATATTTTTGTGTTTATTTTTATAACAATCCGTTGTGTATCATCATAAAATTATTTTCGCTTTATGGCATTGATGATATATTAAGAGTGTAAATATTGCATGATTATCGTTAAGAGCATTCTTCTACTATTAAATACGTTCTTATTTCCACAATTCCGCATATACAATGTATTTTATCTTTAAGAACCAGATTTTAATTTATTTCGATCCACTTATCAGCAGACTATACAGGTTGAATCACTAGATTGCTTAACGTTTATGCCCATGTACCTTGGATAAATATAATAAAGTTTTTTTTCTAAGGTCTTTAATATCATGATATTGTTTTCCTTTTGTTATTTGTTTCCTACTCGATTTTTATTATATTATTTTGGATCTTGCTAATGTGAAAATTTCTACGCGAACCCGGAGATTGTTTGAAAAATACAGATATTATCGTTAATATTTTTTTTGTAAGATGTGCAATTGTAACACATCACTTGCGCCTTCTGTTCCCAAACGTACGCGAAATTTTATATAGATTTGTTTCAAACTTGCATATAGTTATTTTATCTTAAATTTTAGCCCGTAAAATTTCTATTCCACAAACCAAATATCAGCAAAATCGTTTTATTGTAAATTAATATGCGTTTTTTGTATCAATGGAATATATTCAAGATAAATATATTGATAAATTTACGTTTAAATTAAATTCGTAGGGCAATTAACTTATGTTCTTACAAGATTTATTAATTTTAACGGTTAAAATAGATGGAACACAGAAATAAAATATTTTTATTCCAAGTAGTTTCTATAGCTTTTTCTGTTCTTTAGTATCATTTACGTAGCATTGCGGAGTTTAATTGCTTCTGAATCTGTAATACATTTGTGATAAGATTTGTAGTTGTTATATAACGTGTAAAAAGAACTTGCGTAAATCATTAGAAATATTATAATCACAATCTAAATTATCTTATTAATTTATACTTACATGCTTTATTACACTACATACTGCCTTCTTAAAATCTTTTAATAGTATTTCTTCTGATAGTATGTATCATAATTTTAATCCATGATTATAAGGCTATAAATATCATCCATATCTCATTATTGTGCTTTGGAATGATAAACATTGAGTTATCATGATTCTATATGTATTTTTTAGTTTTATTTCATTTTAGCTATCTTTTGGAAAACTGTAGTCTTTTAAAATATCTTAATCCATTATATATTCAAATTATGCTTCTGTTGCATGAAAGGGCTATTTTAATGCTGAATATTACATCTATTTCAATCATACACGAATAAAGATGGGTTAGCAAATAAAAAAAAATTTTTGTCTACTGTAAATTTGAAATAAATAAACACTAGAAACTACAGGTAATATCAGTTTTTGTTTTTCGGAATTGGCACATATGTGTGTGGTTATAGTTCTATAATCCGCATTCGGATCGTTGGTCAAATATTTCATAATTTAAGATCATAAATACTATACAGCAAAATTTTATCAATAATAATTTTTTTGATGTAAAATATTGTCTCAAGTCTATAACCTAAATGAAAAAATATTACGGTAATTAAATATTTCAATACTGTCAATGATGATTATTTCATATGTTTATGGATTCTACAAGCCATCTTATGCAATATGAACGATTTTAGGATACAAAATAATGCTGTAAAAGAGTCTATATATTGTAAATCAATGATTATTCATCTAATTTTTACACAATTCTAGTAAAAGCTTCCAGGATTAAATATATTTTTGATTGTACAATAAATACACAATAGTTCTTTTATAAGATACAAAAAAATAAATTCTTATATTATTAAAAGGAAAATAATTTTATATTTTGAAAACATGTATTTTACTTGAATTAGCATACCAATTTGATGTATTTTGACGATAAACTTCTTTGTAAGAATACTAGAAATTTTTTTATACTGATAAAAACCCTATTTTAAGTTTAACTTGTTTTTTTAAAATGGTTTATAGTTAATTCCAAATAAATGTGTTCTATCTAAATACAGATGGAGAATAATAATTCCACATATAATACTAAAATGAACCTATATTATGAAAATATATGCATTAATCACAAATATTAGCAAAAGTTAAAAATCAAATGAAATAAATAATGAAGGAAAATAGAGAAGCGAGAAGCAAGGAAAGAAAATCGATTAAATGTGATAAAAAAACTATATATAACATTTTAAATTTTTGATGATAGAACAAAAATATATTGAAAAATTTATCAACATGATAATAACTCATTTACATTTTAATTTTAAAATTAAAAAATCAAAATTATCAAAAAAAGGGAAAATATCACTCAAAGGCATCGAAAAAACTTTGCCAAATGAAAATAGAAACAAGTCTTTTTTTTTTATAATTTTGATGCAATTAAGACATGTGCATAATTAATCTACTATCTACAGATAAAAAAATAAAAAACCACTAAATACAAAAAAAATACATGCCTTTATAACGTAAACTTATTATAAGAAATAATTAAGAAAACAATAAATGCAAAAATATTTTAACATATATTAAAATGTGGTTTTTCAATGCTATACATGAAAAAATAAAAAAATCATGATAAAACCGTCCTAAATATATTTCTATTAACTTTACATGTGTGTGATAGTGAAAATATTCATTTATTCATACATTCTTGAAAATTTTTATGTTTTTTTTACTTTATGCGTATTATGTATTTCATATTTTAAATGTTCTTTTTCAAATCTAAGATTGCGTAAAATTTTAATAAACTTAGAATTTTATTTGAAATTGTTAAGTCTCAACGTATCCGATGATTATCGCAAAAAAAAAATTATTTCTGTTAATTTGTTTTAATACATCATATTAGTCTTATGATAATAGTTTATCAACAAAAAAATATGTAAAGATATCTCTATATGGTATAGCATCTTGACCATATATATCTTCTCCGAAGATTCTTCATGATTAATATTTTCAAAATTATCTAAATAGTAAATGAGTTCACATGTATCTGTATTTGTATTATGAATTTTGTGTATTCTTAGCATATTTTTATTACACTTTGTAATCGTCACATTTAAATCAATTTAACTCGTCAATTTTTGTTTATAATTTGTATGTTATTTAAATCTTCAATTGAGTATATTTACCATATTTTTTTTTATCTTACAGGAAAACATCACGTAAATTTATATCAATATGAATTTTTTTTCTTTTCTAATTAACTATTTTTATTTTTAGTAAATCCGCTGAATTCTTCTGCTAAGTGTGTTACGATCATTATGGGCAACTCACAATTCTTGCCTTTATAAGAAATGTGGGCCATATTTACCCTAATATTTTTGTCAAAATAATATATTTGCATGTTCATCTTTTATTCTTTTGCAGGTGAACACTTATTTGCATTGCTTTTTTACAATTTTGAGACATAATACCTTTATCTAAGTGCAAATTTTAGCCTTAAAAATCAAAGATTCATTTTCTTAACTTTTGCATATCATTTTTGTCGAATTACCTCTAAGATAGGGTTTTTATCACCATATTATATTTAATAATTTATAAGGCTGTTAGTATATTTTTTCTAATACCACGAAACAAATTTATTTTTTTACTAGGTTATAAATAGTTACAGTCAAATCTTAAACTTTATAATATTTTTAATGATTTTGGGTTCTTTATAAATTAATTTTTTTTATTTTTTATCTCTTGACCGCGTGTTGTCTATAACTTAACTGTAATATGGGCTACATAATCATCTCCTCTGCTTAAAATACGTAAAAAATTAACCACTTTCTCGTTGCATAACAAAATTTATAATTCATTTAAGCTTAAATGTTGTAAACTATCCTAATGTGAACAAAAAAATAAATTATATTTATATATATACACAGTTTAATAATTTAAGCACTATATTTTCATATGAGATTTCATAGTCCCATATTAGATATTACAAAATTATCTAATAGCAAACTATATCGTTTCATAGCTGTAGTTATATTTCCTAATCCAAGTACAAATTCATCTCTTCTTACATATTTACGCGTGTAATACAATAATTTTTCACTAAAAACTGTAATAATATTTTTATTTCATTATAAAACTTGAATTTCTGTGGAAATTTATATAAATGCTTTCATCGATTGCTCCATGTCAAATTCTATATTTTGAGCTAATGCTGAATTTCGGTTTGCCTGATTGAAATAAATTCCTTTGTATTTAGTTCAGAAAATTTAGAAGATAATTAGAGTATAAAAATTAGAACAGAGATTGAAATAAAATTTGATGATTTTCCATGATCTTGCTAATAATATTAAAACAAGGGAAAAGTTATGCGTCAAAATGATAAAAAAAAATACTGTGAAAATTTGATAATATATTTAATATTAAAACAAAATAAAGTAATTTTATTTTATTAAAATATTCAGAATGTTGTTACAACATCGATTATAAATTTAATTGATGATTTTAAATTTATAACAAAATATCAGACTAGGCTAATTAATTACAAAATAATTATTTTCATGATATTTAAAATTTTGATGATGTACATACGCTTCCACTTAAATAAACTTCAACACAATAAGATTTCTGATAAAGAAGAGATAAAGCTTGTCTAATCATTTTTATTTTATAGTCAGTACATCGATAAATAGTTTAAGGCACTCAAAAATACAAATTACGATATAAAAAAAGCTCGAGAAACTCTATAAATTCATTTTTACTGTCATATTCAAAAATACTATAAAGAAGAAATCCGGCTGTTACATTTTATAATAAAAAGATGTAAAAACCTTGGTTTTTGACATCTGAATTTTTACAAAAAACATTTCGTCAAAGTGGGGAGGTTCCCAATCAGTAGTTATCAAGGAAAGCACACGTATTTGATATTTTATGCGAACCAAGCAAGTTATAAACTATCTGTAAAAAACTAACGTTATTTAAAGCAATTTATATGAACGATATTTTTAAGGCAGAAGGATTTTCCCTTGTTATTTTGTTTAGTATGCATATTTCAAAACAATTAAATACATTCGAAAAATACTATACTTTTACTACTCACAACATTTTCTAAAAAAGTGTAGCTTTAAGTGAATCTTTTATATTACCCAATAAATCACATCTTTAAAAAATCACGAATTCCGTTCAATTACGTTTCTATTATAAAGCATATTATTTATTATACTTTCACCCATTTCATAATATAATTTCAATGTAACACTGTCGTAATTCGATCTATAGGTTTCTTTAAAACGGCTCTTATCTTCGAATATGACTTACAGGTCTATTTTTTCTTAGATAAAGTTTGAGTAAATATATTCATATCATAATACATGAATAAACATTACTAACTGGTTTTAACTATTTATTCTTAGAATTTTAAACCCATATTATATAGGCATTTTTCCTTTTTATAAGTATTGTTAGTATCTTCATATGCAGAGCTTTACTTTTAAAATTTTAATAAATAGATCGAATCAGCATTTTATCTTGTTTTTTATACATAAATAAAAGAATGTAATTCATTATTATTTTTGAAAAAACCGATTTAGTAATAATTTTTATGTTTATAAACATTTTATGATAATCAAAATGGTTTTTTTATCATTTTATGTAGAATCAGCGCTGTAATATTGTTTTATTGTCATTGTGAAGATGCGATGAATTATTTCGCTGTTACTTGTTTTCATTTTATATAATGCAATAGTTTGTTTTTATTCAAGTGTTTTTTAAACCTCTAGCTTGCATTCTATGTTATTTAAGCTTTTTTATTTTTATAAAACAATATCATTATCGCAAATTATACCTTAATGTTTATTTATATTAAAAAATTGAGGTTCGCAAGCGAAGTGGAAGCATATGGACAGTATTAGTATTGTAATAAAAACATGCATGCATATTTCTTGAGCGTAGAAGATATATTACAAAAATAGTGATGACTTGCTTTAAAATATTAAAAATCAAGATTTATTATATAGGAAAACTAAAGTTTTATGAATGTAAAAATTGTTTGTATAAAAATAAATAAGCCTTATAATATATATAAAGATAATTTTTATTCGCTTTTATAGATTTTATTCTACATTTAAAATATTTTGAGTCCCAATTGTATAAAAAAAACGCTATGTAACATAAAGTGAAAAAATTCCCGTAAAATCCATATTAAAAAAATATGAATCAAATTTCATGTGAATACAAATATAAATTGCATAAGATACTCAAGTCATTTAGTAGTAAAAAGAACACAAAAATTCTAATTATTATGCCTATAAATAAATAACGTCATTTTTCTTACATTATATACAACATTTTAGTGCTAATATTTCATTACCAAAGTAAATCCGAAGATCCTGCTGAAAGTATAGCAGAATATGGATGTACTTCTTATGTTCTGATCGCTCTTTTTCAGAGCTATAAATTTAAATGTAATTTTTTTGTAAGGTATTTATGAAGAATAAATGGCAAAAATTTTATCATGTTTTATAGATTCAAATAAAATTCAAATCTAAAATCTTTTACTTCCGAATTAACAGAATAGCTTAATATACTATGCTATTAATACAATTTTTGGATATAATATGTACTTTCTTGTTTTTTAAAATATAATCTTAAAAATTTCTCTCGAAATACTCAAAATCTACTACAAATATAATATAAATATACTTATATTAGTTGATTTTAAGATTGTAGGCATTTAAATTATGTGATTAATAAATTATACATCCTTTTCTATATAAATAAAATTAATAAAAATATAAAAACCAATTCTGCACAAATTTATTTTGTAGAATTTATAATATAGAAATGTTTTAAGTGCATAGAAATAAGTATAGAAAATCATTATACATAAAATATACTTATTATGTAACATAATTTATATATACGATTTAAAATCCATTATTTTTTTTTGTTCGTATTTTTGACTTTTACATAAAATCAATATAAACATTTGCAATTTCATCATAATATTTTTTAGCTGCTAATTCCTATCTTAACATACAAATTTTATAATACATATCTTTTTCTTAGATTCTTTGTGTCTCTTGTCGATCGTATATTCTTTTTAATTTGTATTTAGATAGTTCATACTCTTTACTCCTCTATCAATTTCTTTATCAGAATTTCTGACTATTTCTATATTTTCCAAAAATAGTTTTCATTAATGAGTCTTATCGAAGCTTATTTTAGAAATTAATGAAACGGACCTTATAGCTTTTGATGCAATATTATTATATAAAAAAAATCAATATTGTTTTTTACCCCATACTAATATTCCAAATTTCTTAGAAAACGTCGATTGGGTTTAAAATTCATTTAATGTTACTTTTTATTTGGGTTCATGCATGTTTTTTGAGACAAATTTCATTTTATTGCGATTTTTCTGTACTCAAATATGTTCTGAAGTAGTATAATGTGTGTTTTTAGATAAATAATCCCGTGCTTCTTAATATATCTTTTTTTTTGCTAGCGATAGTGCCTTTTATTTATATTTAACTCGAGTATATATGCTGGGCAAGAAAAATATATTATAATTTATAAATGGTGTTTTAGAAGTATTTTTTTTGTCAGTATTCTGTTTTTCATTGCCCTATACTTAGTTACAGTATTATTTTGCAACAGTATTAATTAATGAATAGTATGTATATATGCCCACCATAATTTATTTACTTGCCAAGCTATTTCAAAATAAAATTGGTACGAAAAATTTGTATTAACATAGTTTATCTATGTTTTTGCAATGATACACTGCAATTTTTTATATATCTAAATATAACTATCTGGGTTAACTCATTGTAATAACGATTTCTAGCAACGTGGGATTTTTGAATATTTATCAGATAAGGAACTTTATTTTTTTATTTGCAGAACGGATTACTTTCCTATTCTTATTTCATAAACTAATTTACTTCATTATAGATGAAGAGGAATACCGACTGAAATCGGAAGTATTCAGACAAAAAATTGAATTTAGGATGATGATTTGTATAATAAGCTTTGTGTAAAGGGATTTATTGAAGAAGATTCATATTAAAGATTGTTTAAAAATATACAATTCATTGGTACCAAGGCATAATAGTATATAAGAAAATCTCTGAATTTATCATAATATTTATTGCCGCATATATTTTTTTATGAAATTTTTGTAGTTATAAATATTATGCTTGTTTTTTCAAGTGTTAAAAGATCGTTTTTCTAGATGATATGAGATAGATAAATATTCGGACAGCTAAGATAGAAATGAAAATTTAAGAATTTAGTTATTAAAAAAGAAAATAAAATACCATGCAAGAAAGTGTAAAAAACTGTTTTAATTATACAAATTATCAATAAATTCTTCTAGCCGATAATACGTCAAAATATTTTCTAATATCTGGTGTAATTAAAAACGATAAATATAGGTGTAAAAATAATTATAGAAGAAAAATTTATTTAATAATGATGTTTATTTTATGATCTGGAGCATTGAGCCTAATCACCTTATGATGCTGTATTACTCGAACGCATAATAATGTGTTCGATTATCATTAAATAATTCGGAGATAAATCATCATAATTTACAGTGATATAAGACCTTTTTAAAAGCATTTTTGCTATTGTTTCTAAAAGTAGCAATTTTGAGTCGAAAATTCTGTTCTGAAAAAATATAATTTTGTTTGAATTCCCATGTACTTCTTTTATCCTTCCTTATCACATCTCGATCCAAATGATTACGGATCGTATGAAAAGAAATTATTTTTTAGAATATTAAATAAAAAACAATCTAATCTAGGTGTGTTCTAATTAAGATGTTATTCGGAATATTTTTCTATGCTTAATAAATCTTTCATTATTTGCCATGAATTCGTGGATCTCTCTTACGTTTGAATTAAAATCTTCATAAGATCGTATATTAAAACCCAAATTACGTTCTAAGAAGCTCTTTTTCAGTTATTTCGATCTTCTAATCTATTAAGCAAGTGAATTGTACTATGACATAATTTCATGTTATTTTTGCTCTCCTTTGATGAGAAAAGAAATTTTTGTATGAACAAAATTATAATTTCTATTATACTAACACGCTAAAAATTATAGTGCGAATTCATAGTTCTATATAAGTTTGTTGCTCTTTAGCTTAAAACTATAAGCTTTTCGTGGTAACAGCCAAATTAATCGCGATTTGAATATATTCTTAGTTTGGTGCTTTGATTTTTTTTTAAAAAACAGAGGCAATCTAGTCTTGTCTTACATTTTTATTTCTTCGCATCTTTTTTATTTCCATCCAGAGATAAATTTTTGAGCATTGTAAAGGTTTTGAGCATTTTAATTCTTGATTTATCAAATAAAGCATTCGAATGCAAAAACTGTCATCTATTTTGTTAATAATATTTACTTTAATTTTTTAAAGATATCATAACTTTATAAACGTTCCTTTTCCTCTTTTGTCTTTGAATCACATATCTATAAACAGTTACTCTTATAATTTGTTTTGTAATATTTTTCTAGACTGTTGTAAAATAGATGAATTTTTAACGATCGCAAACCTGATGCTTCTTCACTATAATAGTTCTCGAATTTTCTATTGTCTTGTAAGGAATATGCAATAAGTTTTTATCATTACTTAAACTTATTTTCATGCATAGTTTTGATAACTTTTGGGTTGGTTTCTTATTTGATCGTGTTTGCCGCGAATATATATTATATCGTTTGTTTTGAATATAAATTTATTACTAGCCCTTTAATCAAAGCGTCCGTTTATACATGTTTAATTTTGTCATAGTCTTTGCATTATAGTAGCTTTCTATTATAAAAACCCATTATAATGTATCGCATATATTTCTAAAAATCCGAACCCGAAATAGTATTTCTAGATTCATAAGTTTAATCTTTGTTTCTGAATATAATTTTTAGAATAAATAACCTTTTCATAAGCAAATGTATCGATACTCAGAAATGACTGCCTCTTAACATCGACATCTTCGAATTTAAATCCATAATACCATCGTGTTTATAATAAAATTTGATTTTTGTTATGTTTTTTAAAATGAGTTAGAGTCTTTTGACTATTTATAAAGAGAATCGGCATTTTTTGTGCATTAATCATCTTATTTAATGTACATTAAATAAATTATTATATTGTTTAATTATGTTTGAAAAATGGTTTAAGAAAATGATATCCCATAAACACACCTTTTAACATAAAAATAAAGAAAATTCTTGTAAATTTTATTTATCTAAGAATTAAAATAAATAATAAATTTATAACATTTCCATGGAAATTTTGCGCCTCATGGGCCATATAAATAAATAAAAATAGATTGTGTAAAAATTTTATATTTTACTTTATAATGCCTATTACAAGTAATTTCAGTGCTAAAAAATTAACAGTTAACGCAAACTCTTCTTTTTCAAGGAAGATTTTATATCTATTTTTGTATTTATAAAGCTTATTTCACAATATAATTGTATTATGAACACATCTGTCACTAACTTGAAATATAAAAAAATATAGTATAAGGGCATATATATGATTCATAGAATTTTTGTTATATAAACACTAAAAATACTAATTTTATGTTTTTTATTTTTTTCCAGTTAAAAAAATCAATAATTTTGGATTCAAAATAAAATGAATGTGAAATATAATACATTCTTTTGTAATACACCAAAATCTAAAAATTAAAAGCAAACTTAAGATAAAATATTTTTTTAACAGGTTAGTTCGCCCATTTAAAAATGTGGTCCATATTAACTTATAAGCAGATTGAAAGTAATTATGATTTTTATAAATCAAATTTGATATTGCTAAATGAACATTTAAATATTTTATATTTATGGCTATTTGTCAAAATTTATGTTTTTGCTTTCAGGCACAGTTTGCTTGATTCTCTACACACAGTGTATTTATACTTTTGGCTATCTTCTCTTCTCCAAAGTCTTCTTCGATACCCCATCTTTGTTCGAGACCTATTAATTCAAGGTTTTTTCTCAATCCCAAGGTTTGTATATATGCCTCAACCTGGTTCGGGATATCTAGTTCCTTCTGGTACCTTTTATGATATCTTGTAACCACACTGTCCAATGTTATTACATATGGGATAATTTTTGTCTTGAACTTGTATATTAATCTCAGCCTAAATGAACATTCATATTATCACATAATTGAAATATGTTTACAAAGTAAAATTAATCTTTATCGATAATAATTGCGCCAAAGGAACATACAGATAATTCCAAAATTTTCATTCTTTTTACATTTGTACTTATTAATCTAACTGTCTTTTATATAAAATGGAATCTGGTGGAATTATCGTTTGCTAAAAGATGCACATATAATCATCAATAAATCACTAAATTTCTTCTGTAATATAATTTATTCAACCATGTGTACTTTTAATATTTTTCTTGCTTTTATTTGTTATTCCTAACACATTAACCCAATTTTTGTACATTATCATCAGAGATTTTCAAAAGCGATTTATAAATAATTTTATGCTAAATACTTAATTTTAGACCTTTATGATGATATTGAAAATATTAAACCAATATTCCATTTTATTTTATTCTTCTTATTGATGTTTGCTAGTGAATATTTTTCGCACATAGGTACTTTTTATAATTTCAATTCATAATTGTATATATCTTTTACTCCTCGGAAGTATAATTTAAAATTAATATTATTATATTTTTGCTATAAATCTTTGCTCTTAAGTTTTTGTTGCGTTTATTATATATGAAGTTCATTGTATACCTGTTTAATTTTTTTGCAGAAATTATAATTGAATAAATAAAATGAAGATAAAATATATACATGAATTTCATAATTATTTTCTAATATAGTATTATTTTAATGAGTTAGAAGAGAAAAATTGATAATTTTCGCATTATATTATTGATATAATCAGCGAGAATCATCTAAAAATAAATGCAAAAATATTTTGAGTTTATGCTGTCATTTAAGTCTAATTTCGGTGATTATGATTTTTTTTAACTTTAGATTAGATCTTCAATTTAAATCAAGAAATTTTTATTTATCATCATTTATATTTTTATTCGTGAACTTTTGTTTCAGAGATCCCTCATGTATAGTTATCACTCTTGTAGTTATTAATTTTTTTATAAAATTATATAGATACAATTCTTTACTCTTGATGTTTTCATTCATAAAATATAGAAATATTTAGATATTTCATACCAATGTGGTCATTATAATGTATTTTCGCGGATTAATAAGCTGTATATTTTAATGTAATGTTAACTAAAATTCAAATATACCCCTATAATTACCATTTTTTACTTTATAAACAATATTCATAAAATTTCTATGTAAATCATGTATCTAATATTAGTCCATATAAATATAACGGAAGATATACAAAAATAAAGCAAAAAAAAATCAATTGAAAAATATGGCACGACCGATAGCGGAAATTAAAATTTTAAGTTGCATTTCTGGATATATCTACCATTTATTAGAATATATTTGGAAAGTTTTTTTTTAGTACTTCAAGATGCATTATTTTCCCTTAGTTTTATTATTGAGTAATACATCAAAGCCTAACTATAAAAAAATTGAATCTTTTATGCTAAACTTATCTTAATTACACACCAAATTATAAATTATATAGATGAACTTCATATTATGTAATAACTCTTTTAACAGTTTTATGGTAAAAATGAATCGTTAAAATCTTTGGCATAGTTAAATTGAATTTTTATTTTATTAAGCAAATTTGATTCGATATTTTTCTCGCTTTCAGTATTCCAAGGTTGAAGCAATCATATATATAGACGCAACTTTCTTATTGTATTCACACATTTGTAATTTTTGATACAAATAAGAGATGAATCATAAAATTTTAATTACATAAAAGCATTTATTCTTTTTATTGATATGCGACAAAAAATTGATTTTATATGCAATCAAGTTATGATTTAATATCTTTTAATTTGCGGTAAATATAATATAAATAGCTTCTATCATAAATACTAGCTAGAAATTTAAGTTCTGATTTTTTATTTTTTCATAATATTTATACAAAAGTGCATGTTTACATTTTTATGATGAAAAAAATTTCGGTATCTTTCAAAATTAATAGGTGAAAATTTTTATATGCTAAAAAACGCGTTAATTTGTAGAATTTCCATTATAAAAGTTAAATTCGATTCCTGATCCAAATAAATCATTTATATGATATATTTAGAATCAATAACTTTTTTTTTGAATTTCATTCGCCTATTTATAATCAATTGATTTTATCTTAAGTTAAGTTAATAACCCCTGTTACATTGATTATCGTAGAGATAATTTTCAGGTATCAGTAGTAAAATAAAATTAGTTATAGGTGGATTATTTTATGTGTTATTTAATTACATGCGATTTTACCATTAAAAAATAAAAAACAATCAAATATCATTATAGATACGAAAAATAAAAAAATATTATATATGCTGTGTTAGCGATATTAGCAAAAATTAATTTATACAATTTATCAATTTATACAATAAGAATAAAAATTGTATATGTGATATAATCTATAAATTATAATTAATTGTAATTGGGCACCTAAATCTAAATTAAAAGCATGAATTTTTAATATTTTAAAAGACATAATTATATTTTTAATATTTATATAGATGTAAAATCTAATTGCAAACAGAATTTTGTATATAAATAAGCATATGGTCGTCCATTTTTTTTTATTAAATCTATTATAATATATAGAATTTTTATGATTAAATAAAGTGGAATCAGCAAGGCCACGAAATAATTTTTCCTTATAAAATAAATTAAGGATGAAATAAACACTTTGAGAACCATACGTGTTACTTTGTTCATACTTAAATATAAAAGCAAACTTCGGTCAAATTTCTCATGTTTACGCGCCAAAACTTAGGGTTTCTCTAGATTTAAAACCAGCTGTATAATTTTTGCAAGCAAACATTTTTTACTGTCAATATCAATAAAAATGCGCTTAAGACTTATTATTAACCTTTTCTATGATTTCTATTGTTTGTGTATATCCTTTAGCTTCCGTTTATCCCTTAATTTCTTTATATACAGCTTATGTGTTACTTGAAAAAATATTGCATGGCATATTATTTGCTTAAAATTTATGTTAGTAAAATTACTCTTTATTTTAATGATGAATAAGTTTAACTCGGTGATTTATCGATAAACTATATAAATAGAAAAAAATTATTTGAATAGAATACACTATTGTTACATATAAAGAACACACTAAAAAGTATTTATATAGAAAAACTATATATATAAATATGCCAACCTTTAAAAGAGTACATAAGTAAAATATTTAATAGCCTATAGAGAATTTAAAGAGCTTAATTACGCCTTTATGTGAATTTATATGTGTTCCTCGCTATTTACTTTCTATATTACTAAAAAAACTTTATAAATATTTCAAACTTCAATATGATAACCTGAGCAAATGGATTTATGTGACTTTAAGAAGTAAATGAAAACAGAGACGTCTTCTTTGCGACATACGATTCCATATATACAGAAAAGATTTTTTTTGTATTTTTTATTAATATAGTTGTGATTTTGCATTATGTACGCTTATAATTAATTTTTAAAAAAAGTCGATAATTAATATCTATAAATATATCCCAACTATGAGTAAAAAGTAACCATAATAGAAGGGTGGCGATGTATGAGTAATTTAAACATTTGACCTATAATATTTAATTCAAAATATTTGGATTTTAATCCACCTTACGCTAGGGCATATAAAAATGGATAAATTTTAGTTCTATGCCATCTTGCTTCAAGGTATGCTACAAAAACTGTAAGACCGACCAAAAAAACTAATAGCTATAGGCTATAAATATTGACTATATTGTAGCATTGAAACAACTTGAATTAATTGATGTATGTGATGACAAAGTAATTTAGGTATTATCATAATGTTTTCATGTTATGATGACGCGATTAGCAGGCTCAATATTGTTATTCTTTTTTTCTGTAAATCAAGATGAACGCATTAAAAAAATCAATAGTAAAATTTTGGTGGCGGTTAGTTATAAATCATTTAAAATCAATACATGTTGTTTAAATTTCTGTTATTTTTTGTATAAATTTTTCATGTTTTTTTTACATTATTTAATATATAAAAAACGTTTTACATCGATTATAAAGCTTTTAAACAAATCAAAGTAATCAAAAATAAAAATAATGGTTTTAATATTCCTGTGTATGAAGTTTAGTATTTTTTGTACATTTTTAGATCTATTTTGCTTCCATGTTAAAACAGCAGAATTTTAAAATGGAATAAAATAAAGCGTGTTTCTTTTAGCTAAAAATATGTTATTGAAAATAACAAATCCTAATTTACAGCATCTAAAACAAATTTTTATGCGTGAAATAATAAGTTATTAATTTATACAAAAATTATAAAATTAATGATTTTTGATTTTTCCATTTAATCTATATTTAATATTGTTAAAATGATTTGTACAAATCTTAGTGTAATTTTTTTTATGATATGTTATGTTTTCAAAAATTTAATTTTTTTTGTCATAGAAGATTTTATGAATCGCGTTCCTGAATGATCGGAAAAGCCCCGCCAATCTATATTTTTTGTTCACATATGTTATAAAAAAGAAGAAATCCACCCCTCTAAAGAATTTAAAAATACTCTTTTACTCTCATAATTAAGAAAACTCGGATAATTCTAGGAAAATAAAGCTATTATTGTAATCAATAAGATTATAATTTTAATTTTTCGAATTTATTTTTTTATTCGAATTTGTGTTTTGTAAAGTATGATATAATAACAACCTTCAAAAAGGTTTTTATTATGAAATCATGCTTTCTCAATTTATTTATATATCTTAATTAATATAATGTGACCATTATTATTTTATTACTCAGATCTTTAATTGTGAATGAAATTAAGTTATTTTTCTATTTCTAAAAAGGTCTCTAACCCCGAATACACCAGACAGTTTTTTCATAAAGCCACAATTTTTCACATAGTTCTTATAACATAGATGATGCATTCTTTATGGTTATAACTTGTGTGCTCGTATTATCAAGAAAACTGTTTTTTGCGTAATTTATGTTCGGAAACCAGTTCTTTATTTTTATTATAAATTTTCTAGAATAATGACAGCTCAGAATCTTTTTTTCTTAAATTGATTTTTATGAATGAAGATGATGTGGTAAAAGAGGCATAAATATCTTGTATAAGTAAGTATATGTTTAGACCAGAAAAAAATGATCAATAAATGCTTAATATTTTGGTGAATATGTTTTTTTATATATATTTTAAGGCAAAATTATTCGATATAATTTTGGTTTTTGTTAACAAGCACAACTTGCTAAATCTCTCGTACGCACAGTGTATTGATGTTTTAGTTATTTTCATATCTCAGAAGTCTAACCTTAATAACTTTCCTCATATAAAACACGTTAATTCAAACTTTTTCGCAATCTCATAGCTTGTATTTAAGCCTTTATCATTTTAAACTACTTCGAGTTCTTCCACATACGCTTTTATGATTTTGTGAACCTCACCGTACTATGTTATATAATATGAAATGATTTTTGTCTGCATTTGTATGTAAATCACACCTCGGATTACGATCAGATCATCCTTATAAGATTTTTCGTTTTAAAATATATTCATGTTTTTATTACTAGTTCAAATGAATTGTATGAGAGTAATAAAGCTCTTCTTTTTATCAAATATAAAAATTTAAAATCTTTCATTTGATAATTTAGATCGGTTTAAATTCTTTAGTTCTACTTTTCTCTCCGCAAAAATATTTATCATTATTTCTATGATGAGTTTCTATATGTTTTTTTTGCAAGTATATTTCCTTGCTAGCATAAAGCGAAGACGGTTCAATTACGTATGACTCCTTGTATAGTCATGGCCAAGCATTTTTTTTTATATATACTTGCCAATTGATTGACTGCTTTATTCTAGCCGTTACGCTGCGAACATTTTCATCTTCATCTAAGAAACATTCTATCATCAATATAATTGAATTGAAAAATATCTTAAGATCAAATTTTTTCATCCTGTAAATACTTAAATGATCCTAGTATTTCTAGCGTTGAATCTTTTTGCACATTTATGAGTTTTTGATCATGTGAATTTTTTTCTTTTACACGATAAGCTCTAATTTTGCTTATATTTGTGCTCTGAAAACCTAGGTTTACTATTTTGTATTTTTTCATTACAAAATCATTTATTAAGGCCAGATGCGTCGCTTTGTTCTTTCCATGGTGATTGTACTCTTTCTTGATCTATTTATAAGTTTAAAGAGTAAACTATAGTTAAATACTTTTTTAGATAGGTCATTCTTTAGTGCATGGTTGCATATGTATTTCATTTTTTATCAATATTCCCCAATTTTTTTGTCTAACATGCTAAAATATATTAGCATCAGCTTTAATAGCCCTACATAGTAGTTGATAAATGATATTGCATTTTCATTATCTGCTTTATTAAGATTTTATCGTTCTGTTTAGTTTGAAATAAAGTTTTGACTATGTTTCAACACACAATTTAGTATCTTATGATTGTTTCAGCTACGCTCTTGATTTGGAGTTTTCATGTATTTCTATTTATTTGTAACGGTCATTTTTATCTATTAATGTGCAAACAACTCGGCTGTTTTAGTTGTTAGTAACAGACTTTAATAGGTTTATTTTTATCCTTGCATTTGAAAATTTTAGTTACTTCATTAGACATGGTTTGAACTTATTTTCGTTCTTTTACAGAATCTTAGACCTGTAAATAAAAAGAATAATATTGGTTGTGAATGCTTTCTTGTCTAGTTTAGTATCTGCTGGTGGATATTTTTCATTTAAACTATGACTTAGTGGATCCAATATCCCAAGATAGTATTCAATTATATAGAAATACAATAGAAATTTACAGTTTATTATGCTTATGTGTAAGTTTAATATAGATAAATAAAAATTTATGCATATATAAACTTAAGTAAAAGTTTCTATAAAAAACTATAGTGGAAGATATCCATATGAAAATACAAATCTAAAATAGGATCAGCAATTCAAATTAATGTTTTTTATAAAAATATATTAGATGAACAAAATACTCTACTGCTATGAATTAGAAAAATATGAAAATCTGTGGATTAAAAAAAATATTGTTGATGTGGGTAAACAGGAGCAATTTGCTCGTCAAATTTTTCGCCTGGTCCTAGTTACGCATAATAAATAAATTTGTTAAGTTTTATATATTAATTACAAATTTCTTGCTGAAAACTAAGTGAAGTATCATTTTAGCATGATTTATAAGATAACAACAAGCGAGAGAACATAGACATACATGACGATTTTATGGTAATATTTTAAATCATCAAATATCGATTAATACAAATTTAAACTATCAACACTAAAAATATATAGCTGAAGCTTGGGCCCGTTTGATATATATTTGATCAAGAAAAACGTTATTCCATATATCTTGAAAGAACAAGTAGATTATTAAATACTATTTTTATAATTGTTTTAGAAGTTGTGATGAGCAAGCCTTTTTGAATGCAATATAAAGATTTCATTATAAACTTTTATATGGCTAAATATCATATAAACACACGAATTAATTTAATACATCTTATTGATAGAATTGATAATATAAAATTCAATCATTGTAGACAAAAAAATACGTTATATTTCTTTTACATGAAATTCTGAAATTTTATAATATCTTTATATACAAATTCAAATTAGTACTAATTTAATTAATCTTAATTTACATTGCAGAGCAAAACAGCGAAGAAAGATTAGATAAGCTTATAACTCTTGATTAATCTACAATCCAATGTATAAATGATAAAAATGAGTCTCGCAGGTAACTGAAAAATGATATATTGAGCATTTTATCATGAACAAAGTATATTATTTGCTTTTATTTATTATTTATAAAATTCTGATATTTTAAATAGGTACAGTATTCTACATCATGTAATTTAAAATTGCAAATTAATTGATTATAGGAAATCAACGGATGATTAATTTTACAAATTTCGACTGCTCTTGGAAAAATTTTTTTTGTTGATTGTATATTTCATATTTTTTGCATAAAACTATTATCGATTACTTTAAAAGTCTGTTTACGGTAATGAATTTATAATATCATATCGTAAGTACCGAGTTTTTTAAAAGCCCTGCATAACCTAATAGTAATTAAATCAATATAAATAAAGGTAATTTTTTGTTGTTATTTATATAAAATTCAATTATAATAGTTTCAATTCAAAAGTTCATGTATATTATAATTATTTATTAATAAGATATTCCACGAGAAAATTTGATAATCGAGAACATTCAGATACCTAGAAAGTGGTTTCTATATATCTTGCAAAGAAATAAGTCTTAATGCTGGTATATCATTTTTTTACATATAAATATGTAGACCTATATAGAAAAAAAAATTCGACAAAAAGTATAATAATATATTTAACCTAATATATAAATAGCTTTTTCTATATTTATATTAATCGAAAGAGATTGTGGCTCTTTTTTCTTCAGAATACTTAATTTATAATTCTAAGCGATTCTAATGTTAAAATCATGTATTCTATTTATTCATGTGCTAGCTTTCTTTTTATCAATTTTATCTATTTAGAAGTGGTCGCCCATTGGAAATATTTTAAAACTCTCTGATACATCTGTTATCCCCATCCCCTGATCTATCTTCATCAACTGCTTTTCTTCTCTCAAATGAGATGAGTTCAAGTGCCAGTTAAAATAATAATAATGTTTTATTTTAAAAAAAAATATTGATATCATTTTTCTTGTTTTTTTGCTTCATGTTCAATCTTATTCTTCTATAATTTTCTGATTAACATAATTTTTTTAAATAAACACGGAAGGTCCTAAAAAAAATTTCTAATCGAATTTACTATATTTATTTATGTTTTACTTCTATTACTTTTTATAAAGTTCGCTTTATATTAATAGGAACTATTTCTGATCTGATGCGTCTCTCTGTGGAACTACCCCAACACTCATTGTCACCCGTGATCACCGTGGATTGGGCCCTTTCTCATAGACGGCAGTCATTATGTGGAGGGAATGAGATTCTGTCTACTGTTCATCACCAAGAGTTACAAATACAACCACACTCTACACTTACCTATATCCTTGCTGAACGGTGTGGGATCTTTTTCATTCTGGAGGCACAATTCAACGGCTTACACAGCAACCTCCTATTTCTAATGGCTTGTCAATACTTTATGGTTTATCTTTTATTGTTCACTGGCCGCCTAGTTGGGTATTTTTCTTTATGATAAATTCGTTTCGGAAATTAGTGGGGTGGGTGGAACCCGCGACCCCTCACACTGGGGTTCGTCCTGTAAACCACTCAACCATACCACCCTAACACGAAAAGTGCTAAATTTAAATTTATGAAAATGATATAAGCTTTAAATGATGTCAAAAAAAACTTTATATCAATTTACAGAACGTATTTGACTAATGGTTCCTTTCAACACATTATCTTAGAAATTTTCCTGATGGAATACACATCTCAGGACTTATTAGTTCGAGTGTCTATTTCAAACCCGTATTTTTGTAAGATTCCTTCCACTTCAGTTGGCATTCCTAACTTTTCGAAACACGACTTATCGTATTTTGTAACCACCCATCCCAATCTATGACGTATTGCAATATTTAGTCATATCTGAACCATTATTTGTATATGGATTTTTTCGAATGGACTTGGTTTAATTTACAAATACTAAACAAGAATATAGCATATGTAATGAATTGGGATTGTGTTTAGAAAATTTCATATAAAATATGTTAAGGTGTTAAAAATCCTGGACGGACTAGAGGAATACATACAAGCTTTCGGACTTCGAAAGACACTTATACTTATCTTATTTGAGAGAAGAGAAGCACTAGATTAAGATAGATCAGAGATAGGTGCCATAAGATTGATTAAGGAGTTACGCAAAGTTCCCAATGGGCTAACTACGTCTCAATAGATGGAACGTATAAAAATAAACGGAACCTACAAATAAAAACAATTTACATTTTTATTAGATTAATACACATAAAGTACTATTATAGCACCAGAGACAAGCATAATTTATTGTTTTACATCCAACTAGATTTTCTAATTACTTATATGTATCAGAATATAATGGTTAACTACAAAATTAGACTTACAAAAATGCATAAATTATGAAAGAGCAAAATTTATTAAATAAAATTTTCCATAAATCGTCTCTCTATGATAAAAAAAAATCTTAAAAAAAGATTGTGTTCTTGCAATCAAGTGTATAAAATGTTCTAAACATCTATCAATTTTTATTTTGCCTTTGATTTACGGAAATACCGAAAATTTAAAACTATTTAAAATAACAAAGTCTTCTATATTGGTAACTAGGTTTTAAAAATCAAGCGAATGTAGGGCATCAAAAAATTATAAAATAAAACTATATGATGGATCTAAAAATAAGACTATAATTTCTAGCATTGGAATATTTATTGAATACATGTAATAACCATTTATTAATGGAAATAAAGATGTACTAGATGTTCAAACAGCAATATATATTTACTTTTCACAGGAAAAATACATACGACTATCGTTTATTGATGTTAAAGTCGGAGAAATCAAAGTATGCCATATAAAATTAGCCTACATATATTGCATCATAATGAGTAATCAAACAGAACGGAAACCAAACAAGCATATATCAAACAACAGAAGCAATATAGATCTTACGGTGCATGCAGAAACGACTAATTGGTATATTACTATTCAGGCAAATCAATCAAATGTCCGCCGAGAAAGAGCCGTATTGTGCCCCCTTAAAAATATTATTGTACTGAAAGGAGATACTACATATAAATTACTAGAATATACTATTTGTTTTTTTTTGGTCTCTATAACCACTAATAGCATGATATGTTCCAAATTTTTATGAAAACCACTGTGCAGATATGAGTAATAGTTTCTAATACTGATGGGATTTATATGTTGGTTTCATTCGTTATATAAATTTTTTTTTCTGTCAATTTGCTTGATTTTGTATTTTTATAATATTATAAAATGTTCTAAATGTGTTTTTGTAACTTATTTGCCATCTATTGCAACAAAATTAATTATTTTAAGCATATATTTATGCTGAATTTATTTTATGAAATGTTCGTTTATGATTTTATAGATATATGAATATAGTTAAAACACCATATCAATGCTTATTTATCTCTTTTATTAATATTGTATATATTGATCATAGATAGCCTTGAGGGTACTTATAGGTATATATAATTTACTTCAATTTGGTGCGGTTATAAATTTGGTTTAAAAGCTTTGTATAGTTGTATTAGTTCAATCGCAACACCATGGTTTCACAAGAATTGACTATAAACGAGGAATACCATCAAGAAGGCTGTCTGTCGAAACTAGAAAATAAAACTATAAAAATGTTTTAAACCGATCAAATATATGTAGAATGCTGTTAAAGGTGCCGTTACGTGATCAAACATTGAAAACCCCAGCTTCCGTTTAGCATAAAGATTTTTAAGTGTAGAGGTGGGCGGTAACAAATTCATAGGCGATGGATAGTATATTTCATGTCATCCTTCTACAATTTTAAATCCGCCTAGTACAACAGACCTAGCACACGGAGATCAACTGGTCACAGAAAACGTAATAAAATACACGCGGGGATGCATCTGATAAGCATAATTTCATCATTTCATGTGTGAACTTACTAAAAAAGATAAATAAAGGTAAAAAAATCCAAATTTATAATATTCACCCGCTTTATAAAAACCAGTACAATTTATATAAACAAAGGTAATAATCATTATCGATATTGTCCTTCAAATAATATTTTGTTTGTAAATTTTTTATTAAAAAAAATTATATATTTTACGAGCATTTATATATATCATTCAAAATCGATTCAACAAAGGCTTGAACTTTTTTATGTCAAAGGTTTAACCATAACCAAATAAAATTGTGCTTCTGTTTCAAAAAAAAATATGTTTGATAATGAATAAACGTATATAAATGCGAAAATTCTACAAGTATACTGTATTTAGATTGACGTTTATCTTTTCTGCTCACTTAATTGTGCTTTTTGCTAATTTTCTAAAACCATAGAGTTATATATTGCCAATTTTAGTATCATTATGGTATACTTAAATCTTTGTTATGCTTATTATGTTTATAATAAACTTGAAAGTTTAGATATTTGATCAATATTGATGTTTTACGGTGTTTTGTATATGATGGCAATTTCGTTTTATCCCGAGCTTAATTTAAAGCTTTAAATATATATTTTTTTATGATTTTAAATATAATATATAACTTAATATTTTTAAAAGGCACCTATCTGAGAACTTATGAATAATTTAATATGATTTTGTTTTTTTTGTTGTGCAAGGAAACTAACTTCAATTATATTTTTATGATTAAATAATATTATAAAGAATAAAAATCATTTTAAAGTATTTTATATTTTTAATTTTATGAATTTTATATTAAAATAAATCTTTATATAAATATTATACTGAATTATTTTTTAGTTCCACTTACTTTATGTGATTTCAAGACAATATTACGAAGAAAAAAAAAGTTTCTGAGATATACGAAAGATTTTTTTTATAGGAGAAAAGACTTCGTTTATTGCCTTGTGGGTATATACATGGTCAGTTCAAAAAAATAATTGTTTTTTTTTCAATAAATATTGCCTTGAATAGATAAATATTTGAAAATATATTTTAAAAAACTATAAAAAAATCAGCTTTATTATGTTTTTTTTATAATTAAATATGATTTATATTATTATTTCTTGGATTTCTTGCTACATTTTAATATTTCAAATATAAGCAAATTTAGATTATATGAAAATCATAATACGCGATATATTAAAGGTATACGATGTATTATTTGATATTGTAATATTAGTTCACAATTATATGTTTATTACTGCATAAATTATTTTTATTTTTTATGCATAGAAACATAAACATCGAATATAATAATACCCAAACTAAATTTTTAATTAGAAATGCATTAAAATTTATAATTATAATAGGAAATATTTTTATTTCGGGGTTATTAATCATATACAATCGGATCTTTTACGATCCAGATTTTATATCAACTAGATAATTTTAATCTAGTTTTTTTTGTTATACAATCCATATTTACATTATAAGCCGATTATTTCCACCTTAGTTTGTATTTACATGCAATAAAAATTCTTGAATTTTTTTGTGCACTTGTGTATGTGTTCATTCAAATATTTTATATGTATATTATTATTTTTTATAAATATAAATGATGATTTTTATATTTGGAATTAAATTTTCGATAATCCCACAATAAAGTTATAAAATAGCTGTATGTCATATTTTTATCAGATCCTAAAAACATACTTAATAAATCTGCGATTTTTTTTTTCTGAATATTTAAAATGATAAATTTATTTTAGGTTGTATAGAATAACATTATTCATTATTTGTCAGTATATATCGGGAAAATTTTATACAAAGAAAACTTTGCGCAGTTCTTTTTCTGTCTACACTATAAAATCATAAAATCTTGATTGTAAATTAATTTGCAATTACTTTATAATTTTGCAATCTCTAAGATCAACTAGAATTTCATGCCCGAATGGAGTATCTATTTAACTATGCACGGAATTTTTTATTAATCGTTTTGTGTAATTTGACATTTGTATTTATCTATGAAATATATTTTTTGTGCATTCACACGTGTTTTGCTCACGTATTAATTTCCAATTTCTAGATATAGCCTCAAAAAAACAGAAAATAAAAAAAAACTTGGTAAAATTATTCAGCATCTTAGTTTTAAAATTTGAATTTGTGCACATTTTTTATATTTCTGTAGACATTCCTTCTTTATGCGATTTATAAACGTTAAAAATACTATTGAAATTGTTTTTTGCAATAAAAATTTTTTAAGTGATATATATAATACCTTTATATCTGATTCATATATTTAGGGAAGCAAAACTAAGATTAAATCACTATTATTTACAACTAAAAGGTATTAGATACTTCCATGACTTTTATCTATGTGATTTTTCTCATCGATAAAAAATTTATGGAATTTAGAGGTTAAAGTAGACTAAATCAAAAATAAATATTATCTACCATACTAGTTATAGATTTTATGCTCAAAACTGAACAATTAAAAGTTGATTAGTTTTTTTCTCATAGAAAGGAATCAAGTTTTTGCATAATTTTATAATTACATATTTGTGTATATATATTCCTTGTGGGCAAAACAATTTAGATTTTATGCATTTATTTTTTTTCTTTCATACACGGTTCATATTCTTACGGATTATTTTTAAAAAAATATGTTTTCATATTATAATCCGTTTCTTTCTATCATGACAGATTTCGTTTCATCTACTTTAATTTGTTAGCCTGCAATAGTAAATATATATTATTTGGATCATAGGTTGAATTTGTATGGTTTTGTGATATATAAAAGAATACCATAAACATTTCAAATTATATGTGACTATATATGAAAAATTGGAATTAAAATTTGAATTACTGCATTTTCTTTTCAATGCTTGTTTAAAGAAAACAAATTATATTTTAAGAAACATCTGAATATGCTTATAAAATATCATATGAATTATTTAACTTGATCGATCGAAAAAATAAATTAAAATTTGTCAACTTTTTTGTTGTATGTAACTACCAAGAATTTTAAATTAAATTTTGTTTCTCGATAAAATTAAAATAGAATATATAGTGTGTGTTTTCTCATGAAATAATTCGCATTATGAACACCTCTAATTATTTTGATATACTGTTTCTTCTTAATTTATGTAAAATGACAGAAAAATAGTTATATGTATTATAGAAAATCTTTTGCGGGTATTTCAATTGACAGCACTCTTTTTACGCAAAACTTATCTGAACTCTTTAACAATCATAGTATAAATTTATATAATTTTCATCTTAAATCTATTTAATCTTCTCAAATACTTATAATTGAATCCTTTAGCATCTCCTTTAGCTGTGATTTTTACGTAATATTATAAGCTATTTTTGTATATGTGATTTTAGACTTTCTCTATAAGCATAACGCTAGTGAATACACGTGTGCACAATATAAACCTTGCATTTTATTTGATCATCTTACATTGTCTTCATTGAAAATTTCATTTCGTAGACACATATATCAAAGATTTTCAAAAATCGATTATGGTGGATTTATGATTATATTTTGACTTTTATTTGTAGTTCTTCTTGTTAATTTTATTAATTTTTTGATATTAAGATACCACACCATCATATGTTACGACATTTGATATAATTTACGCCTTAGACGATGAATTTATACCATCAAAGGATGCTAGTAAATCATATTTTCACCTTTTTAACGTTCTCATTTTTGTTTATACTATAAACACAGTACAATCTTTTTCTATTATAGATATTCATTTTTATTTTTGCAGTAAATTATTTAACTAATAAAAATTCTATTATGATTTACCCAGGGTATTAAAAGTTAAAAATGGATTCAGCAATTTAGAATATAGCAAAAAAGGTTTCAAGTTGCTTTTTTACAATATCTAAAAATACCATTGTAGAGTGCACCAAATATTTTTAAAGGTATGAAAATATATTCTTTCTTATAACTAATACTTTGAATCTATTTAATGGGCAGCTTTATTATCTTGTATTAATAAATTATGGATGGTTAAAGCAGAAAAATTTTAAAAGTAATGTTTTTATTCATCTCATAATCGTTGTACTTTGTATTTAATTATAAAAACAACGGATATATTATATATTTAATAATTTGAAATTTAACTTACGCTGTGAATTTTTCGCACTCTATTTTTTATTCAATATAATCTATAAAGATATTTATTTATGTGTGTCAAGCGTGATATATTCTGCTTTTTCTAATATAATGCAAAGTTATATAAGTTAAAGACAAAAACTATCCAAATTTTTAGCATCTATGATATGATTTATTAATTAATTGCAGTTTATATAAGAAAATTCCTAATGAACATAATTTAATAGAAAAAAAATACAACATCATCTTTCTTTGAATTCATATGAATAAAGGCATCTTAAAGATGAAGAAAAATTTGTGATTTTTGTTTTACCAGCAAAATAGATTATATTTATAGCTAAGTTTAATAAAAATTAAATTTAAAAATTGTGATATTGCTCCTTTATTTACAGTATTCTATTAATGTGCTTCTTTAAATAAGCATATACAGCTATTCTTAGCTGTTGAAATTCTACATTCTTTAAATTTTTTAATTTGTTTAAAATATCCTCTTTTATTGCATTTTTTTATCTGTAATATTATACGAAAAAGCATAATTTCCCAATGCATCATATAAAGAAATTTACATTTTGATTTTATTAGTTTTATTGCAAAAAAATTATACTTAAAGCAGAATAAATATAAACTATATTTTTTAATCGAAATTATATTATTATAAAAATATCTAAAAATCAAATATTGAAAATATGTTTTATCTGTGAATCTTTGCTGGTCGCATTATTTAAATTAATATACATTTTTTATAAAATCAGTTAACATTATACTAGATTTTTTATTAAGATAACAACAATCATTTTGTTTTAAATCTTTAAAAGATAAATAGCTTTCTGAAAATTTTTTTCAATCAGCATAATGCATTAAGATAGCATTTTAATAGTTATAACGGTATTCTAAACCCAGTATAAATAAGGTATAATTTGACCTTTATTCTATACTACTTTTATAATGAAAATTTGTTGGTATTTCATGATAAAAATAAATCAATTTATATATTTTAACCAATTATAATGCTGAAATTCGATCATAACTTGTTACAATCTGCATTTTAAAATTTTTATGCAAAAACTACAATATATATTTTTTTGTTTTCTTTGATCATATAATTTGTAAAAGAACAAGAAAATGACAAAAATCATTTTATTCTTTATGCTATTTAATTTTAAAATATTCGCATATAGCAAATCCATTATATTCATGGTTTTAAATTTATTTTATAATAAGGGTTAAGGCAAAAACAAGAGAGGAGAACTACAAAGAAAAACATTCAACAACAGATTCTGTAACGATAATATCAACTAAAAACCTGCCTGAACCACATGCCGCCACGCGCATAGAGACACATTTTTTCTTACACCCATGGCCATCTGCAAGAATACACCCGCCGAGAAAGAACATTGGATTCAAGAGGCTTACGCCTCGATCCAGAAAAGATACGTAAAAATGCCTAGATATGGCTGGAAAGTGTTCTGCAAATCACAATAATATTATAAACTGTGATATAAGCATACCATAAATCTAAACAAATCATCAAATATTTCTTAATATTTTGATAGAAAGGGAGACAAGTCCGGAAGTTCAAGAAATAGAAACAAAAACACAAGCACTCGAGAGGAAAACCTTAAAACTCTTAGAGATTCATTAATCTCGAAATATGCTTAAAAAAAAATTCTTAGAGTACCGACTGACTTGGAAAATTTACACATCATTACCTCCCATGAACAAGAAAAATACCCTATACTAAAATAAAAAGAGATGTCATTGTAGTCATTATTAAGCGGTTAATATACATATCACAAACCATCCCCCGAAAAAAAGTGCGATATAGCAAGTATCTTCAAAGCTATCCAAAAGAGTTATGAATAATGAACATCGAAATAAGCCCAGTAATAATTAAAACTATGCATGATAAAAGAGGGAAAATAGAAGGGACAATTAAATAAATGCAATACTCAAAACTCACGTAAGAAACTTAAGAAAACTATAAGAAAGTCAGATGAAATTTCTAAGAAAAGTCATGGGACAACAAAACAAGATACTTGACAACAATAAAGATGACCTTGAAGCGACTAGTATAAACAATGATGCGATGAGAATTATAAGAGACAGATAGAGCAATACGAAAGAGAAAAGAATTCACAAAAGCGAATTGCCAGTTCGAAGTCAACAGGAGACAATTTTACAAAGAATCTACAGATATAGTAAAACTTGAAATCAAACATAAAAAGTAATTATTATAAATTTCTGGTAAAATATGTGCATTAAAAGCCCAAAAAATATAGACTTCGATGCTTATATAAGCATAAACGCGCTAGAAAACACGCCATAAATATTTTTCATCTGCGAAAATATATTTTTTCAGATAATAAACAACCTACCCATCGTCATGCTACAGAATGCGATTGTATATCAAACTTCTTTAGTGAAAAAAAATTACAAAATTTCGCCAAATTTGAATATAACAGTCATATCATTATGCCTTTTAAACAAAGAGGTAAATAGTTGGTTCTACTCTGGGATCACATACCTCGTATATAAACAAGAAATTTAAATGGATCAGAATTCAGGCCTATAACATGCATGTCAAAATAATACAAATTGACAACCTAAACTGTCACAATAATATTACAGAAAGACATTGAAGCCCGATACTACTATCGGAAAACTAAATTGGGGCGGTTAAAAGAGTACAAGGAGCTAAATAGAAGACAACTATAAACAAAACAATCAACAGTGAACACGATTACGAATTACACGTATTAAAATTCGACATAAAAAAAACATTTGATTCAATCAACCACGAGTATCTTCTAAAATGCTATAAAACATTAGCTCTTAGGAATGGATAATCATCTTTATATCTAAACTAAGAAAAAACTGGATATTTTTTCTCTGATTCAACAATTAAGAAATAATGAAGAAAAAATTTGAAAAAGGGATTATACAAGAGGATAGTTTATCAACACTACTGTGTGTTCTTTCTATGGATCCGCTAAGCCGCCGATTAAAAAGAAAATTTCATATAAATGCCCATTAATCTTAATAAAAGGATTAAAGATCTAATTATTTTCTTTTCATTGATGATTTGTAGATTTTGGCGAAATAAGAAAGTAACTTTAAACTAATGTCCAATATAAAGCGCAAATTTTCGAATGTACTGGAATGATAATTAAAATGCCTAAATCAGCTACTTGCAATCATAATTTTAAAAATATTGTCACGGTCATAGAAGGAAAAGATGGATATATATATATATCACAGAATACTGGAAGATTGCCAAATGAAAACTAAACACATAACGATTGTTAAAATAATAAAATATGTTTTAAGGATGGATAGCTTATGTAACTCAAAACTTTATTAAAAATATAATTACAGCGGTGAATGAATAGGTATATTAAATATAACCTACTGCATGGGTTTATAAAATCTAATACCATAATGCTTTAGAAAGATAGACGATTAAATTAGACGAATGATAATAGAAATTTTAATACACTTAAAACCTTCTTATAAAATAAGATTATACCTAAATGAAATGACTGAGATGTTGATTAGATAATATGGGGTTTAAATCTACAAGTTTACTATACCAGATTTTTAAAACTCGACATTGAAAGAGGAATAATACCCAAAAGCTGCATTATTCGAATTTGATAATCAAAGTGTGCCCCCTATCCGTATTAATTATTTTCTCAAAACAAAATACTACTTGTTGACATAGATCGTTTAGCGCTTGAATTAAAACAAAAAAGAGTCTATCATGTATAATTAAACATAATAAACTCTACTATGTGCATAATAATTCAACGCTTTACATATAAAAATCCGTAAAGTGGTTACAATATGGAAATATCAAACCATCTGAAGAATCTAAGTTCTGCTTTACTCGGGCTAGAAACATTTTCTTTGGAGAAAGATTAAAATGTCTGCATTGTAACGAATCTTTTAAAACATTCGTCTACGTGGCAAGCCGATGTAAAAAATGTTTGATCATGACCATACAAAGTGACACAACGAAAAAGTAAGAATGCAATACTTTATATTTGCATGATAATACAATTTATAGAAGACCTAGAAAATACGCTGACACTCTGACAAGAAATAATTGAAAACCAGTCGCGAAGATCAAAGTAGATACAAGAATAAAAACAGACATCAATTTATAGAATGACAGACCTAATATTTTCGTATGTGATAAAAATAAGAGCTGAATCACTCTGATCGAAATTGGCGTGACAAGTTTTGACAATATAAACAAAGTTGAAACCGAAAATACGACCTGCTAGCATCTGAGCTGTCATAAATATACAAGTGCATGACAAAATTTATCCCATATGTTATAAAATAGAACGGTGTGATGACAAGATATTATAAAAGGTTCTGAAGGAAGTAGATGTCACGAATCAGGTTGAGGCACATGTCCAAACCTTGTTATTGTGATAAATCCTTGAATTAATATGTCTCAAAAGAAGGTGGGGCATTGAAGAAGTTTTTGGAGAGGAGAAGATAGCCGAAAATATAAATACGCTCTGCGCACAGAGAATCAAGTAAGAGTGCCTGAGAAAAAAAACTAAAATTATAACTAAAGATTTAGCCTATGAATAAACAATAAATAATATGCCAATTGATTTTTTAAAATTTTAATATAAAGGCTAAAAATTATAGAGTTCTATAATCATAAAAATGAACGAGCTGATACAATCGCCTGTCCTAATTCAGTATGTTATTGGAATTTTTATATGTATTTTACTTGTCTTAAATTGCGATCTTGAGCTTTGTTTATGGTTATCTATACTATGAAAATATTCAAATTCATTTATATTTGCTACAAAAACAAAATAGAATATTTTGGGGAAAACACCCATAAATTAAAATTTCATCTCAATAATTTTATATTATGGTAAATTAAAAGAGAAGATTCATTTGGTCTGGCTTCAAAGGACTATAATTAGCCAGTTATGTTCAGTATAATAAATTAATAGGGCGTATTGATCCGAATTATTTACTTTATAGCTTTTTATTTGCAATTATAATGATAAAGGGACATTATCATTCCTTTTTATGGTTTTCAAATTTTTTTAAATCAAATTTTTTCCTTTTGGCACACAACTATTTTAAATTTCTGTTTGTAATTACGATCATGTCTTATTATAAATAAATTTATTCACTGTATTTATTTTTTCGTGGCTAATTTGATTATTAGAATTCTTTTTGCTATCTTTTTTAACATTCCATGGCTCTAAAGATAGTTAAAGTCATTAGTGGTAAGAACCATTGAATTTTGTAATATCATTTAATCTATTCAGCTAGATAATCAAAATTATCTGATCAATTCTATCATAAAAATAGATAGAAAATAGTCTCGGGCGAATATATATAATTTATAGCATTTATTTTTATCAAAAATAAAATTTATTTGTGCATATTTGGGTAAACTAAAAAAATGAACATTAATAGCTATGACCTTGATATCAACTTAAATGTCCTTAAATATATAATCGGGTTTCATCGAGAAACTGTAATGAAAAATGTAATTTAAAATAATGTGTTCATTCATTGTATACAATTATTATATTTAAAATTAACTTTTTAAAAACATTAGTGATAAAATATGTTATTTTTATTAACTTATGAAATTCATGGTTTTTAAACATATAAAGTGTACTTGAGTAAAAATAATAAAAGACGATATGAATAATTTGGTGAGAAGGCTCGTTGTTTTATTCATCTTCACACACTCTTTAAAACAAAATTTGTTGCATGGTTGTAAAACAAAATATAAGAGAATAATAAACATTTATGAGATGATATTTGGTATTTCCTAGGGTGTTATTGTTATTTTTTTGGTCTACTAATTTATATATATAAAAATATAGAATCATGAAATAAATTCCCAGAAAAAAATTATGGTTCCTTTTTTTCAAATATCTCATCATTGGGAGAGCTGTTTTTAAATCCCCTCGAGATGCTTCATCCGAGTCATGAACAATAACAGTTATAGAACATCATTTTCAAGAGAACGAAACCTAGGATGCGATTCTAAGCAATTTACCATATAAGCAAAAATTATTTAACATCGGTACAATATATACCCCACAGTTTTTTTCAAGTAAATAAACATTTACATTCCTTTACTCACAATTCTTGCTTTATGATTTCCTTTTGAAATTGTGGATCAGTTTATAGAATCAATATTTTATCAAGTGATTTAGAACAAAGGAATTATCATGGATATCATTATACACTTGTGGAGAAAAACAAAATTTTGAAGTTATTCTGAGTTTATTATACTTTCCCATTAATTTTTTTGTGGATGTATCGGCTGACTCTATTTCATATTTCCATCCAATTATCTTCGCATTTGGAAACTTTGACGGCAATGAAATTAAGAATTTTCCGTATTTGAATCTAAGATCTAAAAACTTATGGATTATTCAGTATTGTAAACCATTTTCCATTTTATTGGAGTTGGATTCTCTGGAATCACATGTGTTTATCAGTAAATTTATGTGAATGTAAATGCTGGGGAAATCTTCTTATAAATTGCTTGTCCATTTAGAAGGTGAATTTTTACACAAGTAGAAGAACTTTCAAATAAAATATAAAATAAAAGGATATTACTTATTAATAAATGAATTTTTCATATATTCGATGCTGATTGTATAACCAAAGACAGTTAGGATGCTACGTTAAGATTTAATAATTAAATCCACAACCATTGTTTGTTAATTTGACATAATTATATATTTAATTTTTACATAAGGTCATATATTAACACTTTTTTTTGTTCACGTATTTATATAATTTTATACAGGTAAATCTTTTTTGATTTTTTGAGTCCTTTGGCTTTTATTTAAAAATATATAATCAACTTTTACTGATTTAATAATTATTTACAGGTTTTTATCATGATCAAAGGAACAATATATATACCTGTGCTGTAATTTTACGATATTGACTCATTTTCAATAGAAACTTAACAGATTCTGCATTAGTTTAACTTCGCATTTTTTATCTGATTATTTTCAAAAAATCAAGATTTTATGTTAAATAGGTGGCTCTTTTATTTAATATATGACATAATTTCCAAATAATTATTTACGAGATAATCAAAATAATTTGAAACATTGTAAATTATCTAAATAGAATGATATATTAATATTTCAGTTTTTTTTTGCCTGATGTATTTTAAAAAAACAAATGCATTATTTTTTAGCTTTATAAATCGAAAATTTTGCTCTATTGTATTGTAATGTAAATAAAATTGATTAAAAAACCCAGGCTTTGTTCTATGTGCTTCATACAACCTTAAATATATATTCTGATAGTAGGAAATTTTTTTAAGAAAAAAGTTATTCTATATTATTAACTTGGAACGGGCTGGTGAGTCAATTTTATAAAATAAACCCGAATTCACAAACCAGATAGTGTAAATATTTACAGATCTTGATATTCGGGTTAAACATTAAATAAATAGGTCTTGAAAGGAAGAGAGATTGAAGAAGAGAAGAATGCCGTAAGATAAAAACCCTGTGCATGGGAATACAAGAATGTATACTCGAAGACACAAAATGGAATTTAAGCATTAACTTAGCTCAAGATCATTACCTGTATCAGATTGTGGTAAATTTTTCTCGTATTTAACTATTAAAACGTCGAGAAAAATAAATTGACATGTAAATTTTCCTGTAATACGGAATACATAATGATTAAAATTTTGTATAAAATTAATCAAATATTTTTGAATGGCCCTTTTTGTTTGAATATATTAAAAATTAGAACAAATAAAAATAATATATTGGCATATAGGCATATCTGGTTTACTATTCTATCTATGTAAATATTTTTTGTGACTTTTCGATCATCAAATTTTTATTTTAATTCTTTTTCCTAATTTTATGGGAAATCGCAAAAGATTAAGTGGATTTACATGTATTGTTTGCAAAAAAAAATAGTTTGAAAAGTGTTTTAGATCCGATTTTTAAGATGTTAAAAATTCCGAAGAAAAATATTATTTTTAAAAACTTTATATTAATTGAAAAAAATGTAGCACATATATTTATGTATTTTCCTGCGGGTGTTTGAAACAGAAGTTTAATGATAATAAGATTTGATATTCTGCCAGCAAATATTTTTTTTGAAAGTGTAAAGACATAACTATTTAAAACATGTTTTTTTTAATATATTTAAATACATTTATGATATACCTATTGTTTTTATAATACATAAAAAGGCTCTTTTTTTTATAGAGTAGAATGTTTTACGGTTTTTACATGTTATTAACTTCGTAGTGAAGATATATTATTATAAAAATAGATAATCACGAATAATAAATCATCACAAAAAATGATGCAATAACAAATAAATAAATGCCATGTTCTATCTATATAGTACGAAAATAATTTAATAGAATATATGAGTTTACATTCGACGCAAGAAACTAATTTGAAAAAGCTGTATATAGTTTTAAAAATATTTTGTATTTATTATAATAAAGAAATATTTATATTATAACACCTAAATATGTATTATTTGTTGTCATAGTTTCAGCTTTAATCGCATAAAAAGTGCGTTGGGATTTTAATTCATTGAATCATTTTCATATTATAATACAGCCAAAATATAAATGCTGCAAAATTTCTAGGAAACATAGATTTCACGGTTGTTATATTTTTGTTTTTTCATAATAAAAAATATATTGGGTGAACTTATAAAATATTTTTTTCGCATTTTTAAAATTTCAAGATGAATATATCTTAGATTTTCTATCATGAAATTATGATAAAAACATTACTGTATGGTTAAAAGATTCGAATGATTTATTAAAATACAATTTTTACATACTAAAATCTTCATAACCGAATAACACCTTAAACTAGAATACGGTATTTTACCTTTGAAAATT
Organism: Rhyacophila brunnea; assembly: GCF_057557595.1. Classification (NCBI taxonomy): domain Eukaryota; kingdom Metazoa; phylum Arthropoda; class Insecta; order Trichoptera; family Rhyacophilidae; genus Rhyacophila; species Rhyacophila brunnea. The sequence continues at coordinate 921,704 of NW_028233335.1, forward strand.
TTTCTAACATAAAAAAATTTAAGAAATCTACACATAAATATATGATTTTGTAGAAATTTCGTTTAAAAAAAAGGTCGTATTATTATTTATTATTGATTAAGAACGTTTATATGAATTAAAGAACGCCACTTGCTTGAAGTTAATATCACAAAACGAAAAATTCGTGTAATATTTTTTACTTCTACATGCATCAAATCTCTTTCACAATAAGGAAAGATTTATTGGTTATCTAAATATGTACGATAATTATATTTATATCTTATTTTGATGAAACAATATTACAGACATATGTTACTATACTTTGTGGCGCAACCCTAAAATTTTAAATAACCATTGCTCTAAATGCCTATATTGTTTGCCTCTTTGTTTAGAAATCGTTGAAAATAAAAAGCTATTGCATTGATGAACATATTTTTAAATATTTTAATTTATGCTGTAAGTATCCATACGTTTGTTCTTTTATCCTTAAAAACAAAATTTTAATACATATTATAAAATATAGGTTCTAAAAGCAAACAGAAATTTTGTAGCCACTTATATAGATTGGTAAGAACTCTTATGTAGTTGGATCATAAAAAAACATATTTCATGATTTATTTTATGAATTTGTTATTTTGGCATCGACAGAAAATAATTTATATAAATCAATGTAAATATTCATTTTATAAATTCAAATATTATATACCAAGAAAATAATTTTTTAAGTCTAATCTTTACTTCTATAGTTAAAGGCATTTCTATTTATGGTTTTTTTTAATGATTATCAATTTGAATACGAAGCTTTAATATTTAAATTTATGCGAAATATCATTATACATAAAATATTCAATAAAACATTTCCCGATACATAATTAAATAGAACAAAAATAAGATAAGTTTAATTATAGGAACCAAATTATATAATCAATTAAATAAACAAAAAATAAATTCTTTGAACTGAATTATTAACTTGGAATCTTGTAAATTAACTATTTTCTAGTGCAATCGAATTAACTCTAGTATCATAGAAATATAAAAATTTTTGGGTTACGCAATCGTATTCTTTCGGGTATAAAAACTGAAAAATGTCAATTTTAAATCTCTCATAAGATTTTAAGGGCGTTTTGCTTGAAATTTTAAAACATGTAATAAAGCACATATATTTTTTTAGGTTTAAAAATACTGTTGCAATGTACAAATTATTTTTTTTGGGGTTCATAAATAAGTAATACTTTTACTTGAATATTCTTTATATATAAGATAAGATTGTATTTTTCGACTATTACAGTAAATTATCTAAAAATACCAATAGTATCTATTTTAATTATTAAGTTACCAAAAATGGCAAGAATGATATAAATGGGAGGCCAGGAATTGTTTAAAAAAGGGACTCTATTTTTATAACTCAAAAAAAAGAATGTAGGCGCATAGTTATTAGTTATACAAAAATGCACTTTTTATTTATTTAAAGGCTATTTTTTACATCTAACGTGTATTTATTCAAAAAATATATTAAGAGATGGTAGTTATTATTATTTTTTATGTCAATTTATATTTAAAAATATTCTAATATGTCGCAAGTTCATTTACTTTTTTCTTGATTGTTACAAACCATAACTTAACAGCAATCCATGATCAATAGCGTAAACATATCTGCTAAACACATAAATCATAATGTCACATCAAAAGATATTTGCGTTGTATACATAATAGGAAGTTCATATTCAAATATAAATCATCTAATGATTTCATGCAAGTTTTATACGAATAAATTCTATCATACAATGTTCTAATGTTGCTGTTTAATATTGTTTAAAAAGTAAAATACAATTGTATTAGTGATGTAATTACAGAATCCTAAAGGATATTCGATGATTGATTGTAAATCGATTTATTTCGTATTTTATGAAATTATATATAGGCTTTGCACTTATATCATTACATCAGCCCATTAGATGAGCTAAAGATATTAGTATATCAATCGGAATTCGTACTTAACAATTATGCATAAAATATTGACATAACGAATACATAATAATAAATTAGGTCTGTTTTTTATGATTCGATTATTAAGTTTGAAAATTTCTTATATCGATATTGAGGATAAAGATATGGTTTCTTTTTACTTGAATTAACCAAAGAAAATTACATGATTTTTTTTCTATAAGTTTTCTATTATCTTTTTATAATCTACTTCATTAATCGGGATAAGTACAATTTTTATTGGCAATAAATTGCTGAACTTACAAATAATCATCCGCATTTTGTAGAATTTTTTCGTTTATAGGTTTAATCTTCCTAAATGAAATCGAATTTATTTGGTCTTTTAGTTTGCTTTTTGATTTTCATGTAAATATTTTTTTTATTTTCTATTTTTCATAATTTTTGACTGTGCCACTTTTTATGTTATATTAATTTTGCTTATATCTGTAATATGCTGTAAAATATATTGTACTCGCAGAATTCATCTTCATTTGTACCACTTGTAAAAATACCTAGAAAATATTTTTTATGATTTTTAAGATGAAAGACATTATATCATTAACTAAATTATTCCAAGAAAAAAAATTGATTAGTGTATTATGTTTTTTTTATTTCATAGTATTTTTTTACATATTAAATATTTGCATTATAATTTAAGTTTTTTATATGTTATATATATTTTATCAGAGATAGTAGTCAGCAAATTTTCAGAACCCACTATATTGAAAAAAACCAATCTGTCTTCAAGAATTTTTTTTGTAATCTTGATTTGCTAAATGTGATCAACATATTTTTCTATAATAATTATATTGTCTTCAATCTTCTTGGAAAATTAGGCCAGAATTTGTTTGTGCAATCTTTTCTCTTTCATTAGAGTTGGTCTATGATTTTCCCGATACAAAAATCACTAAACAATGGTGTGTCTTTTAAGTTTTTTATATTATTTATTAACCTTTGCGTAGAAATATTACAAATAATACAGCATAAATACTTGTTTATTATTTTATAAAAGTATGATTATAAAAATCTGTATTTTTATAAGAAAATTCTATAGGCCGATTTACATTCTTTTATCTTGTCATGTCAATCATATTCAATTTGCATTATAATTATTGACACCTGTAAATCAATCTTTTATCTATGTCTATATTGCAATATTTTAAAGATTTACGCTGGCAAAAAATAAAAAAAGCCACAACCACTGTTTGAGCAATGTTGATTGTCAAAAAGCTTACTCCACCTGTATTTTTACCAATAACATCAATTGCCACAAGTAAAGTGTAAACTATATTAAAGATAGAAATAGTTTCCATAAAAAATGTAAAGGTATTATGAATCCTCATGTTTTTAGAAAGAAAAAACATCTGCATGTATATAGTAAAAAGTATTACTTTTGCAGTAATAACTAGCTTAAAAATAAGCCATTCTGCACCCTTAACATTAGACCACCAAATATATAACTTTATAATCAAGAATACAGATACAACTCTGCCAACATGTATTACTTTTCTCCTTGCTTCGAAACATTTACTTATAGCTTCACTTTTATTTGAAAAATAATTTTGCGTTTTGATAAAATTATCTTTCAAGTTGTGAAAAATAAGGACAACTAGTACTATTTGAAATATTTGCAACCCTATGCTAGCGAATGTCAATATTAAAAATGTTTTAGTGCAGCCATCTTCATTTATCGAAACCAAAAATACAATGATGACCATTAGTGCAATAAAAAGGGACGTGCAACTAAAAACTTTCAAAAGAAAAACTTCAAATGTAAAAAGAGCTTGAATTATCTGATATAGGCTAAGATTTATAAAAATAGGAAGACCGATGAATAGAGAACGAAATTTTTCGGTTTCTTTTTTGGTGAAGAATTCTCCATATCTTATTGCGAAAGCTACTAAAGTTATATTTCCCAGCCAGCAAAGAATAAAAAAGAATCTATAAAGATCGATGTTTTTGCTGTGTTGCTTTACATACATTATTGTTTTCTTTATGACTAAACTGGTTGTATAATATGTTTTTATTCCAGATAGTATCAATGCTTCTATAAGACTTTGAATTTTTTATATTTTATATATATTAAAACCCCGAAATAGAAAAATGATGGCTTACAACGTGTTAATGTAAATGAATCTAGATATATAAATTAATTTATCTAAACAATTTGCAATAAGATTGTCCTTAAAAAGGTGTAAGTGATAAGAATGTCAATTGGTAAAATATGGATTTGACGATTTCTTCTTATAAACTATCTATTAAAGGACTCAAATCTTAAAAAAATTACAAAATAGATTTTCTAGGTTTCAAAATTATTACTGAATAATATAAATTGGCAGATCGAATTTTACAAATTTATTTATGCAATAATGTTTCATATTATTATTTACATCTTGTTGATAAACTTTCATAGATTTTTATTACTAGAGTTTTATTTTTACATAAGGTTGATTGTCATCTGCGTTCATTTCTTGTTTTAAATATTTGTAAAACACAAGGTTATTTAGGCTCTTAAAAAAATAATAAACTTTCAAAAATTTAGAGTATACACACATTTATCAAAATATTTTTTGAATGAAATGGGGATTTTAGATTTTTCTTATGAAAATCTTTCATTCATCCTTATAGATGCATAAAGTAAAATCAATTTTAAAAATTTCAACACATATAGATCTTTACATCAATATAATTTGTTAAATTCGTGCTGTATTCAATCATTTTTGCAAAAAAAGTCTAATTAATGTCTTTAAGTCCATCATTTTTTTAGTTAGTTGAATTTTCAATTGATCTTGTTTTGCCTAATTTCGATATTTCATGGAAATTTCAGCCGTCTATTTTCAAAAAGCACCATAATTTCGATCAGGCAATAATTTTACATTTAAAATAATTGTATTATGCAAAAATAATTTACTTTACTTTTTGGCTTTTGGGAAAGACTCATAACTCATCCTATGAAACATACAAATATATTCCTTTTTCATTTTTACTTGGTATACACTCTTCTATTATAGTTTGAAACCCTACCAATAAGCTAAATATCATTATAAGTTAAGTTATTATTTCACCGCTTTTTTTATTTAGAAGCGACCAATATTGAATTTAAAAATTTTAAGCCGTATAAAATTTTGCATATTTTTGAAAGATAATATTTGATTCTAATATATAAATAATTCAGAAACCCTAAACAAAATGGAAATATTTTATACTCATTGTTTGATTAATGCGCAGTTTTTACTCTATTTTAATACTGGGTAATATATTTAATGATATTATACATGTAAAAATATTTTGAGAAACTTAACAATAATATACTTAGCTTTTTATAAATAAGATATATTTTTCGGAAATAGATTTTTATTATAAAAATTGTGTTTCAGTCTAAAATAATTAAAAAAATATATGATAAAGAGGATGCAGAATTTAGCTTTAAAATTTGTTATTTACAATCAATCATATGTTATTACATATAACTACGTAATAAATATATATTTAATACCATTAAGAAAATCTCAAGGTTAAATTTAGCGCATTGAAGATATCTATTTTCAAATATGCCATAAGATAATTTGCATATTATGACTATATGTATAAAAACATGATTTTGGGCTCAATATACGATGAAACCATAGAAATTGTATGAATTCTTTATAATCGATCTGATCATATTGAAACTACGATACATGAATAGGATTACATTTAAAAATCTTGCACAGATAGATGCCGAATGGGGCTTTTAAAGAAGAAATCTATTGTGAACTTTAATAAAAAAATTTATATACGAAAAATATTGTATAAACCAAATAATATATCACAATCCAAAAACACATGTTCGCAAGAAAAATGTGAATCATCAAGTTATTTTAGAAAGCATTCTCTATAATAATTTACTAAATGAATATGTGTTTTTATATTATATGAAACCAATACATTGATAAAAGCGTAAAAACATATTTTTTTTTTCTTTTCAAATAGAATAATCGCAAATTAAAGAGTAAAATTATGATATTTTCCGATATTCTTATCTTTTAAATTTCTTTTTAATATTTGATTTTTATTTACATGTATATTCCCCTACTGGTATAATCATAGATATAAAAATATGATTATAAAACCTTTCTTTCTTTTAAATTCGCACAATTTTCTATTAAATTTAACATAGATGTGATTCTAGCTTTTTATGCAACTTGTGAATTAAGCTGGATGTAATATTATAAATAATGGGTTATTCTATTATCTAAATTCACGGAAAGCATCTGAACTACTACATTTATCTAAAATATCATAACAGGTGATGTAGCTAAAGAACTTACGAAACATAAAAACCCATAGCCCTATAGGAAGGGTGAACGTGAAGAAGCGTAAGGTTAGGTTTAAGCAGAGATAAAAATAATATGTACCATATAAAAATTATCATCGATAATTTCAAAATAGAATCTACTTTTAATTAAAAATCTTTCGATTATAATAAGTTTTCGAAGTGAAATTTAAAGGTTAACATCTTCATAAAAATATAGTTATCTTGTGTCTATCGTTTAAGTTTTACAAAAAAACGGTTTTATTATATTCATTGATAAAAATAAATTTTATTTTGTCGTTTTAATTATATTTACATATATATCAAATAAGATGCACATATTTGTTATATTTGTGAAATATCTTTAATTATATAAATTTAAAATTTTGCAAAAATAATTTAATGTTGATAAATTTCTTATATTTTTAGTTTTAAGTTTATTTAGTTGGGTTTTTTTGATAATCTTTATTTGGTGTTTCAACTATAACTTTTATCTTTGATATTTAAAAAGAGTTACTAAACATCTATTGTGATATTGAACACACGAAATTGTAAAAATTTAAATATCAGTAAATTTATATGGTTTATGGAGTATTTTTAGTTTTTGTGCGAATCTATGTTTTACTTAATTAAATTCATTTATTATATTTACCATGATATAGATTAATTGTATAGCCGTCACGATTAGATGTAAAATAGTGTTATGTATAAATGAAAAGTGAATACTTGCAGATCGTAGGACATAATTTAAACATCTTTCCTCGATATTCCTTATTTCGATATTTTTTTTTTATTTTAAAATTTTATATATTTCTTGTTAGTAGTCTAAAGAATAAAGTTGGCTATTGCTCATGGATGCATAACGAGATGCTAAAATTGCTTTATTACATTCTAGAAATAAATTATAAATCGTTAAGAATATAAGACATATCCAGCTGCACTGGTAAGTAAAATTGCTCTTTTATTTGATTTACTTGGCGTATTTCATTCACCAGAACGGAATATAATTACATTATCGACATATTTGAAACCATAATAAGCTATCAACAAAGTTAAAAACTTAAAATACATATTATATAATATGCTAGATAACGATTTTTGATTATTTGACAATCTTAAGTGGAATGTTATAGAATAAATCTTAATATTTGGCATGTGTAAAACAATCATAAAAATTGTGAATCAATCATATTTTATTACAAATCATGACATACCACCATTTTAATGAAATCCTAGAATCGATTAAGCTTAAAGAAAAGCAAGGCGTGAAAAATATATGTTGCAAGAGCCGTATCTGCACATTTGGATACTTATATGGTAGAATACCAATTCAATTGTGCTTAAATGTTATATCCAAGGATAAAATCCTTAAATAAGATCATAATTATAAGAATTGTTTTTAATAAAGTTTAGTGTTATGATCATGTAATGAATTTATAGATATTTTGGAAATTTTCAAAATATGTAAAATAATTCACCACGTACAAATTGTTGCTTTATCGGAAATGTCTAATATATTCAATATATAAAATTTATTAAAATTATAGAAAATAAATTTTCTCATGTGCATTTTGGACCACATATTCATAAAATTAAAAGTTTTATAACTTTTTATAATAAATATATAGCTGTTAAATTTCGGATTAGGTGCAGTAGTCTCACACATATTAAATAATTTGTTAAATATTATAAATATTTAAAAATACATTCGTTTTTTATATCTATATAAGCAATTTCTGCCGATCTTTTTATATCTCTCATAAGGAAAAAATATTATTTTTCACAGAACTTTAAAACAAATGAAAATTTTCTATAAATGCAAGCTTGATGCTGTAAGTGGGGTCAATAAATGTATCTTGAGTAATATAAAAAAGGTTTAAATATAAAGTATGCGTGTCGTGCACTGAGCATGCCCGTTTCAAATTCAAAAAATATACTTTTTTGTTATACGTTCATTCTTTGAAGACATATTCATAGCCTTAAATCACATCACAAGAGTATTTTTATTATACATTTTCATTCCTATATTACTCGATCGATGTAATCATTCCATTACTATGAATACAATATCACAAATAATCATATTCTCACCGGGAAAATGATACAAAAAACATTTTTGACATTCATTTGATGTAACTGAAATCATAGTTCAATGTAATATTACCATGTTCAAATCTAAATACAAAATGCATCAAGAATATTAAACTACAAAGAGAACAGTTTTCTTTTTTTTGCTGAAACATATGACATAATGCTAGCTGTTTTTATAAATTGTTTTCTTCGAAAAGGTGTTTTACTAAAGCTCATTACATCTGGAATATTGTTTTTTTTGTTTGCGGCTGTAAAGAAAATAGATATCGATGATGTATTTATAATACGAATATCTTTACTTATTCTCAAGACACTTTATGCCACAAATATATGTTTTTCATGTGACCCTAAAGGAATTAATTTATAGACTATTGAATAATATCACTCGAATTGATCTTAATATTCGAGAATGAAAAGGATTAAGAAATTAAAAGATAGTGCATTTATAATGGGTTTCTTTATCTTAATAAACAGTAAATTATTGTAGCGCACTCTAATTCAACAAATTCTAGATTTAAATAATTTTTGGAATTAATGATAAACATTTTTATGCAAAATTTAAGATGAAGTTTTTAATTTTTATTTGTTACTGGTATACATCTTCTTTTTAGAAAAATCGCTTATGACTATAAGAAAAATTTACTTACCTGGTGCAACGTTAGCTTGTGATTCTTCACATTTCTTTTACCAATTTGATAAATGTGTAAGGCTTTCACGGGTGACGTCGACACGGAGGGGGTGTGATTCTATCTAACTTATTTCACTGGTAATTGTGCTACCACTATTTCAAACTTGCTTATATATTTGCTATACGGTCTAGGTTTAATTATATGTTCGGGCTAATTTATTGATGTCTTACATAGAAAACCCTACTAATTTTCTTGGCTTGTCTGTCTTTACATGTTTTTGCTTTCTTAGTTTCGACAGACCGGCCTCATGCGGGTATTTCTCGTTTCAGTAAATGTATTATATCCGGGTTGCATTGTAGGTGGATCTAAGATAAATAATTATGATTTTGTAATATCTATTCAGTTTTTATTTATATATTTCATTGGTTTATTTACAATAATTACATTTACTCAATTACATGTTTTTGTAACAATTAAATATATTTTTTAGACGCATATAATAGCATAGGTACATACTAGACATAAAAGTATTGATTTTTTTTATAGAATATACCTGTTTGATGTGTTTATGCACACATAAAAGGATATAAATTGCATAAAATAATCATCTGATATGAAAGACTACAATTTAATGAATTCGAAATAAGCATAAAAATGTAGAGTAAAATTAGCCAAAAAGCTTTTTTAATATAATAAACCATAATGTACATCGTTTATTTTTTTCTTAAAAGGGCCTGTATTACAAAAATTTAAATATTTTCTGTTTAATTATGCCCAATTCATAAAAAATAAATAAATTTAAAAATCCTCTAGAATGCATTTTTTATCACTTATTTTATATATTATATGATCACAGAACATTACCTGTTTTCAAAAGCAAAAGTTTGGATTTATTGTGTTAAATTTTATATAAAAAATTTTATTAATGCAAAATAAATATAATACTTTTATTTTATTTAAAGATTTAGATGATACAAAAGCATTTAAAACCTTATATCCCGTAAATAGGAATAAAGGATTTAATTTATGTGTTATAACTTAATTTTCAGAATTGTTAACAATTTTATATTTTTTCTAAATTGGTTATTATATTTGACATCTCACAATCTTAGAATTAAAAAAATGTCTTTGATTAGAAAACATCTACATAAATATTTACTACCATTCATAATTGTTTTTTGCAACACTTTTGTTGTATATTATTTTTATTTATTCGTGTAAAAGTTTGCAAGCTATATAGAGCATATTTATAAATTCATCTTCTATTTTATTTGTTAATAATATATTCCATGTATTCACTATATTAAGGTCATATTTTAAGCTATAATTTAAAATTGTTTTATTTGTGTGCTTCTTTTGTATTGATGTCCTCCACTAAATTTTGCAACTTAAGAAATTTATTATTATAAATATTTTTTTCAATCTCTATTTATATGAATTTATTGCACATTTTCTGCAGCGAAAGTTCACTTTCTTTTTAAAAAACATATCTGTGCCTCTTAAAAATGCTCATGTGTATATTCAGCCGTTTATAATAAGTCGATTTTATTTAATCATACATAGACAATACTATACAAAATTTCAATATGTTAAAATTAATTTGTTTATTTATATTAATTTGGAGGTTCTTTGTTACTTTTTGCATTTTTTTCGCATAAAATCTACTTTTTTTTATCTCTTTTAATGGCCATACTTCGAAAACTGAAAATTTGATAGACATAACTTTTCTATACAATATTAAATTTTGATAAAAACAATCACAAAATATATAAGTCATCTACTTATCATTATTCTCACTATTGAAAATATCACAGCACTGCTTTTTTTGTCATCATAAGCGCATATGATGCAATTCTATTTATATTTGATTCGATATACATATAAAAACCCACATTATTACGTATTAAATTGATTTTTATAATTTTTTTACGGATTTTCTTGGTATTATGCGTAAAATGCATCGGTCTTAACTCTGTTTATATACATTATATATTGTTCAAAAGGTTACTAAGGTAAAAAAAATTCAAGAGATATACATTCTATGTAAAAGAAAAATGATGAAGCTGATTTTCAAGACTAAATCGTATTTAAGCATTATTCTTTGAGAAAAATACACTATTAGGCTCTTATCTCAAAATCACTGAATTTTTTTATAACTTAACAATAAAATCTAATATTCTCGGGAAAAAGCAATGGTGAACTAAAATAATTCTATTAGAATCATTCAAACTTTAATTTTTTTGTGTAGCATATTCTTATCGGCTATTTTTATCATGCTTTTGATATTATTTTATTCGCTTGTGAAAATAAATAAACATTTTTAATTTTTAAGATATAAATTTTTGTATTACTTATGGTTTTTTGGTATCATTTTTGTTTTTAAAACTTATATTTTATAAGTTATTTGCACTTTATTCTTGCATAAAGAATGCAAATATAGATTTAAATAAGAATGTTCTATCTATAGAATAAAATCACAAGTCCGTTTTTTTAAAGCAGTTTCTATAGAAAATACCCGCCAATCAGAATTATAAAACTACAACTTAATTGTCGTGTTGTTTATTATTGCGCATTTGTTCAACGATTTCTTTGAAAAGAAATACATTGTAAAGTAAATAAAATTTCTACGAACACATCAGATAAATACATAAAAGCAAACAGTATTTATAAAATAAATCACGTGACCCTTAACAAAAATTAAAAAATTTTGTGTAATAATACGAATCAACAAAATGTTTGTTTTTTTATAATATAATGGTCAGTAGATAGTAGTTCACATTTACTCTTATTTTGAAATATTCATTATCTGCATAGAAGCTCTTATTTTATTTTTTCGCACAGATATTGTTAGAAATAATACCGTTCCCAACATTTATAATTTGTTAGAACAATTTTATAATAAATCCAAAAGTAAGAGCGTAAAAACACTTTAAATATTATATATAAAACAAAGAATTTTTATGTATGATTTTTATAGTTACTTCATTTATATAATATTCTATTTTAAGTTATTATTTTTCAACGATTTTATTGCATAGTTTTTTTTATATATTTAGTATATATGTGTGAAATTTCATAAGAAATAGAGTGAATATTCTTTGCAAATTCATTTCAGTAATTTGGTAAATCAATTAAAAGCCTCTTTTTTAATTAATAATATATATCTTTTGTATTTTAAAATTATAAGATGAAAACGAGCTCCTCTTTTGAACACAGAGGAGTTTTCTTTGCACCTGCTGTAGCTCTGAAAATTATATAATTTGCACTGAAATTCTCTTAATCTATATTATCCTTCATCATTTTTTATCTATAAAATTGTTTGTTTAATCTATGAAATCATTATTCAATCTAAATTAAATCAATTTTAAAACTATAAAATATTTCTATTCATGCAAAAAGCAATTTGTATTTCCATAATGATTTATGTAAATTAATGCAACCTCAATATTTTATTATATTATAATAAAAACCGAAGTCAAAAAATTGTTCATTCATAAAATTACTTTTTTTTTTATTAACATTATATACAATGAAATTTCTGCAATATTGTGTTCGGATTGTTCTCATGATTAACCTCTCATTATAAACCGTATTTTAATCTAAAAATCAATAAACTCTGGATATTTAGAATTATTTAATAAAACGGATGAAAATTTTACACTTCACATTATTTAAAACAAATTATCACAGTTTTTTTTTGCTTTATTTTTGTTTTTTTCTGGTAAAAAAATGCATGATTAAAATTTAACGGATGTTTTTGAGAATATAAAATAGCTCGCTAATATAAATAAATCCTGGTTTCTTCGAAAATAAAAAAACATTTCATAAATATACTGATATTTTTTTATGCTATAAACATATTTTGTTTTATATTGTTTTTAAATTTTTGTTTATTGAATTAAATATATTTTTATTTCCTCTTTGTTATATTTTAGATTCTTAACATTCGAAATCGACCCATTATAATTAAAATACACATTTAACAAGATTTCTTTATAAATATTTATCAACGTATATTTAAATCTCCAAGTTCTAAAAAAGTTCAATTTCATCAAGACTTAGAGTTTTTGTAAAGCATATATAATGTTAAGTAACTTGTGAAATGTGTCCAAAAAAGTAAATTTTCATTTCCTGTAGAATTTGTTTAATTCAATATGGTGATATCTCTTCTCAAGATATTTCAATATCTCAATGAAAGTAATTTCAATATCTCAATGAAAGTAATTTATATTACAGTGAGCTGTATAATATTGTTAAAACCCATTAAATTTTCTTATTAATATATACAAAAAATACATAAATTATAAAAATTGTCTTTTATTTATTTAGAAAAAGTGTAAATACGTAAATATTCACAGTATAAGGACGCGCACTTTATTAAAGAACATTTAAAATAAAAAGGGGAAGGCGAAAAATACAAAAAAGTATTCATATTGTTCGTAGAAGTCAAAGGAAGAAGAGCGCGATATAAGCTGAAAAGATATTTTTAAACGCAAAAAACAACTATATTATATACAATATAATATAAAGTTCTAGTGTTTGATTTGGTTTTAAAATTGAATAAAACGGGAATTGAAAAAATCGCTGCATAAATATATGCGAAAATATGCATAAAAAAATAATGGGCTGGGGGTATTTGAATCATGAATCTGTAAATATTTAAAATTATGCATATGTAGCGCGATTATTTTCATTTTTCTACTTTGTAAATTTAATTCATATATAATCAAATCTTTTTTGTTTCTGAATAATCTCGTTAACAGAATATCCCAAATTTGGCTCATTTATATCATTTTTTGATATCTTATCTATGGAAATTTCTTATTCTTTTTTTTGTATAACACTATTGTCTTTATATTATCGGGGATCTGTTTACGTTTAGAATATTAAAGATTTTTATATTGCGCATATATTTAAGTTGATTATGCATAAAAAATTATGCTACTGTTTTTTAAAGGCGTTACTACATTTTTTTGGAACAGTTCAAAGCATTTTATTTATCTTTTTATGAATTATCTATTTGATTTAATTATATTTGCCGTTGGATAACTATCAACCATAATTATGGCTTCAAAAAAGGGGATAAAGTTTATAAAACGGAATTGGTCATTTATGTTATATAATACAAACAATAAATCCCCTTGTTCCTTTATCAGAAGAATATTTAATATTCTTTAAGTACATATTAATTATATTCTAGGCTATTTGTTAATTATCAAAACTATATAATTGAGATAAACATTTGAACTAGTATGTATTGAAAAGAGTTTGTATCTAAAAGATGTAAGACAAGAGGATATATTCCATAGTATATAAATTTTGTTTCTATTGGAAGTCAATCACGTCAAGCTTGAAGAAGAAATCTTTAATTTTAACGCTAAAATTAGCCCATGAATAAAAATATTATCTTTCGGGGCTTTTTTTATTTTCATAGATCATATAATGTTTTTTTTCTTGAATCGATGCTATAAAATTTAGAATGATTCGATCTTCTCGCATTAAACTATGCATTTTTTACAATATTTATATAAGATCAAATTGTGTTCTATACAGGAACATTATTCAAAAATAAAAAAGCTATAAGAGCACTATGATAAAATTAGAAATATCTAGTTTTGGTATAATTAGTAACAAAGGTCAAAATATTCATTTATTTACTTTTTTTTCATTTAAATATTTTAGATGATTTGGCTTTTGAAATAGCAGATCTTTTTATAGCTAACCTCCAAATACCTTTGACCAAATTAATGAATGATGTTATTTTCTTGAAAAAATTTCATTAGAAATATGAAATTATAAAAATTTATAATCATATGTTAATTAGAAAAACCAACGATTGTTTTTAAATTACTGCTTTTTTTTCTTTTAAGTGCAGATCAATGAGATAATCTTTATGTTTCGTAAAACTATAGATTAAGAAATAAATACTTTGTTTTTTAAATGAAATAACATTTTGATGATCGAATATTTAGTTTTAAAGACTAATTTATGTTGAAATATATCAAATTTATCGTACTAATTTACTTTCTATCCAAAGTTATTTTATAAATTATCTAAAATACCTTATGTACTTTCAGACATTTTTCAGAATCACGATATATTTATCACCTATAAAATACTATATATTTCTAATATCTATGTTATTCTTAACTGATAAAATTAAGATTTACAATGCCTGTACAGGAATGTCAAAGTAGAGATAATAAAAGCGATAGAAAATCCACCATATTCCAAGATATTCATTCAATCTACAGATTATGATGAAAATTTATGAATAACTCAATTTGAACAATCATTCTTTATATTTCTTCAAATTATATTCATATTTTTTTGAGTAAAAATACATATTAAAATTTTATATTATTTTCACTTATTACAGTTAAGCACAAGTATACAATGGAATTCACATATACATTAATGCGAATTATTTATCTAAAACTTAAATTATCGATCTCAATTTATTGCTAATATGGAAATTAGTTAATGAATTTTTCTTTCGTTCTTCTATTTAAATATATTTTTTTGCGCTCGTATAAGGTCAAGATGAAGTCTTAGTTATATTAGACGTTATTAAGAGCTGTAAATTATATTTTTTTGTACAATGGCACATAAAATTTCACATCTATGCATTATATATATTGAACTTATATTATCACTCTCAATTTGTAACTATTATTGAAATTGTGTTATGTAAGTTTCTTCCTCTTCTACTTTAAAGAATTTATTTGTGCTTGAATAGATCCATAGATTATCTCACTGATATTTATAAGTTTTTTGCCCTGTAAATTATATTTGGTTGTTTTTTTAGTAACATTATAACGTGAAAACCTTCTAATTTTGCATCTATTTGACACCAAAATGGTAATTTACCTTCTAAACAGATCACGGCAATAAACCTACGTTAAAATGTTTTATTTAGGGCTCTTGTGCGGATATACAAATTGTGCGACATATTTACTTAATCTATAAAAAATTACCTTAATTTGTGCAAATGATTTTTTTTATGTGCTCTTGTCCGGATTAACAAACTAAGCAATATATTGTACAAAATTTTATATAAGAAACTTGGTTTGTGTTAATAATGCTTTTTTATGTGATCTAGTGCGGATATACAAACTTTGCAACATATTTTTATAATTAATACATTAAAAAAATCTTTTTTTGTGTTAATAATCGAGCCGCTCGTTTTATTTTAACACTAAATGTATATTTTTAGCGTTTTTATTATACACAAGATGTTAATTTTATAAATTAATTATTAGTTGGCACCTTGTTTTATTTTTAAAGGTTATATTAGCAGGGTAATTTTATAATAATCTAAAAATATAGTGTGAAGATGTTAATATAAAAAGGTATTAATGTATTTTATAGTATATTTAACATAATAATTGTGCTATAACATCTTATTCTAGGAAATCATAAAAAGTAAAAAAAAATATTCATGTTAATAGATGACTAGAAAACACATAGTTGTCTTTATTCTTAGTTCAATATTTTCTTGGATTTTTACCACGATTATTATCATTTAAAAAACCCATTTTTGATGAATTTTTTTAAGAGAAGCTGCAGTAAATATAAACAAATAATTTACAATTTTATGGTGAAATGAACAAAGTTATTGTTTTGGTGTTCAATAAATAATTTCCCACGTTTAGTATTGGTTTATTTAAATATTTATTATCACAGAATGAATAAATTTTATACAAACAATATTTTTACGCCTAAAATTATACTTTATTTATATATTTATTATTGTTTTAGTGGATGAATTTCATGATTTTATACAAAAAAATATTTTTAAGCCTAAAATTATACTTACTTTATATTTTATTATTTCAAAACCTATACTAACGCTGATTTCATAAGTTTCTTAGTTAAAACCTTTTTTTGGTAGATTGGCAGTAATAAAAGCATAGATGAATTTTCAGGCACAAATCTTTATATTTTTGATAGGTTATGTAAAATTGCTCTTTTTTTTATTTTTTTCTTGTTTTATTATTTTTCCTGCCTTTAAAGCTAATTGTCGGAAATTCACTTTGAACAAATATAAATTCCTTAGATTTGTGATCATTTTGATTATATGGTTTGGAATTATTTATATCATTGGATAAAAACACACCGTGATTTTTGTTTTCATAATTACTTTTGCTTTCAATGAATGATTCCTGAGTATGTGTGCTTTTTGTGCCTTTCAAATTCGATTGCGAAGTCTTTTCATTTGAATCTATTGGAATCCAATGTGATATGGTATGAAATGGACTATTCAAAGTTCCTGAATTATTATTACTTGTAGATGTAACTACTAGTTGGCTTATATCATGTTTTATATTGTGATTTTCGATATTTTCGGGCATAAAACAATCGCTGATTATTTTCTGATTAATAGGATCAAGATCTGAATAATTTGTATTATTCCTGGACTTTGAAGCTGAAATATTATACTGGCGCTTTGTTTGATTTCTGGAAAGATTAGGATTGCTTTTTCTTTGGTCTTCTTTTATGAGTCTGTCCAATAAATCATCGTCATCACTAAATAGTTCTTCTATGTTTTCTGATGTTTTCACGGTAAGAATTTTTGTGGGAATATCTGGGTTGCTTTTTCTTTTGTCTTCTTCTATGAGTCTGTCCAACAAATCTTTGCCCCCACTCAATAGTTGTTTATTGTTTTCGGTTGACTTTACGGTAAGACCATAAAATGTTTCATGGTCATTAAGGTTAGTTGGAAGATGTTCATATTGATCGAGTAGCGGTAATTCCATGCTATCTAACCAAGTGCTGTTTTTTATGTTTTTGCCATATATTAAGCTTGGTGGTGACTTGGAATAAGTTCCATTATATCTTATACTTTCAATAATATCTAATTGATCAATATAATTTTGATTCACTTGATCCAAATTTGCTGGTTTTTCCGTGTATGCATTATTATCAAAATTTATGTCGAATTGAGCACTACATCCGGAAATTTGTGGTGGTCTTATGTAGGAATCTTGTGTATTTATACAAGGGTTTACATGATATGGTTGATCAAAATTTAAATTATGGTCTTTCTGATAATATGAAGAATGATTTTCGTTTTGATGTAATATTTTTTGTGTATTCTGGAAATTCATTGGGTTTTGTGTTGGATTAGGCCAAAATTGATAATTCATCTGGGGTATAGTATTTTGAATGTAATGGTCATGCATATTTGTATGCACAGATTGGCTGTTTGTACCAGAATTTATCTTTTCGGCCATAGATCGACAGTTTAGCCCAAAGTTTATATTTCCATGTATAGATTGTGAATTAATATTTCCATGTATAGATTGTGAATTAATATTTCCATGTATAGATTGTGATTTAATATTTCCATGTATAGATTGTGATTTAATATTTCCATGTATAGATTGTGAATTGATATTTCCATGCATGGATTGTGGATTGATATTTCCATGCATGGATTGTGGATTGATATTTCCATGCATGGATTGTGGATTGATATTTCCATGCATAGATTGTGGATTGATATTTCCATGCCTAGATCGCGGATTGATATTTCCATGCATGGGTTGATATTTTATACCTGAATTTATATTTCCATGTGTAGTTTGATTATTCGCATTGTTAAAAATGTATTCACTATTTATATGCTGTCTACTGTACCCATGCATTTGCTCTTGAAACAACTGTGGATCGTTATTATACATAGTTGGATTGGGTATAAACTGACTTTTTTCATCATAATGCATTAATTGTCCGCCCATATACTGTACAATATTTCTTTGCATATAATTGTTTCCATTACTGCTGTTAATATTCAAATTACTATGAATACGACGATCCATATTCGAATCCAAATGCTGTCCTTGATGTGATACGCTACTAGTTTTCTTTTTTGTTAAAAACGCAAACTCGATATACATTAATATTACCTTATGCATCATCTCTTCTAAATTATTTTAAAATTTTTTGGGCAAATAAAATATTTGATAAATGGTATAAATAAATTTGAAATATATTTCTTTCCGATAAGAAATATTGATTTTTGATGGATGATTGATTAAAATATATTAATGAGTTTTAATGCTGTAGTAAAAAAAATATTATAATACAACGCAAGACACTTAAACTCATCTCATCTGAGAGAAGAAGAGCAGTTGATCAAGATAGTTCAGGGGATAGTTTCAAAAGATGTATCAAAATCTGTACAATTTTCCTAATGAGCTGATTACGTCTAAATAAATAAAATTGATATGATGAAACTTACACCATCAGTAAAAAATCAAGATAAGAAAAATACATTAAAATCAAATTTATTAGCAGAAAGACATTCTAAGGATTTATCCATCTGAAAAAAACTATTATGACGAGGAAGCGGGTATAAAATAAGCATTAAATATATTTTGATACTAAATGAAGTAAAAATTGTTCAATTACAAAATAATTGCAGAATATATTTTTGTATAGCCATTAAAAGCTCCAAAAATTTAAGATTCATTATAAACAAATTCTCAGAAAAATATCTTTATTCTAAAAAAAATATTTAAATATGTTTTTAAAATTATTTGTTAATTATATCTATGATTTCTTCTTAAAATTTTCATCTATTGAAACTTGGTCCGCCTACTGAAAATATTGCACAACTCCTTGATGCATCTTTTGACACCTTCCCCTGTTATTCTTCATCAACTGTTCTTCTTCTCTCAAATAAGATTAATTCAAGTGTTTTACAGAGTATGAGTGATTACATGTATGCTTCTACTTCGTCTGTTATTTTTAAATCCCTAAGATGTTTTTTATGGAATTTTGTGACCACTCCATTCCAAGTTATTACATATGATATTATTCTTATTTGACATATATAAATAAAACCATGTTCATTCACCAAGATGTCATACTTCTTAAATTTTTCATTCTCAACTTTAGTTAAGTTGTGAAGGCTAAATATACCTATTTAAAATAATGTAATCATGTTTTCTTTTTTATACTATAGAAAAAAATTAGGTCTATTTTGTTTGATTAATATTTCTGTTTTATTTCTAGTATCAACCTTTATTCTGCATTTACGTTTTCGCAGATCTCTTGTACTGAGTGAGTTTTAAAATTTTTGGTTTTTTTAAAGTTGTATCGTCTTGATAGGAGAAAATCAAGAAATCTAAAGATGTTATTGTACCTTTACGTGTAATCATTCCCGAACATTTTCTTGCATCTCGTTGCAAAGTGATCAATTACTTTCATGACTTCGTTACAATGTAGCATTTAATCCTCACACCGATAAACACATTTTTGTTTTGAATAAAACTGATTTTTTCTTCTTCACGAGGTTTAAATATGCTGTTTTTTATTCATCTTGATGATCCAACAATATCAATCATAATATTATTTTTGCCTTCAAAAGGTTTTTAGTGTAATGGTTTTTCTTTTATTTTACACAATAGACTTTCTAGCTGCTTTTTTTTAAGTTTCTAGGAATCTGTGATATTGGCATGATATATATTTTTAAGATGTTCTTTAATTGGTGATGTGTGTCTTGTTATCTTTTTCTACTTTATATATTTCAGCCACTCTCGGTGAACCGTTTTCAAGCAAAATTTTTAGCTGGTAGATCATCTTCTCGGCTTTAAATCCAATATTACATAGCCAATGCCTAGTTCATTTCTCTTTGCATAAAGCCTTCGTTCATTACTAGGCTGGAGGTGAATAGAAAATTCTTTTAAAATATCTCTTATCTTATCATCAAAATTAGTGAAAATTCATTTTTTTTAATCCACCTATATGGTAATTTACGTGTTATGTTTCTTGTATATTGCATAGTTTTAAATAAATTCCCCACATTCAGTTTAGTCTTACATAAATTTCTTATTTGATTTAGTATTTGTCTGCAATATATCATAAGTTTCTAGCTTATGCCACCTTTTTCTATTCTTATTTACTCATGAATTTTTATATGCTGCCGGAAATCTAGTAAATATTGCATAATCTGCGCATATTCCATGGTTAGTGGCAGACTTTTTTGTTTATTTCAAGGCCTACTGCATTAAAGAAGGTTAATGTTCCATCCATCATGAGTTTAAGTGTTTACGGTGTTTCATAATTTATTTGAGATCATCTATGAACAGTAGATGATATGTTGTGTAGGATTTTTCATCATTCATTACACGTACCCCGGGTGAGCGTTCTTTTGATTTTTTACTCAAGGGATCAATATATAATACGAATAAAAAATATAACGGACTGTTTCTTTGTATTATTACCTCATTTAAACTTTATGCATGATATCTTCAACATTTAACCTTAAAGATATACTCCATTTACTTGTAATCTTTTTTATAAAAGACGCTATCTATATAGGCAGGAACCGTTCTTAATACATGAATGCAGATAGTACTTTACTATCGATTCATTAGCTTTTCTCACATCAATCCATGTTGTATATAGATTTTTGACATGTTTTTCTTTAGTCGCGAATTCACACGAGCCCTTTCTTTCGCACCTTATTATTTCTAACTAAAAAATATAAATATCTCACCTTGTCTCTACCTCATATTTAATGATTTTTATAAACCGCTTTTGTCGTTAACTTACATAAATTTAACATTCATGTAATCGGTCTAAATTCATTTTAAGTTGTAAAATCTTCTTTTGGTATAGTATATGTCATACCAGAGTAAAACAATTCTTTCGAAAATTTATTTTCCAAAGAATTGTCCGATATCATCTGATATAAAATTTTATATGGGCTAGTCATCTTTTGTATAAAGAAATTAAAGATTTCATATGTGCATCAGCTTTTGCAGTTCGGCTGTGATTGTATATGTTATTAAATTCAACCTTTGTTATGAAGCTTATGTTTCTTGTTGTTCTATCTGTAAGAATGGCATAGGTAATCGTTATAAATATTTTTGTCGTTATTTTTTGTATATTTTTCACATTTTCATCTAAAAGTTATTGATTTGTTCATTCGACGCTTCGATTGTATAGTTCTTGTTTTCAGTCAACCCTCTATAAAAAAAATCTCCTATAAGCTCAAAGCAGTTATTTTCTCTGGTTAAGTCGCATCTTTTTTTGTACTTATCTATCTTTTTATTTGATATTTGGATTTTTTCCGTATACACGTCAAACATTTTTATAAAAAAATCATCTTTGTCATGGTTCATGTTTCATGATTGAATGATTTTTCTATTTTTTTTTTATTTCCTCTTTCTTAACTTCATTGAGTTTATTTTTATATAGTTCTAGTCCATCTCTTATTCTTCCTAAAAGCTAAATTTTGCTAATATTTTCAAAATTTATTCTTTGTCTTGTTTCGGTTTTTTGTGTGACGTTTTTAGGTATGTTGTGCGAATTGTAGCAAGAAAGCTATGTCGGATATATTCTTGGAATTGGGGTGGATTAAATTGTAACCATGATCTTATTAATAGTTATAAGAATATTAGAGTCAACTTTGTAGCTTATAATATTTCATGTCCTTTAAAAATCTTCGATGCTGCCTTTTTAAGCTTTCGTATATTTTTTTAAATTCCCTTCTACATAAGTTAAATCTTCTATACGTTTTAATTCCAAACTTGGGGTTTACTTAATTTTATTCTTATAAAGTTTTTGACGTTTTCGGCATCAAATCGTTTGACAACCAACTTACTTACATTTTGGTCTATTAATATTATCATCGCTCTTATTTTTAGTTCCTGTTGGGATAATTATATATGGAACTTTTCGTTATCTTTTTTTTTAAGTCCCCCCATTCAAAACGTAGCATACGATAGAACCGTATTAGCATTTCTGCAAAGGCATCTTGAACTATTCATCCAAAGAATGTTTTGTCGACATGAAGATCGATTCTAACGTCAGATGTCCTTTTGATTTTTTCAAGATGATTATTGCATATTTCAATGCTACCCCATCATACGTTTAATTTCTACTGAATCGTTGCATTATTTGTCTTTTAGTGCTCTGCTTCGTGTTTTCTGTTTCACCGATTGATCTTAATCCATTTAATACTTATAATTCAATATTATCAACCAAAAATGTTTTAAACAAAGTCCGATTTATTACAAAAGAATTTTCTGGCTCTTTTTATTTTGATTTTCCGGATATTTAATTTTATAAACTTCATTTTGCTTATACTTGTAAAAATAAAAATACTGTTTTTTTTATCCATGAATACAATGTTTATTTGCAATTTTTACAGGTATTATGTAAATATATAATTATTTTATATATAAATTCCATCCTTTTTTTCGTGATATTTTAAGATCGCAATTCTGTAAAACATTCCATCTTACCACTAATATTTAGATTACTTGATTTAAGTATGAAGATCGACTCAAATGATTTCAAAGCTGCAAAAAGAAGTTTTTTTATACTTTATGGCTTTTTTTTGTCATGTATCAAAGAAATCGATGCTTGATGTATAATTTGCTGTAAGGCGGCATATATTGCTGTTTTGTAATTTAACAAAATCCTTGCTCGAGTATGGTTAAGCTTATAATCCTTTGTGTTTTTTACTAATGGATTGAATGTTTTCATCAGATTTTCTTGAAAATCTAAAAAAAATACATATTTTGCTCTTTTGGATTGTAACCAAAAATCAGGGGCTAGTTACATCTCAAAATATATTGTGATTAAAATAAAGGCTAAGATATAAAGAAAGTATTTTTAAAAAAATACATCTATTTTGGAAAGCTTTATTTATTCGGAATAAAAAGTAAAAGCTTTCCGTGGATACTTTATATTTTGACGAGGCAAATATTGAATATTTAGGTGCCTAAAAATATTTAATTTACTAAGAGTATTCTAATTGAAAAAAGACGTGCAATTTGGCATAGTATTTCCAGAAATTCGGGTAATAGTGGGGCTCAGATACATCATTAGAAACATTTCGATATTGCTTTAGTATTCCAAAGGATGAGATTTCTCTGTTTATAACTTCAAAGAATTTGCCTATTTACATACTTTAAACTAATTTTATTGTAATCATAATATTAAGCAAAAATAAATGTAGCTTTAATTATAAAAATTCGAACTTTCTGAATTCTTCCCCTATAGTATTCACAACAATTGGATCCTCCTTAGACCTTACTAAAAAACCACTGAAGTTATAATGTATATTTTCAATAAAATCACAATCACAAATCGAGTAAAAGTGCAACATTAAATTTTCACAGATTTTCTTATAGTATAGCTTTAATAACTCGTGACGAGCGCTGTTAGCTAGTGACTTATCCTCATCAATAATCATAATAGAAATATCATTTGAACAATCTTTGAATTCACGAAATATATCAGCACCATAAGTCATTATGAACATTTCTTTTTCTAACATACAAGTGTCTTTCAGTACATGAAACAATCTTTTTTGAGACATAAGCGGTTTAAGATTGGCACATAAATTTATAATTGCTCTTATCAAATATTTTTGATGTCCCAAATCTTCAGCTCTCGCATGCACATAGTTTTCTATGCAGCTATAAATTTTTGGTAGATCGATTTTAAAACAAAAATCCTTCTTTACATTGAATTGTATTGTTTTTCTAAGCGATAAATATATTATTGTGTTCGGATTAATGTCAAATCGAAATAAAAATCCCTTTTTTAAATCTGAGGATTCACTGCGAAAATTCAATTCGGATTTTTTTTTAAATTTAACATAATTCCGCATTTCTTCTTTGTAAAAATTGTGATTGGTAATATTCGGTATTTCAGTAAAAAAAATATTCAAGTCTTCTTTGGTTTTAATCGGCCAAAATTTGGCAATTTCATATGAAAAGATGGTGGTTTTTATATCATCTCCAAATTTAGTTAGAAAATTTTTAACATTAGTATATATTAGTTTAGGGAAGTCCGATTTGCTCTTTTCTATCGGAAAATATTTTATTATCTCTTTTTGAAGGAAGAAAAATTCTCTCTCGAAATACTCAGACATTTTCGGATGATTCTCTGAACATATAGATTCTTGAGAAAATACTATAATATTTTTCATATTTGTGTAAAGTCGTTGTAGTTTTTGGAAAAATAATTCATCAAGATCATTTTCTGAAACTTGAAAGCAGTAAAAGTCCATTGTTTTGTCATCACTAAAACTATTTTCGAATTGGTATTCATATAAACCATTTTGCGCATTGAATATCTTACCTAATTTGAATTCGTAAAATATTTCTAGGCCCAAATTCGAATATAGTTTATTTGTGAGTATAAAATCAGATTTAGATTTCAAGTTGTTCCAAATTTTTACGCATAAATTTATTTCTGAAAAAGAATACAATGCATAGTCGCATAATAATTTTGTGTATGTACCTATATCATCATCACCATCATCTATAATTAGCACTATATGGCTTGGAATTGTGATATAACTTTCAGCAATGTATTTTATTTTGTCATTAGTTGATATTTTAGGATAAATCAATAAGGTTCGAATGATTTTTGTAATATCAGAATAAATATATCTCCTTGAAAGTGCGATTACCTTATTATTTTGATACAGGATTTCGAAATCCAATCTATCTTCCTCCCTGTAATCAGTTTTAAATTTTCGATCCCCACATATTATCAAGTTTATGCGATAACTTTCGTCAATATAGAATTTAGGTTGAAAATACATCATGTCAATCAGATCCGAGACAATTTCATTATTTGCATCTTTTTTTATCATAATAAAAGTTGTGTTTGAATTTAAATCATCATCATTAAAGCATCCCAGAAAATCGATTGAATTGGGTATGTAATTTTCTTGTAGCATTCCTGAAAGAATACTTTCACAAGATTTATATCTTAAGCCGTATTCTATTGTATAATTAATCTTGTCTTTATTATCATAAATAAATTCAGCATTATCACACTGCTTTATCAAATCAGAAATTTCGTATTTAATTAAATCCTTTAAATAATATAGCGCACCTGGATTTATTTTAATTACAAGTTTAATAACCAACCATTCATTCATATCATAAAAGTGCTGTCTATTTATTCTAGCGATCTGATGAATGAGTTTTTCTTTACCGATATGAATATCACGCTTAATCATGTATTTTGTTATAAACATGTCTTCTTTTTTTGTCTCCTTTACAATTTTTTCGAATAAAGTTTGTGGCAAATCCTCAAAAAAAAAATTATTATTTTGCGCAAATAAATCAATCGAACAAATTGAAAACTGAATTAATAAAATTAAAAATGCTGTAAATCTTCTTCCGCCTATTTTTTTATTTATATATATCGATTTCATTCTTAAAATAATATTGAATATATCCTATTTAAATAATTGTTGACGTGTATCATTGATAGATATCAAATAATAAAATAAAATTGATCAAGAAAGATTTAATAATTTAATATAATTTTTAGAGGTTATAATTTCTCTTCAATTTTGTTCAATGTAATTTTTACAACAAGAACGAAATGCGATAATTTTGATTGTTTTGGAAAAAATATATCACTTTTTATCTGGCAAAATAAAAAAAAACTTATTTATATACGAATAAAGTAAAATAGGGTGTTATTAATTCAAGAATTATTTATATGAATACATTATGACTTTTTTAAT
Source organism: Rhyacophila brunnea (assembly GCF_057557595.1). Taxonomy (NCBI): domain Eukaryota; kingdom Metazoa; phylum Arthropoda; class Insecta; order Trichoptera; family Rhyacophilidae; genus Rhyacophila; species Rhyacophila brunnea. Next base: position 948,198 of record NW_028233335.1, read on the forward strand.
CATTTAAAGATATAAACTCAGACAAAAATATGTTCTAATCTTACATTTTGTAGACGAGAAATAATAACTTTGATATTTATAAAAAAAAATTGTTCCAAAGTATCGGATGACAAGTTAAAAGATGTTTTACAAAAATTTCTCTTATTTTTCTAAATCAAGAAGTCCATGAAAATTCAATTACGATATTATGATGATAAGAATATGTCCATCTAATATCACAATCAGCTGTGATCACATTTAAAAATTCAAAAGGAATCCCCTGGAATACAATGTAAATTTATTGTATTAGTTCACATTTAGGAGTAATACCATTATATTTCTTTATTTTTTTAACACATTCGGTTAACTATTCTAGACATGGTAAAGAATGAAGCTTAAATATCTATAAGAACGCCTCTTGTAGATATGGTTCAAATATACCGTATCATTTGTTTAAGTAAGCCAAATTGCAAAGATCTTACTCATTTTGGGATAAAAAATGAAACCTTGCAAAAATAACTTCAAGAACTACTGCATATAAAATTAGGTGGAAGGAATTATACTGGATAGTTTCAATGTGTGTTATATACTTCTAGATTTTATAGTATAATTAATTTAATAAATTAACAACGCACATTCTTTCTATAACTCAAGAATTCTAGTTATTTTTATAGAGACTGATAACATAATTTTAAATTTTCTAAATAAATACCCTTTTATTGCAATATATAATATATATTGGGATATAAATAGAAAAAAATCGATCCGATGTTTTTTCGCGTACATTAGGTCATGCAGATAAAAGTAGTGATAAAAAATCTTCCAAAAAAAAAACTCTTTACAAATAATGTGAGACTTTGGTGTGTGTACATTCTTTCCTTCTCTTCTTAATTCTGAACTTTTTTATTATATCGATCTCCTTCTATTTTGTCCACTAGAAGTACTGATCTTTAGCTTAATTCATGGGATTTTACATTTATTGAACGGGGATTTCCTTTCATTTTTTTGTAAATACTTGTTTTTCAGAAGATTTATTATGAGCAATGGCAATCACAATAACAATACAATAAATAAAAAGCATCACCTACCCACTAAAAAGTATGAAGTAATGAGAAAAATTAATAATATTCAGTGATTTTTTTAATAAAATTGCCACTCTAAAAAAAATCAAAATGTAAAATTTTATAAAATTTTTGGATTCTAATAATTAGATTTCGGGATGAAGTATTCGATAAAATATAAAAGTGCAAATTTTCACAGCTAATAAAATACCAATTACAATTAATAAAAATACAGTATCATGTAGGATTCAGAGTTGCCGAATACAAAATGTACTTGGAGAATGTAATTCAAAGATTATAAATACACTAAAATCTATGTACAAGAATTTACTAAGCTAAAATTTTGAAAAATTTATAAACTACCTTTTTATTGAATAAATAAATTATATAAACTATGACGATAAGCTTCATGCTGGGCTTACTTTATGTATTTTTATTTAATGATGGATCTTTCTTTTGCAAGTTTATGTATCATTGTTATTTCTTTAAAAGCAAACCAGATATTTTAATATAAAAGACAAGTAAATATTGGGCAAAGTAGCATATGTGCCATCAAATCTATAAATAATTTTCTAAATATGCTGTATTTTTACATTTTGTATCAAATATGTTCTATTAACTTTATATTCTTGCGTAAGTTTTTATCTAAAATTTGAGTTTATGCAATCGCCATGTTTTTTTTTATTTTTACTTAAAAGAATACCTATAAAAAAAATACACGATATTGCAATGTAATTTTTGAATATAAAGAAATAAAAATAAAATAATGCGATGAACAAATTTAATTTTGTTTTTTTTATGCAAAATAAAAAGATTCATGCTCAAAGAGATTGAAGATTTGGGTAAAATAAAGAATTGAAAACACATTTTTATAAGAATACAACAAATAATCCATTGAATGCGATTGAATATCATGATGATAGACCGCTATCTATTCATGATGTTTCATTATAAAGATAATTATATTTTATACTCATTGGAAGTAGCTTAGATTCATCATAATCATCAGCTAGCTATATAAAAGAATCATGAATTACAATATATCTAAATTTTAATATATATATAATCACCACTATATAGGAATATTGATATTGGCTTAGTTTTTGGATTATATACTTCTGGTGCTTTATATTGTTTAAGTTATGCTCTATAAGTGTGTGTAAAGTGTGATCGATTTCCAAAATAAGTTGAAATGTTATGCCATGTATCGATAGCCATATGTAAATTTTTCCATCGATGCCTTAGATAAATCAAGTATATGGAATATTTTTACCAAATTATTCCGCTGAATAGAAATGGTATCATTCTTCAAATTTTATGCGAAATATTTACTTATAAATATGCTAAAAAAAATTTTAACCTTATTCCTTCTTATCATAAAATGGTTCTTGAACATTTAATTATTCTATGTGACAAATATTGTAAAACTTTAAATATATCATGTAATAATTACATGATAATTCAGAAGTAAGTTGTTGTACATTTATAGTATTCAACGTATTTTCTTATTAGATGCCCACACAGTATTCTTCTTGACAAATTTTTAGATCATAGTTTCTATATAGAGAACTAGTATTAGTCAAAAGGGGTATATTTTTACAAACTTTATTGATTGTATGAACTACGAAAGTGCATTATAAAAACATGAATAGTACGGAGCTTTGTGTAATACATGCCACTTTCCTTCCAACAGCGATTCAAATAGATCCTATAGAATTATGCATTTATTGACACATTTCTCGATTATTTATATTTAAATTACATTGTAAACTAAACAGACAGTTATGATTGATTATAGCAACATTGTTTATTTTTTGAAGATGGAAATAGAAAACAAAGAAATTATGCACAGAAGGAAAATTACAATAAAAATAACTGAAATTTCAAAAGAGTGAGTCTACCAAAATCAAATTTATATTAGAGATTCTTCCGGCCAATATTTTTTTTATAAAATAGCTGTTTTAGGCCGTTGAGAAATTATATATTGGTTAAGAATGCATATATGAGAGTTTTTCATGAACATTATGCATTTAATAATCATGTTTAAAAAAAAATTTAAAAAATAAGATAAATTTACTAATTTTTTAGTCCATTGTCTTTATTGTGGGCAAAATCTTTACCTAAAAGGCTAAGATATTGTTGATATAGTCGAAATGCCATTTCGAGTTTATTTAAACAAAACAAGATGATTTTATATGATTTATTTTATAAAATTTTGAAATTTAGCATAATTGAACACAAATTTTATTTTTTAATTGGCAGAAGTTATTTTTTTTTCTTTTAAATTTATTTAATAAATATAAACTAATTTCTAAAATTCAATTTATTAAGTCATGTTTTTAAAAATCATAAATTTTTTTAGTAAGCTAAATTTTTACATATGCTATTTATTTCTGTTTTCAAATGGATGGTTCTGAAAACTTTGAAATACAACGTTATTTGAAATTTTAATACTAATTGAGTACAATTTAAGGAAATCATTTTAAAATTGTGGTTTTGCACTTACAGATAAAAATTAGATATAACATATCATTTATTATTTTCTTTTTTTAATTTTCTTAAAATTAACATAGTTGGTAAGACATGTAATTATTTTATTTATAGGTTATGTTTATTTTTATCAATTTTATCTATTTAAAGGTGTTCAGCCCACTGTGAATATTTCACAACTATTGATGCATCTTTTAACACTTTAACCTGTTCTATTTTCATCAACTGCTCTTCTTCTCTCAAAAAAGATGAGTTCAAGTGTCTTACGGTGTGAGGGAGCTTTCATGTTTGCTTCTACTTCATCCGGGATTTTTAATTCCTTAACATCTGTTTATGTAATTCTTTGATCGCTTCATCACAAGTCATTACATATGCTAGTATTCTTGTTTTAGATTTGTAAATTTAACCAGATTATTTGCCAAGTTGTCATACTTTCTATCATTTCTTTTCCAATTTTAGTTAAGTTGCCAAGTCTAGTTATACCTATTTCAATCAGCGTAAATATATTTTCTTTTATCGTATAGGAAAATATCAGGTCTATTTTGTTTGATATATATGTTATTATTCTGATATCATGCTTTATTTCCGCGTTTTCGTTATTGTTGATCTCTTGTATTATGTATCTTCTGATCTTTTTGCTTTTCTTAATGTTGTACCGTCTTTATAGGATAAACTGAAGACATCTTATGATTTCATTGTGCCTTCTCGTGTAATCATGTTCCAAGATTTTCTTGTCTCTTGTTTCAGAGTGATCAATTGTTTTCGTATTCTCGTTACAAAATGGGCATTTTATCCTCTTACCGAAAAACTCTTTATGTTTTGAATAGAATTGAATTTTCTTTCTTCATTTGGTAATTTTTACCTTTTTTTTATCCATCTTGATGAACCAACAATATTAACCATATCATTATTCTCGACTTCAAAAAAATTTTGGTGCAATAGTATTTCTTTTATTTTACACAATAGACTTTTTGCTGTTTTTTCTCCTGTGTCTTGGAACTGGTGATACTGGCATGTTATATATTTTAAGATATTATTCAATTTGTGAGAGATGTGTCTTGGAACTGGTGATACTGGCATGATATATATTTTAAGATATTATTCAATTTATCAGAGATGTGTCTTGGAACTGGTGATACTGGCATGATAGATATTTTAAGATATTATTCAATTTGTGAGAGATGTGTCTTGTTATATTTTTTTACTTTTAATATTGCAGCCCTCCTCGGTGAACTGTTTTTACTGCTTTCAAGAAAATTTTTATGCTAAAGAGTTATCTTATCGGTTTAAAACTCAATATCACATAGCTCATAATTCCATTAATTCTCTTTATATATAATTTTTGTTTATTATAGGTTGTAAGTAAATCAAAAATTTGTTTAAAATATCTCTTATCTAATCATCAAGTTTAGTGTATTCTAAAGTTTATAATATAAATACGTCTATATGGTAAATTTTGAGTTATGTTTCTTGTACATTTATGGCTTTAAATGCATTCACACCATTCAGTTTAGTCCTAAATAGATTTCTTGTATAATTTAGTATTCGTTCTGAAATTACATGATAAGTTTCTAGCTTATGATCCGATATTCTTTCCTTATTTACTCAATAATTTTCTAATGCTGCCGGTAATTTAGTAAATGTTGCATCATCTGCGCATATTAGATTGTTAGTGGCAAACTTGATTTTGTTTATTTCAAGGCCTACTGAATTAAAAAAGGCATATGTTTCATCCGTCATGAGTTTAAATGTTTCTGGAATTTTTGTATATAATTTGAGTCATCTATAAAAAGTAAATGATTTGTTTTATAGAAGTTTGCATCATTCATTACACTTACCCCGGATTGCGTTCATTTAATTTTTTACTCAAGGGATCATATCAATGCATAGAACAAATAAACAGGGTGACAGACTGTCACCTTGTAGTATTACCTTATGTAAACTTTTATGCATGATTTCTTTTTCTTTTAATCTTTTAGATTAAATCCATTTGCTTATAATCTTTATTATATAAGACGTTATATATTAGGGTAGATTCAAGTTTTTAATACATGCACGTAGTTGGTTATATTCTTCCTATCAAATGCCATATTTACATCGATTCAAGTTATTATTAGAACGTTGCCATGTTTCTATTTGTCGTAATATAAACAAGAGCTTGTTCTTTTGCTCCTTGGACGCGCTTTATGGTTCCTAACTTATTTTCCCTAACTGTTTTTTTGTATTCACCTCAGATTGAATGATTTTTGAACCCGCTTAAAGTCGATAACTTACATAAATTTCACATACATGTGTTTGGTCGAGATTCATTTCGTATTTTGACGTCTTCTTAGGGTTTAAGATATGTCTTACCAAGTAAAACCATTCTTACCAGTATTTTTATTTTCCAAATATTTACCCGATTGAATCTGACATATAAATTTATATAGGCCTGTCACCTTTTTAATGAAGAAATTAAAGATTTCACATGATCATTCAGCTTTACAGTTCGGCTGTGATTTCATTATGTTATTAAATTCAATCTTTGTTATAAAGCCTTTTTTTCTGTTGTTTTATCGGTAAGAATGGACATAGGTAATCGTTATAAATATTTTTGTCGTGATTTTTCGTATCTTTTTCCACATTTTCATCTAAAAAATATTGATTTGTTCATTTGACGCTTAGATTGTATAGTTCTTGTTTTCAGTCAGCCTTCTATAAAAAAAAGTCATCTATGCAGCTCAAAGCAGTTATTTTCTCTGGTTAAGTCACATCTTTTTTTGTACTGCTCTATCCTTTTCTTTGAATTTTTGATTTTCTGTATACGCATTTAACATTGTTTTTAGATGATCATCTATGTCTAGAATCATGTTTCTTGATCTCATTATTTTTCTTAAATTTTTTATTTTCTCTTTCTCAACTTCTCTGTGTTTGTTAATTATATAATTCTAGTAAATCTCTTATTCTTTCTAAAAGCTTAATAAGTTTTAATTTTTTTCAATATATATTCTTTCTCTTTTTTCGGTTTTATTGTGAGGCGTTTATAGGTCTGTTATGCGGTTTGTAGCAAGACAGCAATATCGGACATATTCTTGGAATTTTGGGTGAATTTGTTTGTAACAATGATCTTATTAATCGTATGAAGAATTTAGAGTCAGCTTTGTAGCATTGGATTTTTCTTGTCCTTTGGCATTATACGATGTTTGCCTTTTTTATGTTTTCGTATATTACATTAAATTTACTTCTACATAAGTCAGCTCTTCTATATTCTATAAGACCAAAATGATATGGTTTATTTAATTTTGTTCTTTTGGGGTTTTTGCAGTTTTCGGAATCCAATTATATAAAAACCGATTTCCTTACATTTTAGTATATTAATATTATCATCGCTCTTTTTTTTAGTTCTTTTGGGACAAATTAGATTGAAATTTTAAGCTGTAATATTTTTGGATTACTCCCATCCGAAGCGTGCCATACGATACAAGCAATTTAGTTTATAGTCATAGTCATCATGAAAACATTTATTTAAAGAAGATTCTGTTGATGTGAAGCTCAATTCTAACGTCAGATGTAATGTTTTTTTAAGGTGATTCGCGCATATTCTAATGCTACCATATCCTTTCTTCTAACATGAACAGTTTAATTATATTTATCTTTTTTCACAAATTATTTTTTTAGGATATCTGAAACACCTCAATCTTTCGAGTTTTTAACAATCCATGTCATGATTGTGGACTAATTCGGATTTTGTAAATAGTACAGAAACAAAATCATGAAAACGTTCATAATTTTGCATATATTAGTAATAATATCAAAAGAATAAAAAATACAGAAACTTAGTTTGTGGTGAATTTGAGTTCTATTATGTTGTCGAATTTTTCATTATTATTTAAGTAAAAAAAAAGCTATAATTAGTTTAATATTATAATCTGCGATAGAATTGCATATATCACAAAAAAAGGAATCTTTTCAAAAATCCTTATATATTTTCTTGCGATACTAAAATAAAAAATAAGGGTATATCAGTTGAAATTAAGGCAACACAGGTATATAATATTGAATATTCAATAATATTAAAGACCTATAAATTGATTTAAGAAAATGTCGTGAAGTTCGACATAATTTAAAAAAAAATTAATTTTTTAAAAAAACCATCTAGCTCCTGAAAAAAAAACATATGGTAATGGAATCAACAATTCTATTACACTCAAACATAACAAATATTGAAAACTTTATTTGTAATATTATAAGTTTTTCTTTCGGAAGAATTTATGTGAATGAACAAGAGCAAACCATATATTGGTCTTTTAAAAGTAAATAGAATAAGATAGATTTTTTATGAATTATAATTTTGTTTCGAAAATACTTTCATCCATTAAAAATAAGCAGCTTTATGCGGCTAGATTTACCTTTCGTGTTATTGTATGTAGAAACTCAATATCTATTAATTAATGATACGGCATATGTTATAAAAAATTATGAATTTTCTTAACGAATACACTATTTAAGCAGAGACTGGTATTATATATATATGCAATAAATATTTATAATAATTTACTTAATTTAGCTTTAGAAATAAAAAAAAGCAATCCCAGTATAAATTCTAATTTTTGTGTTTGGTGTGTTTTTTTGATCATAAATTTTTCTTTTTTAAACAATTTTAATGATAAAAATATAAGAACTAAAGCGAACTTGTTTGCTTATCTATGCCGATAAATAGTCTTATTGTGCACAAGAATGGGCGTTTTTGTGTTAAATCTGCGTTATAACTTGTCTATCTATCATTGAATATTTTATAAACTTGATTACAAGGATAATGAATATTAATAAAACAATCTTTTCTTAATGTTGAGTAAACAATTTGTATAAGACTTTGTAGCATGGTTATGATATTTTATCACGTAGAGACAATTTTATAATTTAGATAAATAAAATAAGTGGTAAAAAATGGTTTATTTGGCAACAAATTTATATTATTATAATAAAAAACTGATATATGTATTATGGTACCTATAAAGAAGCATGCTAGCTTGGCGGGATAGATAAATCAAATTCTTATAATTTTGTAATGTTTCTTTTCCCTAAGTTCCGAAAATAAAAAATATCCTTCCATCCCAAAAAATATGATATTATTAAATGTAAAAAGTCTAAGGTATACAGAATGCATACAGATTTCAATATTTAATAAGGGTAGCTATAGTTGTGATCAAAAAAACAAAAACAATACAAATACATAAAATATAAAATAATACACTTAAACAACTACATAAAAGCTCTTCTATAGTGGTTTTTCTAGTTCTTTTCTCAAATATTCGGTTGATAGTTCTTCTAGAAAGCTTAATCTATCGAATTCATCCCCTGTAATGCACAAGTCGTAGTTAAAGGTATTTTTAATTTCGAGTATGTTGATTTCAAAGGTTTTATTCGACATTTATATTGGTCTCTTAATATTTTATTCTTCTATCGAATGGTTTTACTTATTCGTTGTTATAATATAATCTTCCTATTTTGAAAAAAATTACTAGTTTATATACCCAAATATAATAAAATTTATCACTTGATCATTTATAATTCTTTTTTTTTGTTTTAGAAATGAATCTTGAAAATCTTCACATTTGATCATCGAAAATGGGCATAATTTATTAATTTATCGTGTCATATGCCTATGATTAATTAAAATAAAATAAAATAAAATGTATATAATTAAGCGATGTTTCTGGATTTTTTATAAAATTCGACTTAAAAAAGGCATTACAGTGTACACCCGTCTATGCTGTAGATTTAAATTTCCACTTAAAGAAACTAAGGGATCAACAATAGTTAAGAGCAATTGTGGTAATTTGTATCCAATTCTAACGATTTATTTAATGTGATGAAAAATGATAAAAAAATACAGTAATTTATATTATCTTTGACAAATTGTTATCATTTAAATTCATTTACATAGTGACTTCTTTAGAGTTCTTATATTTTGTAGACAGAAAATTTTCATGTAAACCTCTTGCTGCTTCGTGAAAATAAGACGATTTTTATGTAAATAATAATTGAAATATAAATCTTATAAACTGATATACTAATTCTTTTTATATAAAAAAGTATATTCTATATTATAAAACTTATAGAATGTAAATCGAAAGCAGTCGATTTAAGAAAAAACACTTTTTTATTTCTGCTGAAATATGTTTACTATTTGTCTATATTCAATATCTTATAGGTATTTGAGGAAATTTAATCGGTGTTGATAAAATCTATTTCAAAAATAAGAGGTTTATTCGTTCCTTTATAGTTTGCCTTCTAACTTCCTTCTAAATTTAAATAGTAATAAAAAATTACTTTTTGAATCTTTTACTACTATGCTATATTCAAAATTTTAAATTTAATATTTTTTGTAGCTATGCATATGTTAAATTGAAATCTATTACACGCTATTAATTACTAAATTAAATAATGCCATAAGCTAGAAATGATCAATGTCATTTTTGTTTGTCCGAATTATTTCATTCGCATCAATTTATGCTAGATTAAAATTATTATAATTTTAATTAGGATTCTTTTTCACAATTTATTCAAAATAAAGTTAAGTATGAAAAATCCGTACTATTTTTTTTCGAATTTGCCTAGTTCTAATAAAAACAATAATAGAATGCCAAAAATAGTATCCTTCCATGTAAACTTTAAAATGCTGAATATATTTTTTTTTAAATTGGATATTGTATTCAAGACTGGTTTGAGTTTTGTTTTTATTTTATATTTGATTTCTTTATAAGGCTGACTAAATCCTTTTCTACACGGAAAAGCAATTTTTTTACGATTTTTTATTACCGAAGGATCTATGGGCAAAAAAAGATTCGCTTTTATATAAGTTACAATTTATTCCTATTATAAAAAATTATCCAGATTTAAGCTCGTCAAAACTGATGCGCTTATGCTATATTCCTATAAATTAATAAGCAATAAACCCATATCGATACATGATGATCCTATAAAATAAATATTATATTTTTTATGTTTTATATATACAATTTTTAATATAGTTCAAATTGTTTTTTGGTTTTATAATTTAAATATATTATTTATGTTTTAGTTGTTTTCTTTTTATTTATATTTTTACAAAACATTTCAATATTTATTTTTTGTTTTTGTGGGTAATTTTAAAATAATTATATTATATTAAAATGGCTGTTTTGTATCTAATGGCAAAGTGTTATCAACCCAAATTTTGTAAAATTAATTCTTAAAATGAGCATGAGAAATAGAGAGCAATGATAGCTTTTCTTGTACTATTTTGCAGTGTATCACTTTTTTCAATATTTTATAATATCTTTAGCATGATTTAAGGTTATTTATAGTATATAAATGTATTTTTATGCATTCTTTTGTTCTAATAGTAATTTATTTTTTAAGTGAAAATTTAGTATGCTACATTAATGACAAGATATTTATTAAACAATTCATATTTATCGGAAATTGAAATTTTATTTTTTTAATGTTCTTATGAAAAATAATTCATATAAAAAAAATCTTTTATATGTTTCAAATGTTTTCGATCAAGAAGTATATTTTATTTACAATAATTGTGCATCAGAAATGCAATAGGTTGGATTTTGTGCCAGCGAAGATTATATTTTTTTGTGTTCTCTCATTTTTTTTATATTTATGCACGTTTGAATTAGAAAAAAAAACTGTCTAATTTGCAAAATTTAAAATTTTCAATATATTTTGGTATGTATTCTGATTTCAGCTAAAAAAACCATTTTAAAACCTTTACTTTTATATAAAATAAATTTTATTGTATAAATAAATATTGATAGAAATAACAGAGCAATTTAAATGTTTATTTCAAATTTTATGTAACTGGATTTTTTATATAGATAAAAAGAAAACAATTTTGTATATAAAAAACTATAGCATGGCTTATATTATTCTATGTCGTCTTTTAATACTAGCGCAGAATTTTTCAAATGTTTTCTTGATGGTCTGATGATGATTATTTTATGCTATGCTATTATAGGCTTGAGTTTTTTGATCAAAATCAATACATTCATCTTTTTTTTTACTTTTAAAAATTATTCAAGGTACTTTTTAAATTACGTTATCGAAATTAAACTTCCTATAAAAATTAGGTTTGTTCTTATTTACCTTATAAATAAATTAATTCTAAGTTCAAAACAAGATATCATATTTATAATGCTCTTGAATCGCTTTTAAGAATCATGAGAGATTTAAGGCTCATCTATAATGTTAAAAAAATATTTAAAAAATTTATCTGATTGTTATATTCACGATATTAATTTAATTTATCAATAATACTGATTAATTCAGCAACGTTTTTACTATTTATAGTTGAAAATTGAATATTTATTTATACATATTCTCAATTATAATTTAAAATGGGGTTTCTTTACATTTTAGCATTAATCCCCATTAATTTCTGCAAATTCTTGTTTCTTTTTTATTACATTTAAAATAAATTCGAACCGAATTTGATTGGATCACATATCTAACTGATGTGTGATCTAATTTACTTTTTTTCTTTGATCTTACTAATATGTACCCACAATTAATTCTTATCTTTTAACCTATGTGAGGTCATAATTTATATTTCTTCTTATCTTTAACTAATATGTCAAATAAAATAAAATTAACTTATATTTCAACCAATATATAATCATTATGTTTTTTTACTATTTGTTCCTACAAATATAAATTTTTTTTTTCTTTTAATTATTTTTGCCCAAATTTTTATTTTGTTGCTTTAGATTTTTTATGGGCTGATTTTAACAATAAAATATTGTAATTCATATTTCTATAAGGTGTAAATTTTCTAGACTAATATTTATGTAAAATACAACATAATTATCTAAAATTAACGAAACTTCTAATATTTTTTTTTTGAATACTTTGCTATATGATTGGGGTGAAGCTCCTAATGAAGTCGATCATGTATTTTGGTGATACAAAACACATCTATTACAAAATCAATATTTATTGCCTCACCCTTGGTAAATAAATCCTAATATTTTTATTTCATGTGTAAAGGTTAAAGTTTAAATCAAACACAGACTAATCCATGCTCGTGCATTGTATATTTCTGGATTATAAATTTTGAGTAAAGTTTTTTTAGAATATTTAGGTATAAATACGCTGTTTGTGAGAACATATTAAATTAACTATGCTAAATGTTCTGTATAAATAAACTTATTGATTTAAAAATTCTAGATTTTCATTTTTTCTTAAAATTACAAACTAATCACATGAATTTTTTTATTTTTAATATTTATCTTCTTTATAATTGGAATATATTATGATGAAAAGTTGGATACAAAAAAAATATTAAGTTTTTAAATTTTTAAAGTCATTAATATTGATGCATAATATGAATCTCGTTATTCGTCGACTAATTACGGTGCTGTAATTTTGGATTTTTTCTTGCAAGCACAGCGTGATTATTTCCCGTGGGCACATCATATATTTATCATTCTTGGCTGTGTTCTCTTCTCTGTCATCTTCTTGATACCTCTCTTCTTTTCAAGAACTATTAGTTCAAGGGTTTTCCTTAATCCTATAGTTTGGATATATGCCTCGATTTGTTTAATTCAGAGTTTTTCTGGAGCCTTTTGTGATATTGTGTCATCAATTCATCCCCCGCTAAGAAATACGCTATAATATCAAATAACCATATAATTTTCATTTTTAATTTAATTATTATAAATATTAGTTCTCATCTATGATTTAGAGTAAGAAAATATAATTTTCTGTTGATAATATACTAAATAAACTAATTCCAATTATTTTTATATATTATTATAAGTTTTTTTTCGATTTTTTATGCTTATAAATTCAATTTTTTATTTATAATTCAATATATATGGATATTTTAGTAGATAATAGTTAAATTCTTATAAATATAATTAAAATAAAATAATTTTTGTATTAATGCTAATATCTATAGATATCCGTATTTTTAATTTAATATATAGGTTAAACTAAAGTGAAGAGGATATAGCCAAGAGTATAAATATGATGTCTGTGAGGAAATTATATTTATACTCAAATATAGAATCTAAATTTACAATGCATATTAGTCCATGAACTAAATACTTTTTTTTAATTTTTATAATTGGACAAAGAAAGTTAATTCATGGTAAATTAACAAATACGTTATATGAAAATTTTTCGATTTCAATTTTTATTAAACAACTAATGAATAGTCTTCTCGCGTTTCAAGAGAAATCATTTTCTGTTTTAGATAGATGGATTTAGGCATTAGCTTTGTCCACTCATGTAATCCCTTTGCTATGGCTAAAATGGCAATTATGAAAGGCGGTATTAAGCCTAGTTTCAAAAGCAAGTCCGTCTTTATTTGACCGAAGCTGAGGCATCCTATTACATAAAATGTTATCAATAGGACACACATTGCTTTCATTTTTTTTGGAGTTTTTTTCTTGACAAAGGCGGCAGCAATGGCTAAAATAAGGCAACTGATGCCCGCTTTCCATTTCATATTAATTTTAGAAAGAAATACTAGCATGAATATTAGTCGTAATAAAAAATTTATGGCTATTTTCCCCAATTCTTTTTTATATTTATATCCGCCATATCGAAACTCATCAACTAAAGAATTGATAGTTTTAGTGCCATCAAAGATAAAATAAGGTAATAGCCAAAGTGCACGATTTATCGCAATAATATTGTCTATAATTAGGAACACCAAAACATACTGTGATACTACCAACATTATTTTCCCAATTATAACAAGGCAATTATATATTTCTTCAGAATAATCATCTTTTGATTTCTTGAGTATTTTCAAGGTTCTTATACATAGCATACATAATAATACTGCTGGCAAAATTAAAGGCGTGAAAATTACTGAGTACTTTACTTTCAGAATATCGTTTTCTTTTAAAAAAATTATAAATGGAGCAACAAAGTATAATAAAACTATGGAAGAAATTGTCCCGATCATAGCAATTAAGTTTGTTCTGCACAACAGTGTTGTATATAAAAATATACTCTTTTCATCTTTTAAATGGGATAATCCGTTGTATCCGAAAGAGTCATAAAAGTCTCTTCTTTTTTTATCCCGAAGAAACATATAGGCTCTGCCTATTCTATCAAACTTTTCGTTGCTTCCATTTTTTGTATCTGGATGGAATTCTTTTGACAGATTATAGTATTGTTTTCTTACTTCTTGTGTCGTGCATCCTTTGTGTAAGTAAAGATCTTCATAGAATGATTGATTCATTGTAATTATGCATTCAATATTGATTTTATATATGCAATCGCTGAATATTTGAAACTTTAATTAATTTTTAATTTAAATTGCAAAAAGCCCACATTCCTAAAACAAAATTGTATTGAAAAGCTGGAAAATCGGTATCTAAGATTGCAAGAGATTTTTGATTATAGAAATAAAAAGTGAAAATTTATTATTTTTTAAACATTATTAGATGTATGAATAGAGAACGAAGTTAAAAATTTTTGTAAGAGTATTTATATTAAATTAAAGAACTTGGGAATTTTAAAATATATGTATTGTATCAAATTACAGAAAATGCACATGCTTTAGTCATTAATCTGTGTTTCACTATTTAAAACATTCGGGTATGTATAAAGTTAAAGAATAGCTCTACAATTAAAAATATGATTTATCATACTTCATTTGAAGTAGTAAACGGTTTATTCATGGGTTAATTTCAATATTATAATTTTTTGGATTATTCATCAAACAAAACTAGATAACTTATATTATATTTTTATATCTGTATTAATTTTGGCATCTTAATTTTCTATATTTTCTCATAAAGCATAATTAGATAACTTATATTATATTTTTACTTATAGGTTAATCTTGATATTATAACTTTTTTTGATTTTTAGATCCTACAAAACTAGATAACTTATATTATATTTTTATTTATGGGTTAATTTTGGCACCTTAATTTTTTTGATTTTCTTATAAATCATAGCCTCGTAACTTATATTATATTTTTACTTATGGGTTGATCTTGGTATTATAATTTTTTTGAACATTCATCAAATAAAACTAGATAACTTATATTATATTTTTACTTATAGGTTAATCTTGATATTATAATTTTTTTGGTTTTCTCATAAAGCATAACTAGATAACTTATATTATATATTTACTTATAGGTTAATCTTGATATTATAACTTTTTTTGAACATTCATCGAATAAAACTAGATAACTTATATTATTTTTTTATTTATGGATTAATTTGGCATCTTAATTTTCTAGATTTTCTCATAAAGCATAGCTAGATAACTTATATTATATTTTGACTTATAGGTTAATCTTGATATTATAACTTTTTTTGATTTTCAGATCCTACAAAACTAGATAACTACTCATATATTTTTATTTATGGGTTAATTTTGGCACCTTAATTTTCTAGATTTTCTCATAAAGCATAACTAGATAACTCATATTATATTTTTACTTATAGGTTAATCTTGATATTATAACTTTTTTTGATCATTCATCGAATAAAACTAGATAACTTATATTATATTTTTATTTATGGGTTAATTTTGGCATCTTAATTTTCTAGATTTTCTCATAAAGCATAGCCCCACAACTACCATTATATTTTATATTTAGGTTAATCTTGGTATTATAATTTTTAGATTTTATCTTCTAACAAAACTAGATAACTATTTATATATTTTTATTTATGGGTTAATTTTGGCACCTTAATTTTCTATATTTTCTCATAAATCATAACCTCGTAACTTATATTATATTTTTATTTATTGATTAATCTTGGCATATAAATTTTTACCACAAATATAACGTGATTTATTTACTGTAGGTACATCATATCTTCTTTAATAACTATACTCTTTTTAAAATCTATTGGTTCAAGGGTCTTCCTCAATTCCATAGTTAGGGTATAGACCTGAATATGATTTCAGACTTCGATTTACATTTTTTATAATTCAAATAATGTATATTAGTAAAGGTATTATAACATTAAAATAATTTTTTCACAAATTTTAAATTCATATATTACTGATATTTAAAAACACTATTAATTTAATTAAATCAACGTCATAATAATTATTTTGACAGAAGTTTTTATAAATATTGGCAGAAATATATTTTCTTTGAACAAAATTAACTATTTTTATTCATTTCAATTTGTGAAAGAAGCGAAATAAATTATGCTCCTTTAACTTGACCAACAATAAAATCAAAATATCTCATTAGTAGCCATCTTATTGGCATAAAAAACATACATTTTAAATTTATTTTTAGCGCAGATTGAACATCATCAAAAAAAGAGAGATGGAATTATAAAAGCATTTAAAACGACAATGGCAATTTTAAATATTCAGTAAATATAATACACATTATAAATTATAAATTATTTTTATTTTTTCTTTTATTTTTGCAAGCAATATATATAATTTTATCGGCTATACCATTTTTTAATATCTTGATTGAAATAGAAAAAATTATTTAACTGCCCAAATAAATTTGTAATTTTAAATAAAATTATTGATGATGAATCTTAGTCCAGAACAGCACAAAAAACTAAAAGAACTTTTTCCGCAACATGAAACCAATTATTTCACTAAAATTTGCTCATCATTTAACACATTCGAAAATATGATTGAGTTCTTGTTAAATGAAAGTCAAATTCGCTGTGAAGAATCCGTGTATTTAAACAGCAATCCACACCCAGAATTATTTGTAAACGATTCCATATGTAAAAATGAAACTTTGAATACGATGTCTTTTGCTGAACTTCTTTATAATACCAAACGAATAGATAAATTTTGGATGAACAAGTCTAAAACTATTAGAGTTTCTGAAGAAAATTATGTTTATAACTATCCAGATCTTTTTAACAATAAATATTTTGTAAAAGATGCTAATTTCTCGGAATTAAGATCAAAAGCGAATGAATGTTATCAAGAATATTTAAAGCAGAAAGAATTTGAATTTAAAGGCATGGATCTAGCGAATAAAAAACGAATAGACCGTGGAGGAAATACGATTTCAATATTCAGAAATCCACCAAAAAGTCAATGTAATGGGAGGGAAGAAACAAAATATATTGAAAAAATCATTAATACTGATTTTTTAGGACAAACATCAGCAGAGTATTATCAAATGTTTGAAAAATATAATTATGAAGCTTCAAGAATAATTTTATACAAATCTATACTGAATAGAAAAATTGGTAATAAATTACATGTACTGGATTTTCATTATTTGTATGTAAAAGAGTGCTTGTTGTTTTTAGAAGATTATATTTACGTTTACAGAAAGGAGATTAACAATGGATTGAAAATTCGTATTATAACCGGTAATAGTGAGAGAATTAAACCGGCTATTGAACATTTTGCTGCTAAGAGGTTCATGGTTTGGAATGAAGATTCTGTTAGTGTAACCATTTTTTATTTGGAAATATAATTTATGAACGATTTAGACTATTTTTACAAACATATATTTAAATTAATAGAAATTAAATTGGAAATAACATTTCTAGCCCGATAAAATATCTTTTGATTGACATAGATTCATACAAATAAAATTATAATAATAAGATATCTTTTGATGGTCATATTTAAATTAATAGAAATTGAAATAAAATTATAATCTAAATATAAAAAATATCTTTTGAAAGCATTTCTTTTAATTAACAGAAATTGAATTTGAATTTGAAATAAAATTATAATCTAAATATAAAAATAAAAATATCTTTTGATGGTCATAGATTTGAATTGAAATAAAATTATAAAAATAAAATATCTTTTGAAAACAGTTATATTTAAATTAAGTGAAATTGAAATAAAATTATAATAATAAAATAATTTTGGAAAGCATAATTTAAATTAACATAAATTGAAATTTACATAAAATTATAATGATAAAATATCTTTTGAGTGCATAATTTTAATTAATAGAAATTGAATTTGAAACAACATTTTAAATTATTAACCATTCATAATAAGATCATCAAATTTTAAACTATAGAAATAAAATTATAATTTATTAACCACCATGAATAAAATTATTACTTTTGATATAAAATAAATTTCATTTTCGATTATCATAAGATAATCATTTTTAGATCTGTATAAATATATTTTGGAAATAAGAGTTCAACTTTTCTGACTTCACCCATAAAATTATTTATGGGTGAATTAAATTTTAGATTAAATTTCACTTAAATATTTTCTTGATACTTCTTTCTAGCTAATATCTTATCAATCTTCTTCCAATTATCTTTCTCTTTCAAGACTTATTAATTCAAGTACTTATTTCAACCCTACTTTTTGTACAAGTTTCTACATCAATAGGCATCTCTAACTCCTTAATATACGACTCATTGACGACCACCATCATTAAAATTTACAAATATTTAGCTGCATTTATGGCTAACGATAAATTCATCAAATTGTTTTATAACACGACTGTAAAAATTAAAAAAATATCCATATTATATAATTTTTTGCCTTTTTAGTGATAAATTTGTATATAAAACTTGATCAGCATGTTTATTTTATGTTGAAAATAATAGTTTATTAAAACCCAAGATTGTAAAATAAATGTTGTTGCGTATAAAAATAAATTTTAATCATGGATTAGGTTGTCTCAATTCATTAATTTCCTTTACTAAGATACAGTTATTCTATTGGAATATTACAAAACTCTTTAATACATCTTTCCTGATATATCGATATCAAATTATAGGATATTAATAAAAATGAATTTGTAAAAATTTGAAATGTGTTCGATTTAATCCCTTTTATGTTGTATTAAAATGGTTCGTTTTAATTGGTATATTCCAAAATATCCAGTTGACCATTGATCCTATTTTCTAGTTCTAAAACAATAATTTTTCAAAAATGTTTTCAAATTAACTGCATATAACCATAATACAGATATTTCTGTTCTATATAGAATTATGAAGAGCCTTTAAGTCAAAAAAAATAGATGTAATTGAAGGATTAGTAAATCCACACAGACAAATAATACAAAAATCTAAATTTATAAAAAAAAAATATCTTGAATACTTTGAGAAGTAAATTAAATATAAAACATAATTTTAGAACCGATCTTTGTTAAGGTATTCAAAATCATAGATGAAGCAATCATGCAAACTCTCACACTTCACAAGACACTTGAACTCATGTCATTTGACAGAAGAATATCTGGTTGAGGCTTAAAAATATGCATTAAGAGAGTTGTACAATATTCCTAATGAGCTGTCTATATCTCAGTAGATGAAATTCATAAAAGGAAGAAACTTGTCCCATAAATAAAAAAATGTAATGTTGGAACCGATCCTTATACATCAGAATTTGGTATTTTGTTAGATCTGTTGTATCGCAGGAAAAGTGTGGAATTCTAAAAAATAAAAATCATTCTGTCTTATATGAATTTTTATTCTAAAGATCCCTTTTCTTTATATACCATTTTCTTTGTTAGAATTATCTCACTATTTTCCGGTAATATCAATCCTTAGAATTTTTATTTTTGCACATCTCATTTAAAATATTTTTTTTATATTTTATCTTGAAGGGTAAATTCGATCTTTGATGTTATTATTTAATTCATTTATTCTATTTAAAACACTAATTATAAAAATTAAGTAGTTAAATGGGGATATTATTGTTAACTTATTGATATATTTGAAAATGAATTTTCTAAACTATGAGCTTTATTGCCCTTAATATTTTTTACATTAAAATTTATTGGTCATGTAAACCACGTACTTCATAAAAAAATACAATTAAATCACAACTTTACTTATTAATATTAAAAAAATATTATTAGGGAACACATTCGGCTAGTAAAAATATATTCTAATATTACTTTGTATATATCTAAATATTAGTCAGGATAATAAAATATAAAGAGCAATCATCTGTCATATTTTTATCAAATTTTTCATAAAAGATATAGAATAAACATTTAAGTGCCATATATATTTTTTATCAATAAATTATATAGAATTTGCAGCATACATAATTGATATTTCCATATAAAAAATTAAAGTAACTATAAAAAGGTATTCAAAAGAAAATAAGAATTTTTATTTTTTACCGAAGAATTTATCAGTTTAAAATCACAAAAACTTATTATAACTTTGTTAAAAATAATAATTTACGGCTTGTTCCAAACCGAAAAGGTTTTTGCTGCCATACTTTCCAGATAAAATTTCATTTCTATCAAAAATTTACATATGAAACTAAAGAAAGAAACTTTCCTGACTCTTGTCATTTTGAGCAATAAAATAATCGATTGTTCTAGAGTGAGCATAAAATTCCAAATTTTTTTTCTTTAAAATTAAATACCGATAATGGAAACCAAAAATTATGTATTTACGTGTTTTTAACATAACCATTCATTTCAAATATTTTATTATTGCACTTTATTATATTAAATTATGCCTCCCGATGCATCAAAAGAGTATATGAATATACGTTGCTCTATCACCATTAAAACAATGTAAGCTAAAAATCTGGTTTTCTATCAATGTTTAAAACATACTTTTTTATTTATTTAGATATAAAAAAAAACCTATAAAATGTTTTTTTTTGTGATGTAAAATACAAATATTCGATTTGCATATGCACAATGATATTTTAATTTGCAATGGCATATTGTATATGTTAAATATAAAAAAATATATTTGATACTTTTGCTTCTTCGAGAACTATCTATCGTGCACCACGAGATTTATTTCAAAAAAAATTATAGAGAATTTACATATAAGTAATAAAAACCGTGTTTTTGATTTGCTAAAGATTTAATGATTATTTAAATGAACAAAATTAGCATAGCATTAGCATATTTAGAATTAAAAGTTATTGGAATTTCTATCTTATGTTCACAAAGATTTTATCAATTGAAAATTAGATTTTTTCTTGATATGAAACATAAGTTTTACTACATATTCTATATATAATGCAAAATTTAACTTTTTTTTTATTTATATTAAACTTGGATCATCCCTTTTCAATCTAATTTGATAGATGAGCCGATAAGTTCACAAAATATATGAGAATTGCCTGTATTATCAGATTTATTAATATAATATTTTTATTTTATACATATATATAATTATATTTTTCTTTTAACACTTATCAACTCTTAGATAAATTTATAGGCTTTAAACAAAAATCATTTATTTCCATAAATTATTTTCTGCTTTTAGCATTTTTTATTTTTAGATTCAAAATTTATTAAATTGTTCAATATACATACATTATCTTTATATTTCTATGACGTCATTAAGGTTTTTTTAGAATCGAAATTTATTATAGTGTATAACAAGCATAAATTATCTTAATGCATTAATGGAAAGGTTTTGGATCATAAGATCTTATTAAATAAAAATCTACATATATGTTTCATTTCGCTATATATCAAATTAAATAAAATATTGATATTTTGTTATGCGGTTTAGTTCTTTCCAACAATACGTGCTGTTCTTTTATTTGTCGATAAAGTTGCATCATTATGGTAAAAAATCGAATATTATTATTCATGTGTAAAAAATAACTTGGCTGTAAAATAATAATCTGCGAACATCTATCGCATAAATTATACATATGAAAGAGCGTGTCTACATTTTTGTATCGTATTTTCTGGCAACATTTTTTACGCCTTTATTTAAATGTGTTAAGTGAAATAAAAATCATTTTAGATAACCTAGAAAAATGTGATATCCTCGATATTTCCGAATTATATATTTAAAATAATGCTATACCAACTTAAATGCAAAGGAATAAATTTATGTATGGAATCCTAATATTAGGATATTAGTGGATATTTTACCCTAACCGAAAAAAATTGGGTTGGTTGAATTCATAAGATGATTGGTATGTATAATTGAATAAGTTAAAGTTTTCAATAGATACCTATAATTTACAATACATTGAATGTGTGACTGATTGAATGATTTAATATTTACCTTTTATCTTATAAAAATCAAGATAAAGTTTATATTTTCGGGTCAGATGCTGTTTAAAAGATTTTAATTTATGTTCTATCAAAAATTTTATGAAAAACCAATTTAATTCGGGAGTCTAGATCTCTATTTTTTAATATTTCTATGGATAACAGTATTTTTTAATGAATAAACTAATAGGCACTGTAAATCACGAAAAACACTGTTTTTTATTAGAAATGCATAATTGATTTATTAGAATTACAAAATATAAAAATTATTACCAAATGGCTTTAAATAGTTTCTCTAAACTAATATTCGGGAAAAAATACAACGGTAAGTTTTATCCAAAATATATAATATTTATCGATACTATAATTTTTTGATCACCATTACCAAATTTATATCAAATCGTGCTATTTATTTTTTTTTGGATATTTAGCAAACATATTTAGACATTTTCTCAAATAAAACATTCACAAATATTGTATAAACAATTTCATTATAATATTCAGTTCAAGTGTTTCTTCTATAACCAAATTTTTTGTATATGTTAATAATTTTTTAATTTTATTTATTTCGTAATATAATAACGTGAAATTGGTTTCATTTCAAAAACGACGACGGATTATATAGTTTTATTCGTAAATATGTTTTTTAATTAATTTAGCTAAAAAATAATTCAGTATTTTATTTAAACTTTTGTTCACAACTTATTTGATCAATATATCAAAATTTATTATTTGGAAATTTACATTTGCTACGAACTTTGTGCTTGATGCTTTATTTCGCGAAGCTTATGTGAAATTTGATATTTTTAGGTTTTATATTTCATATAGATATTGATTCTAAGACGAAACCCGAGATTATAAGTAGTAAATTATACTGAAATGTAATAATATGCGATTTTTTGTGTAATACTATTTAAGATTTTAGATAAATACCTTTTCCTATCTAACTAAAATTAATTCTAAACTTATTTTTACCATTAAGATGTTTTATTGTATATTGTATATTGTATATTGTTTAAATAAATATATTCCCAGCGTATAAATCAGATATTTTATATAAATTTATTTTAATAGACTTTTTATATCAACCAAACATGTGTGTGGTCAAGACATACATAGCATATCCCTAACTTAATAATCTGTTTTTATATATACTTGGGTTTTAATATCGCTAAATTTATTCTAGGGAATATCGGCGTAGTCATTTCTTCTATAATATGACTTATTTAGAAAAAAAAAGATACAAACATCTATTAAAATTATAATTTCTTTCTGCGTCAACTATACGACTATAATCTGGGCCCGTTAGTTTATCACATTTTTTGAAAAATAAATAGATGCTGCATTTTTATTTCTTCTCAAATTTTCTTGGTTTTTTCTTAACTTCCAAAAAAAAATATTTAAAATGGTTTTGCACATTAAATTAAAGAAAAAACATTATTTATCTTTATACTTTAATCAATATTTGTTTATCAAACAAATAAATAATTGATATTTAAGGTCTAAAAATTCATTTAATAATAAATATATTCTTCTCGTAAATCGCATGATAAATTAAATTCTTGTATTCCATGTGATTTAGATTTTACCAGTAAAATCCATTTAATTATTATCTCTTTTTCTATATTATCATGGTATTTTTTAAATAACAGATTTAAACATATATTAACTGTGTATTTCATTGGCTTTTTAGTTAAACATTGAGATATGATTCTATAAATAGTAGAATAAATTTCACTTTGTGCTTTTTTTCATACTTTTTAGTTCTCTAAACATTCTATACTATAAATATATTAAAAAAATCTTGATAGAATATTGTGCTGTTTTAAAATAAAGAGAACATATTCCTTGTAATATTTTATATATCATAATTTAATAAACTTTATAAATTTTTTGTGCCTTTTAAATTCAACAAAAAATTTGAAGCTCAACTAGAATAAGTAATACAAAATCAATAAAAAGTATAGAAATTAGTACATCAGGTTTTAAATATTGAAACTTACTTATTTATATCGTTTCATGGTAAAAAAATAAAGATTCTTTTGCTAAATATCTAAAGATTTTACGAGCTAGCAGGAAATAAATCTACACTTGAATTTAGAACGCCAATTTTAAATGTTCTGTATATTTGCGATAGGTTGTAATTTATTCAAAGTTCTTATGTTGTAAAATTATCAAGCAATTGTAACTTACAGAAAATAAGCGTATTTTAGGCTTTGCCTCAATTGTGCGCATTCTGCTGTTTTTATGATGTAAAATTATAATTCTTATATTATAAAGTATAAATAAATGTATATTCATATGGCTATTTCTAAAATATTGCATAATCGGCATCTAGTATCATAATTAATACTTGAAAAATACCAACCTAATTTTGAATTTTCCTGTAATCTATTTCTGACACAACTGCATTTATCACATCTTAC
Source organism: Rhyacophila brunnea (assembly GCF_057557595.1). Taxonomy (NCBI): domain Eukaryota; kingdom Metazoa; phylum Arthropoda; class Insecta; order Trichoptera; family Rhyacophilidae; genus Rhyacophila; species Rhyacophila brunnea. The sequence continues at coordinate 973,080 of NW_028233335.1, forward strand.
CTTTTCTTTTAATAAGTAGCATGTTTTTTATTTCCACCCGCATGTTCTATTCCTTGAGTATAGCGGAAATATGTAATTAATGGTATTTCTGGAATTCATGTACAAAATAAATCATCATATCGATGATAAGGGGTTTTTTATAATTTTAAATCATATCTAATGGTTTTTAACTGGCATTATTATTTGTAAACTTTCATCACACTTTTGCAAGGTATAAAACAAATAATATTATCGTTTTGTGTTATTTTGTGTGTGCAATCTATTTATAAATGTGATACAAACCTTTCTGTGTATAAGCAAACATTTTTTTTCCTTATCGTAGATAGTTTTTTCATGTTATTATAATACATATCACCACTCCTTTGCTTCTATGTGTTTATTTATTCGTGTATTTTAAATATAATCTTATTAGTAGTTGATTTATTTTGTTTGAAAATGCTAGATGCGGTATTGCATCTTTATACTAGGATCATCTAAATAAACACTGAATTTTAAAGAAAATTTATCTTGGTACTTATAAATTGTGATCATAAAAATTAAATTCGTATATTTTTTTTATAAAATAGAATCAAGCAGTGTTTTATAATTGGTACTGTATAAACTCATATTTGGTTTGGATCTTTTCGCTTTACTCATCCGAATTTTTTTTTACATTTGTTTAAATATTTCTGACGCGATTGGAAAATTAATCTTGTGCCATGCAGTAAGCTATTTCGGATCAACATTCCTCATCCGAATGACAATAACCACGGCTTCGAGAATCTTTTTTTTATAATTTCTATATTGGTTTTGCATAAAAACACTTCAAAGAAAATATTTTGGTGTGCACATCTTCAGTCATTATAAAATATGAAAAATATTTTTTTCGCATTCTCTGCCTTTTTTTCGCCAAATTAAGTGCACACATTTTCTGAAGTAATTGAGAGAGTATCAAAGCTATTGATGGTATTATGATGATATTATTCGCTAATTTTAGAGCTGATTGCTCTCTGAACTTTTTATTCTCGTGAAATTTTCAAATTTTATATCAGTACGATTTTTAGTTATCGTAGAGATCCAAGAAAAAAGTTATTGCAGCTTTGGTATAATGCGTAAAGAAATTTATTTGTGTAAAAAAATTTAGTTTGGAATTTAATTAGAAAATCGGTAGAATATTATATTTAAAGAATTTTCTTTATAATATTCCACTAACGAATTCGTAAAAAATTCATCATTGGGTCGATAACAATATATTATATCAACTTGATCATTTATTTGTGTCATTTTTAACCCTTGCAAATAGAGGTATTGATTAGAACGTATAGCTTTAAAAAAGCACAAAAATAAGATAATATCGCACAATTAATAATTATAATCCCATATTATACGCAAATAAAACTGGAAACGGACATTACAGCCTTGTATTGTATGTGACTAAAATTTTAAAGATGAATCCGGAAACCACAAAATTGAAATTAAATTCGTGCAAATAAGGCTAGAAAAATATAAATAATTATATAGTGACTATTCGCTTCATTCAGGCTCAAAAGTATTTGCTGAAATCGAATATAGTTTTTCTATGATCTATAAATAAAAAATTTCAATGCATATTTTTTTAAGGATTAACATGCACCAGTAAAATAACAATACACGTTAAATTCTGAGATATGTTTTTAAAGAAATTAATGTGGTGATGTAATATAAACCGGGATTTTTTATTTCTTTAAATAAGAAAACGTTCTATTAATAACAGAGATATTCGTTGATTGATACTGAACAAAAAAATAAAAATAATTTTTATTTTAAAACACATTATTTTTCAACTGCTTTTTATATAGAATACCTTAAATTATGGTGTAATAAAATTATGGTGTAATAGCAAAAATAATTGCAATAAGTGTATTTTTTAAAAAATAATTATTATATTTTTTTATTTTTACTTTTCAAATGTATAAATGGCAAAAAACGTGAAAAATATATTTTCACATAAATTATTGTAAAAATCAACAATTAATCAATATTTTAAAATTTTATGCAAGCGAACAAGTGAATATCTAGAGTAAATACGTTTTTACAGAATTTATAACATATCATATAATTAAATATAAGTATTTACCATCAAGACTAATAGATGTATTGTTTTCACATAAAAAGATAGGTTTTTATTCGAAATTTTGTTTAAGCATTCAAGTTCAATTATGTGCGCCTGTAGTTAATTAAGGTTAAGATCACCCACTTGTTTATTTCATTAAAAGGGTATCGAAAATCAAAAACTAAGTGGTAAATTAATAATCTCTTTGCAAAGTAAGTCTAAATATAGCAAAGCGGTAATATATTGCGTACTTATAACCGAATTAGAATGTATCAAATTGCATAAGACCCCTAGAACCAGCTTTCACATTTAATGGCGTAAATTATATGCAAGACTGTGTTTATAAACGTAATAGAATTTGTGTGGCACATAATTCCCATTGATATATATTTCTAGAATCAGACTTATTTTTAAATATTATTTACTATTGATAAAGCTGTCTTGAATAATTGCAATTATAAAATAATAGGCACTAAATTACAGAGGTTGATAAATGCATAATAGAATAAAATCCATTGCTATGCACCAATGAAGTGTATTGTGTGGTTGGGTAGCATAATTAATTTCGAGAAAAAGGCCACGACTTAATATACCAATATTAGATATATAAATACTTTCAGGCTTTTAAAATGCGGTGTTTTAATTTACGCGCCAATATTTTATTATTATTTATTTATTTAAAAATGTTTTATAAAATTTATAAATTGACAATAACATAAAAGCGCTGATAATTTGAAAAGTTGCATGAAATTCATGAATCGAGATTTCGATTTTCAAAGCAAATTTTTTTGTTGAAACTAACTTATATGACAATTTGAGGAAGATATGGACACTTATAATACCAGGTAAATGAAGTTCTTAATTTTATGTATTTCAATAAATTTCTTTATAAAAACATTGAAAATCTTTTTATATTCTTATACATATACAAAATGGATAATTCTGGATTTCGGGTATTTTAATGCAAATTTGATATTAATTTTAAAGTGTTCACGTCATATATTTTAAGCTCTAAGTATATTTACGAATGTATTTTACTGGTGTTTTGATATAACTTATGGTTAAATATGACTAAATGAAAAGCTAAATCACTAAAAGAAAATATTATAAGAGTTAATTAAAAGAAAGTTTCACTATCAATGAGACTTCAAGCAAAAGTATCTGTAATTAAAGAAAATCTATATAAATTGCTCGTTTCGCTATTAAAGAAACTTCAAGCAAAGGTTTTTTTGATTCAAGAAGTAAATATATATTGCAAGTTTCGCTATTAACAGAACTTCGAGCAAAAGTGTTTTTAATTAAAGGAATTTTTGATTTCAAAAGGCACATATTTAAAAAATTATTAAGGTTTCTTCTTGCAATTATACTTTTTCATTTAATATATAATTTATAATATTTTGTATTTTCGCCATAAAGTTGCTTATATTATTCAGAATTCTTCCTAAAATTATAAGTTTTAAATATATTAAAACAAATAATACAAATTTTCTAAATTTTGTTTTATTTGATTCTTTACAATTCTTCTATTTATAAAAATTCTTACTAGCTTTTATAACATTCTTCTAATTACATTTCTCAATAAAAAAATTGCGTATCACAATTAACTTTCATGCAAAAAAGCCAATGTTTTATTTGACAATATTTTGTATCCTATTTTTTACTTATATATTATGAAAAAAATTAAAGAATGAAAGAATGTTGCTTGAAAAACTTGAAGGCTGATTTTTTATGATAACTCATGAAAATACAAGAAATTAAGGTCATTGGCTCTGAGAGTCGCTCATATGTTTATAAAATAAATTTGTGGGATTTTTAATAGTCTTTCTTATATTTTTAAATGTTCCAAGTAAGTGGGAATTTTAAACACACAAAAGAGGATAGCTACGGGTAGCGAATTGAATAGTAAATTGCGCATTTACTTTTATAACCCATTAATTAGATTATTTAATACTTTTTACTTAGAAAATCGATAAAAAGATATTTAAAAAAATTAAGGTATTTAAGCTTTTTTTATATAAAAATGTATAATAAAATAATAGTATTTACTTTTATTTAGATGGACAAATAAGATCATAATTGACGACTAAATTTCATCATAAATGAAAAATAGACAATCACACATAAAATTTTATGTTTGATATCTTAAAATGCATTAATATAATTTTATTACCTATATCTCTGATTCGGAAGGCGGAATTACTAGCATGTTCCTGCCTATGGTCTTTATGAAATTTAGGGCTAGAAATTTAGAATGATTCATAGAATTTCATAAATCGATTCATGAAATTTATAATTTTAACATAAAATTGAATAAAACTAATTTTTAAAATATTTAAGAAATATACATCTTACATTTTCTCTTATATGCATCTAGATTCGTATTCTGTTGAAAATTCAGACTTTTAATATGAAAATTAAATTAAAATATGCATTAGAATGCGAAACATGGGGTTAAATGACCTTGAAAGAGATTGAATGAATATATATATATATTCTAAATTAAAAGGTTTTTGAAGCCTAAATAAAGTTTTATCGTAATTTTTTATTTAATATTTGTCTTAAACTGATATTTTATTTATATTAATCAGAATTTAATATAAATTGATCATATATTTCTAAATTAATTATAAATATTTAAAATCAAAAAAAAACGTTCGAAAGTTTCTTGTGTATAAAAGTTAAAACTCTGAAATTTATATATCCATCTGCGATAAAATGATTTTTTTATATAAATATTATATGTTTAGGAAAACATACATAATTTTGTTGTTTTTTTTAGTGGGTCGCTTTTCAACTAATAGAATTTATTTTCCATGGGGATGTATAGTGAAACATAAAATCCTAAATTTTGTTTGTTGACACTTGTGGAGCATTTTGAATTTTTTGTGTACAAATTTGAATTTTTATGTGCAACTTTGGATCCTATTGAAATAATTTGTAAATATTATCATATATTTTAACTTTGGTGTTCCAAGGTGATTGCATGATTTAAAATTTAAGTAGTGTAACAGAAATTAAAAACAAGAATTTTCCATTGTTGGGATCGCAAATTTCAGTATATTAGCACCAAATTTAGTTCGCTTCTATCTTCTCTTTCTTTACATTTATTATTATTTTTTATAAATAATGCGGACGTGTTAATATACATCATACTCACGATAAAATATATTTTATAATTTCTGACATAAGTTCATATAAAACGTTTTATGATATTATAACAATTATGTACTTATAATAAATCCATTAACATAGTCTTAGTAAATGAATATGGCCCTAGCCAAGAATACTTGCAGCAAATCCAAATAAACCCATATATCACTGAATAAATATATATAACGATTTAAATTATAAAAAAAATTCATAATTAGATTATAGCCTTGAAAATTTTCATAATATAAAAACTATATTCAGGCGGTTTATAGGAAATTCTTGATTGATTTTTTTGATTTTCAGTTGTATATTTAATTTTTTAGTATGTGGAAATGTTTAAGATTTTTTGTGAATATGTATTATAATTGTTTTCTTGAATGATATTACATATCTTTTATTTACAGTAATCATACACTCGTCGCTTCTTCACATAAAAAGCATTTACGTGGGACAACCAAATTCACATTGCCGAAAAAAAGAGTGAGTAAAAATACTACCGCACCTCCACTCAAAAACACAACCAACCAATATTTAGCGCCACTACCCCATCCCTTTCTATCTTTAACTTCTTGATACTTGTAATTCTTACTCACTTTACAAATCAATTCAACCAACTTAACCACAAGTAATGCAATTGCTGCAAGCCCGAAAATATTAGTTTTCATGTAATAAACCACAATAGATCCAACAAGGATAAGAAAGTATAAAAGACCGAACAAGAAATTTACCAAGTTGTCGTTATCACTATACAACAAAACATCAGTAAAAGAGAATGGAAATATTCCGAGACCAGCAGATATTAAAAGCGACGCGATAGAGAATGTACCTTTTTCAGCTGATTCAGAAACGAGGTTAATTGGGACCAGACCGACAATCGCAGTTGAAAACGCGAGCATAAAAACACCAAGTTTGCACCATGCAAGATATCTTCCCTGCAAGAACTGGCCTAAATATGACATTTGTCTCGATTCACTTCCATTTTTTTCTGTACCTACATTTCTATTTACTAGAAGATCGGTATATATAGAATACGTTTTTATTATGCATTCAAACGTTACAAAAATGGCGGTAAGGATCTGTAGATATTTTTGAGCAAGAATATTTTCATTAAATCGGGGACAGAACTCATATGAAATGTATGAAAATACAAGAAGACCTAATAGAAAAACTTCAATCAAGCTTGTTGTAAATTTTATTTTGTACATTGTGGTCGATGAACTCTCCGAAATATCTTTTGGCCCACCAAATAATGTTTGGTTCGTCTTGAATTTATTGTTTATTGAGACACCCATTGAAATATTTTGTATTTTTCTTGTATGAATTATGTTTTTTTTATTTCTTTTTAAATCTACTTTATAAAACTTATTCTTGATTTGTGTTTTGCGATTTTATAAATACCTTTTAAAATTGGAATATTCTATTTATGGAATTTGGTTATCTGACCTCTTTAGGAACTTTCTTTAATTTGTACCTTCATTTTTACTTAAAAGTATATACAAAGGAATATATGTTTAAAAGTTTATATCAGGATGATTTAATCTGGAATTTAACTTATTATGTACACTCATAAGCTTAGATTGTATAAATTACTTTTATTTTCTGAAATGTATTTCCTTATTTGTTTTTCTTTCTAGATATGTTATATTTTTTGAGTCTCACATAATCGTATCGAGATTGATATAAGTTGAAACTCAACCAAATTGATTTATAAATATCTCATCCTAAAAAAAGATTTTTTTAGGGTATTAAAACAATATTATCTTAATAAATTGATAATAACCTTACTACTTCGCTAAATAATGTTTTAGAAAAAAAACGAATTCTTTAGCCATTCGTGAATTTATATGAAGGAAAAGGTAAGGTTTTCATATTTTATCAAAAAAATAATTTCGCTTTTACGGTTCCATAATACCAAATGTATAGCGTTGAGATTTTTTTATAATATAAAATACAAATTTAGGTATTTTAAGTTAAAAACATTGAATATAAAAGTTATATTCTGTGTTTTTCACTTTGTCATGAATATTATTGCCGCATGTACCTGGACTTATTTTTCCGATATAGAAATATCGTGATATTCGCATATAAAATATTTCATTTCTATAATTAAAGAAGTCAAGAGCCAGAAAAACTAGCTATAAATTCTTTTTTACATTTTTTATACCTAACAAAATTTAAAGCAAATTTTTTAAAATTATTACATTTGCTGATATAAAAAACATAATATATACAAAACATTTTTTATTTAAAAATCTGAACTAGCCCATAATATAACTTTTCTGTCTTTTTTCACAAAGCAACTGGGATTATTTATGTATAATTTGATCTATTCCGAATTTTATATTTTTTATATTGGGCATTACATATATTTAGTTGGAATTGTGATATTATTAGAAATGATGCTTACCAATTATTAAATTAAATTTATTTTTTATTAACACAAAAATAAATCAACCTGGTTCTTTATTAATATTCTATTTAAATATTTTTTTGCCACTAAAATTTGTTTATAATGTTTTTTTTCAAATTAATATTTATCTTGAAATTACATTTACTTTGTTATACAACTTCAGGACATATTCTTTAATTTTTGTCGCGATGAACGAATGTTTAAATCATGATACATTTCATATAAGATCACTTTGTAATGGTGGGATATCGCATAACATGAGATTGTGCCGTCACATAATAGCATAAGTCGTTTATTATATAGTATGGAATGTCAACCAAAACTGATGTATACACAGAAACAATAGTAAGAAAGGAAAACCTGAAATTTATAAGTCTTGAAAACACACCTTAGATGGACTAATCTTAAATATAAAAAGATGACAAGAAGCATTAAACCAATCTTTCCATGAAACGATCATAAATTTTTCCGATAATATTTAAATAAATGAAATTCAAATGTACCTAAAAATTAATCAGTAATACATAGTATAATATTTATAAAACTTTTGCGCCATTATTTTGACCTAATTTTACTATAAAAGAAATCAAACGCGAAATATAAAATGATCTTGATTCTAAAACGATGCTAAAACCGAATCTTTTTTTTCATTGAAAAAAAGTTGCGCTACTAAATCAACTAGAAATTATTTGTTCTCGATGCTAAAAAGTGCTACAAGTTATTCATTTTATGTCATTTACGAAAAATTGGGCTACAAAGACACCTATAAATTTTTATTGGTATATATTAAATATATAAAAAAGATAGAATTTATGGATAGTTAGATACAAATACCCAAAATTATCATTTATAAACCTAGTCTATGTTGTCTTGTGTTATAATTTTAAATTAATGCTTTCACCTTCATATAGAAGATTGATTTTAAATAATCTAAGCTATCGTTTGATTTTTTATTTTAAACGTAAATTACTTTCATCATTTTAATAGCAATTTATAATTAGACTAATTCTATTTTTAAATTGTCATTTATAATAAGGTGTATTAGGAATAATTCTTATTAATTCAATTTGTAAACCAATAACACTCAATTGATAGAAATTCTCTGGGTACAAAATTACTTTTAGGTTCAGAAATATAAGAATGAATCCGACTTCTCTACGCCATCAAAGAACCAAAAATCAACAATTTTGAGTCAAAAAAAAGTTAAATGGAAATATATTAAGCACTATAAAATAATTTTTTAAATTTCTCTTTTGATTACCGTAAAAATATTGTACATAATTTATAAATAATTTTTTGTCTTTCATTTATATAATAAAGTTTTATCATTCTACAATTATCTTCTTTTTTTAGTTTATCAGCAAATTTTTATATACTTCATTTCAAACCATGAAATTTTGTTTGATACAGGAATTCAATTGGAAATTTTCCGAATAAGTTTTCTTGGTGAAATATACACTTACAAATAAAAAAGAAAAATTATTAACTTGTTTGTTTATAATAAAAGATGATTCTTGTATTTTAAAAATTTGGTTTTGATGAAATTATTGGATATTCTATATATAGATCAGGAAGATAACATTGATGCTGTGGTCATTTTCGAAAAGCATGGTTATAATATTGTACTTAATAAAACCTTTATGGTACATTGGGGGTCATTTTGATGTTTAATTTATCATATGATTTGTATAATGTATACAGAAATTACTAAAAATACACCATAGGTTTTTATCGTTATAATGAAAAATAAAGGATAGTTTTTTTCTTTGAAACTTATTTATATTTCCTTAATAAGTCATTAAAGTATTTAAAATCGTCAACAAATGATCATAATATATATTTATAGGGCTTACAACCAAGAAAATCAACTTATGAGCATATCTAAATTTTCACCACCTAAAACAACCGATTTTTATCAATAAAAATATTTTAATATAGTTTTTCCTTAATATGACTTTAGTTTTGGGCTATAAAGTTTAAGGATATACATTTTGGAATAGAATTTTTTCCAAATTTGGGCATGTACGGTTACAGGATAAATTTCGCAATCAAAACCATAAAAGTTAAGTAAAAAAAAGGATTATCTCTTTACACTATATAAAATAAAAAGATTTAAATATGTTTTGATAAACGACCATTTATCTTTCCATTTGACACAGTATACTTAATTTTTAATATTATCGATACCCAGTTTGTTAATATATTAAATTTAAGCAAGTGTTTTTATGATGCGAACCCACGTATACGATATATAACTTATTTGAGACATATTATGCCTTTATTTTCTCTATTAAACATAATTAAAGTTCTTATTTTTATTTTATCGACACAGACTTTTTTTTGTTTTTGAAATTTAAAAAAAATATTTGGGACGTCTGTTATCGTTTTGAAAAGATATAATTTGGCAAATATCATAAATCAATGTTTTTTTTTATATGTTATTTGTATAAAATCTAGAATTTAGATATTGATACTCATGCTAGTTTTATATTTCATGAAATTTCTACGTCACTTTAATCATTTTTAAAAAACTCGCAATATATATACTACCATCTGAATCAAACATAAATGCGTTCTGTGTTTCTTAGATATCATAAATATAAATAAAAGGATAGTAAATATTAGTATATGACTATTTTTATTGTTAAAAAGATGGTTTAAAGGATAAGACGGCCTTTCGTGCTGTATTTGTTTAATAAAAGACTCTTTTTTTTTATTGAATTTGCATTTTTATATCTTAATAAAAAAATCTTATTATTTTAAGGAATACAAAATATTATATTTTGGTGATATAATGTTTCTGAACTTTCATTCTATGATAATTTAAACATTACATTAGCTCGAAATCGAATTTTGGTACTAGTACGTCAATTCATGTTTCCTATATGATAATTATTTATAAAGTAAATATCGAATTTTACACAACTTATATTTATATTATTTCCTTTTAAAGTGATAATTTCTATTTTAGAACTACTTGTAAACCAATTTTAAATTTTTTTCTGTGAAATACAATAGTTTCAATGCACCAATATTAATTATAAAAGAGACACAAATCTTTTGAAACAATGATATGGGGTTTTTATGAATATAATAGATGAATTTAGGGAAAAGGTGAAGCTTTGAAGAGTGCCGCGAAGTTATGGATTTTTAAAAAATGTGATTCGTAAAGTCCGACACAGAAAGTGCTTTAAAAGGTACCAGAATCCTTTTGGCGCGATGATATAGGTCTTTTTATATTATTTAGATAATTAGATTAGTAAATATAGTAGCAATATGCGCCTTATGTTCAATTATGTATTTATAAATCATCAATACAAGTGAATATAGTTTTGATCGACGTTATTTTTATTGTTTAAGATTTCTGAGACTAAATAATAAATAAAATATTTTCCAGAATTTAATTGATACAAGTGGATTATAGTTTTGATATACGTTATTTTTATTGTTATAGAAATTCGAGAATAAATAATAAATTATATATTTATTCAGAAAATCAAATCAGTACAAGTGAATTATATTTTTGATCTACGTTATGTATATTATTTAAGTTCCTGGGAAAAATAAAATATTTTCCAGAATTTAATTGATACAAGTGAATTTTAGTTTTGATCTACGTTATTTTTAATGTATAAGATCTCCGGGAATAAATAATAAATAATATATTTTCCAGAATTTCATTAATGCAAGTGAATTTTAGTTTTGATCTACGTTATTTTTATTATTTAAGTTTCTGAGAATAAATAATATATTTTCCAGAATTTCATTAATGCAAGTGAATTATAGTTTCGATCTACGTTATTTTTAATGTTTAAGATCTCTGAGAATAAATAATATATTTTCCAGAATTTAAATGATACAAGTGAATTATAGTTTTGATATACGTTATTTTTAATGTTTAAGATGTCTGAGAATAAATAATAAATAAAATATTTATTCAGAAAATTAAATTAGTACAAGTGAATATATTTTTAATCTACGTTATTTTTAATGTTTAAGATCTCTGAGAATAAATAATATATTTTTCAGAATTTCATTATAAAACTGTATTCTAGTTTCGATCTACGTTATTTTTATTGTTTAAGATTTCTGATAATAAATTATTAAAAGAAATATGAACAAAAATCATTACATTGGCTTTCACCATCTTCAATAAATAGTATTTTACAGAAAGAAACAATTTATACCAATTAGAACTTTGAATTAGCAGAATTTATTTTCTAATCGCGAACAACACTAATAATGATTGCAACAAATTTCAAGAGTTTCTAATATAGACTGATTACGGGCCATATTTTTTATATTAATGGGGTGTTTATGACCTTTATTTGTATGGTTTATACCATAAACCAAAAAAAATCAAGGTGTGTGAGATGGCTGGTGTATAGGCGCGTACATATAGGTAAGACTATTTGTAAGTCTCGCTAACTAATATAATTTCTGATGAGAAAGACGGTAGATATCAATAAATTAAGGGAAGATACAGCAAGGAGTTCTTTGATACATCAAATTGAACACACGCGTCTTATAAAATAAAATCGATGAATTCAATAAACCCAACATGCAAAAAGAAAGATCAATGGATAATAACATCGAAACTAGGAGTATTTTGTATTACGAATAAAAAAAGAATTGTATAAATACAGGAATAAAATTAATACACTTATTTGTAGATAAATTATAGTATGCCGAAACAAAAAAAATAAATTATATTACTGTGGTATTATTTTTCCATTAAGTTGAATCACTATGAATTTTAGTTGTGTAAAGGCATAATAATTTACGAAAGTCCAAATTTAATATTCAATTTGAGTATTTTTGAGCATCCAAAAATTTTTAAGGCTTGTACTTGATTCCTGGAAATTAGTTTTAACTCTGTATTTTATATGACTTTTTAGATGATATTTAGTGTTATAGTGTATCATGTTTAATTTTCCACTATATTTTTATAATTTTAGTATTGTTTGACTTTTCATTTAGGTTATATTTATAGTTTGTGTCGTTGATTAGAAACAAAACCACAAAAACCAATAAATATTTGAAAGGTATTTGGAATAATGTACAAAATATTTAGTTAGTTATGATTTAGCACTAATAAAAAAGCAGAAAGCGTGCATATTAATTATCTAAATAAAAATACAGCTTTAGATACTAATGTGTTAAAGCAATAACATTAAAATTGAAACATGATGGTGGTACTTTCCGAGTTAGTTGTTTATAGTGAGTCATATAAATGCTTTCATTTCTTACCTCTTGCAATTCAGCAATCAAAATAGTAATACATTTAATGTTTATGATTGAATGAAATATAAAATGAAGGCGCTCTTATCCTTTAAAGTCGAAATTTAGCAATTATATTAATAATTCTTATTAGCCAACAATTCAGTAATAAAGATAGATGGACCTTTGTGTTTAAGGCAATAATTAAAATCTAAAATAAATATGATATTTACCTGTGCCTGAAAATTTAGCATCAATATAATAATACTTTGAATTTTATGATTACATAAAATATGAAATAATTTTATTTTTTACTTTAAAATATAGACCCGAAATCATAAAGAAAATATTTTATGTGAATTAATTATTCATGTAGAACCAAGAAAAATATTTGGGCTAGAAAATACATCATTAATTTTTAAGTATTTATTATTTTTTATTATTGTGATTATTTATAATTTCTTATTATAAATAAACTATCTTTTAATTTGGTTTATTTTCTCATTTTAATAACATCGTATATGCTTTAAGTATTTATTATTTTTTATCATTGTGATTATTTATAATTTCTTATTATAAATAAACTATCTTTTAATTTGGTTTATTTTCTCATTTTAATAACATCGTATATGCTTTAAGTATTTATTATTTTTTATCATTGTGATTATTTATAATTTCTTATTATAAATAAATTAACTATTTTTTAAAATGGTTTATTTTCTCATTTTAATAACATCATTTATGCTTTAAGTATTTATTATTTTTTATCATTGATATTATTTGAAATTTCTTATTATGAACACATTAACTATTTTTTAATTTGGTTTATTTTTACATTTAATTTATGCCATAGATAATTAAATTATACTTATCAAAGTTCGAAGATTTTATTGCAGGCAAAAAACAATATAATTTATGTCTCTTCAATATGGCAAACATGCTATATATTTTATTTTTAATATATGCTGCTTCGTCTTGTTTGAGTATTTGGTGCATTGAAGAAAATTGTAAAATTTATGTGGCTATAAAAATATTGAGCAAATCTGTTTTATATAGCATTCAAAATTTTGCTTGAACCATTTTAAATGGCTCGAGATCAAATTAATACATAAATAAATGATTTAAATCATGTTTTGACTAATATTGCGCATTTTTTAAAAATTGTTTATTATCACGCGATAACAAAGATTAAATTATATGATTAACACTTAGTTTATTAATTGAGAATTTATATTCACATCTTTGCATCACATAAAAGTAAAAGTCAAACGTCGGATTTTCTATCTTTGATAACATTAAACAAAGAATATCAGCACAATACTTGTCAAAAAAAATAGCCTAGATTGATCCCATCCTAAATATAAACTTTAAATTACTAAAAACATCTAATTTATGGACTCATTTTGGAGTGGAATATTAGATTTTCTTTTCAAGCATGGCGTGATTTATTTCTTGTGAATACACTATATATACACTTGGGTTTACCTCCTCTTATATACCACACCTCTTAGGAAGATCTATTTTTCTTGGATTTTCCTCGAAACTATAGTTTGAATAATGCCTCGATTTAGTTCGAAATTTAAACTTACAGCTTTGATAACTGTATTTATATAAATAATTTTTTAATATTGCTTATCGCGCATACAGAAAGAAAAGACAAGATTCGTTCTATGTAGCATAAAATGGGATATAATCCTTCAAGTCGTATATTAAAGTGTATATCAATAAAGTTTAGGCTATGAAAGGCATTTAAATTGATAATTTTTGAAATGTGTGATGTATAGAGGATAGTTGTCAAGAGGATAGAAGTATTAATAACATATGTATATGAACCAATATAGAGCTTAGCTTAAAAGAATTTAAAGAGTGAATACAAGATTAGTCCATAAATAAAAATTTATATAATTTGGATCATAAAAGGTCTTAAAAATTTACAGCATCAAAAGTGAATTATTATTCATGCAATTATATTTCTCAATAATAAATATTTTATTGCGGGAATTCTCTTTTTAAACTGCGTATTTTTTGATATATTTTTAAAATAACAAATAAAAATTTATTTTGGCATTGATTCTTATAATTTTTTGTGTAAAATTGATTTTATGGGTTAAGTTTCTTTTTATCTATTTAGATGTAGTCAGTCATTAAGAACATTGCAAAACTCCTTGATACGTCTTTTGACATCTTACATTGATCTATCTTAATCAACTCCTCTTCTTTTCTCAAATGAAATGTGTTCAAGTGTCTTGATTTTTTGTCTATAAATTGATTTTATGCTAAATATTTGCATTCAAAACCACACGCGACATTTAAAAAAAATTAAAAATCCTTTTTGCTTATCATTCTTATAATCATTTTTAGAAACACATAAAAATATTATAAATGATTGTTTAATTTTTCTAATATTTAAAATATTATTAGCTAAAAGAAAAATAACAAGCGCTGTTAACTCCACGAAACCTTAATAAAACGATCAATACGACATTAATATATTAAATTAACTAATATCTTAAAAGCTTACTTAAAATAATCAAAGAGAAATTAAATATTCCTATATATATCTTTTGGATACCAAAAGAACAAATAAACTAAATATCATGCAAAGCTTAAATAAAAATATTAAACAGAAATTAAATCTTTTTATAATAATTTTTTGCATACTAAAAGAATAAATAAACTAAATATCTTACAAAGCTTAAATAAAAATATTAAAAAGAAATTAAATATTTTTATAATAATTTTTTGGATACCAAAAGAACAAATAAACTAAATATCTTGTAAAGCTAAAATAAAATCATTAAACATAAATTAAATATTTTATAGAATTAATTTTTCGTATCCTAAAATAAAATGATTAAAGAGAAATTATATATTTTTAGAATTAATTTTTTTCTATCACAATAATAATATAAACAAGTAAAATTTTAATATTTTAAATAAATTAAATATTTTCTAGAATTAATTTCTTACCTTCCCAAATAAAAATTTTATGCCCTTCCACATAAAAAAGAGCAAAAATGCAAGAATATTATCTAAAGATCCGTACATCATCTACAACATACCAAAGAATCCGAATAAACCCTGATCGTGCCATAATAGGTTCATCTCCACAAGCCGATTTATGTATATCAAAACCGATTGTCGATCCCAATCACCTTATTGTTAATGCACGTGACCGTACAATGAAATCTTCGGCTGGTAGCGTTGTTTTTATGCGACCGTATGTGTCTGAAGTTGTTCCTAATCAGGTTTATGCTTTTAGTTATGGCGAAGTTATTGGTGTTTGTGGTGTTTATTTTGAGGTTGAATGTAGTGAAAATTTAAATGATGTTCACGATGGAAGCAAGTGTTTTGAAAAAGATAATAATATTGATAATGTGTTTAATAATGGTCAAAGTGTAAATGAAGCGAATAAAAGTTTGGTGGATGATTTCACAAAGGATTGTGATGATCTCAAGAATGTGAATAATGATCTCAAGAATGTTATTGAGTCTTTTAATAATGATAACAAGGACATAAATGTTTCTTTTAATAATGATCTCAAGAACGTGAATGATAACAAGGACATAAATGTTTCTTTTAATAATGATCTCAAGAATGTGAATGAGTCCGTTAATAATGATCTCAAGAATGTGGATGAGTCTTTTAATAATGATCTCAAGAATGTGGATGAGTCTTTTAATAATGATCTCAAGAATGTAAACCAAAATATCGATAACGATGAAGGTTCAAATGAAATAAACAATATTTTCAACGAAAAAAACAACAGTTTTAATAATGAAGAAAGACTAGAACCAAGAGTTAATACAATCTACAATACGATAAATGATAAAATACTTGAACCCAGTGAGCCAAAAAATGAACAAGCTTGTTTCAGAAAGAATACACATGCAAATGATGATAATATCATAAATACCAAGGATGAATATAATAAAGTTAACTCTGGTGTAAAAGTAATCGATTCATATAAAAAGGAAGTAATAAATAATATCGTATATCCTTCCAATGTAAATCACCCCGAGATTAAGAGCCAGGTGAAAGATTTCATCCAAAATAATGGAACTGGTATTTCCTGGAGTGATTGTAACGAGAATTCTCATTTTAAGGAAGATGTTAATGAAAAAACAGCAACTATTAACGTAATTTCGACTGACACAGATACTTTAAAGGACAATAAGAGTAAAGTTCCACATACAAACCAAATAGATTCATTTAATGAAGTCTCATCTAATAAAAAACCAGAATTGGAAATGCAAAATTTTGGAACATTGCCGGATGATTTTTTTGTCAAAGAAATAGAATCTACAACCACCAAGGATCATAATAACGAAACAACAGAAAAATGTAAAATTGCTGTTCAAATCGAAAAATCACATATTACAGCTAAAATTGATGAATATAAAGATTTTGAAGGACAAATCTACACTGCTGAAGAGCAAAAACAAGAATTTCAAATAAATAGTCAAGAAAACGCAATTAAAAATGACCAACCAACCACCATAAATCAAAATAAAGATAGTTTTGATGAAAATGACACATCAATCGATATTGAGGACGGTGAAACTGTAGTGATTGACTACAACAAAATAATACAAACTGAACAAGACTCCCCACTTCCAAATACCAAACAAGAACTTAAACAAATAATAAAAGAAGAATTCGACGAATTAATTAAAGAAGAGCTCGACCAAATTGTTAAAGAAGAGCTCGGCGAAATTGTTGAAGAAGAATTTGAGGATATGATCACAAACAACAAGAAAAAAAACGATACTGTAATCGATGAAATTAGAAAGGAAGTCGAAAAAGAAATGAAAAACACTAAAAATGAATTATATGATGTTTGCATAGACGGTGTAGCAAAAATTCAAGGCGATGTAGTAGAATTCGTTGGAAGAAACATCAAAGAAGAAATAAAAACTGAAATCGTAGGCGAGATTGTAGACGATATACGCGATGAAATACGTGCTGAAATACGAGAAGAATTAGACGATATTGATTCGAGAAAAGGCGAACAAGAAAACATACACAATAAGTTGGAAGATATGACAAAGGTTTATGTACACGACAAAATATACGCCGATGATAACAATAATAACATCGAAGAAGAAAATAACATTATCGACAAGAAACCATCTAAAATAATTCAAAAAGACGGAAAGAAAAGAGGAAGACCATTTGGATCTCTAAGTAAAAATTCTAGCAAAGAAATATCAACAGAGGAAATTAAAAAGAAAAGAGGAAGACCAAGCCTAGCTTCAAATACTGATGAATGCGCTGATATAAAGATAAAAAGAAGACCAAGCTTATTTAAAACTGATTTCAATGAACAAAGTATCGAGGATGCGGGAAAAAGTAGTAATACTAGTTTTTCTCTTCCAAATGAATCAATAAAAGATTTCTATTCTGAAGAATTTAAAAAGAAAAGAAGAAACCGACCTAGTTTATCCAACGAAAATGAAGATGATAGTGTCGAAAAAAAGAGGAGAGGAAGACCAAGCTTAGTCAAAAATACCGAAGGTGATACTAAAGATAATAGTGTAGAAAAAAAGAGGAGAGGAAGACCAAGCCTAGTCAAAAATATTGAAGATGATAATGAAGATAGTGTAGAAAAAAAGAGGAGAGGAAGACCAAGTTTAGGGGAAAATACCGAAGGTGACAATGAAGATAATAGTGTAGAAAAAAAGAGGAGAGGAAGACCAAGTTTAGGGGAAAATACCGAAGGTGACAATGAAGATAATAGTGTCGAAAAAAAGAGAAGAGGCAGACCAAGCTTAGTGAGAAATACCGAAGGTGATACTAAAGATAATAGTGTAGAAAAAAAGAGGAGAGGAAGACCAAGCCTAGTCAAAAATATTGAAGGTGATAATGAAGACAGTATTGAAAAAAAGAGAAGAGGGAGACCAAGCCTAGTCAAAAATACAGAAGATGATAATGATGATAGTATTGAAAAAAAGAGAAGAGGAAGACCAAGCCTAGTCAAAAATACAGAAGATGATAATGATGATAGTGTCGAAAAAAAGAGAAGAGGGAGACCAAGCCTAGTCAAAAATACAGAAAATGACAATGAAGATAGTATTGAAAAAAAGAGAAGAGGGAGACCAAGCCTAGTCAAATCAGTTGAAGATGATAATGAAGACAGTATTGAAAAAAAGAGAAGAGGAAGACCAAGCCTAGTCAAAAATACAGAAGATGATAATGATGATAGTATTGAAAAAAAGAGAAGAGGAAGACCAAGCCTAGTCAAAAATACAGAAGATGATAATGATGATAGTGTCGAAAAAAAGAGAAGAGGGAGACCAAGCCTAGTCAAAAATACAGAAAATGACAATGAAGATAGTATTGAAAGAAAGAGAAGAGGGAGACCAAGCCTAGTCAAAAATACAGAAGATGAGAATGAAGATAGTATTGAAAAAAAGAGAAGAGGGAGACCAAGTTTATCTAAATATAATGAAAAGAATGAATCGTTAGAAAAAAGGAAAAGAGGTAGACCGAGTTTAAATCAAAACCTTGAAGTTAATGAGCATAAAAACTTTGATGAACCTAAAAAGAAAAGAGGAAGGCCAAGCTTGTCAATATCTAAAGATAATGAGAACAATAAATCTGTAGAAAAAAAGAAAAGAGATAAACCAATTTTATCTAAATCTGAAAAAAGACAGCAAAATATATCTGGAGAAAAGAGCATAGAAAAAAAGAAAAGAGGAAGACCAAGTTTGAATCAAAGTGACAAAGATGATATAACTGTTTCGGGCGAAAAAAGGAAAAGAGGAAGACCAAGTTTAAATCAAAGTGATAAAGATGATATAACTGTTTCGGGCGAAAAAAGGAAAAGAGGAAGACCAAGTTTGAATCAAAGTGACAAAGATGATATAACTGTTTCGGGCGAAAAAAGGAAAAGAGGAAGACCAAGTTTAAATCAAAGTGACAAAGATGATATAACTGTTTCGGGCGAAAAAAGGAAAAGAGGAAGACCAAGTTTAAATCAAAGCGAAAAAGAAAAACTTATATACAATTTAGCACAGAATGAAAAAGATAAAAATGAATTCTCAAATGAAAGTGATACCCAAGAATCATCTGAAATGGAAAAAAGAAAAAAATCAAGTCTGTATAAATCTAAAAATAATGACGAAAAAATAAAATCGCTAGAATCGGTTTTGATTAACATCAAAGAAAACAAAGATGACAAATTCAAAGACTCATTATAAAACGTAAAATAATTTCCCGATATTAAATAAAATAATAAGCTTATAAATATCACTTATTTATCATATTCATATTCCATTTGATTTTATATCTTACATAACAAAGAAAGTTATACAATAATATTAACAATATAAATTAATCAAATAAAAATCTCTTGCCATAAAATATGTCAAAGTGTTTTGAAATAGTTGCTGTATTGCATCTTCAAGCAAAAAAACTCTCTAACATCGGAAATAATTATTTTAACCATACCTTCTATAAACAAACAAACCCTTTCAGTCATTGTTATTGATTTTACACACAACCAAATTTTTGATGCGAACTGAAAAAAATCATATAATAGAATCACATCAAGTATATACATGCGCAACTGGTAATTAGTTTACATCCTTATACTACACAAAATACTCAAGGACGATAGAGTGATCGTCTGTAAAAGAACACAGTTTTATATTTAAACATTCTTTCGTAAATCAAAACCGTATCACTCACGCGAAAATTGGTGTACTTAGTATTGAAAACGAAAAATTTACAAATTATGATCTGCTAGCATCCAAACTGTCATTAATATACAAGTGCAAGACAAAAATTATTCCAAATTTTAAAACTTACGACGGTGTGGTAACATAATATCATAAAAGGTATCTGAAAAAACTCGAAGTAACAGACGAAATTGTGGCAAAATACAAACCTTGGGATTGAAAAAAACTTTGAATTAATAAGTCTTGAACAGAGGAGAGGTATTGAAGAAGATAGCCGAAAGTATAAATACGCTGTGCGCACGAGAGACCAAGCTGCTTGAGAACGAAAATCTAAAATCATAACAAATAATTTAGCCCTAAAACAAATAAATGTCTTTTCTTAAATCAAAACGCTAAAATATTCGATATATCATATCACACTAAAGAAAATATTTCTATGATTATGTTGGATAATTTTAAAATAAAAGAACATGAAATTAATAGTGAACTGGGAAATATGCTTTTTGTTGTGTATCTAAAACAGAAAGAAAATTTGAGCCATATTTAATATCAATAGAAAAGACAAAACCAGCTAAAAATAATCATAGAAAACTATTTTCATTAAAAAGTGCAGTTTGTAAACAATGGGGTTATCAGTGTAAAATTAAAAAAATGTTGATGACTTTTAATTCCGCGCACGCGGTGAGATAGCAGATCTATGGCGGCCCTTCTAACTGATACGATATTGTCTAACTCAACCTGCCGATTAATAATCAAATATGAATGTCGGAAATACGTATTTTGGGAATGTTGAAAAAACTACATTGCATACGTTGCAGGTGTTTTGATACTCTAGGTCGAATGTTAAGGATTTTTATATGTAGTTGAACAATATTAATTAATTTTCAACTATAGGAAATAGCAATTGATCGTAGAAAAAGACGAATCGAAAATAAAAAGCGGGATCAGAGACATTACACCCCCAATTATAATCAAAGACTTTATTTTCTACGGGGTGATAATATTTCGAATAGATTAGCAATAAAATTAAAACTAAGATTAGAATTGATTATAAAATTAAATTCTTGGATTGAATCATAAATTAAAACCTCTAGTAAATCTATAATATAATTAAGATAAAAGCAGAAGCCACTTTTAAAATCGAATCAAAAATTATAATTGTGATGATGTATAAATATAGAAAGTCAAAAATTCATAAGAATTCATATATTTTAAGAAAATTGTAATTCTTTGTGACTAAAATTCAAAATAAATTCTTTTATTAATTCCATTCTTTTCGAAGTCATATTTATTTTCTTCTTTTTATTTCTAATGTGTCATCATCGTTGAACAATTCTGTTGTCTAGGCATATACTACCGTATCTGAATTTGCAAAAAAAAAATAACTAAAATTTCAATTAACCTCTTGAATTTCCAGGCTCCCTAAATTTGGTGGAAACCAGGAAAAACCGTCACCTACACAGCCTTTTTTATTAATGTACTTGAATGAAATACCCCATCATAACTTGCAGCTTTGATTACTACGTCCGAATTTGAAAAAAACTCTCTTGTGGCATACTATATTGTAAATAAATCCAAGGTTCTTAAGTTTACAATATCATTTGCGTTATCAAATAAAAAAGGTTTTTTATGATTCTTTGTCCAATTTATTGGAAATGTTGTCGTTTCTTTCTTATTCTGGATGACAAAAAGACAGGCGTTCGTTATCTTGATATCATATTCAATGATAAACATGGCAACAGTTTATTTGAATGATCTCCACCTCAATATACTTTAACTCTATAAATGCGATCGGTTTCGTAAACCTGTGCAGCTCTGCTAGCGCCTCCCATTTTTTTTATCAACTTTTTGAAATTGTTCTATATGTGCCTTAAATATCATAATAATTTTTTTGTAAGCTCTTCTAATGGTATCTCTAAATATAAATGAATTTCGGGATTGGTTTACCAGTCTATATACAGAAAACCTAAAATAAATAGACAAGTATCTAAAATTATCAAAAAGCTTTGTGCCTAATACTTTTTTTTATATATGCCAAGCATAACCATAAGATGCTTCTTTTATTTACTATATTTTAGTTCATATGGCTAAATTCGCATTTTAGCTGCCAAATCAATAATTTTTGTTCAATCAAAAGTTAAATAAATTTTTTTATCCTCCATTCTTATTATGTCTCTTTCAAAATCGATTTGCACATTTTTAAGTTTCTAAAAATCATATAAAACTTAAGATCCCCATATTATGAACATATTTCTGTTTTTATGGGTAATTAAAATGGTAGAAAGTTCTATCATGGAAAATATATTTTACTAGATGATGAAAAATAAAACCAAGTTAACTTTACGTAAACTGATAAAAAAAATAATTTGTCACTAGTTCAGCACTGCATGCAGATATGTGGTTATATGGCCTTGAATTAGATGAAATATATAATAAACACTATTTTTTTAATCATTCTCTTAGTTTTCTGATCCCACGGAGGAACTTAGTTTGAAATAAAAAGATAAATTTCTGCAAGAGCAGAACAAAAACGATTGCAAACATATAGCTGATGGTATTAAAACATAATAAATAAAATAGTTTCTACATTGAATGCTTTAGAAAGAAACATTCAAATCTATACATTGGTTTTATTTTTCATATTTAATATTGTTTAAATATTTTATACATGCGCAGCTTATTTAAATTTTTGAGTTTAAAATATTATAATTATATATAATATTTTTGCTGAATCATGTTTGATGATGATATACCAGAGAAAGAGCTAGTGAAAGTATTGATAAAGTTTGATTTAAGGATTGTATAACACAATTTGTTTTTTGAAGCATAAATGTCAAATCAAAAATCAACCCATAAATAAAATAAGTGTGTTTAATCATGCTTATTATTTTATTTTTTTAATTGTATATACTATTCTCTAATTTAACATTTTTTGCTCCATTATATTGTATTTTTTTGACTTTATTTCTTTTTTAGTTTATTTATATTTAACATATTTTTTTTTGTGTATCTATACAATTAATTTATTTTCATACCTTTTTTTATTGTAAATTATTCTTTGTTCATTCATTATTATTTTATTTCGTTATTATATTATATTGTTTTATTTTCATATCATAGTTTAGATTGTAACTTTTAAATTGGCAGTTTTAGATATTTCTTTTAACTTCTTAGCTTTACAATACAAAATTTTGAAATTAAATTCTTTTTTTTATTGTAATTTTTTCTGCCTTAACCACATTTTTATATAATTAGATAAATATGCGCAAATTTATCCATAATCATCGTTTACTCCATTTTATTTTACTATTAAGCTATCAAATGTTATGGGTTCTGTTTTAAAGTTGAAATATACATGTTTATTTGTTGCACAATCTACCAATAACTTATATCACTTTTATTTATCTTAGTATGCTGTTTTTAAAACGATGCCATCATTTTATGCTTATATATGTTCAAAAATTGCATTTTATTTATAAATATTATAAAAATGCAAAAATAATATATTAAAGGTAGTAAATATTTAGATATTGTACCACCATAATTATAGATTCATCCTTTTAATGTGCAAGATATATAGTTCAGCTAGAACTCACACTTTATGGCCATAGGAACAATGCAATTGCAATTCAATTAATAGTATCCAAATTTATCATATTTAAAAAAAAGGTGAGTATACACCTGTTGTATATATATATGTTCATTAAAATCTTTTTTAATATAAAAAAAAGTTTGTTATTCAAGCTAATATAACAATCAAAATTTTTAATTCCACAAACATTCAAATCTTCTTTTTCTATATTTTAGAAAAAATGAAAGAAGTTCTATTTTAAGTTTGTTAGAAAAATATTTAACAGATTAAATTATAATATGCAATAAGTTTTTTTATGATTTCGCACTGGTTCAGTCGTGGTTGTTGTCTAATATCAAATAAATATATATTACTAAAAAAATAAAGTACTATCTGAGCTAAAGAAAGATTATCTATATACATAAGTTTATTATAAACTTAATAATTGACATTGATTGCGCGTAACATTTTAAACTTATATCCATCGGTGTTTGTATATTAAATTTTAACCAAGTCATACTATATAAATCGCGGATACAATCAATGATATCACCAAGCTGCAAGGAATATACCGAAAAATATCAAATCAGCCTTGAGCAAAAAAAGTGCTCGATAGTTACACAAACTTACCCGTGTCGCAGATACAACTTACAATAATTTCAGAAGATAAATGTAAAAATATCAAAATAGCTTGCATTATTGAGATATTTACAAACAGGCAACCTTATTAGCCTCGAAATAACACAAGTCTATTTTTAATTGGCCACTTACTCAGTTTAAATATAAAAAAACTAGTGTGCAATCACTACCGAAATTATAATATTGAATTAACCCACAGATCGAAGCATAAACTTATTTTAAAAATATTTTTACACTACTTAGTTGTGGCTACCTAGTTACTAAAGAATATAAATAAATAAACGATAACTGATAAAAAAAAGAAGCCTTTTTTGTTTATTTTATTGTCTTCCAGAATATTTAGGTTATAATAGTACCGAAAATACTATTGCCTAATCATTATTGGCAATATAAATTCCTATTTAGAAATAAAATTGATTTGTGAATTCAATTATGATGATAGTACTAAATTTTATATTATGGGATAGTTTTATTTTCAGAAAATAAATTTTGCACAAGTATCACTTATTATCGCTCTAAAGATAAAAATTGCTTAATAATTTTTTCAAACTCATCTTCTTTAAATATTCAAAATATATCTTCTTCGTGTAAGGCTTATTAATTAAAGTTTCCCACAAATCTATTGTTTTTTCTCATGCTTCAGTTGATATTACTAATCCGAAATTTACAATTTATAGATAAAAGTATAAAACGTATATTATTTAAAGGTATATTTTAATATAGAAGGTACATGAAGGAACTAGATGTCACGAACCAGGTTGAGGCATATATTCAAACCTTGGGATTGAGAAAAACCCTTGAATTAATAGGTCTCGAAAGAAGGAGGGGTATTGAAGAAGACTTTGAAGAGGAGAAGATAGCCGAAAGTATAAATACGCTATGTGTACAGAGAATCAAGCAAGCTGTGTCTGAGAACAAAAACTAAAATTACGACTATAAATATAGCCCTTAAATAAAAAATACCTATTTTAATATAAATACATTCCATATTAGAATATTTAAAAAAGGAAATATATGGATAAAGCGTTTGTTTATATGTTTCGTATTGACGCATCCCTTTTCTCATAGAATTTTACTCAAAGACATTTAAACGTGATTGGAACATATGCATTATAATTTGAACATTATACATCCTTGCTATATATTATATCTATTATTAAATTTTTTATTCTGATTTATTGCTTAAATATCTTGCTCTTATTGATTTACTAAATCAATGGTCTATGGGGCGATCAAAAAATTTTAATCAATGAAAATTATATAAGAAGCACTTAGGCTTTATGTTTATGTAAATATTCGATAAACTCTATAACGATGAATAGCCTCGTTTTTAAGATCTTAGATCAAAAAGATACAAATTAATTTTATCTTTTATCCTTTCATACAATGCAAAGCACATCTTAATCCCTGACTAACTATCAATGATTTAGTTTATGTATATTTGGGTTTTTAATCTTTAGAATGTTTGTAGTGATTTTAATTTTAATGTCCTGCAAACTTTTTTTATGATCACTGCAACTTTTTAAAAATAAAAATAGATAGCACTCACCTAGATCATATTTTCAGTAATTTATCGTATAATCTTGTTTTAGTCCGGTAATAAACACCAGACAGCCTCGCCTTACTCTCTCTGAAATGTTATATCACACCAAAGACCCATATTCCATCAACTGGATGTTCTTTAAATATTTTCTGTTTGTAGTTTACTCTTCACCTTTTTATCGTTTTTGATGCACCACCGATCAATACAAATTCCTTATGATATTTTGGGGTGCATATCTGTGATATCTTCTCCAAAAGCCCCCATACGCTCTTTCTATTCACTTCGCTAAGATAGAATATTAAATTTAGAGATGCTTTTAATATGAACAACTCAAGTATATGCAAAAGCTTTACTTTATTATAAAGCAGTTGAAAAAAACAGTATTTGACCACTCTGAATATTTAAAACCCTATAACTATTTATAAAATTCTGTTCCTACAATCTTACCATTTATTATATTTTTGTGCAATATTTTTTGCATTTTTATATCCATTCTTTATATAAATCATCAATTTAAGTTCACTTTTCTTCTGTTTTTTATGGTGCATTTAAAGGTCAATAAAAAATTATTTTGGTACTAGTTAAAAATGAAACGAGTTGTACCATGCTCAAAATATCAGAAAATAATTCATAGTAAAGAGCAAATAACAAAAAATTATAAATATAATTTTTTATAAAATGATTTAATCCAGCAAAAGATACAAATACATAAAATTTATCTTGTATGTGCTCATCTAATCTAATGAAATGTATGCACAATAAAAATTCAAATCAATGAGCTAACGGAAATTTTATGAATTTTTTTTCAATTTCTACTAGAATGATTTAAAATAGAATTTTATCTTTTTAACTTTAAATTTTATATTGCGGAAACTAAATACTCATATAGAACAAGTAAAAAATTTAGGTATAAATACATATATACCTGAGAATTCTTTTTTGTGTCCTTCTTGAAATCCGATGCATCTTTTTAATAAACTATCTAGAAAAATTAGGAAGAGTCTTTGTGTATGATCAGAACCATAAAGGTATTTTTTTTATTTCTTATACTTAGAGTTTATAATATACGTATTTTTTTCCATATACGTTTGCTTGATCCTGGGCTATAGTTTTCGTTTTCTTTAAATTTTATATCGGGTCCAAAAACCGCACTCAGTAAGATTATATTTAACTTGAAGTAAAATAATAAACATTATAACATAGAGGAAAACAAATAATAACTATAAATCAACTTGATTTCATGTTTCCATCTTAGGATATGGTATACTATATTATATGTATATGAAAGCTTAAAAAGACCAAAATGAGATGTAAAAATAATTATTATTCAGATATTAAAAAATTTTTATTGCTTGGAAACGCTGTTTCAAAAAAGTGGTTTTCAATAACTTTTGTTTTCTATTTAATAGCCCCACAAAACCCCTATAAAAGAAGGCCGGGCATCTATATAACATTTTATTTCACATAAAGGTTATGAAGGCATTCTTTGATATCTTTTTTTTGTTATTTCTTATAACCAAACCAATTTAATAATATTATTTCCTCCTTTTATCGTATTTGTATGAACTCTATACTGCGGCCTTTGTATTTTTATTAATATTAACAGACTTATGTTCCTGTTAAAGTCCACTAAAAACTTTTCGATAGGCTTTTCATCCATCCGAATAGTTGATGGAATCTTTTTCAATGTTTTTTCATAGAAATTTACAGGACTAGCATTTCTTCTAGCTTCTTCGCATGCAAATTTTTTTTCGTAATTCTGTCTACACTTACGATATACTATATCCCTGCGACCCCAATTGTATTTTTTTAATTTTCACCTCATACATTCTACAATTTCACCTTGCCCTCATATTTCTTTTTTCCTAGCCCTGTTTTTTTTTGGAAAGGTTTTTCTAAGCACTCTTTACCGCTTGGTAGCGATTATTTTCAAAACGCCTGCCCTCCAACCATACCTGTATTTGTTTCTTCAATATAAAGATACAAAAAATAATCATAAAATTGTTAATTTTCTTTTGAAATTTTTTTGTCATATCTCAAGGTTATTCTAAATATACATTTACTATTAACACCTATTGAGATCCACACTAGATTCATATTAGCTTTTTTTCGGCATTTTTTTGCAATATAATCATGTTTTTAGATATTAAATCCTTTTTTATTTATTCTTTCACAAAATATCACCTATTTCTGTTATTTTAGTTAATAAAGGGTTAAGAAACACCCAAAAGTGTAGTTATAAAATGAGATACAAAAAAAAGCTTGGGAAAGAATATAAACGATAAAAATAGGGTTTACTGCTGATGTATTAAAAAAGACATTCTTGGCCGTTTAAAAATGGGCACATATATGATATTTTACTTAAACCTCATTATTTCCTTTATTGTGTATTCTTTCGAAAATATAAATAGCTAAAACCATAGAGTCACAGTATACCCGCAAAAAAATTAATATTATAATAAGCTTTCACATTGTGATAATATATGACATCTGTTGCCAATATGTTTTGATCGGGGTTTAATGGAAAATATAACTAATCATGAAGATAAACTTACAGTAAGCTTCTTTTATCAAATTCAATAGATATACTGGTATATCATTTACTATGAAACAAGTGGTTGTTTAATTAAACCATTACACAAGAAATTTATAATTTTTTTGAATACCCTCCATACCTTCAAATGAATGAAGATTATTCTTGATGAAAGGGCGAATAAATATTTTTTTTGTATTTAATGAAGTAGAAAATTATCAACGAATTTTATTTTTAACAATTAACCAAATTTTGTTTTGAAGATATATATAAATTTAGTAAAAAAAGCTATTTTTGCCATCATCTATCTTTTTAATTGCTTGAATAAAGATTTATTAGTAATTAAAAAGCATAATATCTTGTTTAGTTGTATATTAGACATAAAAAATCAAATTTTTCGATTTTATTTTTCTACCACGAATTTTGCATATAAAAATAGGATTTATAGTATATCTTGGTTTTTTGCATTTAAAAAATTACATGGTGTTTATTTAACATTCTGCAATGTTTTTTTCTTTGGGATTTCTTTAATCAAGACTTTTATCGATTATCTTATCAGCACCTTTCTTTTTTTATGTAAATTCTGATATATATTGATTAAATGTATATAATGCGAACTATATATACGGGTAAGATGTTTTATATATGTTTTTACCATAAATTTTATGTTTTATAGTTAATTTTTAGCATCTATGATTTCTAAATGATGATGTAACCCTCGTATCGCCTTTAATATAAACAATAAACTTGTAGAAAATGATTAGATGATAAAAAAAATATTAAAATATATTTGTTTACAATAATTTTATGGATTGGGTTTCGTTTCTAATATAACAAATGTCAATAAATCACGTAAAAAATATTCGAATTTATTGCGCTAAGAAGAAAAAAATAATAATGAGAATTTTTGTTTAAAAGAATATCCGGCGGAAAAACAAATTAAAAAACTGAATTATATAATTATGAGATTTTTTCTATTTGAAGTTATAGCACAAAAATCAATGAGCTATTAAAAAAATTTTGGGTTCGGATGAATACTGTATGGAAAGAATATCAAATTGCTGATCAATAACACTTTGATATTAAAAAATTTTGTGAATTTATAGTAATAGCAAACAGTTATATATGATAGTTTTTTATGCTTAGTGGAATAGAAGAAGGTATCAAACACAAAAGAGAGTTGCAAAGAAAGTATATCATTTTTATAAAACATATAGAAATTTAATTATTGTTATTGGTATCAATCTGTTATTAGAAACTATAAAAAAGTATACTAGATTTTCTAATCCCATTTTAAGGGAGATTATAACGTGAATTATATAATGTTCTTAAATATAAGTGCTTTTGCGACCAATTTTATCTCTATTAATTCTATAACGAGTAGAATCCAATGAATAACATATGCACTCGAGAAATTTATCAAACCTTTTATAGTATAAAAATATAAATCAGAATATTTGGCATGTTCGTATTATAGAAAAATAACCCAGAGCAGAGTTTTTTTGCTTTGCAGATATTTTATCATAAATATATTGGATTAAACTGGGAATGCAAATATGATATTATATTTTTAAGATTTAATTTTTTGATATTAGGCGTTCTACTTTTTTTCACAAATTTATTTTTTTAATTAATTGTATAAATGGTCGTTATATCAAGAAGTTAGAAATTTCAACTGCAGCAGTAAAATAATCACAAAAAATAGGATCGAGGACGACACTTAAACAATAATTCTGAAAATAACGAAAGATATTGTGAATGATAGTGAAGATAGCAAGGTTGAATATAGCATCAGCCAAATCTATTCAAAAGAGCCTTCTGAACGTTCGCTTTTTTATGATTTAATAGCTAAAAATCAAGTTTACTCATAAATAAAATGTTAAATGTGCAATAATAATAAAACCTTACCGTTACCCTGTGATATACCGCTAACCCAAATACACGGTCAATTTAAATATAAAAAGAGAATAAAAATAAATGTATTCTAAAAAAATAGCCCTCTTTTTTTAAGTTATAAATTCATTGGGGAATCGATCACTAATCTAGAAAACTTGATTTTCAGAACCAATTCATTTAAATATTGTAGCATGATAACAAATTTGAAGAATAAAACGTATTTATGTCTACATTTATTTATTTATTAAATAAATAAATCTTGTTGTCATTTTCATATTCTCTACGTATATTTGTTCAAGTGTTAGTTTTTCTTTTTTCTTTTTTCTTTTATCTTTAATGTTTGCATGTGTAAAACTTTGGATTGCTTCCTATTATAGATTTGCTGTAAAATCTTATCAAACACGTCTATTAGAGTCTTTCTCAATATATATTATACACTCAATACCTATACATTTATGTGTTTTTCTTTATACCTTTATTTGACCATATACTTCCGTGGGCATCCCTAATTTTTTTGCTTCCTAAAAAACAATTATAATTATTTTTTTGATTAGAGGATATTTCTTCTCGATTTCCAAAAATTATCGCCATTAATTTCATTAGAGAAATTTTAATAGTAGATTTTTGTTCCGGATAGAATACTAAATTTATATAAAACTATAAATTAAAACTTGATTTCTTTTACGATTTGAATTTAGAGATTTCTACGAAATTTTAGAAATCGATTGAATGAATGTCTTTTATTCTTATTAAAATTTAAAAAATTGGCGATTATTGAACATATAGTTCGATTCCATTTCTGCACTATTATATGCACATAATCAACAAACATTAGTAGAATAAAACTCTATGTATTTCATGATTTCTCAAAATTAAAGTATCAACAAAAGATTTGTTCCAAATAAATGTTCTAACAAAAGTTAACGCACATTATCGGACACTATCAATGTTTAAATTTTATTCGTTACTTTAAAGGAAAAGTCAGATAAGAAATATAAATAATTTATTGATTAATTTATATCCATGTTTGTTTATTTTAACATACTTCTAATGAAAATTAAAACAGCGCAAAACAAAGACGAATATGACGAAATCAATGATTTTCATGATAATAACAATATTTTGAATTCCATGCATGTGAGAATGTTTAAAGAAAAGTCGATGAATTTACTTAAAGATATTTATAATAATTACACAGCGAGAAATGCTTCACTCACTGCGTATGAAATACCCAAAAAAAATTCGAGTAATGTTCTTTTATCTTTGCTGAAAAATTTTGAAAATAACAAATTATTAAAAGGACAACTATGCTATAGGCAGGTATCTAAATTGAATTTTCGAAAAGATATAATATTCCAGCATCCTATCGAATTATCAAAAAAATTTATATGTGAATCATTACGCGATTCATATTCAAATCCACAAAATATGATCAATGAAAATATTAATCTTTCAATGAGTAAATTGATAGAAAAATGGCCAGAAGAATCTATAGAAATAAATAGAAGCGCTAAAAATAAACTACGCGAATTTATTGATGAAGTTTTATATGATGGTGATTATCCACAGCAAAATAGCAAATGTATTAACACACCAGATTTTTTTATCGTGCAATCAAAAAATCTTAATTCGGAAGATTATATTCTTATTAAAAAATACATATTGAAAGAAATAAAAAAATACAAACTGAACCTCGAACAAGAATTCGAAAGACTAATGCCAAGATTTAAATCCGATTCACTTAAAAAATTTCAGTACTTAATGTCGATTCTAATGAAAAAAGATTCAGCCACAATCAAAATGATAATTAGTTGTATTTTTGAAAGAAACTATAATTCAGTGTTAAGAAAAATTAAAAATCATATAAATATGTTAAAAAGGGAAAAGGAAAGACTCTTTCGCATTTATCAAAGTAATAAAAGGAGTATAAATAAACGAAAAGGAGCTAATAAACGCAAATTTTTAAACTATATGCATTTAGAAAAGCAGAACAAAAGCATCATGACGCGTATTGATAAAAATAAAGTAAAAAATGATATTTTTAAAACAATAAAGGCATGCATAAAAACTATAAAAAAAGAAGAATGGAACAACTTTTATGATAGAATCGAACCTAATTTCAAGCGAAATAAAACTACATATCTATTCATATTCCTAGATGGGTCTGTTTCTAGTATAGTATCTAACTTTTTTGCGCATGAAAATTCGAAATTATTCCAAACAGATTTTACGTACCCGCTTTTTGCATATAATTACACATCCGAAAAAACCATGAGAGAAGATACTGAAGGGCAAAAACTTTTCTGTCTAAAATTGAATTTCTTCAGCAAAAATATGGATAGAAATAATTGTATATTGTCTAAAGAACATGATGTGTACTATTCCAATGAGTTATTGGGAACTAAATGTTATACGATTGAAATTCATGATTTTGAAACATATAATCAAGAATTTTCAGGTATGAATACAGGCAAAACATTGTTTTATTTAAAAACAAACAGAAATCCAAAAGGTTACAGAGGGAATATTCTGCTAAAAGGTGTATATAACAATGTACACGACGTGGTTTTAACCATAGGGGAGAATCAATTTGATAAATATCGAGATATAGATTGTTTTACAACGCTTACCGAAAAAATGTATTCTTTTTTAAAAACTGGAATTTTTCATCTGAAAAATCATAGACGTTTTGAGTTAGTCACCAAAGATCCAACAATTTATACACATATTCCTCGAGAACATACATTTTGCGTTCCATATAGAAACATTATTGTCAGCACAAAAGAATATTTTATTCAGAGAATTATAGAAACATTAAATTGTTTTCTTATTATTTTAGGGGAAAAGAAAAATATCAAGTCTTTTTCTATGTTTGTATCAACAAATAACTTTATTCTAAAAGAAATAAATCCCAACATTGAGATTATACAAAGATTAGACTGGCAAAAATATATCATAAAATATGGATTTAGGCATTCATATTGGGATGAAAAGAATAGCGAGAAAACCATAGATCATTATCCTTATATGTATGAGTTTATAGAGTTTTCATTGCATTTAAAAACTGTTAAAAATCTTAAATATAACCTGAACATCCAATTTTACAAATCTGAACGGCTTATTTCAAATCACTATTTCTCAAATATTATAGCGGAAATAATTTTAAGTTTTAAAGAGGTGGTTAATATCATAGAAAATGGTTCAGTCTGGATTGAATTCGTAATTAGTTGCATAGAACATCGTCTTAATGAAATTTTGACTGTAAAAGAGGGTGAACAAATAAGAAATTTATTAAATAATGATAAAATCACAATACTTTCGCTTAAAAAAATGGCTTTTATCATTAACAGAAAATTATTCAGTGATGGAAAGGAGCTTATAGAAAGTGAAATCAGAGGCAAGGTAGATAAAAACAAGTTTAGAATTATATTTGGTTTATTTAATGAGAATTTTAATGAAAAGCTAGAAAGAAGTGTGTTTAAAAAAATCAATTTTGAAAATATATCATTGAATGGAGATTTTAAATACGAACAGAATATTATTAGAATTTTTTCAAGTGATGAAGAAAATTTTTTCTTTTAATACGTCTTCTGAGTATTCATTTTTTGTTTGCAAAAATAAAAAAATATTATAGTAGTAAATTTCTTGTATATTGGAGATATTTATTTTACGTTTGATATGTCTTTAAAAAATTTGCTGATACTTTTATTATTTTTTTGCAACATATAAAATATTCATTTGTTATTTTCCCATGGGTTCATCTGATAATTTATTTTAGTTATTTTCACGGATTTATTAATTTTTGCAATTTTTATACCTTTTCTATATAAACATCACCTTATTCACATTATATGCACATTATTGTATTTTTATACGGCTTTTGAGTGTTAAATTAGTTTTCCCGACAGGCCCAAATAAATTTTGTAAAAATTATTTTTATATTGAAAAATGCTAACACACATTTATATCGTTTTTCTCTAAGTTTTTTTTATGTAATATAATTCTATAAATATGTAATTTATATTTTACTACATCTTAGATATTTATAATATCGATTTTCATAAAATATATACTAAATTTAAGATATGAGTGCTTATAATGAAAATAAAAAACAAGTGAAAAAAAGTCGCAATAATCTGTTCTTAATTACACCAAAAATACAATAAAAGACACACTTTTTGTCCCTTATATAAAGCAGAATTCAGTTTGGCATTTACGAGGTAAAAATGATTCAAGTAAAGACTATTAGCTTAAAAAATGCCCAAATTATATATTATTATATAGCTTGATCTTTTTAATTATTCACATTTATTTTATAACTACCATGGTAAATATATTTCTTATACAGTTAGCTGAATTTAGGAATATATCGTTTCAAGGCACTATGATTGCATCGATAAATCATAATTAAAATGACTATTTTACCTCTGCAGTAAAATTTTTAAATAAAAACGGTATTTTCACATACTTTTCATACTCAATGGATGGCATTCACTATTATACAAAATACAAACTATGACTCGATTAATATCGTAGCAATGAATGAATTACATATGTTGTATTTAATATAATGGCTATTAAAATTCAATAAGTGTCAGAATACTTAAATATCTTGACTAAATAAACAAAAAGTGCAAATAAAAACAAAAATTAGAAATACAAAAGGTAAAAGTATCATAAAAAATTGTAAAATATAATTCAAGAAGAAATTAAAAAAAAATATAGGAAAGATTAGTTGAAATAATTTTAAAAAATCACACAGACAACAAAAAAAAACCTATAAAGGTTGAGATTATTAGAGATTGAAAAATTATTATATAAAATTTACGTATTGACCTAAGTTTATAGTTGTTTTAAACTTATTATGATAGAGTTTCGCATGAATTAGAACGAAAATTCATGTTTTACATATAGAATTTGTCATAAAAGAGATAATATTTTTATTAAAATAATCTAAAGTAGATATGAATGCAAGAACAAACAAAAAACACCAAAATTGATAACTGCAAAAAAATTGTTTAAAAAGCATCTATATTTCGTTAAATTTAGATTAAAAATGTATTAAAAAAATAAAACCAATCCCCCCTTAATCACAATCATATAGAATTAGTGACTATGTTAAAAGAAATCAAAATGACATTTTTAGAGTTTTTGAATTCATATTTTCCAATATATAAACATATTAACACATTTTTATGCTTCTTTATATCGAAAATTTTTACGATTTTTATATATCTGAAATTTAACCATAAAGCGTATTGATATGAAGCAATCACAATAAAATAGTATATTTTATAAACAATCACTTATGTCTGACTTTCTTAGTTTTAACACAAATTGAAAATACAAAAAGAACGTATGTAATGTTTAGTCTGGCTGTATAAGTTATTTCAAATAATTCAAAGCTTCTGGCGTCTAAAATTTGTAGGTTTTATATATATGAACGATTATAAAATAGCCCATGTATAGAGAAGTCGAAATAACATCTAAATTCGAATGTCTCTTAAGATAGTAATTGCAATTTTGATACAGAAATATAAAATTAATTAAATATATGTCAGTAATTATATGCTCGATCTCACCGCAAAAAATTATTTACTATGCAGTAAGTCTTTTACTGATCTTAAATTACAAATGATTAAAATTAAATTTCTTCATCTATAATTTGTCGAATTTATACTTCTACTTCGGATAAATTTGCTTTTTTAAATATGAGCAAATCTGTTATAAATAATATTTTGTGGCTCTATGATCATATATACAAATTGAAGTGAGTTAAACACAGCACATTTTTAATTAGCATAAAAAAAAGGTTTTTTTCTTTAACTAAATACCATAAAACATCCTTCTCCTGAAGATCAATCAGCAAAAATTCACAGATGAAAGTTTTAGCAGATAGCCTTTATGTTGGTATTTATTTATAAAATTCTACATATAAAATATTGTATTTTTTAAAGCAAATGATCACATTTTAATTTAATATATTCTTTATTTTATATTCTAAATTCTTATTTCGTTCTAAATTTTATTTTTTTAAATAATAAAAAATTTTCATTTTTGCAAGGTTTTAATATAAGAATGCATGCATTAACTTTCCGCTTTTAGATATTCATGCTTAAGGATTTTTAAAAAAAATAAAATTATATAAAAACTAGATCATAATTTTAAATTTATTTTGAGCATAAAAGATTCTAATATGAATATAGGCTTTTAGGATTATGGTTTTTATTTTCCCACATTTATTGTATTAAATTCACCGTCATATTTGGTTCTTTCTATATTATAACATATACATTTTAAAATTCATCTATACTCTATGCGATATTTTTTCTTAGAAATTATATCATGTAGATTTTTTATTATACAATTTTACTAAAACGGAACAATAACACATATTTATAGTATTTAAGTACATAA
Organism: Rhyacophila brunnea; assembly: GCF_057557595.1. Taxonomy (NCBI): domain Eukaryota; kingdom Metazoa; phylum Arthropoda; class Insecta; order Trichoptera; family Rhyacophilidae; genus Rhyacophila; species Rhyacophila brunnea. The sequence continues at coordinate 1,010,212 of NW_028233335.1, forward strand.
TTTTCTTATTTTTTAGGGTAAAAATAATATAGAAAGAATTTTATTCCCTAAAAACACAAATCGATGTTAAAAATAGAAGTCTAATGCCAAGAATTTTACAAAAGAAATCTTTCATAAATAATATTTGTATACAAAAAAAGATTGTTTTTATATTTTGAATTTCAATCCCTTTAATGTCTCTAACTTATTCAAATATTTGTTTTATATTGATAAAATACTACAAGGAGATTTAGTCTTTCTAATATGATTTTATTTATAAATAGAAGTGTTTAAAAATCAAAATTTATTGCATTTATTCGTAATTCACAGATTACTTTGTTGTTATAAATGCGTTTTGATTATAATAATTTGTTCAGCAAAGAAGGTGTATGATATCTATCCCAGTTCAAAAATAACTCTATTTACGAACACAAAAGCAGCAAAAGATATAGTAAATGAAAAATTTATACTTGCATATGGTTTTTAGTTATGAAAAAAACTTAAAAAATTTTAAACTGGATATTTTAAATATAAAATTCTACCTTGCAAACATAAAAATCTATTAGATGATGAGGAACGAGTTATTCTTTACACAAATAATTTTTTATTTTTCCCTATATAAAAAAAATAGGGTAGATATCAATAAATAAAAAAATTAAATACTATTACAATCATATAAAAGATTCGGGGCTTTAAATATGGCAAAAATCAACAATTATATAATGGGTTATATGCAGAAAGAATAAATATATCATTGAAGCATACAATCAAAAAATATAGATATTTTTTAAATCGAGGGTTTAAATATCTAAGCTCATAAGACATAAGAAACGAAAAATAGTATATTATGGTTTATCTCTTGCATAAGAGTGTTTATTCATACCGTTAAATTTTTATTTACATGTTTTTTTAGAAACTTATATAGGCAAACAAATTTATTTACCCTGTTTATCAATAGAATAATAAAAAAAATTATTATATTAAAATATATCTTCGTTATATGTTTTAAAAATTGTTTTTCGATTTAAAACGAGCTCGAGTGGATTTTTGATGCAATCCTATCCGCTTGAAATTATATTTTTATGTGCAAATTACAATATTGATTGCTTGATATATATAAGATATAACCTAAACATTCAAGTTATTATTTATTTTCTTTTGTATTCACGTAATATCATAACCAGCAGAAAATTTGTAAGCACATATATACTTTAATTTTTGTTTTTTCATTAAATATATTTAGCAGAAAAAAATAATTATATATCTTAAAATACATCACTAACAAGCAGATTTAGGCATCCAGTGGATTCTATTCCTAATCGAATTTGATGAATGCACTCATACATAAATCAATTTTTTTTTTAAAATACTTGAATCTAAAGTCATAGCGTAATTTATAAGTATTCTTGGTCCATATTACTATAACAATAAGATTTTATTTAAATATACGGAACAGAACCAATATACAATTATATATTAGCGATTATTTATATTTGTATTTTTGACAAACAAATCATATGCTTATAAATTAATATGGGTTATCGCAGATATTAACCATTTTTATGAATTGTGTAATTCAAAAAAACAATACGAAACTCCTCTATATGTAAAAAAAGGTTATTATCAGCCATAATCTTATGAACGCAATGAATAAAATTCTTATAATAGAATAACTACTAAAATTGGATATAATATTCATTCAATCCGCTTCCCGTCCAAGTGGCAAACAAAATATATCAATGAAATATTGGATACCAGTGTCGCAGATAAAAGCCATGTTATCTGCAAATTATTCAGATAATTATATAAAATACCCTTTATGAGTCGCCAATATCTCAAAAAGTTAAAAATCATATGAATTAAGATGTTTCCGATGCCACTATGGACTTAAGAATCTGAAAATTTAAATTTCTCGATTGATCCTCGTCAAAACGAAACATATATTGACGACATAAACATATATATTTAAGTTTTTTTTTCATAATTTTAAACTATTTAAGTTATATACAAAACAACAAAATCGAACCCACACAAAACTTAATTTCACATCAAAATATAAATATAATCTAAATACATGCATAAAAATACATATATTAATTGTACTATAAAAATATACGTTTCAAAGGCATTATTTTCGAGTATGCTGTATTAAAGCCTTATACACTCTAAACTATGAAGATAAGAATATATCGACCTTAGACCGATATCGATTATAGTTAGTTGGAACATAATGCTGATAGCAAAACATAGTCTGCGTCTGTGGGGATGCACTTTTGTTTTATAGTCATTGATAAATCATATTTTATTACACACTAGACACTTAAAATATAAATAGAAAAACTTTAGAGCAAATATTGAATAGTTACAACTATACTTTTTTTGAAATTTGCATAATGCAGCAAGGGATTTTATTCTATTGTTCAGTTAAAGATTGGAGTTGTAATTTTATTATTTTGAAGAAAAATATAGTAATTTCAGCAGAAAATTTATAATTATTTTTAAATTCATCAATAAAAGGTAAAAAAACTTTGAACGGGATATTTTATACAGATGGTGCATAAAATGAAATAATTAAGACAATATTAATTTAAAAAGAAATAAAAAAATGCGTTTATTTTAGTAATACGACGAAGAGGTTCTTCTATATGAAGAAATTAACCATACAGATACTTCATAGCACATAAAATAATTATAAAGTTCTCCGTTTATGCATATACTAATATTAAATTGATGTTTTTTTATGATTAATTCCTGCCAAATAACTACATATTTTTTTATGTGTCACAAATTTAGTTCTTTGTTGATGTTTTTATAATTTTACTATCATTGCGTGAAGTTTGAGGCCCGAAATATTGTAGAGAGCAATATATGCTTACCTAAATGCAGCAACACATGAATGCAAATATTTAATTATAAAATATCGTTATATAATACGTACATTAATTGATCCAAAACTTTTGACCCTTCAATAATGATTAAATATTTTAATAGAATTTCTATAATATATAGCTTGTGTTTGGAATAATCTAAGCACAAAATTTTAGTGGTTTTAAACAAATTGGTGCCTAATTAAAACCTAAAATTTCAATATTTTACACACGTTGTTGTTTAAATATGAAAATTGAACACGAAATATATTGTTGTGAAGAAATTGCGTATTTTTAACAAGAATTGAACATTAAAACGATTTTTTATAAGCGTTTTTTTTTGAATAAAAAATCAAAAGTAAATTAGATAAAAAACGTCTTTTTCTAAAAAATAACATATTGTATATGGTATGTGATAAAAGAAATGTTTTATCTTAAGAATAGATCATTCAAATAATTTTATGTTGCAATTTTAATGGTATAAAAATGTATATATAAGACAAAAACCACTTTTCTATCAGGTACAATTTAAAAGTTATATTTAATATATTTTTCTTAACAGTTTCAACAATATTAGTATTTTTTTTTCTTACGAAAAAGTATGTTGAACTTAAAAAACGTTATTTCAAACAAAAGGCGCCTTAACTTTTTCTTCATCCTTTTCGTTCTGATTTTTGATGTTAAAAAATACCATGTGGCTCTTTATCGTGATCTTCGAAACATGCATTATTCAAGGTAAGTAACTTACATACGAAGTCTACGAAAAAAATTTTATTAGACAGTCGCAAGATATTTATTGTACACAAATTCATAATTTTAAAAGTTGATTTTTAATCTTAATTTTCAAATTACGCAATCAAATTGTAAATTTTAGTTGAATTTTCTTGTATATTTTGATAGTTTTTATTTCGATATTTGATACATGATATACCTTTACTAACAAATATAATATTAACTTGTGGCTAAATACATATTCATATGATTTTCATCCTAATCTTCAACATCCATATTTTTTGATAGACGAAATGAATGCTATATTAAATAAAAAAAATATGTATTAAGAATTTAAGCAATTATGAATAATTTTTAATTCTTTCTGTTCAATACATTGTATTAAAGATATTATATCTCAACTGTTTTTATCATATAAAATAAATTGCGTTTTATACGGATATCTTGGTTTTCATGAACCTTTTTTTATATGATGTATATGGCTGATGTAAGATCCAAATATATTTTCGGTCTCATAAACCTATGGGATTTTATGATTATAAAGAGTTATGACGCTGTTTAGAAACAAAGATGTATTAATATTGACTGTAATTTTTTAATATTAAATATACTTTTGTTTCTGTTTTTTACATGTAACAAGGGCCAAGTTTTTGCCCAAATAATAAGATTAAATATGGTTTCCGGTCATGATTATATTGAATTTTAACATAGTCATTTATTAGTATTTTCTAAAGTTCGGTGTAATGTTCTGTTATAGAGTTTTAACTTTGATGCCAAATATTTAAACTTGATTTGAAAACCAACATAATTGATCAAAAAATTAAAGACAAGAATTGATATAAAGAACATCATAATATTAAAAAGGCACATAAATAAATAAAATATTTCAAAAAAGTAAAATGTTTTAACTTGGCTACGTCAATCGGGTTCCAATGGGGAAATATCCACAAACCAATAATGTATTTAATTACTTTTACATGCGTTCAGAGATCCAATAAGGTTGTTTTAGAGTCAGAATCAAGTGTATTTTAGATTTCTGAATTTTTTTAACAGTATGTCGACTTAAATGTGTTTACTGTATTTCTCGCAGCCAGGCGAAATTTATTACTGTTTAGTAGATATACAAAGCCTTTGCGCGAAAAGGTTTTAATACTTCAACAGATTAAATCAAAAATAATAGTTCCGATATTATGACTGCTCAATTAATACCAGTAAACATAAAAATTATTCAATTTCGATACTAAGTCTTCTATATGAAAACAGATTTTTATCATAAAAATACATTGAATTACATTAAATTGTGGAATTAAAGATAGTATTTTTGTGTTATTGTGTGCTTAAATAAAAAAACAAGGAAAAATTGCGACAACTGTTTGCAATATATCCAAAAAAACTAGAAAGATTTTCAAATAAATGTGATCATGCTAGACCAGCCTTTCTTTAAGATAGTATTTCGTACCCAATATTTTTTTATAAATAATGAAAAGGTATAAACAATGGTTATGTACTTTATTATGAAATTGTTCCAATAAGAACGTTATTGCAAAATCGCAGAAATATGCTTGTAATTATAAATATTTTATTGCAACAAATGTTAAAGTTTAAACATATTTATGATGTTTTTTGTATGTTAAATGATAATCATATATTTCTTTCTGCTCGAAAAGCCGCACAACTTCTAAGCTGCTAATAAATATATTTTTAATTAATCGAATTCAAACAAGTGTGTATCTCATATCTAATGTTTTGCTCATCCATAGTTATTTTAGCCTGAAAGATTTTCACAATTAAAGCCACTATAAATTCTGTCCCAGATATATGTGCATCAAGCAAATAAAAAATAAAAATTCACTTCTTATGCAATTTTTTTCCGATATTTTTTGTTTATTTTTTATAAATAATTTGTTTTTTTAATCCAATATAATTTTTAAGAATCTTTTTCGTTCACTATAAGCATGAACTCCTTTTTTACATAATTAAAGAGTCAGTTTGTTTCTCTATTATTTTACGCATGAAATGGTTTATAATTGATCAGGATATTGCGCATTTATTTCATTTTTCACCCATTATTTATAATAATTCCCACACTTTTGCCAAAAATTCAATTTGAATCAGTGGGTAAAATATTTAATTTCTGGAAAAGCTAAACAATTTTTTTGAAAACTATAAAAAATTAAATAATTTTTAAGGCCGTTACATTTATAAAAAGCAGCTTTGAAGAGCTTTTTTTTCTTTTTATGAAAAAAAGCCAAATTTTTTTTATAGATAAACATTCTAACTTTCTTCAAAATTGATAATACAATTCTATGAACTGTTTAATAATATATTAGATTCAATAACAATTTAAAACTTAATTGAGACTAACAATGCTATCCCATGAACATTTATATGATAATTTATTCGATTTAAGAACAACCTGCTATTGCTTCATTCACAATTTATAAATACAATTCTATGAAATATTAAAGAATATTTTATTGAATTTAAGAACAACCTGCTATTGCTTCATTCACAATTTATAAATACAATTCTATGAAATATTAAAGAATATTTTATTGAATTTAAGAACAACCTGCTATTGCTTCATTCACAATTTATAAATACAATTCTATGAACTATTAAAGAATATTTTATTGAATTTAAGAACAACCTGCTATTGCTTCATTCACAATTTATAAATACAATTCTATGAATTATTAAAGAATATTTTATTGAATTTAAGAACAACAATAATCTATCTACCATGAAAAATTTATAAATTTAATGCTCTGAACTGTTAAATAATAATTTATTAGATTTAAGAACAACAATAATCTATCTACCATGAAAAATTTAACTTTTTTTAACAAGATTTTATGGTTAAACGATATACAATATGTCATTGATGGTTCTGAATATAATTTATTGATGATAAACACTGTTATATACTATAGAAATAAATTTTAAGGGTACAATAGCGTGAATATAGAATACAAACACAAACTATGGAATTTATCCCGTATACAGTATCCATATTCTATAACTTTTTATATACAATTACGTATGCATCTTTTGTTGCAATATTATCTTCTTCCACATTTCTAACACTTGTATCATTGTAACACTTCCATTGATTGTCATCTCTCACGTAAGCGATATAGTGGCCTGAATTATATCCTTGCCCCAAATGGCATCCAAAAGAAACACACTCGTATTTTATATTTTTCCCGAACTCCACTGTGTATTTTTGGTTTAAATTATTTAAGTTTGGTTTTTCATCCGATATACTCGTTGATTCCTTCCCAAGGACTGTATTTTCCGTTTTTATTCCAGTAGAATTCAGACACTCGGGGTTATTTTGTATATAATCTTCATGGTTTTTGTTATTCAAGTGTTCCGCACTGGGAAAATATTTATTTAAATCTTGGTTTTGAGCTTGAGAGTATTCGTTATCCTTTAGATTATCAATCGTTAGATCGATATCCCCCTTAATTTTTTTTTCATTTGTAAGTTCTCTAAAATTCCATGGGTATAGTTGGATGTAGGCATCATGTTCTTCATCTCCAAAATGTTCACAGGTTGGGTATTTATTGTCTAATGCGTTATTACTTTGATACTCATTTTCCGGTTTTATTATTTTTTTATGCTGATCATCAAAGTTGGAATATTTCTTATCGTCTCCGTCTTTATGGGCACCTTTCTCTTTGTTTTTCTTTTTATTTATATTGTATATCTTAATGTCTTTGTTGATTTTATCAAGTGCTTTACCGTTTGCTCTGACTTGAAATCTTTTTAAGATGCACAATAAATAAACAGGGTACCTTTCTATTTCTATTTTCTTTGTATGTGGGGTTGACATTTTACATTCCCCGTTGCAGAAAGGAAGTGATTCTTTTTCGCATATGTATTCCTTTTCTTTGAATTTTTCCACGCAATCTATTATTGATAGCGGTTGATTATTTTCTGTTTCATATTCATAGACAGTTTTGAATTTTGAATCGTTTATAGAAATATCCACTTGGACTATTTTTATTTCCGAATATTGATAATTAATTGTAGAAAAGAGACCATTCTTATCTGTTACTGTATCTTTTAAATGTGCATCGTTTTCATTATTTATAATTTCACCGATATTCTTTGAATTCCCCGAGGCTTCACCCCTGCAGCCATCATCATAATATTCAGCATTAGACTTATTTTTTAAATTCTGGTTAATATCGCTGTTATTATATTCATTGCTATCAGTATTTTCATTGTTATTGATAATATCATTATGTCTGCCAAAATGATTGTACTTATATCCATCCTCACCACTAACATAATTATCTAGTTCACTGGGGCTGCTATTGGGCTTATATTCTTCTTCACTATTAAGAGTATTACTATCTGGTTCACTAGGGCTGTTATTGTATTTATATTCACCTTCACTACTGAAATTATAGCTATCTGAATCTACATCATACCTAGTTTCATTTTTTAAGTATTTATTCCATTTATTATATTCTAGTTCACATGGGCTTTTATTGTATTTATATTCACCTTCACTGCTGGCATTACAATGATGATCATTGAACTTTTTGTCATTGGGTTCATATTTGTCATTATTAGTTTGATCTTTATTTTGTTCTGTGACCTGGCAATTTGAATCTATAACGGTGGTTATATTCATTTCTTCTTCTCTATTTTCAGTGTTTTTGCATTTTAATGGTTTCTTGTCCTCGAATAAACTATAATTTGCGCTAGTATTTTTTATTTCTTTATGGTTTTTGATGTTATTTGAATAATTTAACAAATTGCAAAACCCTTTCTTATCGCAATTTAACGGATAAAACATATTACTCGTTTTATATGTTCTATATTTAGTGCTGGTTTGATCATTATTTTCACATAATGAATCCAATTCATGATTTATATCCCTAGATTTAAGGTTATCGAAAATTCTAGCATCATTCTTTCTTATTAAAACAACATCATCATTTCCTCGAATCGAAATATCATCGTACACTAGATAACGGCCTTCGATATTTTTTATTGGTGATGATTGTAATGAGCGACTTATATTTACTATTTTTTTTGACAAGGTATCATTGAGATCGACATTTTTTTCTGATGAAGGTAAAAATTTTATGTTATCTTGGTTACAAAGGGATATATCCGTTGTTTTCTTTCTATTTGTATTTTTGTAGGCATATTCCTTTTCAGTTTCAAACTGGTTATCACACAAATTCGGCGTGATTCCCTTCTCAATCCCACAAAAAACATCATCAACGTGAAATTCCTTTTCATCTTTAATATCATGAGTTGAATCAATAGAAAATAATGTATCTATATTACTTATTTTCCCGTCCCCCCATCGAGTTTCTCTCTTGCATAGGCCATTTGAGCACGTGTTTATTTCCGGATTTGAATTATTTTTGTTGTGAAAAAAACTTTCTTTGCATAAGCTATTTTTGTGCGTGTTTATCTCTGGATTTAGATTATTTTTGTTATGAAACAACTTTTCTTTGCATAAGCTATTTATGTGCGTGTTCATTTCTGGATTAGAATTATTTTTGTTGTGAAAAAACCTTTCTTTGCATAAGCTATTTGAGTACGTGTTCATTTCTGGATTAGAATTATTTTTGTTATGAAACAACTTTTCCTTCCATAAATTATTCACATCCATATTTATCTCTGGATTAGAATTCCACAAAGATTCTTGATTGCAGTGGTTGTTTGGATGTTTGGGTATCTTTGGATTTGAACCATTTGCATTATGAAAAGATTCGTGATTGCAAAGGCTCTTCAGATCAATGGAAACATGGGAATCCGTCTTATTGTGATTTTCAGATTCAACTGAAACCCCCAAGATGTTTCTTTTTCTTTTACTTATATATGTGCCATCGAGATAAATTATTTCTGCATTATTCGATGCATGTTCTATATTCATTTTCTTCTCTCTCTGACCTGGGGAAATATTGTTTACCCCCGTACCAATAGCGGGTTCTGCAAATAATTCGTTCACATTATTTCGACAAGCATCGCTTCTTGAAATATAATTTTCATCTGGCCGATTTAATTTTTCTATGTGCTTGTGCAATGATGTTTTACTAACGATCGTGAATATTTCTCTTTGAACATTTATATCTTTTGATGATGATTCAATGCCATTTTTATGATACATATTCTTTCCTATGGTTGATAATATCGAATCTTCATTCTGAATAGGGTTTTTATGCCTTAGAACAGCACCACCATTATAATTTAGTATTAAGGGGTAATGAAGTGATTCGTGGTTCTTGTTAAAGAAGTTAAGCAATGTTTTTTTTCTGAACACAGCTATTATGAAACCATCTCTTTTAAATGTTTGTAAATCGAGCTCACTGATACGATACATGTATATGTTTTTATATTTCCAAATAGAAGAATTTCCATCTAAAACCACAACCTTTCCCTTTTGAACAATCAAACCAATATATATAAAGTTTTTAACAGAGTATATACTTTCTTCTATATGTCTTCCGTGATTTTTTACACTGAATTCATCTTGCTCATGATCTTCTGAATCATATTTAATATCAATTTCACTAGATGTATCAAAATAGTCTTTAGCTATTAATATTAGATCTGAAACACATATAGCCGAGGGGATGTTATTTAACTTAACACATTTCCATCTCAAAGAACGAGTGTTTGTTATAAAGTGAATTCCTCCATGAAATATATCTCTATTACTGCCCGAAGGAATAGGCAAATTTAAAGATATGAAGGGTTCTCTCGAATGTGATTTTTTATGACAGATCAAACATTCAATTGTAGATATAAATCCACCTCTGAATATGTCACTAATAACGGATGTAGTCTTTGAAAATTCATCGTTGGAATCTGTGGTTTTAGTTACATTATAGTTATGTCCCTCGTTATTGTAATAAAAGAAAGTCAGATTCGGGATTTTCCCCGCAGCATAAGTATTTTGAACCCTGAAATGTTTCTGGTTTTCATTTTGAATTTTCTGCTTTTCGATATTATTGATTCTTGTATGATAGTTGGTGGTATCTATATTTTTTTCCACCGAGCGATTTTTATGCCTATCATCATAATTCATTATAAATACATCATTTTCTTTGCTTTCAATCGTTTCCCTATTCTTTTCATTGTTAATTTCCCCTAAATATCCATCATTTTCTTTACTTTTAATTGCTTTTTCATTCACTTTAATAATAATTTTTTCTATATAGCCATCATTTTCTTTACTTTCAACTGTTTTCCCATTCTCTTTGCTGTTAATTTCCCCTAAATATCCATCATTCTCTTTACTTTCAATTGTTTCCCCATCCTTTTTAATATTATTTTTCATCATATTGTTATCTATGCTTGTAGAGTTTAAAGAAATATCCATCACGGTATCGCTGATCCTTTTATCCGTAATTATTTTCTCATTAAAATTATCATTATGTGTAAATTCTGTTTCTATGCAGTCGCCCTTGCTCGGTTTTTTTTCAAGACCATAAAGATATTTTTTTTTCAGATAGTTCGCGCCACTTTGATTCAAACTTACAGGTTCCTCATTGTTTTTAGTGCTACATATACAATCGACTGTGGTTTCGTATTTTTTATTATCGTAGACTTTGCCATGATGCTTTATACAATTCCCTTGGGTAAAATAGCCTATATTATTATCAAAATCACAATTTCTGCCATTTAAACTTACCCATACTCCGGTTCGATCATCATTTCCGATATTTACATTTTCGGAATTATAGCCTTGAATGTTATTGATACTATCATACCCAATTCCACTAGAAGTCGTAGGGCCAATGCTATTATTTGCCTTAACTCTTTGCCCAGAAACATCAACATCAATATTGCGATTTAGTGGGTCATTAACCGGTTGCTTATCATCAATATTACGATTTTTATTGTCACCCTTTATATTTTTCACATCATCGAAGTGTTGGTTATTTGTGGTGCTAGCATTGGTTTTTGATGTGAAATCTTTGTAGTAATTTACTTGTCTTTTTTCCATTTTAAGGTCTTCGTGAAGACAGTCAAGTAACATCTCCATAAATTCACCACAGTCATGCTGTCTGAAATCGAGAAATCTGTGAACTGACTGCCCAAATACCTTTCTAAAATCTTTAGGGGTATAGAAATCATCATTATGACACAAAGATCTCGTTATCTTGGAAGAAGCGTAATTCAAAAAAGAATCACCCTTTGTCCTTTCATATTCTGATTGTATTTTCTTGTTTTTCCCTTGTTTTTCAAGCATGTTATAAATCAATCTATGGAAACATTGAGCAACCTTTCCTTTAAACCCAAGCTTATTGGATTTATTGATGTATCTTTTGTACAAAAAGTCCAATTTACCTATAGAAAATTTTTTATCGTTGTCTGTATTTTCCTCGACTATTTCAATACATTCAACTTTGTTAGTGTTCAAAGTGTTTTTTTGTTGCTGTTTATTCAAATTAATACTATTTTCATCGGCATTAATTATAGATTCACGAATTATTGGTAAATGTTCGCCTGAAATATCCATCGTTCGGCCCGAATAAGATATTTTATGTCCTATATTATGTGCTATATTCGATCTATTCTTAGAAGACATGATCTCGTGGTTTACATTTTCAGTTTCTAGATCCGTAAATCGCTTACATCCCATATACCCTGCCAAGAAATCTTCAATATCCTCAACAATTATATTTATGCCTCGATATTGTTTTAATATTCTCCTTATTTCCATTCTCAACTCATTTCCACATAAATAAATTTTATTTACGCTAGTATCTGGTCTCAAGTGTTTATCTGTTGTTTTACAATCAGCCTGACTAGTGTTGATTTTGGTTTTTAGTTTGTCTAAATCACTGGAATTAGTTAAATTGCGTTTTAGAAGATCATAATCCGGCAATAAATAAGATTCGTCATCAAAATTATTATTTTTTAGGATAAAATCTTGATCATCTATTGTGTCATTGGATTTTTTATGACTAATACTCGTATGATATAAGGCATCGTTATTATTTGTAGAGGAAATTTCTTTAGCCTCTATAAATCTACTATTCTCTGTTTTTTTATTGCTATTAATATCTTCGTGTGTTCCAGGAATTATACCTGTTTGATCATTACTATTAATTCCTCCTAGAGTACTCGCTATATCTCCAGTTTTGTTATTACTATCCACACCATTCAAAGCCCAATACCCATCGCCTGTTTGATAATTACTATAGATATCTTCTAGATTACCAACTATATAGCCTGTTTGATCACTTCTATTAATATCTTTTATGGTACCATCCCTATCGCTGGTTTCGTTATTACTATTGATACTTTTCAAGATACTGTATCCATCATCATCGGCTAATTTATTGTTATTATTACACTCTTTAACACGATTCCAATCGTCGTATAGGCCATCCATATTGTCATGTAGATCATTAGAATTATTTATTATTTTGTTAGTAAAAGATAAAACATCCTTTTTATGTCCAAATGTGTTTTTGAAACGCCCTAAACCGACCTGCTTATATTTTGTAGCGTGATTATTATTTGATTTGCCTTTATAATTATAAGACTTATTATTATTATCTTCAAATGTATTTTTTTTGCCATCTAAAATATTTTCATGGTTTTTTGTGGTGTTATTAATATCGCTATTATTTTTCAAATGTGGGTGTATTTTGCTATCTAAAATATTTTCATGGTTTTTTGTGGTGTTATTAATATCGCTATTATTTGTCAAATGTGGGCGTATTTTGCTATCTAAAATATTTTCATGGTCTTTTGTGGTGCTATTAATATCGTTATTACTTGCTAAAAGTGTACCTTTATAGCTCTGAGCATCACTATCGTTATCTAATACGATGGTGCTTTTCAATATAGTATTTATACGATCAGATTCAAGTTTACGATCTACTATAATTTTGTTTTCTCTATGGCAGTCAACGGGTAGATTATTGGAATTGATTTGATCTTTATTCACTTTCAAACAATCCTTTTTGTTTCTAATTAAATTCATGTTTTTTAGATATATTTGTGCAATTTTAGTTCTATATTCAGTGTCTTTTGATAGTGACTTAAGTTCCACAAACAGTTTGTTCAAAGTTGATATTTCCACCCGAACATCTGAATGCACGATCTTATACTTAAGAGTAAAAAAAGAAATTAGCTCGGGAATATGAAGAATTAATTGTAGACCTGTATTCATAAAACAGGTATTTCCTTGATTTCCAAGTCCCAAATCTAAATTCGAAGAAACTGGAATGAGATCAAAATCTGGAAGACTGTTGAAACTATCTTGCTCCATATCTTGTACTAGATCATCACTATTTGAACTTTTCTTTGTAGAATGGCTTTCATTATTCATATCTTGCTCTAGTATTTGTTTTTCGGGGCTAAATATTTTAAGATCGCAACCAATATTCTGCTCATCTGAATTTTCATGATATGTGCTTATTTCAATACCCATTCCTCCAATATCATAAGTACCAGTAGCACGATTATCTATATCGCACATATACATATTGAAGCTATCGGCTCTACCCAAATCCATAGTTTCACCAATCTCTTCAATAGAAATTTCAAAATTGAGCACACCATTCTCTTCATCATGATCTTCCATTTGAGATTCGCATATTTTCTTATATCTCTTGTCTCTCATATCTAATTAATAATACAAAATAATTATGTCATTTTATAGAAATGCGAATTCTTTTATACTTTTCAAGTCGAAATAGAATGGTCTATATTTTTTTATTAATGGAAAACAAAATGATCATTATGTAAATTAAAAATTAATTAATTTATCGATGCATAAAAATGTGGAAAGCTAGAGCTTCGAAAATATGTTCTAAAAATGAATAAAAACTGACATATTTTTATAGGTGCGGAAAACTACTATCAAATAGACACATTAATAAATTTATTCTAAAAAATTCTTCTCAAGGCCATAAAGAAAGATTCATAACAAGATTATAAATAATTTCTAAACTATTATAATAAAGCTAAAATTATTTTTTCATCGTAAATTATATTTTTGATTCGAACTGAGAAATAAAAAATATTTTTTGTGCAACTTCTTAATTAATAGTATATTTATAGTGAATGGTTTAAATCTATTACAGTAAAATATTAATGCTTCACCATCGTAAACCATATTTCTTAAATGATAATTGGATATCATAATATAAAAAAAGATTATTTAAATCAACATCATAAACCATATTTGTTAAATGATAATTAGAAATCATAGTATAAAAATGATATATTTTATCCAACATCACAATTCACTATTTCTTGATTGATAATTTGAAATTATAGTATAAAAAATGATATGGCAAAGTTTTTGTTTTTTTCCATAATTTATGCCCTAAATCAATAAAAAAAAATTAGAATTCTGCAGGTAACTCGCAAAAAATGATGCAAAAATACCATATAAGAACATTAATTATAGTATCTTACATAAAATCTATATACAAAAGGGTTTTTTTACTAATCTAAGGATGAAAATTTAACAGAATATAAATTTTAAATCTTAGATTAATCAAGATACCTTTAAAGTGACAATAAACACATTGTTAAATATAATCACACGTGAGTTGACATATTAATCATCATATGGCAATTTTCCATAATAATATTAACTTTAAACTTATGATAGCGGAAAAATCCATTGATTTACTCTTATACTTTATACATATTCTAAAACCTTTTTGGTAACTTAGCTGACCATATTTTAATCAGCATGAAATAGCAAACTTTTTACATAAAATCTTATAAAAATTATTTTTTACCTTAGATTGAAATAAAATCCTAATAAATTATGTATCACATAAATATCAAAATATCTAGCATTAAACAAAAAAACAAACCACACAATCGTAGATAATTACTATCACAAAACAAAAATATTTTAGAAATTTTTTCAGTATATGTATCATAAAAAAATCAAAAATCTCGAAATATTAACTGAAGAGATGTTTCAATTTAATAAAATGTTAATTTTTACTACAATCTAAATATCATATTGAATTTGAGTTTACAAAATAAATTTAGTATAAGCAATAACATGAGAGTGAAAAATTTTGCATTTTAAAGTGAATTCTTACTTCATTTCATCATGATGTTTTAAAATCGAATTAATATTTGCTGTAACTGTATAAGAATATTATCTCGGATTGATATTCTACCAGGGAAAAAGGTTTCTGTGCTTAATTTATGTGTATCAGATAAGTTTTTATTTATTGAAAAATATACCTCGTAAATAATTTTATGCGCCCTATTATTATATTCTGGGTATTTGAAGGGAAGAAGAGGCATATTTAAAAATCATATTGGGTACATGGGAAATTATTTGGAATCTATAGCATTATTTTTCATTTTTAGGGTCTTTTTAGCGTACATAAATCATAAATTGGCTTGAAATTTAACTATAAAAACTTCAAAATACACTACAAGGTGACAAAAGAACCGTGGATCTAAATACAAAAGTGCCCCTAAAAATATGCTCTCGGCAAGTATATATGCAAGTATGTTTAAAATGAAGTGAAAGAGTTATAATTACAGGATTTTTACTATATTTTTTTTTGAAAAAAATTTCCCCTCCTATTTAATAATACAAACTAAAAGGCTAAGAAATAAATTGTTGTTTTAGCGTCTTTATCGATCAAATTATTATAAAAGGTAATGAATAAGCATTGATATCTCTTAACATAGAAGTTAAGTAATGATTTTAATTCATGGAAATAGTTCTCTTATTAAGAAAAATCAAAAGCTTATCGCATATAGTTTTTAGCATCTATTTGTTGGAAAAGGTCGAAGGGGGTGAATTTTCAGTTAGATAAAAGGCTGCTAAACCACGATTTACATGATCTCAGCCACCTTTAAAAATAAAAAAAATATTTTCGGAATTTTTTAAGCATAGAACGAAAACAATTTTTGGATTCTAACAACCCTGCTCTATAGTATAGGTATACCATTATATTTAAAGATTAAGAAAAATTAAAAATCAGTAATATTGTATGTGAATAAAATTGTTTTCAATTAAAGTCTTTTTTGAATGTTTGAAAAATCATGAATCGGATTGAATAGATTTTTGGGTTTATTTATACGCGCAAAGGAAACTAAAAGCGTAAATAACGATAAAAAATCAACTATAAAATATAATAACTTTTTGTTATTTAAACCTTTTAATTCTTATATATAAAAAATACAAGATCCAATTCATAATTGCAAGATTTTTTATTTGCAAGTAATCATATTCCTTCTACTATCATAAATATATTTCTGCGCAAAAATAAATTTTTATTTCTTAAAAATATAAAAATTTTATTTTTTATTTATATTTTTGACGCATTATTGACCTGAAAATCCTTATAATTTTTTTTGTCTACTGAACACAAAGGATTTTAATTTATAATTAAAAATACCTTAGACCATATATTTACAAAATCTTTGTTTTTTTTGGGTTTTATATGAATTTATACCTGAAATTGATTCTTTAAATACCTATTATAATTACCATTAGAATACATCGAAAAAAAGCATGTGATCTTTATCGTTTATTTTTTTACCGGATTATATATCTTAGTATGAAAGTTTAAGACTTTTTTTTATGTCGAATTATCATATTATAGCAATGTTCTTTCAAAATATCATTTGTTCAAGAATATCTGAGGTTATTTCTATTGATTAGACAAAAACCGATAAATTATTGACGCGACTGTGTGTCTATTTATAGGTAATTAGAATAATATTCATCTCATACTTTCACCTATTATAGCTATAAATGTTTTTTTAATTTCTCTACAGTTACTAACTTCTTATCACTTAAATTTATTCAATCAATAATATTTATTTACCCCTAGTATGTAAGAAGTCCGGCAATCCCATGCTCATGATGTGTGATTTTTTTATTATCGATTAACAGATAATCTTATGTTAAAATCCATTTTAAATTGAAATAAATACACATTGGAATATTTGAATGGTATTTATATACATCTGAGCAAGAAAAATAACCAATGAATGTTTATTATTTTGATAATTTTTAAAATTATTTCTAAGTTATGTTTAAACTTTTTTTTAATCAAAATATAGTTACAAATATGTCCGATAAATCATTATAATGACGAGTTTATATAATGATGATGAAATTTATGAAAATATAATAAAGCTGCGTCTTTCTGTTTTTATTTTAATTTTATTCGTTGTCTGACTTATATACACGATCCATCTGAAACGTCAATTCGTCGTTGTCGATAAATTACTACCTTTATGAATATCATAGATTCAACTTTTGAACTATAAATCATGATTTCATTAAACCCAATTTGAATTTAGATAACTTGAAATAAAAGTTGGCTTGTAGTCCTCGATTTTATTAATTTTTGTCATTCAAATTGTTTGAAAATTATTTATATTATGAAAACAGGAAAAATCAACGAGTATAAACAGAAATAAAAAAATAGGCACAATTACTGAAAGCATCCACATTTATTGAAAAATTACATAAAATCTTGAATGGCAGCAACATTATCGGAAGTAAAAAAGAAGCAGTATCTAGCTATGGACATGTCTTTGACAGGCTCTACTGCCTTTTTAAAATCCAAACGTCTAAAAATTTCTTTTTCTACAAAGTTATCATATTTTTGTTGAAAATAATTAACAATAAACCTTATTTCATAATACTTTGCTTTTTTTATAAAACATTCTAAAATAACAGCATACATCTTCTGAAATAAATTATGCATTATGACATAAGAAATTTTCTTCATTGCTTTTTCGTCAATAATTGATTGATTTAAAACGCCCATTATTATTTCTCCCTCTTTTACCGTTAAAATGTCTTCTAGCCTTGTTCTTAAGCATTCATTAAAATATGGTGCAATTAATCCGGAAAACTCATAATTATGTGTCACATCAGAAAAATTTTTTATGATTTCTTCTATGGACCTTAAAACATACTGATTCTGGGAAAACATTACGTGTTTATAGAGCTGCATGCCAAGTTCAACTTTTTCCTTTTGGAAATTTTCAACTATTATCTTACATTCAAAAAATGAACTGATCAAACGGGAAGAAGAGGAAATGATGTTACTGGGATTCTTTAAATTCCAAAAATTGTTACGGAAACCAAATGTCACAATATGTTTATTATAATCCAAGGCATTAATTTCCTGAAGATTTATAATATAATCCTTTAAAAGATAATCCTTTGCTATGATATTCATCGACACCAATAAACCCTTCTCCCCCAATAAATCGCGCCAGAAATCCATTTTTTCCTTTATTTTTGTTTCGAAAACACACGCAACATCGGTAACATCCTCATTTAGAGTTTCTATAAGATAGTGTGTTTTATATGCTGTCACATAATTATGTGGCCTTTTATTTTGCATTACATAGTCACGTTCTAATTTTTGAATAGTATTTTGTGTTAAAAATAAAATTATTTGGTTCTTTAGCCTCTCAAAACAATCTATATCTTTATAAGTGTCGAAATTAGAAGGCCCTTCGACCAAAGAAATGTCAAATTTTCCATCATTAATACCTTTCAGGAGAAGAAACCCCAGGCATAAAAATTCTTTATTCCCAAACCAGCTCATATGATACTTTAGACAATTTTCCATAATATTCCGTTTAAAATTCCCTGGTTCATAAAATTCAAAAGTAATTTGGCCTAAATCCTTCCGAATTTTTGCTTCACGTTCTTCATTGTTATCCTTATAGGATTTATACACATTACTTTGTTCCAAACAAAAAAAATTTATGCTGATTGAGGATAGTAACTGAAGCTCATTCATTGATTGTTCATTTAAACACATCAAGCTGGAGAATTCATATCTAAAAAAAAATTCTATAAAATTAACACGTTTTGTATTTTGGTGTTTGAGGTTTATTGCATTTATGCTTTGTTGAATTTTCAACATTTCATCATTTTTACAACATACAAAAAAATAAATATAATCTGTTCTATTGAAAAAAGGCTTTGCTTCTATGATAAATTGATCCCATATAGAACTATCTATATTACTTAGGGCCTTAATTATTATAGATAAATCATTTATTTCCTTTTCCATCACTGCAAGTTCTGCTTCTATTTTTTCTATTTCGCTTTTATATGAAATCGTTTTTCTTTTAAAAAAAGACCCTTTTTCTTTGTTTTTTAATTCCACTAGTTCGCTATTTTTACTCGTTTTGTTCACGCAGAGTGTTATACGACTATTCCAAAGTTCATTTCTGGCATCTCTTCGATTTTTCTGGAAAATACTTCGCAGGTATAATGCAAATTTATTTTCATTTTGGCAAACTAAAAATTTTCTTAGTGAATAAAATCTTCTTTATTATTTTCCATGATGGAATTCAAACAATTGTCAAATAACTTTATTATGCTCCATGAATATTTCTGGAGTTCCTTATTTATATATTTCTGTATATAGGGGTAGTGATTTAAATTAACACTTTTAGACCTTATCATGAAAAAATCTGGCACGGGCATATCAACACGGTTTTCCGATACAGACTCGCCCTTACGCTTAAGGTGTTCCATAAACGATTGGAGGTGGTTTTTTTTTATAACATCCATCATGTATTTCTTGGTCTGGCCATTTTTCAATAGCCGGTGCTAATGGATGAATATGCCCATCAACACCCATAACATTATCATTCAACGAATCTTTAATAAAAATATCGGCAAAATCAATTGGATGATATATCGTATAGAAATCATACAATTGCCTGTAACAGAGCTTGTCTTTTAAAAATGGATTTTTGTGAATACTTGTTAAAAGATCATATATGTACTCGTATTTATTGGATTTGGGTATTACCGAAACCAGAAAACATGAACCAGAGTTCTGTGTTTCATTCATAACACTTTCAAGAACTTCCTTTGCTTTATTTTTAAACATTAATACATGGGAATCGTTAACAGACCCATCCATCAAGTTTAAATATTGTAAAGAATCGACTATTGTTTGCTCCGTCATTCTTATACATACAAGAGAAACAACGAAAAGTGGAAATTTCATATTTTAAAAACCTTTTATAGCTTAAATACCTCTAGAATACACCTTTTTCAATAAATAAAATCAATCTAAATGATAAATTTGATAAGCAAAAATACTTATTGACACTTTAAATCTAGAATGGTTTTTTATCTGTTAATTTATAAAAGGTTTTTTATCCATCAACAAAAGTATCCAATGATTATACCTAGACAAATAACTATGTTTATGTGAATTGGAAAAAACCGAGAGAATATATATACTATATGAGTATACTAAATAGTTATAAAGTATAAATAATGGTTATAGGATATTTCAGATAACAGTATTTATTTTTACCACCGTTTCAAGCATCAAAATATTTTTAAACCATGATAAACAACTAAAACGATGATAAGTCGTTCGTAGATAATAATATAAAATCTAAAATGTTTAAACGATTTTTTGGAATAAATAAACCGTTTATATCTATATAATCATATTTTTGATAATCCCGATCAGTTGAAATAATCAAGTGATTTCAAAAAAACAACCTTTTCTTTATTGCATTTCAACGTAGTGTATAATAAAATTTTTCTATTTTCCTTGGGTTTGCATTCTTTTTATTGATTAAACCCAATTAAATATATTGTGCTTTTTTTACTTTGAGACATAATATCTTTTGTAAAATATTAATTTCGAATTTAACCGATTTAGAGAACAAAAAGAACCTTCTAAATTCATTTAAATATTTGAAAATATTTATTTTTGAATGCTATATACAAAAATACTTCAACTGAAACCAAGCAGTTTAATATATTTATAAATATATTTTTTTATTTATGTTTTTTCTTATAGCATGATTTAACACTCAGTAATGTTAGGTTTGATATGTGCCTAAAATATTATCTAAATCGACTTAAGTGATAGTTTTAATAGAAATAAAACTAAAGATAAAAAAAGAAGTATATTTCGTGTAAATTAATCTTGTGCACCCTATTCAATAAAATAAAAAAATTATCATTTCAAATTGCTATAAAACTAAAAAGAGCATGAAAAACGCTTTAATTATTATTCACTCTATACGTAATTCTTCTTATTGTGTATTTCAGTGGAAGCTATTGAAAATAGAGAGACTTCAAACAGAATCTTCACAACTAGCGAATTTGCAGATATGATAATAATAAAATGCTTTTGTACCATAAGATTATTTAATATCATATATGAGAAGGCATTAAGCTATTAATACGTTTTTTTCACGTGATTTTGGATTTACTATATCAAAACCTCCTTATAACCTATATTATATATTTATTATACAAATATACTTTTCATGACTGGCCTTGCAACTATATTGTCACAATCCAATCTCATATATTCAAAAGTTGTTTTTAAAGCTATTTTAGATGAATAAGGTTAAACAAATGCCCATGCGTAACATATATATTTTATTTGAACATTCAAATTATAAGCAATTTGTAAAAAGAATTAGCAAGCTTAATCAAAAATTATAAAGTAAATTTTTAAAGTGTAATTACAAATTACAAGAATTAAAGTTTAAAAATACACAATAAAATAATTTAGGGCCGTTAAATGATGTAAAATTATTAAAATTGAATAGCCTTATACCATAAAGAACCTACTAAATACGATATGAGCTATGTTTAATAAAATTGTAAAATACTTAATTATCTATGTGTAAGGATTAAAAAGTGAAAATTTTGGTAATTAAATCTTGTAAAATACTCAATTATCTATGTGTAAGGATTAAAACTTGAAAATTTTGCTAATTAAATCTTGTAAAATACACAATATGAATAAATATCCTTTGAGAAAAATCTGAAATTGTCATATTTTGAAAATAAGATTTATTTACAAGAACACATTTCTATTTCAAAAATCAAATTCTGCCATGATCTAATGGTTTTTTATAATTTTGTAATTTTTCTTCATATATTTAACAAATTACATTAAATATCGTTGTAAGATCACAATTACATTTTTAGCACGGTCAAAAGGCATAATATCGCCCATGAAACTATAATTTGTAATTTAGATATAATTATTTAATAGCAAAACCTAAGAATCATTTAAAATTATTTATATAAAATATCATCAATGAGTTTTGATTCACAATTACAAATTTTTTTCTAATTTTATATCATAATCACATATACAACAGTAAATTCATCTTTTATATAAAGATATCATTGTATTTAATCCCATAAATAAAAAAATTATGCATATGTTTTAGCTTCTTTTTAATAAATTATTCTAATTTTTTATATCATGTGTACACAATATTTTGCAGATTTTGATCAATAAAGATATTTCACACCTTTGTAAATAATTTATTCAAATAATTCTAAATATATTGCCGAATATTTTTAACTTCTTAAACTATTCTCGAGAAAGGAATTATTTATAATAAAAAAACAAATAATTTGCTCCGATGGCTCAATTTCTCTTTCCAATTTAATGAAAAATTTATAGATTTTGTATGTTAAAATTAAAATGTATTCGTTCACGTATTCAAACATGATTTGATAATTCAATAATATTTATAAATGCTCAAGTCAACCGATATTTGTTTTTTAATCCATTTTATAGAATATATCAGCAAATTTGCCCAAAACCTTACCTTGATGCAATTAACAATGATTAATTCAAGATATTTTGTTGAAAAATATATTGTTGCTGGTTTATGAAATCCCGTTCTCCTTTCAACGCAAATAAAATTGATTTTACTTTTAAGATATATTTTTTTTTATAAATATTTAGGTTTCTTATATTTTAGGGGCATGATCATTTAAAAATTATATATAATCAGCCCATATTTTATTTTTATGACTTGTAAAAGAATAATCATCCGTCCATTATTAACCTTTTTTTTATTCACAAAATACAATATTTACATCAATTATAATTAAGCCAGATGTTAATTCAATCAAGAAGTTTCATAATGCTGATACATCTTTTTATATAAGATAATATTGACAAAAAAATAAAACCATGGCTAAAACACCCACAGATAAAGGATAGACATATTAAAAAAATATCATATACTTCAAATATACCAATATTAAGATAATAATAGCTAAAACATACTAATATATAGCATCCATCGCACCTTTCTAAAAATTAATTCATTAATTCAATATCTTGTGCCATATAAGTTATTTTTCGACTCAATCTAATTATAAAGACATTTTGGAAGGTTATTCGTGCAAATAGAAATTTGCATGCAATATCTTATTTTTTGTTTTATATATTTCATTTTTTCTAATCCAGAATTATCTGACATGAAAATAAAAACCTTAGTATAAAATTGTTAAATATGACCTGTAGCCTAAGTTACCAATTATGATGCATAAAAAATACCATTTTTGTGTTAATACAATTTCTACACATCTGTGTAAATTCCCAGTTTTTATAATCTAGACAAACTCGAAACTATGTTTCTCCATATTTACTACTGGTGTAAATTTGAATTATTAAGCACGCATAATCTTTTTATTTTTTTGATAATCCTGTTTTTTTATTCACTTATAGTTTTTATTAATAACTTCGACATACTTTCGCTAATTTCAAAACATCTATTACAGACTGTGTGTTAGATGTGGTTTTTTCTTAACTTGTATTTTTAATAGAGGTATAAAGTTCGAAGAAAATATTTAGAGTGTCCATTATATCTAATTATCTTTTTTTGCAAAAAAATTCACGGCATATATTCAATGCTTTCATTGTTTTTTTTTCGCATCGAAAAATCCTAATGAAATGACAGTACATCTTCTTTTTGCTTAAAAATGACTTACACGCCCAAAAAATTACTTGAAAATATTGTATGAATATTTCTTTAGTTCATTAACCACATATTTTAGAATATTGACATAATTATCTGTGTATATATCCTTTGATCTTACTATAAATAAATCTGGTATTTATAGACTTTAGATTTCGAAATCCGCCTTGAACCACAAAAAAAATCACTCGATTCGTAAATATTTTTAAATTCCTTTTTGTAAATTTTATTTTCCATGATGCGAATTTTCTTTGTTCCACTTTTTGATAAAATACATAAATGGAAATTCATCATATCATTTTTGAAATTGAATCATCATTCATGCAATGCCAAATAAAAAATCAAAAAAATCACCTTAATGGAAATATTATCACCCCAAACTAAATAAAAATCTAAAAATTGTCTATAGAATAACTTATTTCTTAAAAATACCTTTTTTAATGCTTCTTTATAAATACAGTAAGATTTTGCTATGAACAATAACTTTTGTATGGCACATGAAAGTAATAAGTTATGCTCGATGCTTTTAATGCGCACATTTAGAATTTTAAGATCGTATTTTGTCAACTCTTTAAAACTTAGAACATGCGAGAATAAACATGTCAGTTGATTTATTTATTTACTTCTTGAATAAATTTATTGCGCTTAAATAATCTGTCTTATTTACACAAATAAACAATAGTCGAAAGTTTGATGTTATATTTCTGACATTTTAAAATCTCTTTATCGACAGATTTTAATATATGATCGATAAGAATGTTTTAATCAAAGATAAATTGCAAGATGTTTGTTGTTTTTATCAAGATACTTTAATCATGACAAAAAGTACGGTTCTTTAAAAAAGCAAAAAAATGATCATATAAAAAAATTTGCGAACTTTGAATGCTTATGATTGAATATAATTACTAAGATATATCTATATATTTGCAATTCACATGTTTATATTTTAAGGAATCTAAGTAAATTTATATATAAAAATTGAATATCAAACTCTCATACCAAAAGTATTCAGAAAATTAAAATTTGTTCGATATTATATTTGGATTAATTGTTAAAAATAGTCTTTCAATTGCGCTTCTTTTCGTTTTTTTTTTAAATTCACTTCATTTTATGTTACGAATCCCCATGATTTTTAAAAATATCAAATCTAGTATAATTTGAATAATCTATATAGTATTTATAAATCTACTGCCACATACAGGAAGTAATATATATATGAAATCAGAAAGAATGTTAGTGATAAATCTCATAACCATATCTGATGATCACACTAATTTATCCCACACAGAATCAACTATATAATGATTTATTTAAACTAAATAGGATGAAAAATTTAATATTAAATAATACAATTACAGGAAAAAATAAAGTTCTAATAATTGATTTTTTGATAATTATTTTCTACTTGGATAGCATGCGGCTCTTTATCCTTAAATATTAATATAATATTTGCCGGGCATCTTTCCCTATAAAAAGCCTTTGAATAAACTAAAAACCAATAAAAATGGTATGTTTATTTTCTTTCATTTGATCACCTATTATTTATTTGTTATATACTAGTTCACACCTAAACACAGTATTATGCCATATTTATTTTACACTGACCTAAATAAGCATTAGAACTTATGTCAAATTTTTTATAATTTAGTTCAATTTATTAATTTTATAGGTTTAAAAGTTATTTTTAAATTAAGGCATCTATTTGTTATCATGATTTTTTGAAATCACTAAAATTTATAGAAAAAAGCCTTTCCACATATGATGTATCTCTATTATATATGTAGTTTGCTTTTCTATGTTACGATAAAAAAATTCATCTTGTTTTTAATCATGAGTGCTTGGAAATAGTCTAATTTTTGACATCTCTACCGATATATTTATTCATTATTTGAACCAAAATCATTAGATCAAAAAGGGAAGATTAAGGGAAAGATCTTTAAGACTAAAGCAGAAAGCAGTTTTAAAAGTTTTGAAAGATTTCAATAATTTTAAAAATAAAAAGATTAAACCCTAAGGATGATTTTTATTGTCGACAAATCGCGTAGATTAAAGCAGTTGAAATAAGATTTCATATTTTTCAGGAACAAATAAAACACATCTGAGCGACATTGTGTTTTTATGTGATTCAAGACAGCATCAAGAATAAAAGAACATAAGATTAGAGAAATATCATACATGGTTTTAAGAAAAAAACCTATCGTTTGCTGGAGATTTTGCGAAGATAGCTGAGGAAATCCAACTAAAACATTATAACTCTGACCCATTTATCACAAAAATTATAACTTACTGTAATAGAGCAATAAGAAAAAATATCTTATTGTGTTTATGACTAATTTTTATAGATTGTATTTTAAACTATTATACGCCTACAGCTTTCACATATAAATATGACCTATGATACAGTATTTCAAATATTTTAAAGTCCATATCTTTAAGTTTGTCATGATAAAGAAATAAATTTGAATGTTTATGAAATCTTCGAAATTTTGAGCTATTCAAGATAATAATTGATGTGGCAAATTATTTCAGCAAACGCTAAAATTCTTCTAAAAAGTTATTTGCTATGTTATAAATGAGTTAATAACACTTTTCATTGTTAATATTTTGCAATAAATTTTTAGGGTGTATTGAACTGCAGATGATCTATAGAAATTTAATCTAAAAATCCTTTTATTTTACGACCTTCTGGTTGACAGTAATATATATTTTATAAAAAAACGTCTTATTTTATTGTAAAAATATATTCTACGCCCTTTTTCAATGATTAGAACATGGTCTTTTATTTTATACAGTCTTTGAGCTTATTTGAAATTTCTTTTCTAATCTATCAGCATATTAATATACTCAGAATCTCTTGGACGATATTTTTGAAACCCCCTTTAGTTTTAAATACGCATGAATGTATTTTGTCCACTAATTTAATTAAACTTTAAGCTAGCTTTTTTCGATTTTTTATTTATTAAATAAGTGTGTACAAACTCTAATATATAATATTTCCCAGATTATTTTGACTCGAAAGGGAGCTATAATATTTTTTTATATTTCTGCCTTTTATTTTAGATTTTATCTTAAACTTTGTTTACGCACATATTATTTTAAACTGTGCATACTATAAATATAAAATTACACACCCGTGAATACCTTAAATAATTGTCTATTTGTATTCAGAACTATTTTTTCCGCATTTTATACAAATTTTTTAATAAAAAATTGCTTATTAAACATGTTTATTTTTCGAAATGCCCATTTAATTCGCCTGAAGTGTAATCCAAGTAGTTTATAAACGATTTTATACAAATCAACTAAAAACCTTTTTAATTTTACATATGTAGTTTATAATGTTTTTCCATGATAAAATACACATTTTTTCTATGGTTTTAACATAAATAAAAGACTTATATGATTTTTATTGTGATTCAAAACTTGTGATAGAACATATGAATAAAAAATCTTTTCGTGATTTATCATTTATATATATTGAGATAATTAATTTTGTTCTAGTAAATTTCAGATATCGATTGTATTAAAATTTATTAAATGAGCAGAAGGTTTTGCATTCCAAATAACTCGTATAATTATCCCAATTAATTTTTGTTTACCATTTATTGATTTACATTCTTATATTCGATAAACCATCTACATCATCAAAAAATCCAACATTTTCTTTTAACAAAATATTTTTTCTCAAATTCGTTCTCAACTTATCATGCTCTGTTTTTTTTCCATTTCCGTAAAAACACATTAATAAGTCAAAGTTCTATACTCTAATATAAGCATAATGTGTTTTATAGTTATTAAAATTCATACATGCGACTTTGATTTAAAAATATTTGCAAAATAACGTCTAATTTATAATTACAAGTTGTTACCATAATAAAAAAACTATATTGACAAAATAAAGGTTTGAAAAAATATGCTCAGGCTCTTGATTTTACGCGAAATACCTTAAAAAAGACCGAAAATAACTTTCTTTTCAATTTTAATATCATTAATATCTAAAAATAAATTATATCGGATAATTTTGTTTGAAAATCATTATAAATAAGAATTTTAGGCGATATCATTATTATGTGGCATTTTAGGAATAACATAGCTATGATAAGTAACTAGCGGATCATTTTAATTTCAATTCGAAAAATTTTCTTTTGTTTTTACAGCTTTTTATCTTACACAAGTTTAATTTACAATCATAAACAGCATTAAATGTATATTTACTGGCTTGCCAGTATTAATATATCGGAAACTCTCTTTTTTTATTTGTTTAAATAGCATTCACAGGTTTTTCTTCGTGTTTTCAAAACAAAATCGTGAAAATACAAGAAATTTATGCCTAAATATTTTTAGCTTTATATTTGGTGTGTATCACGCCGTGATAAGGTAAAGTACAAGTGGATTTGGGGAAAATAAACTTAAACCACTTAACTATAATCCCATGTCAATATATTTTTTTTAAAGTTGCGCCTGATTTCACAAGCTATTCTGGTCATGGATAACTATAAAATAAATAAAAGTTTATTACAATGATGGGTTAACTTTACATATTCTAGAGATTATAAGTTAATCTTACTTGTATCGGTGGTATTAAATTAGCGTATGTAAAGTTTCAAAAGGTTAGCAGTTTTAATTTTTTAAATCAATCGAGCATCTGCTTTATAAGTACCCACATCATAATAATATATTTGATTACTTGTCCTCATTAATCAATTCAAGTTGTTTAAATGCTGAAAATTGGTGCGTGTCTGTTCTTAAGGTATTAAGGCCTTTTTTATCCCATGTCGGCCCACCAATTTTTGCTGTATTCTTTGCAGCCATGTAGAATTGATGGGCAAATATGTATTTTAAAAATCAAGTGTATAAGGAATTCGAACATTCAATTATTTAAATTAAAAAATTTTGCGTTATACATTTGCAACTATAAACTTTATTTACATATATTTAGATTTTTTCTATCGCGTTAAGATATATAATAAAGGGGTTATGTTACAAAAGCCGCGGTATGTGCTAATTATGAATCTTCTAGTAAATGCCATGGGCAATGATATGCTTAAGTGCCTTAATGATTTATTTATCGATTTCTCCAATATCTTATATAGACTTTTATGGTGATATAGTTGACTCTTGTTAAGGATATAATATACAAAAATACAGGTAAATAGTCATCCTTAGATTGTTTGGATCAAAACTATATGATGCAAATATCCAATAAGTGAAAGATAGACATACATTTTCTAATGTTAAGAAAGATTACAAACAAATTTTAATCAACGAAATAAATAAAAATTCTTTTTTATATTTATTGAACCTTTCTTTTGTAATACTAATTTTTATGACCATAAAATATGTCTTAATAAAAAATTTATAACAAAGAAGAATTTTCAGCATAAATCACGTTAAAAACATAATAATTTCTATTTTATTATATATCATCTATTTTGTGGTGAAATCCTACCGATAACTTTTTCAGCCAAACCTTAAAGGAATTTAGTTATCCTCAATCTATTTGCTTGCAAACTTGCATAAATTTTATAAAATTCAATACTGCGCTATAAATACATGCTAAAACTTTATTGTCTAGATTTTATTATAAAACGAACATATAGTAATATCTATTCGAAGAAATCATATATTTATAAAAAAAATGTAATTATTTTTATACACTTGTGTATTCACACTATATATCAGATTATTTGTTTTCCATTCTTTTCAAAGCATCTAAAATCAAAATATGGCGGTCTCTTAGAGGTTCTATCTTTTTTCGCTGTCTAAGATTTCTTTAAAAGGAGTTGAAATTCCACTATCTTCCGATAATTTCTCTAATTTTTAATATAATTATGCGTAAATAACTTTACAATAATATTCTATTCTGTAAGTTAATATCTTTTTTAAAATTTGATTTTTGGCTTATTCTTCGAACTTTGTTATTATTTATCTACGAGCCTTTTGGTTACACTATAATTTTTTTATCTTATACTAAAGACATGTTGTGTTTAGATTTAAAGGGATCATTTCTTTATAAAATACCATTTTATCTGATGCATTTTAATATTTTGAAATATTTAAATTATGAAGTCTCATCTAGTAAAGTTTCTTTCATTAAAATTTCACAGTATCTTACGCTACTTTCAAGAGTATATTATTGATCCAGTTACTTTACAAAAGAAAATTTAGTTTGCTTTATCGTCGTCCTCCAGGATGCAAATCCTTGTTATATCTGCGAATCATAATAAATAGCAATGTTTCTAGTTATATACATTAGAGAGGCCAGTTTTTACATCCGCTTTTTTAAAACATAGCTAAAATGTGATGTAGACATCCTAATTAAGAGAAAAAAATGGGAGTGAAAGCTAAATTTTTAGGGGACACCTTGGTTAATTCCATTTCACAAATAACCTTTTTTATAAAAGGTCTATATAATTTATGGTGTCTTTTTAAATTAATTCCGGGAAATAATTTGAAATTAACGATTTATTATTGTAAATATGAGAAGAAATGTGTTCAATGGGGCTCAGGGTGTAAGAAGCCTATCCTTAGAGTTCAATGAATTTCAAGGTCGAAGAAACTAAAGTTCCGTATGATAACAAAATATAACGATAAATAAATTTACATAAATGTAAAGATTTTCTTATGGCTAGTTTATACAGATCAAGAATGTTTCATATACTTTTTGACATTTAAGGCTAGCACGTAATAAAAATAAATCATTTTTTTTTAATTTTAAGCTAGGATAGAAATATTTATGCATTTAAATATGCTGTAAAAAAACACAATATGTTATTGTGTGGGTGTAGATCGTGATATATATCTATCTAAAATGAATTTCGGGAAATTGATGGTTGCTAGACAGAATAGTTACGGGAAAAATCAATAAGCTATATTTTATAATATTTGTATTTTTTTATTTAAACTTATTTATATTTTGCTTTTTTATAGGAAGCAAAAGAATAGTTTAGTTTCCGTTATCTCTTCCATTGAGAATTACAATGTTTGAGAAGAAAAATAAATAGAATCCTACACAAGTTTTATTAATATAGCAAATAGTATATATGTTATTTTCATCATATTATCTTTCGTTATGAATTTGTATTATTTATTACTTTTTATTTATTTTTTGAATTATATATCGAGGATTTTTTACGTACACCTTGTTCCTCTTGCATCTCTAAAGATCTTAAACTTATTTCTGAGGGTTAGTATGCATATTTTCTCTTAATATGTACAGTAAATTAGCTTAGAGCTTATTTTAGTCCTAAAAATTATTTATTTTTCTTCAAATTTATGTTATTCACACATCGTATCACCTTTTTGATATTTATGACCACTAGAAAAGATCCTTCTCTTTATTTTAAGTTCTCTTCGTGTCGTTTCACTAAGTCCTAGGTTTTTTTTTTACTAAAAACCGACAATTATATATCTTTCTCTTGATATTCTGTATTTGGTATTTATTTATAAAGGACGAAATCCTGTGAATTCGCCTGCAATTCAATCTGTTTCTATATATGATCTAGAAAATTTCTTCAATTTTTGTTCGTTTATAGCTTTTACAATTCAATAATTTGTTCATTTTAATATGTATTGATTCTAAGTAGAAGCAATCTTTGCTTAATTTTTACCAATAAACGTTTATAAGACTTTCGTAAAGTAATTTTTTAATATTTTTTTGTATTATTGTATTATTGTATTTATTTAATAAGAAAAATTAACAATTTCTTTATTGAAAACAATATATTATCCTTATCATCTATTCGTTGTCAGATAAACATATGTTTGCCTTTTTAGAGATATTTTATATATTTATATAAAATTTATTTGCTAAAATTCCGTTTTTTTTTGAAAATTAAACTACATATGTTTACAGATATTATTATTCGCCACAAAATTTTTTTCACGAATCATATTGAACTCAAAAATCCAGATAATTTTACCACTTTATAAAATGAATGTATATTTTTCTCTTCAACTTATAAATTATTTTCAAGGATCAAATCGGATTCATATATCCTAATAATTTCAGCCTTCACAAAATAAAAAAGCAATTTTTTGTATTTTTTAGTGAT
This sequence comes from Rhyacophila brunnea, assembly GCF_057557595.1. Taxonomy (NCBI): domain Eukaryota; kingdom Metazoa; phylum Arthropoda; class Insecta; order Trichoptera; family Rhyacophilidae; genus Rhyacophila; species Rhyacophila brunnea. The sequence goes on from NW_028233335.1 coordinate 1,042,589, forward strand.
CTAAATTATTCGTTTCTGATATTCCTTCATATTTATACAATATGATTTTTTAATAATTTTGATCAAATGTTATTACTACAGTAAAAGAAACTTCCCTTATATTTTCCAATTAAATATTTTTTATCTTTCAAAATATTGTGTTTATTTTTCACATGTATTATGTTGATAAACCATTGTAAAATTAATTGATATTCTTTTCTGGGTCTTTTGTTTGTTTTTCCACATTCAGTTTTTTAATGTCTCTATTTTATCGAACCAAATAATAATTTTAGAGATGAGTTTTCAGCGATTATGTTCTTATTATTGTGCATGGTGAATTCTTTTGATTTAATTCCTTTAAAACGAGTTTTTTTAAATATTTACAGTAAATTATTAATTTTATATTATTATTGTATATATACATCATTCTTTTTTTTCTAAAATAAATATTTTCATTCCTACACGTAAGATTGTTATTCTAGGTTACTTATTTTAATTTCTCGGCAGAAAGGTATAAATAAGAATTCCCAGCATATTTAGAATATTGCATTGAAAAGATATTAACCCCATCTATCACTCAGAACTAGACCTAAAATTTATATTGACTGTAAATTTTTGTTGATTTTATATATACAAAAGCATATTCTTAATATTTTTTTTTAGGTTTATCATGAATAAAATTAAAATTACTTTTAGCATATATAAAAGCCTAATAAGGTTTCCAACATATTTAAATATAAATATCTGGTCATTTCTAGTCCTTTTATATTTCTTCAATATAAACAGATTGATTTTTTATATTTCGTATTTGCGTATTGCTTTTAATATAGTTATTTGTATAAGTCTAAATGTTATTACATATTCATAGGATGAAGTGTTCACCCTATTTTATTTTTAGATAATAATTTCAGGTGATCTATAAAATACCCTTTCATTACCTTCCCATTATTTGTTTTCTTTAAATCATAAAAAGGTCTTTATAGTAAGTTTCCGCCTTTGTATTTATATTTTATTTATTCTTTTCGTTAATTTGTGGCACAATATCGTATATCTTATTGATGATTTCGAGTATAATACCCATGAATACATTTGTTTTTTTTTCATTGTTAATTTAATGCACTAATTTTTACGAAAAGAAGCAGAAACATTTACCCTCCTTATCACTATAATAGCATAATATATTAAGCTTTGTTTTTGTGACTATGTTCTAAGTACTATTCATTTGTGTCTCACCTGTATGTTTATCTCTACTATCCAGTCAAGAATTGTATCGATAGTTTTTGAATTTACTTCTTTAAAACAAATATCAGTCAATTATATTTTTAAAAGATTTTGTGCTTTATAAAATTTTATATTTTACATATTCTTTACCTTTATATGTCATCTATTTCATAATCTTGTAATATATACATATTTTTTTTTCAAATTTACACCTATTTTTTCCCAGGTTTATCTGTGATTATATATTTAGTTTTTTTGTATTACATTGAGTCTATCTTTAGTTCGAGAAAAAATACACTATTTAGAAATATTAAAGAACACTAATCTATGCCGAAATCTATTATGATTATAGAGCACTCGAATTAAGAATAAGAAAAGCTTTCCAGGTATTATTCATTTTGAGAAACAGCATACGCACTGAAAAGCACCAGGAAAAGTTATAATTGGTATATATTTTTTTTTGAAAAAATAAAGAAACACTAATGAAAAACCTTTTTCAACGAAATACAAAGAAATATAAGGAGTTATAGTTTATAAAAAATTACATTTTTAGATATGTGAATGATACCAAAAAAAATAAAGAAACATCAATGAAAAACCTTTTAAACGAAATACAAGAAATTAATGATTTGTAGTTTATAAAGAATTAAATTTTGAGATATGTGAATGATACCAAAAAAATAAAATTTCATCAATGAAAAACCTTTTAAAAGAAATTATAGATTTGTAGTTTATAAAGTATTACATTTTTAGATATGTGAATGATACCAAAAAATAAAAAATTCAATGTTTAAATATATTCCAGAATTAAAAATTGTCTTTGTTTATTTGATCATATCACTTTGTTCAATCTAGTGCTTGTTCCTAAGATGCAACTTTAATGCACCCCTCACTAGCAATTTTTTCTTCTGTATAATTATTAGGAATGTATAAATATGTGTAAATTATCCATTAAACGAGACATTTGTTCACCTTTCATATATTTTTCGAAAGTATAGGTTAAAATCTGTTATTTGGGTTTCTGTTCAAGGAAAGACTAAAATTATGTTAGAAATTTGCTTCGTAAATTACATTAGCTCCATATTTAAAATATAGTACATGCATTAATCCAAAATTTTGTGCTTTTAGTTTAGCCCGTTAATCTACTCAATCTTCGAGAAACATTGCTTATCACACCAATATATCCTTATTGCTGGCACTGTGTTAGAAATCATGCCTTTGTTCTGGCATAAAAATATAGTGATTTTTCAAATCCGTTTATTTTATTTGCCTTAGCTTGGCCTACAGTTTTTCTTGCTGCTAGGCGATATATTACCTGTTTGATAATTTACAAATGCTATTTCGCAAAGAGAATTAAACACCATCTATTGCAATTGAAGATCGCTAGCCTAATATTTACACCACACAACTATCTCTACTGCAAATCAAAAAATGTTTCCATGAAAATTGTTGTTCACAAATATCATTATTTTCAGCTTTAAAAAACATAAGCAAGATACTACATATGAGAAACAGGCAATATTAATTAAAAATATTTTGGAATAAACGATATTATTGGTATAAAAGATATAATAAATATTTTTATATACATATAACAGAAGATAAATATTATAAGAAGTGCAAATGGTCATAATTCAAGTAAAAAAAGATTATCTAAGCAAGCAATTTTTAAAAGCCTAAAATTATATTAAATAGAGGTGTTAAATTAAATCGTAAATGCTTTTTAAGAATGAAAAACTTCTATTAGTGAAAGTTTAAGCATTTTTAAAAATTCTGTCACTTGTATACTTTGGTACTATATAATATAAAATCTATATTTATTTATGGATTGTTTTCTTTTTATCGATTTTGTTTATTTAGAGGTGGTCAGCGTGTTGAGAATATTGCACAACTCCTTGATGCATCTTTTGATACCTTCGCCTGATCTATATTCCTCAACTGCTCTTCTTATATCAAATGAGATGAGTTCAAGTGTCTTGCGGAGTTTGAGAGCTTGCATGTATGCTTCTACTACTTCCGGGAATTTTAACTCCTTACCATATTTTTTATGATATTTTGTGACCACCCCATCCCAAGTCATGACATATGGTATTGTCTGATAAATATTATGTTATATATATATGTGGATATTGCTTTCCCATAGTTATTAAATTAAACGATATGATGGAAATTATAAATCATAACATCTCGTAACAAGCGGTATCGAAGGCGCAGAGCTATGAAGCGAACAGTCAAAGAACTGCCACGTCGCTTAAATAACATAAGGTGATGATAATAGAACTAATGTTGATATAGAATCTTATATACCATGATGATGATGAGTGGTATATCGAAGCCAAAAAACAGGAGTGAAATGGAATAATATACATTGATTATTGAAACGATCGCGAGATGGAGGAGAAAGAAAAGTAATACGGAACAAATCCAAAAACAAGTGAAAAGGTTCTTCAAGGAAAAGATGGTTGAATTTTAGAAGGAATTTAGAGAAAGTCAAAGGATCAGATTGCAGAGTGGTGGTTGTCAATGAAATGCTCTCAAAAGAAATGGATTGACAATACGTGACAGGAACTTGTAATTTAGTACCATAAATGCAGGGATAAAGGGTACTTGTCGAAAGTTCATGTTGAAAGATCGATAAGGATGCTAAAACTTCAATAAAAATTTTGGCTCATTATAGCTTTATTAGAAATAATTCTTCTATTGCGATAATCAGATGAATAAATGATTTAATTATCTTTAGAAAATTTCGTTGATATTTATATATGTTTTTGATGATTATCTAAAACGAAACAAAGGAGGTGTTGTGCTCAATTGAAAAATGCAAAATAGATACATTGAAAACGAAATAATAATTGGGTGGTAGTTATACATACGTTAAAGAAAAAATTTGGAAAATAATTTAAAAAATTAGAAGTTAGGAATGTAATACGAATATAATATTCTCTGTAGGTGGTATTTGATAAGGGTTTGTGAAGAACCAAGTGTGTGTATAAGATTATAATGTAATCCAATTGATTCTATAGATAATTTTTCGATATGAGAAGTGTTTTACAAGAAACCTTTTGTATGAATTTTCGGTCAATTTTGAGCATAAAAGAAAGTTTCTTTAGGGTGGAAATCGACATAACCGATAAACATAAGACAGCGTTTAAGTTTGAAGATATGGTTACGAATGGAGTGCGATGCCGATGGGGTTTGAAAATTCCCCGGTGCAACTGCGGATAATTTTGCATAAAATCTACAACTAAAAATTAATAAGGGTGATATATTTATTTACAGTAAGTCAGAAAAATTAATGGTTTATTGGCACGAAAAGTATAGGCAATATTAATAAAAAATAATATGAAACTAAATATGAAAATAATGTAATTGCACAAAAGAGGCAAAGTTATTAGGACTTACAGCGAATCGTTTTGAAAAAGTACCTGTATCTATAGAAATACATTTGCGGAGGCATTATAATTTCCAATGCCTAGAAGTATTACACAATTGAGAAGGATCTTAGTATTTTTTAGTAGATTTAGTGCATTTATATAAGGAAAAATAAAGGAGTAATGATGTGAACAAGAGACCTATATAATAATATAATGTACCACATTAGCATAAGGATGCACGCCAAATGAAGCGTATAAAGAGGTTTCCGGGATAGCGAATGATGAAAACTGGACTAATAATCACTATACAAAAAAAACATTATGAAGGAAAAGAGAAAAATAGTATAAACCATTCTGATATTCAAAATGTGAATTCATTAGATAAAACAAAAGGAATTCAAAGTTTTTTTCTAGATAAAGGCAGGGATATAGGAATAATGGGTGAATATTTCTATTTAAAAAGAATTCTTGTGTGAAGTTACTAAAATTAAGGCAATCGGATATAAAAAGATATATTTTTAAGAGTGTCACTCAATCTTGAATGAGGGATCTTATATTGTAATATATTCCTATTCCACAGTAATAAAATTAAACTATATAATATATTTAAAGGACTTTAACTTAATATTGAAAGTAACGGTTAGATTTTGTTTTCTAAAATTACATGAATTTACGAAAAAAAATATTAAAATTATTTTATTCTCATAAATACATAATGTTTAGTCGCATTCTACATATAACAGAAATGTGATTTAAGAATATATCAAAAATATATAATTTGTAGACTGGATAATTTCATTTTCAAATGTAAACCTATGTATTAATAACGCCTGTTAAATTTAGAAATAACCTTTTATGTTATGAGTGGTAATATGCTGAGCCCCATGGTATTAAACTATGCATTTTTTATCTATTTTTGGGTGTGTTGCATCCATGCATAGGAAATAAAAGCCGCCTGTATGCCTGAAAGTATAAATTAAGATAACCCCATTAATCAGAAAATAAATTCCATCAATTTAAAATTATTAAAAAATTATAAATTTAGAATTAATGTGTATATATTTTAGTTCTTTTATAAACAGTATCAATGCTTTTAAATATATTCACATGGTTTATAATAAAAGGGTGAATGTGATAATAAAAGACTATATAAATATACCTTTAAACCACGCCTTTTGGTTGTTTTTTTTTTGTTTTATTGTGTTTTTTTTATTTACGTTTTCATATCATAAAATATTTATATTATAAACATATAAGAAAAGTTATTTTATTGAAAAATAGCGAGTTTAATGTTGTACACAATCAGTTGCGAAATAAGTTATATTCTCGTATGACTATATTCGGGCATACATCAGTCTTGAAGTATTTAATTTTTAGTTAAATAATATTCAAGTGATTCAATTGATGTTAATAAGATAGAAATAAATATAATATGCATCGGAAAGTATGAAAAAATAATATAGAGTATATTAAATATTTAGAGTAATTTTTAACGGCATTAATTTATGGTAATATATGGAAATGAATACATTTTAACTCATATGTATTTACAGATATATGATAAAATAGATATTGAATTATAGCATCGATTGTTAGGGGTTCTATATATAGAAAGCATGATAAATTTATGCAATAAAAAATACAATATTTATTTATTGTATTGTATATTCTCAGGCCATAATCAAAAGTGACGAAAATAGACATCACAGATTTGATTTCTTTCATCTATAAATGTATAATGTATCTTTCATATAGATTTTAAGAATAAAAATGATTAATTATCACCTTATAACAGGCAAAAAAGATTTTTATCATTAATATTATTGCGTTCTGATGATTGCGATATTTTCATTATATTTTCAAACAAGATAATGTATATTTATACCCTTGAACAATCAAAATCGCATCTAAATATAAAGTACACATTATAAAAAAAAGTAAACACAAAGAACCGATTCAAAATATTTTTATATAAAAGAATTGTTTGTACGTGCGGTATAATCACATATATAAATGATATTTATTATCACTTTTTATTCAATAGATAGAATGTATATATCTTAAATTTTTGATCGATTTATTAAAAAAAAACACTAAATACAGTAGATTGTAAAATATATTCAATTTAAAAGTTTGATATTGCAAAAAATATGTAAGAATGTATTTTCAAAAGCATATTTTTTTTAAAGGCTTGATTGTAATTATAATTGTTCTCATCAGGAATCATATTTCTTAATTCAAAATATGTTAGATCAATAAAGAGCGGGCATTAACTGAAACATATCATAAATTCTTTTTTAAAAAGTTATTTGTTTCGTTTGTAATTATTAAAGCCAACAAATATTCATTCAATCACTACTATAAGTGAAAATTATGCTTGGTTTGATTGTTTTTTAAATATAATTAGAAAATATGCAACTAAGTTTTTTATAATTGCATTTACAAAAAAATAATTATAAATACTAAAAAATGGCCTAAAAATTTATTTTATAAATGTTTAATTTTGATACACATAAAGTATTTATACATTTTCTTTTTAAAAATGGCCTAAAAATTTATTTTATAAATGATTGATTTTGATGCACATAAAGTATTTACATTTTATTTTTAAAAATAGCCTTCAAATTTATATTATAAATGTTTGATTTTGATACACATAAAGTATTTCTACTTTCTTTTTAAATCTTGCGAGTGGGGATTTTAAAGGATGACAATATTTTCTTTTCTAGTAGCTTAAATTCCTAAGATTATAAGAGAATCAAACCCATAATTGATCTCGCTAGCATCGTAGTGAAGCAACTATTCGAACATTATAATTGTTGGGTAGCTGACTTAAAATACCAAGAAATAATATAAGAGTAATAGATATTTACAGTCGGTTTCTGATTTTATTCACTAATTGTAAACTGGAGTTTTAATGAAGCTATACAACAATATAAACAAAATATAACCAATGACAATAGAATAAAAGAAATTTTTTTTGGCTAGAAAAGCTATAATCATTGTCAATAAGAAATCAAAATAGACATAAATTGCATATATAGCAGATTCAATTATTTAAATGAATAACTCTGAGCATTAGGCGTTTATTCTTTCATTACTATATTTATATATCAGCTATTATTTTTTATTTGCGAAATGCATTTGCAAAATACAATACAAAACACTAATAAAGCATTGTATTTTAATAATGATTGTGCGTATATAACACACTCAGGTCATTTTTATATTAATATCTACATTATTTGATATTATACATAATATGAATCGTTATTTCATTTAAAATAAAAAAAGAAATGTGCTGAGCCAACATGATTCGCAAACAGAGTAAATGGTTTTCGAGATGAGTGTGGATCTAATAAACGTAAGAATTTACGCAGTATTATAGATATGTGTACAAATATAGCAAATTTAAGTAATATAGGCGAAGTTGTGCGTCAAGATAACCGCAAATTTTAAAAGTGGCTAATAAACACAGCACATGGGCTTTTATTCTAAAAAACCCTAATTTGGCTGTTTTTGATACCAAGAACTTTACCTTAAATCATATCAAAGTAGAAAACACCAGTAAAAAAACATTTTCCCGATTAGTATCTTAAGTAATTAGGACCTATAATTTAAGTAAAAATAAGTGTTATATTTATACTTTGTCTTGAGTGTAGAAAATAGATCTATAAAAATGGTTTTGGGCTATCAGATATAATTTTGATGAAAACCTGCCGTCAATACACATGACACTTAATATTTTATCATCGGATCAATTATCAAATTTAAAAAATAAGCTTTTTCCACAGAGTAAAATACGTTCAATAGAAAATGCTGTGTATGAGACTTGAATTTATATTCTGTAGACTTTATCTACGTGTAGCAGAATAAAACTTCACATTTATCTGTTACCGAAGCTCTAGTATTTTCCTCCTGGTTTTTAATATAAGAAAAATAAGTTTCTTAACAATAATTTAATTGGGAATAATGAAGTTTTCATTTTAGTTCATATATACAGTGCGGGTACAACTGATATACTACGTATAACAGAAAAGATCCTACTTAGATAGTTCTTCGATAATTCTTCACTAACAAGATGTAATATCAAAAACCATTAAAAAAAGACATGTGGATTTATTTAAACGCCATATTAAATCATAGATCCTTATGTATATTCGAGTAAATATATAGAGTTTTATGTGTTAAAATAGTTACAATAAATTACCAAGATATAATTTAAATTATCTACTGTATAATTTTATTAATAATTTGGACTATATATGGTGTGACTTTGAAAAGCAGGGAAGTCGCATAAAAAACATTGGAAACGCTGCTTCGATTGAGGCATGATATATAATTTATTTCTTAGATGTAAATATTACAGCAAATTTCATTGATTATATAATATAGATTAAGGGTATTTCTATTGTTTTTGAGTTTTTGCACATAGTTGAAGGAGATGGAATTAAAAAATAGTTTGTACCTTTATTTATCGGGCCTTAGACTTATTTCTGGCAAAATTTTCTAAATATAACTTGCGGTCTGAATATCTTGACAATATTTCAGTCATTATAAAACTATACATATATCCTTTGTTATTGTTGAACAAAAACATTCTTAATGTGATAAGGCTGTTTGTGACGACCAGTGTATCGTGAAAAACAAATATAGATTATTGAAAGAGTAATTTGGAATTATAAAATCACATACTTTGCATTATAAAATTTATAAGGAGATTCGGATTTTTAGATGAGAGATACGATTGTGATATACGAATATTATAACACAAAATTAAAGTAAAAATACGCATATTTGTTGGATGGCATTCAAGAATAAATCCAGTGCAATGCCTTATCAACATTTATAAATTCTTAATAAAATGTATAACATAGTAAGTTCTGATGTTGTGGCTGTTTTAAAAATTAAATTAAAATAAAAAGATATTTTATAGGTTGGAAATGTTCCAGGAAGCTGGAGAGTCCCATGCTTACAAGCAATTAATCTTATATGTCACATTATAAGCATTAAAGAGCACGAAGTGTAAACCAGACAAAAAAAATAATGCAGAAAAATGCTTCTTTTAACTCAGTAAATATGTATATTAACATGTTTTTTAGATATAATTTATGTGTTTGTGATGTTGAGACAGCAGTTGATCAGGGAAAATAAATTTTAAACCTATCTTAGTATATAATTGGAGATTATACTGTGCGGTCACATTGAAACAATTTAAATATGTATGAAATATGCTAATTGATATGTAAAGAACAGAGTCGATCTCACAGATAAATAAATAGAGCTAAAAACTTTGCAATTTTTTATATATAAATTAGATTAAATTTCTCAAAGTCTATTCGAAATAAAATTATGCCAAAAAAATATTATTATGTTTTTTAACATAGATTTATCAGAAACAGTTGAATTGTAAGCATCACTACAAAGATATTACCCAAAAACATATTTTGGCATATAAAAATAAAAAAATTTTAAGATATAATGAAGATAGCTTTAGATTTGAAATTAAAGAAAGAAATATTATATTTACTATTAAAAAATTTCGAAAAGATAGAATAGATAACTTGATATACGATAAACAAAAAAATTAAGGTAAAAAAAAGTTAAATGTGAAATATTTTTTAGCTTTGAAGCAAATAATACAACTAACTTTGTATTCAGATAGAAAATATATATGACAGTATCAAAAAGCGATCAAAATATAGATGATATTATTTAGATTAAAAAATTCCAAAAAATCACAATAATTTTGCAAATTAAAGTGATTATGTCAATTTTGAGTAAATTCAGCTGACCGTAAAAAATAAAGATTCAAAAAAACCATGTATATTTATCGCTTCTAGACACTACACGATAATTTTAATCTTATTTTGAATATAAATTCTCGGCAGAATTTTTGAAAGTAATAATTATAAGTTAGAATACTAGTATGCTAGGATCTCTATTATAAATTAAAGAGTTTTAGTAAATGATTACATTTCAGAATGTGAAATAAAACATTCTTGCTTTAATAAGTTAATAAGTTTTGATAAGAAATAAAAGAATATGATTGAATAAAAATATTTCTTCACTAAAAACCGAAGCTTTATAGCGAGAGACACCCTAATCATCTAAAAGAAGGAATAAAAAAAATTAGCAGAACAATAATATTCGTGTGTGGTTATATTGCGGAAGAAGTAATTACAAATTATGTGGAAAAATTAGATCATAAGATAATAAACAAAATGTGCTTACTGCTCGATACCGTAGTATATTTCGGTTATTATTGAACATAGATGTTTGAGAATTGGCTTTAAAAGGGTAAAAAAATGTTTTAAATAGTGGTATAAAGTAAAATAAAGAATTTCATTTTAAATTGAATCGCACAAGAAAGCATTAGAGCGATAAACGGAAACCATATAACTTTTAATTAAACATCATATTGCAGCGTGACAAGTCAATGAAGTTACGGAAAGGTATAATAATCACAGAAATAATTAAATAAAAGTGAAAATATCATTATTAAAACTAAAAACCATGTTACGAAATAATATAACACATTAAATTATTAGATAAAAAGAAGTTTGAATCAACCTTTTGAAAAATACGGATATTTAAAACTTTTAGAGTTAGCTAAATGAATGGGGTTATTAAAAATAAAAACGAATTTAAGTTGAAAATTTTAGATTAAGTTGATAGAATAAGAAAAAGAAAAAGACAATATTAAATAATAATGGTAAGATAGTAAAATGTTTCTGTAAGAGTTTGAGCATTAACGAACATCGGGAAATCTATTAAGGGATAAAATGTCTGCATATATGCAAAATTGAAACAAATCCATTTGATTTAGCAAGATTGAACCAGCCGATTTGGTGAGAATACAATTAGAAAATTCTTATAATGACATATTCTGAAACTTCAAGATATTTATAAGAACAATTTCGTAAATTATTTAAAACAAATATTTTTATATATAACTTAGAGTTTTTATATTTAATCGATTACATACCTTTTGTGATAAAATTGTATGTTCTATAAATCAAAAAAACCCATTGTTTTACTATATCTACATGGTAAAAATTACTAATTTATTTAGTTTCATGAATAAATAATTGAAAATATTACCAGAATCAATGTTTTAGAATGTTCTGTGAATGAATTACTAAAACTACTAATATATGTGTGTATATCGATAAAATTTTACAGATATCAACATCCATAATTCAATATTTTTTGCCCTTCGCATTCATTTTATTTCGAAATATCTATAAAAAATACAAATTTAAATTAAAAGGTAATTCATATCATTTTTATTTATAAAAAAAAACTTTTAATTACCTTATGGGTGGCCTATTTATATACATGAATATGTAATTTATCAGAAACCTTTGAAATTATAAATTAAGATAACTTTATTAATCGGAAAAGAAGTATAATCAATTTAGAATCATAAATAGATTAAGAAAAAAGAAATTTCGAATTTATTTTTTAGCTACTATATATAAGAAAAATTATTACTCTTAAATATATTCATGCGGTCTTTATATAAGAGCGTAATGTGGGGTGGTCAAGATCTCCTGTATATGTATCAAACATAGAAAACATATGTTATATTTAAAAATTTAACAATAAAATAATAAAAACTAGTACTTTATTATTTTTGTTGCACAAATTGTTGCTGTTTTTTGACATTTCATAATATTATAGGGCAAATTGCACACTGAATATTTACTTATTTATAATTTAAGATTGCCTTTGAGCAAAAAAATTGTTATATCTCGGTTGAATTTATGACCCACTGTTATTTTTTTAGATTTACAAGATGTTGACTTGAGGTGATTCATTTAATTTTTTTTGAATTCTTTTATGCAGCCTATTCAAGTATTGCTAGAATGCCCTTTAAATTTGATGCAGAATATGATTTTTATTTGATGACTACAACTTCCAATATGAAATGTCCTACATTAACGATCATTTTATTATTATTTTATGCCTATTATATGCAGTAAAAACCCCGATCAAAAATCACCCAGCATAGATAAAACTATCAGAATTATGTTTAAAATGTTGCTGTCTTTTAATTCTGCTTCATAAATACATTTTATAAGTCTTTTCATTCTTTAGGTTTTCTTTGTAAACCGATCAACTCTATTTTCTTACTTTCTTTTTAAAATATAATAACATGCTAAACCGATCAACTCTATTTTCTTACTTTCTTTTTAAAATATAATAACATGCTAAACCGATCAACTCTATTTTCTTACTTTCTTTTTAAAATATAATAACATGCTAAACCGATCAACTCTATTTTCTTACTTTCTTTTTAAAATATAATAACATGCTAAACCGATCAACTCTATTTTCTTACTTTCTTTTTAAAATATAATAACATGCTAAACCGATCAACTCTATTTTCTTACTTTCTTTTTAAAATATAATAACATGCTAAACCGATCAACTCTATTTTCTTACTTTCTTTTTAAAATATAATAACATGCTAAACCGATCAACTCTATTTTCTTACTTTCTTTTTAAAATATAATAACATGCTAAACCGATCAACTCTATTTTCTTACTTTCTTTTTAAAATATAATAACATGCTAAACCGATCAACTCTATTTTCTTACTTTCTTTTTAAAATATAATAACATGCTAAACCGATCAACTCTATTTTCTTACTTTCCTTTTAAAATATAATAACATGCAATTGTTTATAAACATGACCTTTCGTTAATTTATTACATTCAAAGTTTGTTAGGAGTCATCCCGAGGATATATGAGATCTTTTATATAATTCTCTTTAAAAAAAAGTTAAACCATTAAAGAAAATTTCTTAAAAACACCCCCTTTAACCTTACTCTCATGAAAATCACCTGTATGTAAGTATTTAGTGAAGTTCAACTACAAATCTTACCGCTGAACTATTCTACTGATAAAAATTATCGGATTTCCTCTAATTTTTAATATTGTTTACTGGAACCACATTTTTTTTTACAAAATTCAACTATGGATTTACAGTTTCTTCTTTTTATTTTACAACTAGCTTTATTTTAAATTAATCAATAAAAGCAATCTATGATTGCTTTATAATATTCGAAACAGGCTATTGAACACGTGTTGTCTTAAATATGACGATGTAACATGAATGGTTAACTTTTTTTTATTTCAATTAATTAAAATTTTTTTGTCAGTAAGGTGTTACTAAAATCCTTTTTTTAGAGTCGCCATATATCTTTGTAATTTTATTTGACTTTTTAGCCATTGTATAGCCCTTTCTAGGTAAATTTATCTGGATTTTTTTTATTTTTCACCATGAGCATCTCTTGTGGTATTTGCAAATCTTTTCTAAATGTGACTTTGAAATTAAACCTATACAAACGCATAAATCAGCACATAATTAAGGAGAATTTAACACGTGTATACTTTATATATTTTTAAATACATCAATTTTACGAAAATAGATCATTTATAAAACTTCTTGCAAACCCTTACACAGTCAAAACTTTCTTATTAGAAATACTGCAGTTCTTCTTCGAGTTCTAAAATTCTTGTAAGTATACGCTATAATTTTATCACATTCTTTCAGGAAAACATTAATGGCAATGCTAGAAGCGTCCTTTCTTGAGTTAATTTTTTTGTACATATCCAAAATTATAAATCATTCATCGCCTAGATTTCAATTAATTAAATCCTTCTTCATAATGATTTGCAAAAATTAATTTTTTTTTTATTAAATGTTTATACAAGGTGCAGCCATATCCTTTATTTTTATCTCACAAAATAATGTCATACTTGCTTTTAATCTTAAAATTGTTTTAAGTTTTGCATCAACCGAGGTTTAAAGTTATTAATTTTATGTGCTCTTGATGTTCCTGGTTTATCAAGAGATAGATATTTGTGAACTTTAAGAATTTCTACTATAGATTCTCTGGTTCAATATAACACCAAATAAATATATTCTATCTCCATTTTTAATAATCTATAAAAAGTTCTTTAAAATAACTTCCCTAGATTTGAAAGTTATTATTGTAATCCGAGCAACAAAAATCAATACATTCAGTATATAAATCATATTTCTCTAATATATAACAGATAAATTAGTGAATATCAGTAACATAATTATTATTTTCCTACTTTAAAGTCTATTATCGACTAGATTTATATCACATGTGGTTGATTTTTTAACACATGCATTATTATCAACACAAAACCACTTGTCTCTATAATTTTTTATTATTGATCGATTATGATTGAAAAATTCATAATAAATGTATTTTTTGTATAGATAAACTATATTTCTTTGTTTTTATTTATGCTTTCCCTAAATTATTTTTTCATCTTCAGATTTAAAATATAATGTAACAATAGGTTCTTGACATCCTCAAAGCTTTGAGATAAAAATTCTTGCATGTATATAATAAATCATCAGATTATTTATTGTTTTGTGCTGTTTTTTTTGTAAATTCAATGTTTCTGAAAATATCAGATCTTCTCCAATTATAGTAACTTCACCGTTTATTATAAGCAAAAATTTGACTTTTTAATGATAAAAAACAGAATTCAACAATTGCATGCAAAAAAATACATAAATAAATGTAATTACTGGGCTGAACATTAAACACTTAACATATTCATGTTCAAGAAAAACATTCACAACGAATTCTTCAGTAAAATTAAAATGCTTGCATATATTGAAATATTTAAAGATGTTAAATGCAAATTGTTTTTTTTTAATTGATTATGCATTTCATTTTATTTTTCAGCATTATGTTCACTGAATACTGTTCGATGAATGTAAGCTATGCGATCATTGGCAATATAACCTGTTGTCATGTATTTTAAATAACACCAGATTGTATGTAATACAATTTTCAGGCAAGATCTGATCATATTTTATTATTTAAAATAATGGCATGTAAATGTAATTTTTTCCCGCTTTCAAGTTATATTGTTTTATTTCCTTTAAAATGTTTTGTGGCGTCTGTTAAAATAAAGTCGCCAGATTTATAACTAGTAAAATATTTGTAAAATATCAGAATTTTAAATCATATCGCACACTCTGCTTTCTATTACCACGTCTAAATGTAATGTTTACTTTAAATTTTGGTTCACAATCTCATTATTTGTCAAATAAAAAGTTTATGGCAAAAACAAAGGCATGTTAAATAGGTCGATTTGTTAAATGGCTCTAAAACAATCAAAACTCATAAAAGCCTACATGCTTATATCAATCTACTTAAAAAATAATTTAGTATTAGTAATAAAGATTATCTCATTTATTGTAAATGTTATATGCCTCGTTGTGTTATTCTCTTTAAAAGCTAGTAATAGAACATATATACAAATAATGATTTTGGCAATTCTTACATATATGTTTACATAAAATACGTCTATCTATAAATTAATATATATTTTTTCGACAACACAAGCTTATAAATTTACATTTCTAGAGCGTGATATGCGATACTGATGTTTTTATACACAAGTTTTTTGCATTTATACTGATATCTTTATAATGTCGTAATATTTCTGAACTTTATAATTATTCTTTGCATTGAATAATATGTTCAGGGTAGTATCTAGTACATATTCATTTATACTTTTTTATATTCAACAGCACAATTTAAGTTTTCTGACTGATTTTTTATAATTTAATGATTTTTTTATGTATTAGCATTTACTGGATATAATTTTTTTTCGCTATCTATAATTGTTCTATTAGATAACTTATATTTTATACATCGTAAAAAGGCGTTTTTCGTCTTTCCTATCTCTCTATTGTGCTTAATTTATATAAAAATCCTTAGTCTTGATTTATTTCACCTAATACAGAGATATCAAAATGGAATGGTTCCTTTTAAAGTTTTAATACACTTCAGATTTATTTTGTTTTGAAAATATTACTTCGCATATTCCCGGGCATTATAATGTACTTTAAAAGTTATTAGTGATTCACCACAGTTCTCACAGATGCTGTTTATGTCTTTGCTGGTACAGCATTTATTTTTTGAATGGTCTTAAATTCAGCGCGCATCTATTTTTTATGCACTTTTCTGCCAGTTCTAGATTGAAATATTGATTATCTATTTTTATAGCGTTGTTTAGCCCGTCTTGAGAAGATACACAAAAACCCTCTTTGCATAAAAAAAATAACCCTTTTCAAAAACCTTTTAGGTGAATATTAACATATTTGCTACCATTAAACATCTCTTAGTAGCCTATTTATACACGTTATAATAATTTCTGTAATTTTCATTTTGCAGAGTTGTAATCCGCACGTATGGATCATATTCTAAATTTATTTCGTTTAGTATAATAATAACGCCTCGATGGTAAATATCTTAAGGGTATGTTGTTTTTCTTTATATACAATCTTTCTTTAAAAACCTTTATTTTGTATAGACTATTGTTTTTTTCTCAATAAAGTGTGATTTATAAATATACTTTTCATCTATTTCGGTAATTTTTTTTACCTATTTTATGCTAATCATATCTGATCCAACAGATAGAATTTCATAAATCAAGAAAATTGTGTGTTTTTAGGAATTATATTTATGGACTTTACTTGTATATTATTCACTTGTGCAATATAAGAGCGTCAATTTTTTTTACTAAAATATTGACCGGAAATCTTTCATACATTTTCTCATCAGCTGCACTTTACTAATGCTATTTTAGAAGTTTAACCATTTTATCTAAGGAATCTTTCCCTGTTTTATGATTTTATATTTTAAACATTCTTTCTTAAATACGGGGGGGGGGTTTTGGTGCGCATAATTTAACAGTATAAAGGCTTTTGTAAAACTCACAAATTTTGTTGACCTGTGTTGCTAAATTTTTTTTACTTTTATTTTTCAGTCTTAGTATTATCTATTTTCGTTTTAACATATAATATATCTGCATCATTTTTTTTTACAGCATTTGAGGAATAAAGTTTATCGTGTTCTGGTTTAAAATACAATTATGTTCGAAATTATATTGTTTTTCCCGGAAATAACGATGTCTTTATAGTGGTTGGTTTAATTCAAAAAATACGACATTTTATTCCGTTTTCGTTCATTTCAACAATCTTATTTTGGTTTGAATAAGATCTGTTGTTTTTAAATACACTCAAATAATCTTTTTTTATATAAAAAATATAATCTTTTCCCCTGTTGAATGTCTAATGCTATAATGATATAAACTTTTATACAATCTTTTCTTCAGACAATCCTATGCGTGTAATCTTTTTGTTTGAATTTTATCAGCAGCTAATATATTAGATTTCTTTCTGCATAAAATTTTTTTTGTAAATATATTTTGTTAAGAATCGATGTTTCTTGTTTCAAATTTAAGTATTGATTGCAATTAAAATTTTCAAGATATCTAATTTAAAAATTAATGCACTATTTTGACGAAAATTATTATACTCAGTCTAGTATATTCCGTAAGTTCAAATGAATGATCCAACATATGAAGTTATGCTGTACTTTAGTTAACTAGCTGTTCTGAACTAGAAGATTATGTCACATAATATTTAATAAAAATATTTTAGATAAAAAACAAGGTGGATATTTTGGCAGATTTTTATAATATCAATCTTATGAATTGAACAGACACCAAAAGTATATATATGAAATAACAAAAGTGAAAAATATATTTAGATCGGGATGTCATGGGCTGTTTGAGGATGATTCGGTGCGTGTACTGAGCTAGTTAGTGTGATCTTATTGTTAGCTATGGGTAATTTATTTATGAATAGCATTTATTGAATATGATAAAATGGCTTTAAATCAGATCCCAAATCCTCGTTGCTTGTTTCACTTAGTTTTTTGCACAAAAATTGTTTTAAACAGGAGATATATATTTATTTAAGTGGCATCTTATTTGATAGTATTCCTGTACGAATATTACATCTTAAATTTGACTCATTTATGGTAAAAACAAATAATAGATGGTGCTTATTTTTGCTGAAATTAGAAAAAATAACTCTCTAAATTTCAAAATAATTTACAGAAAATGCTTATATGATACCAAGTAACACTGGAAATAATTATTATAAATATTAAATATTAATAAAAAGACTATTAATCATTTAAGCACATATTTGTGTATATTTACTCCAGATTGTTGGATAGTAAACATAGGCTATATTTTGCCTCTTGAAATAGTTTGACCTTTGTAATATCTTCATGCATAAGTTTACCCTTTATCCAAGATACTACACATTTCTTATATTTTATTTTGTCTTTGGTTTTTGTAGCAAGCATTGATGATTGTAATTTCATGTAGCTGTAATCAAAAATATTACATACATACGTGCATCTTTTGCGTGTCTTCCAAAGCTTTGCCCTTTCAGTATATAAATATATTTATATGTTCCATTTGATATGTTCTTACCTTTAACGCATGGTTTTTTATAGATAAAAATCATTTCTCTAATTATTACAATTTTATTCGTTTAAAATATTTTATGATCATGTTTGATGCATTAAATGCACTAAGTACTCTTAATAATTGTTTTAAATCATGCGGAATTTCTTACGATGTCACATATTTTGTCTAATATTTTTTTTTAAATAAGCCAACTTGATTTATCGTGGCAAAAATTTAAATATTAGATATTTTCATGGTCATCATAATGTTGTTACAAATTTTTAATTTGTTATAACTATACCCCGAAAATGCTTACAAATTACTTCACGAATAACAAAAAATATTATACATGAATCCTCTACACTTATAGATATTATATTTCGATGGATGATCTATGTGTGGCTTATACAAATGAAATAATCAATTATCACCTGGATAAGAAAAATATCTTCGAAAGGTAAATTAATTGATAAACAATCTAATATTTAAAGATAACATCATATGACTACATTTATATCAAAAAAACATCCCTGTATGGTGAAAGCTTATTCTAACACTTATATTATTAAAAAAAAATTTATTTGATAATTCAAAAAAGTCAGAAACTTAATTTATATGAAAAAATTCTTGGATATAAAACATATAGAAAAATAAATATATATTTGTTGCTGTTCTAGATGTATCTCGTTTTTTAACATATGTCTATTGTTATGGTGTTGTGTTGAGGCCATAGCAATCATACTTTTATAGAGATGAAGATGTAACAGACTCGATGGTAATATAACAGAATTTACAATAAGCAAATGAAAAATAATAAACTATGCAAATAGTTTATATTAAAGCGGTTAAAAATATACAAGAACCCATAAAACGCCCTTAGATACAATAAAGACACGATAGGTTGCTATCCTGAAATTTGAATGCTCTTCCTAAGTTATAAATTCATGCTAAAAAAGAATTAAAAAATTTTCATTGGAGGCAAAAAATATTGAATATTTCATATTCTGAAAGCTAAATGTAATAAAAATCATTATTTGATAGCATTTAGATCAAAACAGAATACAAATAACTATTGATCTTAAATAGGCTTATTTAATGGCTTAACCGTTTAGTGACAATTTCTTTTATTCATATATACTATAAAATGCCAAAGAAATCTTCTTTTTTTATGCCATTTATCTTTGTTTTAGAAAAAACAGTATCTCTTCTGAAAATTGTTCAATTCTAATAATTTTGTCGGTGTTTTCTTTATAAAGACTTGTACAAGAGAAATAAAAAACAATTAAAAATTTCGAAATATATAATGTGAACCATAATTGAAACAAAAACTGTAATCAAATAAAAAGTTAACTTGTGTGGTTTTCGCACAAACTCAATGAAGCCCCTTCTTACAGCGGGCACAAATCAAGTTGCTCTTTCTTCAAAGTGCTGTAATCCTTGCTGCTGCATATTCTGCCTAGGGAACTTTTCTAATCCAAAACTTTGAGATGGAGATGTCGTCTGGAAGTTTCTGGTCTATTTTTGTTAGGTAAACATTTCTCTTCCAAATATTATATTATAATCGATGTGAATTTCAATCTTGTCAGTCTTTTAACACCTTTCTCACCATACAATACATATGCATTCAGAACCATTCTTCCAAATATATTTAATACAACCTTTTTCCAAAATTTGAGGATTCTTCGTTCATATAAATAGGTACATGGCATTTTGTCGCTTTAATCTACTCCGTCCATAAATTGATTGTGGATGTGTACCATTGATGGTTTATTTTTTTTATAAATCTGTAATTTCCTCTCTTTTTTTGTGACAGATACATTTGTCATATCGCTGTGCGTTGAAATCAAAATTACCGGATTTTTTTTCTTTTTATCTCATCAGAATATATTAAAACTTAATCGTTGATAAAAACTAGGGCTCCTTTACAGGTATATTTTTGGCTTCTTTTGGATCAAGCTTCCTATTTCTACGTATAGTTCCTGCTATTTATCTGGCTCTTTGACAAAATAATCGAGTAAGTTCTACACAGATCTAAAAATTATCAGTTCATAGTTGGTATCTTTTGTTCAAGTAATTTCCCATCGTGACAATTTTTCTACCACAACAAACCGCAGACCTTTTTATTTAGTCCATAATTGTCAACTTCAGATTTAGCACTACCGTAGCAAAAGAATTCAAGACAATATTTCGACACAGAGTCGCAAAGCATCTAGCATTTGATGCCTTATTTATGATTCTACATTTGGACAAATACTGTTTGATAGCAGTATGATATGTTGTTCCAACAAGAGATTCAAGTATGCTCGTATATTGGTTAGGTATATAATGCTGTCGGAAAATCAAATTGGCATGATCTACTAACACTTGAAAGCTGGCACATGGATCGTATATTGGATGTCCAGGTAGATCTAAAGTCAGATTATATACTAATTGAAAAGATTATGTGAGTAACTAAAACATTTCTGTGGAAAAATTCTCCCAAACTATGGGATACTCATGAATTTTTCGGCCAATGTGAAAAAATATTTGGCTTCTCTGTGATGCCATTAGAAGCATAAAGGCAATAAATCCTTCCATTTCTACGATGGTGACTGGCTATCTCAATTTTTCACAGAACGAGGCTACAAATTTGGGTGATCTTGCAAAAACTGTGCGGCTTAACTCTTAGTTTTCACGACCATTGTTTTTATAAAGGCTGCTGTAAAAAAATTGAAGAAATCAATGGGTTTTGTGTCACCCGATGGGATATGTTTTGGTACTGCAATTACGCAAAATATGTGCGGCGTTTGTTTGTTGTATTGCTTATCCGGTACTAGGCGTGTTAATTGGAATAAGGTCAAATCCTCATTTTCAAAATCCGATTCATTCTCTGCATCAGCAAAATAATTGTCTGTGTCACTATTAGCACCGTCACTCAAAATTTGCATTACTCGGCGTGAGCGTACGACAAAATCACTTTCATTGTCACCTTATATACAACTTGAGCTATTCTTGTATTAGACATTTTGGGTTGATAAAAATCCTTTTCAAATCCTTTTTATATTATAATTTGAACCTTATTAACTCGTAGAAATGCTAAAATTGTTTTGTTGTGTGCGAACTTCATCGAACACGGCACTTTTGAAAATTACGCGCGATGGCTATCGTTAGCACTTTAAAGGTTAAAATAAATTCGTTCGCAAAGATGTTTGACAGAATTATAAATTGCTTGCCTTGTATTTTATTACCTAATTAAGTTTTCCTATCTAACTATCAATACTTTAAACCTTTTTTAAATTTATAAATTCAATATTTACGTTTTTGATACAATACCAAAAAAAATATCGAAACGACGCCGGAATATTTACCTATGTTTCGAATTATTGAATACTTTAGAAGTTATCGCTACCTACAATATTATAATTAGTTTTTAAAATTTAGATTTTTAACTTAACATATAAAATATTATACATATCTATATGAAAATGGGCTTGAAACTCAAATTTTAACTAAAAAACAATTTAAATATTAAAATTATAATCCCTTTCTCATTAATAAAAATAATTTGCTTCATGGTTAGGCTGCTTCTATCAATATAAACTTGTTAACTCTTCAGAATTAAATGAGAAAGACACAAGCTATTATTTGTATAATTACGCATAATATAATGAAGGGTTGAGAAAACCAGTCAATATTTTTCTTATTATTCTAGATCGACTCAAAAGTAATTTTTTCACAATAGTCTTTTCCTTAAAAAATGCAAATATTATTAAAGATTTTCTTAGTAAATGGGGATAATTATCAGCTCTGCATAATCTAAAAAATGTTTTAAGCTTTTTATCAGCGCAGATTTCTAGGTGGATATTATTTTCCTTCTCAATCAACGTTAGAAGGAGGCTTTTTGTTGCAATTGCTATATAACATACACATATACAAAGATAGATAAATTTTTATATAAGACGCTGTTTTTAATTGACTTGTATTCTTTAGAGATATCTCAACATATTTACATAACCTTATATTTGGCATTTGTATCGACACTGCCAATTATCACCGCAGTTTATTTTTAGTCTGGCACTATGGTCATTTTTAAGTGCACGAAAGAGATTACTAGAAAATAACCAGCCGCAATTGAAATTATTAGTATAAAATATTCATTTTAGAATAATTCACATATAATTTAAACATACAATTTTAGAATTAGATTATAGATCAAATATACTAGCTATAAATATCCGAGACGATATCTTATTAACTGAATCATTAGATCTAAAATGAGGGGCTGTATTCAGTTTGTTGTAATGCATTCAAATTTCGAGCAATTATTCACCATTGGTCATAATTATGTTAACCAACTTTTTAACGCCTCACAGATGATAATTTCTGTGGCTAAATATAGACAATTTATAGATAGGAAAGGTCATTCTTAAAATTTTAAATATTAGTACACCTTATTATGATAAATTAATGCGTTATATAAAAATAATCACATTTAATTTTTATATAAGATTTAAAGTGGTTAATCTGTATTTTTAAAACTATAAAGCCTATGCTAATCAAAAAAACCTTTGTATTCTAAAATCATAGGTGAAATACGAGAGACGCACTTTTAAAAAAATGCGGAAAAAGATAAAAATCAATATAATTTAAATTTCTTTATGTAGCTAAGTATGAGTTTAACACTTTTAAAATTTTTATAAGACTAAATTTATAAAGTGATCAAAGCATAGAATATTTTTGATCGTAAAAAATCAAATTACTAACACATCCGAAAAATGTTATGCTTAGTTGGTAAAAATTTTTTATGAAAAGTTCAAATTTTCATATTTTTTTCAGCTTACTATGATAATTTTTATGTATCAAAAAAACTTCAATGTTGTTCATATGATAAATAAAAAAAGACAATCTTTAATCAACATGTTATTAAAATCTCAACTCAATACTAAAAAATAGCAAAACATTGTTATTACGTATTTAAATGATACTATATACCAAAAAAACGTTGTTCGAATTAATTATTGGCACAGATACTTGAATAGATAATAAAATATAATTACATGTTTATTTTAAATTGAACTATTTAATATGCAAAAAAATACAACGGCAAAGATGTGTAAACGCATGATATAAACACTGCGTAATAACGACAATCGATATTGAAACCCTAAAAACCGACAAATTTTTGTGATCTTTGATCACATATAGTACCAATGATGACATAAACAAACATGCATAACTTTAATTATTCAACCCCTTTATTATACGTATAGATGAACATGAAGATTTCATTTATATAATAAATTTATCGATAAATATGCAGTAATTTGATGTATTTCGAATTCACCATCAATAAAATTTTCTTAATAAGTAATCATTGTAATTAAAACTCGAGCGCTTCAATCTTTTTTATAGCATTTAGATATATTATTCTACTAACCAATCGTGATCTTGTTCTAGATGAAACGATTTATAAGAACAACTATTTGAACGCAAAAAAATACAATGATTTTTCTAACTACTCAAACATTATATAAACATGAATTTTCTACCCCCATCAATAGTTTGCTTCACATTATTTTCCTCTTACATACGCACTTTTATAAAAATCTGCTAAAAATAATTTTAATATATTATATTTCACAAAACTAATGACAGAAAATCAATACTCAGCCTAGAAAAAACATTAGATTATAATATCTCGCTTATGGAACTTGTTGTTATAGCTTTCAAGTAAACAACAACGAAACAAACGGAAATGATAATATCATGACTTGAGTAATGAACTACCCGCTGGTTAAACTGTTTAAATAAACAAAATGGGATTTTTAAATTATTATTCAATAAATATAGAATTATTCTTATCTATCATGTATTTTTAATTACCATCGAGTCAGCATATTATCATACACGACATATATCATATTGCAAAAACTTCTAGGATGCAACTAAAATATTTATATCTACTTTATTTATTCTAATTACACTTATTAAAAATTTCTGAACATTTTTTTTTACAGAACCGCCCACCCTTTATATTTTTTTCTGTTCTTTTTTATATTTATTGTTTATTTGATATTTTGTTATATTGCTCAAACTTTATCATAATTTTTCTTTGTTTTTGGTTTATAAATCCCTTTATTTCTGTATCGACTGTTTTTGTATTTCAAACTATGGTATTTTTCTTTGTTCCAGGCCTCCCGAAGTTTACACCCTATCGATGTATTAAATTATCATGATCACCGTCGATTAAAAAAGCAGAATTTCCCTCAATAATAGCGCATTATTTTATGTAAAATGGCACCTAGAGCTCTTATGCGTCTTTTCACTCGTTTATTGTTTTGGTGGCAGATGAACTTAGTGGAATAATAGTTTATCCCTTTTAATTACAATTTTTTTTCAAACTAGTATCATACATCTATTACCAGTATCACTAAGCTTCTTATTACAAACTAATCGTTAAATTTTTATATTTTTTTCTGATTTCATACTTTTAAAAACCTTTGCAAATGCGGAGCCTGTAAAGCACTCGTTTCAGATCAATATGGTATATCTTTACGATGTAAAACTAATATCTTGATTGCCAATTTACCCAATGTAAAGCTTTACCATTTCAACATATAGATCTTCACAGACCTTGCGTCTTTTTATGTTGTTTGTATCACCACATTAAAACAAATATAGAAATGTCTTTCTTATTTCATACTGACGCCTTTAGCTTTCACATGCTTTGTTATTGTGATTTTTTGTTTATTTTCTTTCTTTCAATAAATTTTCGACCATTTTTTCTGCACTGGATATACCTCATATTACTTTTTAAATGACATAGATGTTTTCGTTTCGAAATTGTTTATCTAAATTTAATTTGGAATTATTCCAATCACATCCTTTGTGTATACTTTAAGAAATTCTACTCAATGTGTTTGCCCCTTGAAATTAATCTAGCATATTTTTGTATATTTTCTAACGCAAATTATTTCTCTTGTTCTTAATATTCGGATTGCTTGTTATACGCATTAATGCATTTTGATAGAATACTAAGTTAAATTTACAGTAACTGATGCATGCTCATACACATTAATTGTCCAAAAACTTAATGAATTTTTTTGTGATTCTATCTCGTATTTTTGTGTATGTAAGGCTTTTAATTACCATCTCTTTCATTATTACTTCTTTATAAGAAAATTGTGTAAGAACTGTACGAATTGTAAGTTTAATGTATCTGTTCTAAATCCAAACATTTATTTTTAGCCTATCAATTGAGATACTGTAATATCAGGTTTTGTAGCTTTATTTTCAAAAATCGTCTTTCGTTCGCTTTGTATGTATTTTATTTTTGTTATTCTCTAAAGACTTACCATCAAATAGATTTCTAATTACAAAAAAATTTACAAATAGAGTTTTATAAACAATTTTAACAAAAAGAAAAATTCCAATTTTATGCTTTTGGTGATCGATTCTATCAAATATTTTCTTTTCCTCTTTGCTCATATTAATTTTCTATTTTTCAAAACACTTACAACTTTATCTCTGTTATTTTATTAACTGAATCTTTTTTTACTTTCCTGTAAATTATACGGTAAACTTTTATGCTCATACAGCATTCTAAGTGTAAAATTATATAATTTAAATATAATACAACGCATTTATATTTTACAATGTATAAAATCGTAGCGATCACTATTTTAAAGATAGGAGGAAATTTTCTAGCACACTCTATCATGTTCCTAGGAGATTTTCTGACATGAAATTTCTGTATGCTGTTTTTAATAATTTATCTTTGTAATCTTATTTCACAATCGGCTTCTCTAAAAACTATAATAAATATTATTTTAGATCGTTGCGCTTGCCCATAAATAGCTTTAATCGCTCTTTCTTATGAGAATCTTCCACAACAAGATCAAAGGATTGCAATTGAATCACTCATATGTAATATTTTATCATTTAATTTTTTACCAGATTCTTTCTTTTATTTTTTTCATTCCTCGTCTCGTCTATCATATTTTGAAATATATTCATTGTCCGTATCTCGACTTCCGCAGAATATTTTGTCTTTTTTTTAAAATATCGCCAAAATGTATTTATTTTACATTTTATAGCCGCAAACTCAAACCTCTCATGCCAATATTAATTTAGTATAGTTTTTATCAAATTTCAAGTGTAATTTGTAGACTTTATAATAATTTCATAAATCTTATTTATTATAATAATTGGCAATAAATAAAAATGTAATTTAAATTCTATAATCTAAAAAAAATTATACGATTCGACCCAACTTGTTCCAATAATATTGGTAGCCCTCTTTGAATTTAATTTCACTTTTTTAAGCATTATAGTTTGATTCACCCACAACTCTAAATCTTTAAAATTTTTGTTTACAATATCCCTCTTCAGCTCTTGTATTTTGAATCCTTTACTTCACTATTCGATTTTTAGGTTATATAATCGATATATTATCCCCAATTTTTATTTTTTAAATTGTCTGTTTTGCACATTCTCTGATTTAGCAGCATTTTCGTTTAATAATCATGCACCAAACTTCCATAACAGCATTAAATCCCCAACAAAATTTAGGTCTTTCTATTTTTTTCTATGGACACAAGAAGCAAACTATATCTTTGTTCATCCTTTACTGCTTTCGATAGTAAATTTTATAAATTAGTATCTAGTTTGGCACATTCTAATTTACATAAGTCGTCTATGTGCAAGGTAAACAGAAAACAATTAGCTCAAATTAATATTTTTAAGAATGATAATTTAGTTAAAGTGAAAAAATTTTAATTACATCCGATAAACTACGAAACAAATGAAATAGATAATATGTAGTGTTCGTTAACCCAAGGGCTTAAAATGATCTAAAACGATCGTATTTCAAAATAGTATGTGAATTTATAAAATTGAAAGAGAAAATAAAATGAGAATAGTATTAAGAAATACTATGTAAAGGATTTAAGCAAGAAAATATAAGAAATTGTATAAAATTTATCATGCAAAAATTCAGATGCTCCCCTATATATTGCAGAATTTTACGAACAAAAATCTGTAGATGTTCCAAAGAATCTAGATAAACCAGATCACCGGTAAAACCAAGAAAAAGTAAATTTTCAATAATTCTTTAACTATGCTCCAGATTTATGTTTTTGTTCTTGAGCACAACTTTCCTAATATATCGAGCTCTAAAAGCATTTATCCCCAATCTGTGGGTTTTTATATAACCTCTCTTCCTGGCGAAACCTATCAGATCAAGAGGTTTTATCAATCCTAAGGTTGTACAATGACTCTATACAGTTCGATACTTCGTTCCTTTGGGTACCATATTATTGTTTCACCACCGTTTCCCAAGTAATAAGATATGAAATGATTTCTTTGTCATCACTCGTATATTAGTGCAAGCCCAGATGCAAGCTTATCATAATTTTTAGTTCCTAACTATGTTTATATTGTCGATACTAGTCATCACAGTTTCGATCAGAGTTTAAGGATGATCATTATATCATATGCTAAAATATCTAGTCTTTCAACCGATGCTTTATGTTTGTTTTTATCCTTATATATATAATAATCACCAAGCATTGTTTACTTTTATTTCACGTACAGAGCGTCTAAGGATTTCCTTATTTTTTTTTTGTTTATATTTTATCACAAAATAAAAATTAGGAGATAGAACTATATTTCTATGCATTGTATGGTCATGACCAGTCTTTTTTTACATATTTTTATTAAGTTTGATTTTGCAAGAGTCGTGACAAATTGATCAACTACAAAGAAAATGTTTCTAACAGAAAAATGCAGAAGCTAAAACCTTCTAAATTATATATTTGTATATAGTGATAACTCTGATATGCCTTGTATTATAAGACTAAGTCTTTGGATCTATCATACGTTGAGTGCATATGATCTTAGCACTGTAAGATCTAGGCAAGTGAATCGAAGTTTTATATCAATAATTAGATTTATAAAGACCATGTACGCTTTGTTTTGCTTTTAAAATTTATTTTTGCTATTTTTTAGTTGATTGTTTTCTTTCCTGACTTGTTATTTTTAAAGCGTGGCGAACATTCTTTAGATGGAAAACTTCTATTTCTAAGTCACGTCCTAGTTTATTTTATTTGGGTATGGTTTTTTTATTAGATATTTGCTAGTTTACTCTACTTTATATTCATATCGCTTATGTCATCGTCTGGATTTTTATATCTTCTTGATTTATATTAAAGTTGCTCATGATTATATTTTAAAGGCCTATTCATCGCTTAAATTGTGTTTTTACCTTTTTTTGGATTTGAATAGGCCTTAAACAAGTTGTAATCATATATTTCTAATTTTTTTTGTGTTAAAGGTACCGTACTCGATCTGGGTTGTTCTAGTATTCTTACTACTTATATCTATTTTATAATGCTGAACCATGCAATATCTTTATAATTTTTATATTCAGAATCAAATACGTTTGATTTTTTCCATCTCGATCCACTTGAAGAATTAATATGTTTCATGGAACCTAGTTTTAATTTTTAGCATGTTTTGCCTTATTTTTATATCTTTAGTAAAAATGAAAATATTGATTTTAAACACCATATTATCAAGGTTTCAAAGTATGATTAAGAACTTTATAATTAAGCCGAGGCTTGAAGAGTCTATATAGAGAACAGATTATTATAAGTATAAAATACTACTTTGAACAATTCTTTTTTCAATTTTTCTGTCGTTGTTAAATGTAGAGATGTGTATCGTTTTTTTTGGTTTATAAATAAATTTAAACATTTATTCTTGTATGTTGCCTTTTTTATGCTGTTTATAAGGTACACAAAGTCAATTGATTCAGATGCTTATGTTTGTGTCATACTAAGTTGCATGAAATTTTTATGTATTTACAGTTGCTTAAAACGTTATTAATGACCCATTATCTTGCTCCCAATACTCACACAACCACCTAAGTTGTTCTACGATAGTAAGTTTCGGGACTAGACGTCAATATAAATAGATTGTGACTGTTTAGTTGATATTTTAAATAACTATAAAATACATGTTATAACCCTGTATTCTCGTACATTTATCAAATCTTGTTTAGGTATGAGTTATGTGATACTAGAGTTTTACCAATTATATGCATCATTTTTTTCTAGACATACTAACTTTTTCATATAATATTGTATTTTTTTTACATGGTTGTTCTAGATACCATCGCATTCTGCAGATACAGTGTAAAGTGATTTATGATCATAAAAAATGCTTTTTCTGCAAGGAAGAAATTATAGATGTGTTTTAAGCTTGTTACTGTAAAGATAAGCATCCAAGTCAGTTTATTTTTGATTTTCATCCAATTCCTTAGCCGAAATCTGCAACATTGCCTTTTCCGTCTTTGATATATGGTTTTCCTGTATATTTTTAATTATCTCAAATTTGCCATATTGAATCAAACTAGCATCTTATTTTTCATATGAGTCTGCCATTCCCCTTTTGCCTGTCTTTTTATTTACAATTCGTTTTATATCGTTGTTTTGGATAAATACTACAAGAACATCATATATTTTGTGTGTTTTTTTTTACTTTTTTTTTTTATTTGTGTTTTATTCTCCAAATATACAGAGTTCTTGTGTGTGATGTAGCTATGCATTTTTATAATTGTGTTATTTCTATTTATTCCCTTTATTTGTACATCGTTAAAATTTTTCTAATCTGTTTAAAATTTTAGTTCCTCATGTATTTTTTTGCTGGCTTGTTGAATTCTTACTGTCCACACATTCTCTTTTCAAGCAGAGTTGTATCTTATGAATTAAGCGCCCCATTCAAACTATTAATTATAAAGCTTTTCCCTTAATATAGGGTACCTTTCTTGTTCTTTGGAAATTTATGCTGTATAAAGTTTCCAAGTCCACAGTACTCTAAAGAAAGTTTTCTCTATTATCTAGATGTGTTGATAAAAATACCTTTATGTCACTCTAGTATGTGCTTACTTTCTTCTCTTTTGTAATTGTTTCTTTAAACTTTAGGACTTGACGTCTTTATACTAAAGATTTTTCAGAAAATTTGAGTATTTTGTTTATATTTAAGCCAAGCACAAATCACAGCTAAAGATTTTATTGGGGCTTTGATAAAAATATTCTTAGGCTGGTCTCGGTATTTTTTTGTAATATTTTAGAATTATGGTGTAAGCCTCTTGAATTCAATGATTGTACTCGGTAAGTGTATCCTTGCAGACCGCTGCAAGATTTAGAAAGGCTTTAGTATTGATTCGGGTGCCTGATGGGGTTCATTTAATTCGTTGGTTTAATTTTTCTTCATTATATCGGCTTTATGATGTTTATCATTGCTATTCTTCTTCTTTTTTTATTTCCTATTCTGACTCCGCAAAAAAATTAATCAACTTGAAATTTTAAGAAGGCAATTTTACAGATCAATATCAGAACTAAAAAAAACTAGAAATAAATCACACATTCTATTGTCTAAAGTTTGTTTTAATAATGCATCTATGAATGATTTCGTCTACATCTTAATTATTTAAACTCAGAGAAAAAAAATATAATTTTCGCATCGCAACAAAATTTCTCTTTTACTAAAAAGTTGCTATGCATTAAGGTATCTACAAATTTTATCATTTAAAGGTTTCCAGAACTTTGGCCGAATTTTTTTTAAACTTGAATAATATTTGAATAAATTATTTCAATTTAGACATAAGGATTAAAGGGATTGTTTATATTATTCCAAAATGATATTCGAAGAAACAGGAATTTAGAGCTTTTTAATGCGGTCAAATTTCATTAATTCTTACAAAATCAGTTACTTCTGGTTTCCAAAATGAAGTGTAATCGCGAATTCTATTGATAATAAACCAACTGAAAGTGTACGAAGATTTCAAGGACTAAAAAAATAAGCCCACATAAAAGTAGCTGTGAAAAATCACTATGAAATAATGCTATTTGTAGCTTCCTTAATATTAAATAACATTGAATCAGAATACCAAAACTATATAATAAGTTTTTAAAATCTGATTTGCTAGGTTAAATAAATATTTTATTTGAAAAAAACAATCAACATTAGACATTTACGTCAGTTTTAAGGTTAAGAATTAGCAAAAAGCAAATTGATGATAGATTTTAGTGCCTGAAAGTTTATTTAAATATTATTTGTTTTTGTATAAGCTTACATAGCCGAGAAAAGGATGCAAAATACCCATCCGTAGCTCTGTTACAGTAAACAAGATTTCATATACGACAGGCAATTTACAATTATTAGAGACATAATATTGTATAATAACATATAAAACAGATACAATGCCATATTGTGCTTTTTTTTTACAGATATGGGTATGAGAATTAAAAATGTGAGGATCTAAAGGCATTTATTAAAATGCAAGACATATTTCAATGCTTCTGATTTTCAAATACTCAAAATCAAGAACTAATCCTAAAACCTTAAATATATTTATAAAATAAAGAATTATATAAAGATTTATTTCTAACTTAGTTAATGCAATAACATATAAATATAAAATCCTATAAAAAAAATTTTCTTCTTCTATAATAACTACATAAAAGTCATAAAATTAAACCTAGAAGATAATAAAAAAATTTATGATAGTAGAAAAAACTTTGAATGAAAAAGAAAATACATATACAACTAGCAAAAAAAGAAAAACTCTACTTTAAAATGAATGAACTAGGTAGATGGCAACCAATATATAATTTAAGTCAAAAAAATTATTATGTCCATTACAAAATAAGTATGCTACATATGTCAACTAGCCAACTCAAAAAGTAGATATGTTGAAGCTTGAAAGGAAAATAAAACCTAATACGCATTGATAAAAAAACTACTTTAAGTGACAATAAATAATTACAGAGCTTAATTAGAATTCATATTGTACAATAAAATGAGAGAAGTTTCGAAGTTTATAACGAAAATAAGTACAAAAAACCATTCAATATAACTATATCAAATGCTTAAGATTAATGAATATTTCAAATGGTTACGATAGAAAATAATTAACCGAATGAAACGGCATGATATTGTACCATACAAGATAGAAATATAGCATTCGGTAATTGATCAAAAAATCCACATGTAATAAATATTGTAAAACAGTGAAGTGATAATATAGAAAGTAATGGTAAAAAAGCGTTATATCATGATTAAATAAAATGACCTGAATAAAATAGGTAGATATCAACAAGATAAAATCATTAAAAACGTTAAAAATTCATAAACATTTATTACAAAAAATTATGCAAATGGCATCCAGTTAAGAAAGTTGAAAGATGTATCGACCGAATTTGGTGCTAAAAAATGATGTTCTGAAATATTTATTTGTGTGAAAAAAATAATTGTTCATATTGAAAGAAGCAAATTTACTTAGCATTCTAGCAAAAATCTAGTAGAAGTATGAAATTAGATAATTGATTTATATGCAAAAAATTACCTATAATCTAAAAATGTATAGCGAAAACTATTTCATATGTAATAATATTGAATTTATGGTTACATTAATTATCAAAAAATATTTAAAAGAACTTAATATATCGAAAAATAGCAGGCTAAAAATTAAACACTAGGATTGTGAAGATTCCTAAGCTAAAAATTCTTAAAAGGAGAATATATTTAATAAAAGATATTGATAAAGTTTTCTTTAAGGATTGGCACACATATTCTGTTTGACAAAATATACAAGTCGAAATAATGAATTATTTTTATTTATAGGTAAATTAATTTTTTTTGCTTTTTATAAATGTTCAAGCAAAACTTTAGATGGCTCTATAGAACAAATTTGGAAAACACTTACAACTCAATATCTTTACAATTCTTTTCGGTACATATATTTCTCTCAAGACTTATTAGTTCAAGATGTGCCTTTCTAACTTCTAATGTTTGTGATATGCTTCTGCTTCAGTTGGTATTTTTAACTCCTTAATGCTTGACTTATTGTCTTCTGTAATTAGAACATTTAAAGTTTGACGTATGACAATATTTGATTTTTACATTTTACAATAAGGGAGAGCTCATTTATCAATACATCGTATTTTCTTAGCTTCTCATTATCAACATTAATCAGATTATTAATGTCCGTCAAAAAAATTCATATGACATGATCAAGTTTTTCTTCTTATCGCACATGATATATTTCAGGATAATCATTGGATAATTTTTAATTCGTTTCTATTCATGTATTCAACTTTATTTTTGCTAGTTTGCTTTCTATTACTTCTTGAACGGAGTGGTTCAGATTTTCTTTGATGTTTGTTCATTCTTAAGAGCTTAAAGTGTATGTATCTTACAACTTCGATTTGTCTTCGTGTATATTGACGCCAAGCATTATCTTACATAGACTTTTTAGGTATACCACTGTGTTAAATGCTTCTCCAGAATGTTGTCATTTCGACTTTTCTACAAAGAACAGATTTCTATCATGCACGGAAAGTTCTTGTATCCTCTTATGACTTACCTTCACAATTTTTAGACGTCTTTATGACCCACCTATTTCAATAATTTTGTCGTTAGAGATACTGAAAAGTTTTTTTTTGTATTTCATTTTATACAAATAAACATTTTTAAGCTCTAACTCAATAGATATTATGGATAGATTACATAAGTTATGCATAGTCATTAGGTGTTCGTTTATTAATGATGGGCCGTTTTATTCACCTCTTCCATTTTGTATATAGCTGATCTTCTATGTGATATATTATCGATTGTAAGTGTCTTATTTGGCTTAAAAATATTGTTTTCAAATAAAAATTCAATGCTCAAAAACTCTCTCTTATGTTGTTCTCCTTTAAATATATATGATCTATATTTGCTGGCTTAAGTGTATCGGTTCTTCTACTACAACTTTCTTTTTATGATCATCCATTTTAGCAAAGTCTTTTAGTTCTAATTTAATAGCACCTATATCGTAGTTTAATAGGGAAATTGCGTGCTCTTATATGAATTTAAGGCATCTTTGCAGTCGAGCTTGGTTTTTATTAGATTCAATTTTAATGATATTATTTCCATCACAAATTTTGGAAAGTATTATATCTTTTATTAGAGATAAACTATCTACATTAAACCCGATATATTTATATCCATCTTCATCTTCTATTAGATTCGCATGTTCACTTTGCCAACATTATTTGTTATATACTTCGTTTAATTATTTCCAGTCCTGTGATATTGAAGAAAGCAACTGTTTCTTTTGATATCTTTTTTGTTTTTTTTTTATTTTTGGTCCCAAGCTTAAGGACATCAATTAATAAACATTTTTTTTTGCTCTAAAGAAAGATTTATTTAATGATGTATTTACTGTCGGGTTTTTTTGTTAAGTACCTTACTTAATGGATAAAAACAAAAACAAATAAAAGTAAAAGTAGGCTATACTTTGCCAATTCTTCTCATAATATTTTTTTATTTTTTATGTTGTTAAAATTTATTGATATTTTTCCTTTACTCATATTCACTCTTATGAGTATGCATACCAACTCGGTGATTAAGCTTAGCCGCTACTACCATTAAATAGTTAAGATATATTGAGTCATAATCTTTATTTACATCCATCAATTTGACGCACAGATTTTTTGTTATGTTTTTTTTTACTGCCGTGTTTAACAGCGCTTGCTCTTTCGCACCTTGTACTCGTAGTACGCTACCCAATTTATTTTTAAAAATAGTTTTCGCCAGTCAACTTGTAGGTTTTCGACATCTTTTAGTTGTCAATTAATACAGATTATTCATGCAGTTTATATGCCCAATTTTACTATCATATATAACATTATCTTTAGAATAGGATCCTTTTTTCTTCATAATAGCATTCGTTTTCGATGTTTCCTTTATAAAATATCTCTGTGATATTACCGTAGATATATTGATGCAAAATAACATTTTCTTTAAAAAATTTATAGATCACATCAGACATACAGCTTACCAATTAGAAAATAGTCAACAATTATTTCAAATATTTAAGAATGAACAAAATACATATATACATTCTTTTCGCCAATAGAATCATTAAGATACTTTTTATACTCCTCGCTTTCATTATCGCACATATTTTCCTCGAAAATCTTGCAATTTGTTTCTCATCTGCTTTTATTTCTTAATTTTTCAACCCATAATCACATCTTTTATAGTTTTGGTTAGTCTGTTTGCTATTTATTTTTGTTCATTCTTCATTTCTATTTATAACTTCATGTACATCAGATTTTCTGCCGAAAATTGTGTTAAGCTGCCCCCGATACCTCACGCAGTTTTTCAATTTTTTCTTCTGAGCACTTGCATCTTGCGCTAAAATAGAGCTTTAAATTCGTTGTAATTTCTCACAGTTCTTGTCATTTTTCTTCTTTAACTGTAATTTAATTATTTTTTGGATGATGATTCTCTTCTTTGGGGGCTCTATAAAAGTCAACTGGATGATCTGTAAGACATTGGCAATTTCAGTCGTATTCTGGAGGTGGTTAGCACTCGTAAATGTCTACAAACATAATTATTGCTTTTAAGACACTCTTGTTTATTTTATGAAATAGTATTTTCTTTGTTGTTTTTATCCCCTTATATTTCGATTACTGACCTCAACGTAAACCTTATTTTTTATCAGCATTTTTAATAATTTTCTCTTGTCTAAATTTTTGATGTGTTTCAAAATATCATCAATTTGTATATTTTCCAGTTTTGAAGTCTCATAATAAAATTTTCGAAAATTTCTTTAACTGCTAATTTTGAAGACTAGAATTTAATTTCTTCGCTTCTTTACTATTTAAATACAAGAGCGTTGCAAAATTTTCGTTTTAGTAAGTCATTATTTTCTGCCATCAAGGCGTGACATGTGCTTAAAGCGTTGAGTATTTCTTCATTACACTTTTTTAATTAAATTGCTTTGCGAAAAAGAATTTATAATATTGTTTTCAGCATGAGACCTTGGAAGTATCTGCTTTTTTTCAAATGGTTTTATTACTCTTTTCGTTCGTAGCAAGAACATATAGACGTTTTTGCTAAAGTAGTTTTTTTCTTATAACCATTTTTAAAAGACGAATTAAGAATACACACATGATATAACATTATGCCAGATTTAACTGATAAATACATGTCAAAAATCATAAGAACAAATTTC
The DNA here is from genome assembly GCF_057557595.1 of Rhyacophila brunnea. Lineage (NCBI taxonomy): Eukaryota > Metazoa > Arthropoda > Insecta > Trichoptera > Rhyacophilidae > Rhyacophila > Rhyacophila brunnea. The sequence goes on from NW_028233335.1 coordinate 1,079,547, forward strand.
TTAGAAGCATATATAAAGCGAATTCATATTTTTTTTTGAAAAAAACGTGGTATTTCTTTTTATCTCATCCATTAAAGCATTAAGTCTTGTAATTTATCTATATTCGAGCTTTTAATTATCTAAATTAAAATCTTTATATTCAGTTATTCTATTTGAATAGAACAATGTACTGGAGTTGGTCAAATATAATGGCTAAAAATGGCATTTTTTAAATATTTTTCTTCGAAAATTTCTAAGATGCAATAATTATTTCTCGTTCAAATTTGGCTTCACAGCTCAGTTTAATAATCAGATGTCAATTTAACTATCGAGTAAACGCCGAAGCATTTTTCGGTTTAATTTAGGTTATATTCTATCAAATATTGAATATTTAAATTGCTCTAAATATATTTGTCTTGTTAAAATATATAACAATATAAATAAATGATTTTTTGCATATGATTACTGCTCTCAGCATTCAATACATATTAACATAACACGAAATTTTTTGGACCAATCAACTAAGTTCCAGTAACTTGATATGATATTATATGTGCAAAGTGAAAAAGCCCTAATCTAGATTTAAATACCCGTGTTTTTGTGTGTATTATATGCATAAACAGTTTTAGAATAATTCAGGTAAATTTTGCTAAAGAACGAAAAAATAAGTTATCAGACTATGTTTTCATGTGAAATCTTTCGTTTTCAGAGTAAATCAGGGCTACGGCATGTGTGAATGTATATGCTTTAGTACCCTGACTATTATCGACTATTCTAATACAGGTTTATTTGCTTTGAAGCATGTTTCCAAGAATCGAAGACAAACTTTTGGTAGGCCTAAACCTATCGGATAGAGCTCGGTAATTGATAGATACTTATAAAAAAAAAGTTTCAAATATAGCTAAATAATTTTGGACTATAACATAGAGCATGCTGCAAATTGTCTATAACTCTTTTATTCATTTTGTACGTCGTAATTATCTCATACTCGTTTTTATGTGAATTCATTTATTTGAATCTGCCAGAATAAGACTAAAATAGTGAGGAGAGTATAAAACCGAGAAAAAAAAAGAATAGAACATTTAGCAGGCTTTAAAGTCGAACAAAAAGACTAATAAAGAAAATTCGGCGGCAAATACCACTACGTAGTAGGAAGGGAAAGGGTTCTCGAGTTCCAGAGTTATAAAAGGCTTTCGGTAGGGGCTGTATAAGCTCTGAAGGTTTGCTATGGCCAAAAATACTACAGTAAATTCGGTATAGGTATCATGAACAGCATGTACCAGCTTTTAACTAAGAAAGAGTAATTTTTTTTTGACAAAAACTCTTCCGATGTGAACCAATTCTAAAGTTGGTGTGACTGGATATTTGAAAAAAACATACCATTTTTAATGACCAAAAAGAGTTTTAAAATTAAGAGCAGAGAGCATTTTTGAAAGTACAAGATAAATTACCGTGGACAAAAGGTAGTGTCGAAGAATATTTATTTTTCTGCATGCGAAAAAAAAGAGATTAAACTATAGTGACTTGTCTTATTAAGAGGATGAATACAAAAACGCTTACAGAAACATATCACGCGCAGTGTAGAGATCATAGGTGAGAAAAATCAAATAGATGCAATATATGAGCACTATAAGAAAGTGTGAATAATTAATTTTAACTATTTCGATGATCACTATGTTCATATAAATATTTTTTACTTAATTCGTACTGGAAGATATTAATTTTTTTGTTTTGACACCAAAACAATTATTGGACCATGATATCAATCGTTTTGAGGCAAAGAAGCACTTTTTATTGATAAAAATATGCTTTTAAAGTACGAGACATCTATGCTGATTAGGGTAAATCTCACAAAAAGATTGTTTTGCTATTTAAAGAATTGAAAATTTTATATTTGGTTCTATTTATGTCTAAGCATTCATAATGACTAGGAAACGGAAATCTCGAGATCATTGTTAGATATTTTAAACTAAAATGTGAAGTAAGTTAAAAAACGGCCATATACAGCGGTAATTGCTTCAAAGAACATTAAAAAAACATTTTTTACCGAGTGCGATTTCGGTGGTCTATCTTACTGTAAACTCTCTAGAATACATGGGATACGCTCAAACAGCTTTTAGAAACAAGCAAATCTATTATATTGTGTCTTTAGAGAATACAGTAATCAGTTCGACAATGATCGTATTTATATCTGTTATAATTTACATGAAAAGCAACAATAAGTTCTATTTATATGATCATAGCATAGAAGCACAAAATAAAGAATATTTTGTGTGTTTGCATCTAGAACTCGTGTTTAATTATCATCTTGATGTCAATTTTGGTACGTGTATGTGGTATCGAAATAAGAATATATACTGATCTAACGAATTTAAACACGAAAAAAGTTTAGTATTACTTGAAAAAAGCTAATGCGAGACATCTTTGGTTTGCTAATTTCATATTTTTTTAGTGTGCGTGAGTTCATTAATATCTTGTTCAATGAATTATCAACAGTAGTAGGTAATATTTGTTCAATTAACGGGTTAAGATTCTAGCAGAAGAAATGACAGAAGAATTTAAAGTATGTCCTGTCTAATCTGAAAGACTTTATAAAGACAGTTTATGGCAATTAGAGTTGATTGTATCAGAACATCTCGTTGATATAATATTTTATTTTTCACTTAAAGAGCAGGAATCACTAGTAATTCTATGTTCGTCTGAAGAGGACACTTAAAACTATGGTTGCATAAGAAAAAAAACTTCTTCGGACGTCAGAATGCTTCGAATAAAGGCATATCAAATATAAAAGAGCACAAAGACTTGATTAAAAACTATATAGATTCGGTTTTATAGAAATGTGATACAATTGTGGGTAATTTATATTCGCCTCATCAAATCTTCTTATGCTAAAAGAAGAATTTTGTAACAAACAAGTAATAGTTTTTCGTTGTAAACTATATATTAACTGTAATTTATTGCGTTTTTAAAAACTTAAAAGAAATAAGACGAAAAAAACAACTGTTACACATTATGAAATCGCCAGCTTTTTTTTGGAAACAATTATGTAAGATAACAAACGACGAAGATAAAAAGATACCTTCAAATAGGAAGGCTGGCCCCAGCATAAAAGGATTGTATGAAACAGGCACTAAGACTTATAAATTGATCGATAATAAATATAAAGATATAAGAAAACGCCTATTAGAAGATAAGATCAAAACCGAATTCTTTATACGCATTAAGTTTTTATAGTATACATACAGGTAAGCAAAATATTTTAGCGAATTTAACGCATCACTTTGGTCGGAGATTTTGAAAACACTTTTTACAGCCAGAAATAATACATCCACTTAATAAAAGCAATTTTACATGTTTTGAAAGCTGTTTAGCAACAAATTAGATATGAAAAAATCAAAATGTAAGTTTATAAAAAGGTTTTAAAACCATTTTTATGTCACAGGAACCCTGTCAATTCTACGATATGACATCATGGTTGTACATATTCTTTTAAAAAGGATTTTGCTGATCCAAATAACTATCATTGTTTATTTTTATTTAGCATATAAAATTAGTATTTTATTACGGGTGTAATTCAAAAGGATTATGTCTATTGGTGCGAAATTTTTCTTATTTATAAAGATCTGGTTGGCTCTATGCATTTATGAAGAATATGCAACGCAATCCATTTTGCAACTATAGGTTTATGATTATGTAAGTATTAGAAAAAGATACACATAAACTTTTTTGTATTTAAATTTGCATATGATTAGTCTCTCATATACTGTAGCTAGCCCAATATATGCAATGGGTTTTGGAAAAGACCAGTAGTTCTTATGGAAAGTCATTACTCTAAAAAAAACTTTTAAGTGTGAGTCATATCACAGTGTAGGAGCATTCCTAGTATCTGTAAACGAAATATACATAAGATTTCTCCAGAGTCTAATAATTAAACTCTTACTTTTTGGTTTTAGATGGGCCCAGTCATTAAAGGTTAAATAATCTAGTACGTGGTTGCGTATATGGTTATAATACCGTGATTATAATATACTTGAAGTAGAATATAAAAATAGCCATGCTGAATTAGATCATCTGCAGCTATAAAAATAAAGGCAACTGTGGCTCATGTGAGTAAAGATGTGCCGAAAGCGATTACTTATACAGATTGACTCTATATTTTTGTTTCTGTGATAACATTAACAGCATAATTATATATTGTTTACATGGGAATGATTCCGAAATTGAATTAAATATAGACTGAAACAAAAACTTAGCTCTCGTTTTAAAAGTAGTTACCAATCTAAAAAGAACAATTATGAATAAAATAATCATGAGAATACAAAGGTATATATTTATAGAGCATAGTATTTCAGTGATTTGATACGGCTTTGTGTTTTTGTGTATGATTGACCGTGTTTGATAGTGCAAAAAAAAGCCTGGTTAATTATCAGTAAAAAAGAGCATGAACTTTCGAATACTGTGCGTAATATAAAAATATGTAATTAACTGGAAAGTCTTGCTTGATTTCGGCAGAGATAGCAAGATTTTTATGGTGGATACCTTAAGCTTGAGATAAGTAATCTCCTTTACACCCATACTCCTCTTAAATTAAGAAAAAAGAAATGATCAAAAAGTTATTATTCAAAAATGGAACAGATCAAGAAAAATTCAACATTAACTGTGTTGGCGATGATGGATAAAAATTACAGAAAAAAGATTTGTAACCTTGCGAAGCAAGGTAAGAGTGCCTAGGCAGTTTTAGCTTAAGTTTAAAGAATGCTTCAAAAAAAAAATTTAATAACAGATGCTCGGAAAGGATGTAATCTACAGATGAATATTAGTTGAATCTGATACAGAATCGATAATTTTAGTTCTCAAAACACCCGGTTGCATGTAATTTACACAGAGCTGATGAAGAAAAAGTGCGGACTTTTATTTAAGCCTTCCTTTCTCGATATGAAAAGACAAAATTTTATTCGAACCTCTTTAATTGTCTAAAATTATACAATTAAGCGTGAAGCAGAGATAATTATTTTAAAACTTTAACAATAACATTTGTGTTCAAAATCGGTTCACTCTCCAAATTTATATAAAAACTTGAAGTTTTTGTAAAATGCCCATAGTCACATTTTAAAAACTAAGATTATAGTCATCAAAGCACGTTATTGTAAACTGTGCGACAACTCCAGAAGTAGTTTTTTATAAGGGGTGCAACTGAAGGTTGTTTTTGTTGGTGTATAAAGAATCAGTATTAAAATACGAGATTTACCCCGTTAAAAAAAGTGGGTCCTTTCTCCAACTGTTAATATGTGGGAATTACAATAAATTCTTATTATATAGTTAACTAGGTCTAAAAAAAATAGAAAAAAATAAACCAATTAAAAAAAATATATTAGCATGCGACTATTATTGTTATAAAATAAGCCACGAAAAAATGATTTATGACATGAAAATATAATCAATACAAATATAAAAATTCTTGATGTTTAGAATGATACGGATAACAAAGTGGGAGGAGATATATTTGTTATAGATTTAAAATCTTATTCATCAAGCATAAAACTAGGTGAAAAAATAATATGTTTGAAATAGACGAGTCAAGTTTGGAAAAAAAAATGTAATAAAGGGGGTAATATCAAAAATGTTTGTTTTTAAGAATGATCGATGTTACGATGGAACTAAAAAAGGTAATTATTAGATTGAAGAATAGAACAAAGCACTATACATATAATTGACGCATATATGTTATCCAATATATATACTTACTTATTTAATGCCTATATGTAGGGCTGGAATTAAATAAATTTAAACCCAGTTATCAGTAATAATTTTAAGCCTAAAAGTCTATATTATTTCTTATTAATAGGTTATGTTTCTTTTTATCAGTTATATCTATTGTGATGTACCCAGCCCACATATAGCTTTGCCAAACTTCTTGATACATCTTTTGACACTTTTCCCACATCTATATTCATAGACTGCTTAACTTAGCTCAAATGAAATGAATTAAAGTGTTTTGAGAAGTTTGAGAGCTCCCATGCATTCTACTACTTCTTCAAAGATTCTTTACTATTTATATATTTTTTATGGAATTTTGTAACCACTCCATCCCAAGTCATTACATATGATAGTATATTTTTGTTTAAAATTTGTATATTAAGTTAAAATCATTCGTCAAGATGTCATTCTTGTTATATTTTTCATTCTCAACATCAGTTAAGCCGTCAAGGCTAGTAATACCTATTTCAATCAACATAATAATATCTTCTTTTTCAAAATATGAAAAATAATATTATATTTTATTTAATCGATATATATAATTTTTTTTTACTATCAACCTTTATTTCTGCATTTTAGTTCTCGCAAATCTCTTGTACTTTTTGAATTCCGAACTTTTTGGTTTTCTTAATTTTGTATCGTCTTGATAAGAGACAATGAAGATATCTTATGATTTAGTTGTGCCATCGCGTTTAATCATGCCCCTATATTTTTTCTTTCTTTTCGTTGCAAGGTGGTTGATTGTTTTCACGGCTTTGTTACAATACGGACATTTCATTCTTCCTTTAAAAAAATAGAATTTCCCGTTCACTTAGTTTATTTTTACCATCTTGATGATCCAAAGAGATATTATTATTCTTGGCTTCAAAAGATTTTTCTTATACTTTAAACAATAGACTTTTTTGCTACTTTTTATCCAGTGTCTTGGAATTGGTGATATTGGGATATTATTTATTTTTAAAGTATCCTACAATTAGTTAGAGATGTGTCTTTTTATCTTTTTCTACTTTTCATATTGCAGCCCTCCTTGGTGAACTGTTTTTACTATTTTCAAGCAAATTTTTTAGCGGGTAGATCATTTTATCGGCTTAAAATTCAATATTACATAGCCCACGTCCTAGTTCATTTCTCTTTATATATAATCTTTTTTTATTACTAGATTGGAGGTGAATGGAAAATTCGTTATAAATATCTCTTATATTATCATCAAGTTTAATGTATTCTTCAGGTTCTAATTTTTATACGACTATATGGTAATTTATATGTGATGTTGCATAGCATTAATGACTTTAAATAAATTCCCCAGCAATCAGTTTTGTCTTAAACGAATTTCCTTTTCGATATGGCAAACGTTCTGCAATTATATCATATGTATCAAGCTTAAGTTCAGATTTCATATTTTCAATTAATCCATATATTTATAAGTTGCTCGGCCTCTAATAAATATTGCTACAATAGCGCAATTTTCATGGTTATTGGTTGAATTTTTTTGTTTAATTCAAGGCCTATTGCATTAAAGAATGTAAACGTTTTATCCGTCGCGAGTTAAAGTGTTTCTATGTTTTTTAAACTAATTTTAGTCCATCTATGGCTAACAGATGATTTTTCATATAGAAGTTTTCATCATTCATTACACTACCCCGGAAAGTGTTCATTTAATTTTCTGCTCAAAGGGCCCATACATAGAACGGAAAAAAGTGACATGTTTTATCCTTGTAGTATTACCTTATGTATTCTTTTATGTATGATTTCTTCTCCATTTGCTCTTAAAGATATATATCCGTTTGCTTGTGGTATTTTGTTATATAGGAAGCTATCCATATATGTTTAGACATAAGTTTTCAATATATGAATGCTGGTAGTTACGTTCTATAGAGTTAAATGCCTTTTACAACAATCCATGGTTTATAAACTGTTTCTATGCTCTTTATTTATCGAAATATTCATAAGAGCTTTTTCTTTTGCTCCTTTAACTCGCTTATTTCTCTTAATTGATTTTCAGCTGATAATTCACTCATATTCACCTCATATTAGATGATTTTTATAACCGCCTTTGTCGTTAACTTATATAAATTGAATATACATGTGATTGGACTGAATTTATTTCTTATTTTCGAATCTTATTTTGTTTTGAGATACAATGTACTAGAATAAAACCATTCTTCCAGATTTTTATTCTCAAAACATTAATTCGATATAATCTGATATGTGAATTATCTAGGCTTATCATCTTTTTAATGAAGAAATTAAAGATTCCATCTGTTCAACATCTTTCCATTTCAACATGAGTTTTTTTATGCATTCGAATTCAACCTCTGTTATGAAGCATATTTTTTTCTGCTTTTTTGAAAGTAAAATGGGCAGTGATCGCTATAATTATTTTTGTCGTGATTTTCTTTACCTTTTTCTCATGTTTTTATTCAAAAGTTTATGTGCTGTTTTCTTTACGCTTCGATTATATAGTTCTTTTTTTTCAGTATTTATTTTTTAATTATTTTTAGATGATCATCTATGTCTAGGATCATGTTTCTTGATCGTATTATTTTTCTTAATTTTTTTACTTCCTCTTTCAAAAACTTCACTGCGTTTATTTTTTTATAATTTTAGTCCATCTGTTATTCTTTGAAAAGTCCGAATTTTTTATTTTTCTATTATATATTCGTTCTCTTTTTTCATTTTGTTGTGGGGCGTTTGTAGGTCTGTTGTGCGGTTTGTCGCAAGAATGCAATATCGGTCATACAATTGGGATTTTTGAAGGATGTAATTGACCCTATTATCTTATTTAGTTTAGAGAATATTTGTGTCAACTTTGTATCATGAAATTTTTCTCTTGTCCTTTCAAAATCAGCGATGTTTGCCTTTTTTAAGCTAGCGTATATTTCATTAAATTCCCTTCTGCATAATCAACACTTCTATAATCTTCAATTCCCAAATAAAAAAGGTTCACTCAGTTCTGCTCTTTTGACATTGTCTGCATTAAATCGTTTGACAACCGAATCCCTTCCCTTTTAGTCAATCAATACTTAAATCGCTCTTCTGTTTAGTTCCTGTTAGGACAAATTAAATTGGAATTTTCCGTTATAATATTTTTGGAGGAACTCATTTGAATGTGGCATACGTTGGAAGCGTAATGGTATTGCTGCATAGGCTTCTTGAACCCATTAATCTAAAGACGATACTGTGACGTGAAGATAGATTCTAACATCAGATGTCTTGTTAATGTTTTCAAGGAGTTTTATACTAGTTCTATTGCTACCGCAGTTTCGCATGACATGTCTTTGTGGTGCTCTGCTTCTGATTTTTCTATTGTATCAATTCTTTTTGCAAAGTCTATATACACAGATTTATAAAAAGAATAGACTGGGTTCTTTATCTTAATTCCACTAAACAGCTAATTTATTTTAATAAATTTGTAAATTTTAGATTTAGCGCATACAAATACCATTTTAGAAAAATGGTCAGGTTTAAAAATACACACGTTCATAACAGACATAAAATAAAATACACAACTATCACATATAATTTTACTAAAACTAGGAATTAATTGCCTCTTATTTATATTAAATTTCGAAATTTGTGTCATAAGTTATTTTATACTACAAAAGGTTCAATTTTTTTGTACTTAATACAAAAGGAAAACTCTTCACTTCCACTTTTTTGTTCTTATGAACGAATAATTGAACACGATTAAAAAAAGCTATTGGTTTGATCTAAATGAAACTAACCACTGAATTTATAATTAAACATACAATCAAGGTTCTAGAATATGTTCTGTTTTGATATAGAAATAAAAGAAAGTTAAATAAAATTAAAAATGCAGAATACAAAACGGAAATAAATAAAACAAACAAGTATGTATGCAAAGTTCTTAGAAAGGATGATTAGGTTTATGTGAAAGATGAAAACAAAATTAATCATAGGGAATATGGAAATAAAAAATGCAAAGATAAGAGAATTAGAAAGATATAGTAAATATGACAAAAAAGTGAATTGAGGTTACATAGGCATAAATAACAGTAGATATATTATGGGAGAGGGGAAGTTATAAGAATGGTTGTTTGATTGTTATAAAAATTAGGTAATCAATACTACAAAATTTTAAGCTAAAAAAATAAATTGGTATCGATAAATGAATAAATTCTAATAGTGTAATTTAAATGTGATGAAGAGCTCATTCAACTTCTATTTTAATTATAAGAGGCTGCAAATCTCAGTGCTAACCTAATGTACACATGCACATTCTTTTTATGCGATTTCAAAAGATTAATAGATTATACTTAAGGCTCTAATTTAAGAAATATACTTAATGCTTATTGTACGTTAGCAATAATAGAAATACTAGGTGCAAAGCCTTGATGATTTATTTCCGAGATATTTCGTGAGTGCAGATTTTTTCTTCTAGTTATAAAGACATAAAAAAACGAAACATTATTTGCATCAAAGGTAGAATTAAAAAAGATTCCCAAAGATGAAAAATCAAAAAATCACATTATGAAATCTTACATCTCTCGGATATTAAGAATAGAATGTGAGTTTATGCAAAAAGAACACGTAATCAAATTAACCGTCATTCTAATGAAATTCTTATGATCGTACAATAATTACAAAGACTCTAAGCTGCTTCAAAAAGCTGAAAGACATTTAATTATATACATTATTTCACCCTAATTGCCTAATAGTGTTGTCTTATGCAGAAAAAATTCGATAATTGTATTCTTATAGCAACAGTATTTAATACTATCACTATGTTAACATATGCAAATAGTAAAACCCCTCATTACCAAAGCACGTTTTCGGAACTTATTTCTAGCGATAACTCGCCGAATGGCAAGAAACTCAGGATCAGGTTCAATATTTCATCATAGAACACATATTTCTAACGAATGTTTATATAACTAATATTTAATCACAGAAATTAAAAGAGATATTACACCAACTATCTCAGCATTGTAACAGATTATGATTTTATAATATTTTTAGTGTTTGAATTTTCAATCAAAAAAGGTTCAATTTTCAAGTGTGGGCAACATATATATATAAAAAAATATGAAAAATCGATTGATAAATGCGAGTGATGGTGTGCATTGCGAAATTGCATAGAATTCTGTAATATATGTAAATGTGAATAGTTGAACCAAATAAACGCATTAGTATATGCTTAGATAATACTTTTACAACTTTAATTTATACAGCATGTCGGGATCCAATCACGTGGAATCCAGTACCTCCTCGTGGTATTGGTTGGGTAAAGTGCACATGTACTTAGCTAAAATTGAATTACCTAGTTAGTGGGCTAACAACTTCTAGCCAGTACAGCGTATATTGAAAAAATTGTATTGTAACTGTTTAGGATTTTAGAGAATCTCCGCATATCAACGAGAATAGATATGGAGCCGTGTGGTCTCAAACTTTTAGCACAACATGGAGAAAAGGTACTTACTCGAAGTAAATATGCGCGAGTGTCGTAGAAATATCGCTTAAAACTGATATATCTAACCGTAGAAGGTACAGTAGCTTCTCAATTATGATACTTGCCTAAAGTTGTGACAACTTATGTTAACTTTTAGTAATTTTTATGTTTAAGGCCCTTCAAAAATGACTAAAGAAGAAAAGACTGAACTAAGATAGAAACGATATCAAGAAAGATATGTGAGATCCAAAAGAAATTCGAGCATTATAACGTAAAAAAGCGAAAAATCGGGAATCGCGCGCGATGTTGTAAAACGAAAGAAAGTCGAAATGGTGATATAATAGAGAGTGTCAGGATGTACATTGAACGGCTGATGTGTGAAGCAAAAGAAATTCTTTGTCGTAATTTATTTTTCTTTGTTGGCATTAAAATCAACAAAATACCAACAACTTAAGCTAAAGCAAAGAGTTTATAATTACTCTATTTAGATTAGCCAAGAGAAATATTATAGGACTAATAAGAGACGAATATATTGGTAACTACCGTTTATTAAGAAAGAAGTTGGAGCTGGGAGCCTCAAGGATGAATAACAAAGGCACAGAGCCGGAGAACTCTGGCCTCTGTACGCATAATTTTCCAAGGTCATTTGGTGCTTGCATGTCATGATAGCATATCACGGCGGCAATGATATAAGCTTGAGAAGACTTCTCTCAAGAGTCTAGATTGATTTGGAAAAGTCTAATGACGTTCAGTCGGTGGAGGCTGAATGCTTCATTTACGGAGCAAACTATGAGTCAAATATAGCGTGTCAAAGTGTCCAAAATGTGACGGTCAGAAGTCTCAACGAGAGGGAAAACGTTTGCAAGAAGAGAATAATAAATAGTAGTATTACAACCAAAAATTATAATTTTTTATTTTTTAATGATTGTATTTGAGCATCAAAAACGTGAATTATCTTGTTAAAGATGAAAAGTCTTATGACGCAACTGGTGTCAGAACCCGAATTCCATACTCTAGAGTTTCTTACGCGTGCGTTTATTAATAGAAATCACATAATGAAGTTTGCCAAAATCGATATTATTTGTGATGCTTATATCAGATAATAAAGCATTTGCCATAAAATGTTTTCAAATTGAAAATATTAAGAAAGAAAGACCTACCTTTCCATGTTAGATGTCTATTGATAAAAAATTTTTGCCCAGCTCATACACAGCGATATGTATTAGGATGAAAGCAAAGGCATGGAACTTGAGGAGCAAGCCCTAAAGCAGCACAATAAAGTGGAAAACAAAATAAAAACGCGTGTAAAGATTTTATATTTTATATATATGAAGCTTGAATGATAATGTCCTGACGCTGAAAAAAAAGATGAGGACAAACTTCTGTCGAGAGAGAAACCAGGTGTAGTATTCTTACAAAAAACACACAGACAAAGCTTCCAAAAGACGATGGCTTTTAGGAACTATGTGTCTTATGAGTACCAGTTAATTAATTGAAGCCTTGTATTGATTGTTGCAACGAGGAATTCATTAGGCTTATGTAGTTCATCAGTACTATCAAAGCGAAACAATCATTATCACTACTATGGTAAATGGATGCAAGTTTTATCCAAACTTTTACCGCTCCACTGAACTAGAAAAAAAGAAAACCTTTAACAGAATGTGTTAATGCTGACGGAAAAGTATAATGGAAAGCATCCATTAGAAATCAAAACAGATTAGAATTATACCTCGGACTGTGTATGTAGAGCTATTATAGCTAAAATTGGTCCATCTATGTATAGAAATACCGTTCCTAAAAAAGTACTAGAGTTTTTCATATTACTAGAGCAACCAGAAAAATCGATTACGCATTATCGAGCTCGGCAAGCGTAATTAAAATACAGAGTATACTGTCGAACTGCAATATCTCTAATCATTCTTCAGTGGTTGAAACCCTGAGCATGACAGGAAAACAAAGAATTGTTGGCAAGTAAGGCTCACTGTGTTTTACAGAAAAAGGCTAGCACAAAACAAAGCTTTATACTAGCACAATCTTGCGAAAATACACTTAGTAAAACCTTTGAGTTTGTAAAGTTCTATCAAGAACAAAATGAAGGCCTAAAGAAAATAAAGATATTAAGAGAGCAAAAAGCACCTGAAGAGAATTGATATATCTCTTCAAAGTTCTAGAATGCAATTAAAGCCAAAAAAATGTATGCTAAATGTCGAGCTTATAACAATACAAAACGAGTGAATGTGCAGAAGCTACAGCACGAGTGAAGCGCTGTATTGTCGAATTCCGTTGAGAAGTACCTTAAATACGTCTCAAAAGGAAATCAAACACCTTTACGTCGGTTTTATATGGGAAATTTAAACTTGAATAAAAGACCACGTAGGTCAGAATTCCCGAAAAATTACACAAGGAATGTACAAAACGCGTACAAAAAAGCCCGAAACATAGGCGAAAAGAAGCTAAAGAACGGGGAAACCATTTCAAAGCGCCGTCAGTAAGTCCTAGAGACAAAGTTTATAAATACCGAAGAGTTCAGTAAAAAAAACCATTGGATAATACAACTGACAGAGAAATTTATTGTTGCGAGGTTCTCCACCAGAAATAACAAGGCGTGGGGTATTGATAGTATCCCAGATAAACAAGGAAAATCCTTCTAAGGGACAGTAAAATGGAAGCTGGGCTCTCAAAATGTGTGTTTATAGGGATCAACATGGTCCTTAAGGAAGTAAATTTCTGTAGAATCAAACAAATGTAAAGTAGTCACATCTAAAAGAAGATTGACAGGATGATATGAATAACCACCGTGGTATTATGTTAGTAAGCTGCCACGCAACAGTACTAGCCAATATTATTTTGGAAATAGCAGCTATGACTATAACAAAACGCATAAGACGTATGCAAGTAGGGTTCATGAGAGGAAAAAATGCGTAGCACAGACAGCCTGCCCGTATATAAGCAAAATAAGCGAAAAATCAGAGACCTGGAAACATATGTGATGTTTTGTGATCTCAAAAAAGTCTTTGATATGGTGCCATACTAACTTTGATGACAATGTGGAAGAACAAAAACTTCGGAAAGATATTTGTCAGTTAAATGAAAATATGTATGCTAATACATATATAAGAGTAAAATACGAAGGAAAAGTGTTTGAGAAGTCTGCGTACAAGAAAGGTGTTAGGCAAGGATGCCTATTATCACCGATACTTTTGTACATATATATTGACTTCTTACTAGATACGATACCAACTACAGCTGTAGAAGGTTTAGAATCTGATATAAGAGGCCTTATACAGATGACACAGTCATTGTCTAAAGAGTGTGCAAGAGATGCAGATTTACAAGAATAAAACTCAGTACTGGCAGAAAAAGCACGTAATGGAGTTACATGTAGCGAAATGTTGGCTAATGTGGGTAAAAAAGATAGCAAAAAAGGCACAAAGTACAGCGACAGAACCTTGTGACAAATTGGGAAATCAATTTTTACCGGTTGTATGCGAATATACATACTTAGGTGTCAATATTAATTCAGACTTAGATGCTGGTTGATGGCTAAGTACAGATTAAGGAACGGAAAAGGAGACCTTGACAGCATAAGAAATACCTTAATAAACGTTAAGGTACTAATGGAATTTAAGGTGATGCTTATTAAAAGTCTTTAATTCCAAAAATACTTTTGGGTTAGAGCTTTATGGAATGAAGCAGAAGAGAGTGATTATGCAGAAAATAATATAGACAGAAGTTCGAAACATGTCTTTAGAAGGAGTAACCTCTCAAGATCGAGAGTGTATGAATAACTGACATAAAACCAATCAAAATGGCGTTATCGGTTAGCAGAGCTAGAGCAGCTATGAAGTGGTAGAGTTTGAGATTATTAGCAAGTGATTTGTTACTAACACAAGAGGAATTCAAGTCATGCAAGAATACCTGAACCTAAGGAACGCCATTGTACTATAAAGGCCACAAAATCGATTTGTGTGAGCCAGAAAAAGTCACCGCCCTACTTACTAGAATGAGAAATCTGAGGCGCAAGACCAGCAATTATTGAAAGATTTGCACAGAAACACGGCTTAAAGAGTGGTAAAGCTATAAGAAATTAGCAGTTCAAAGCTTTTCTGGAGACTAAAGGCATGATGGGCATGGTAACGATGAGAACAGAGATGTTAATGTTTATAAAACATCTAGTATATGCGTCAAAAATAGACTATGATTGGATTGAGATATGTGTTTGCTGCATGGAACATACAGCAGAGGACTTTTCCACCTTTTGCTCTTATGTGAAAAGTTTAAGGAGACAAGAAGGGAGGAAAAGAAAAAATGCATGAAACTTTACGAAAAGAAACTTAAGGTGATTAAGAATAAGGACAAGGTAGAAGTTTTTGACTGGAAATACACCAGGGAGGGGATTCAAAAGATCACATAGATGATTAAAGTGTATATGTACTTGAAGTAGTCAAATATTTAAATAAAGTGCTAAAGCAACGAGAAGATTGGATAAATCTGGTAGTTTCTAAATAGGTATATTTATACGTTGTATTTAGTTATTAAAGCGAGCAATCTAGGTTGTTGGATTGATGCTAACAAGAACGGCTATTTCCTACCGAAGGATGGTTTTTGTGGGGTTCAAAAAATTAAACATAATATAAACAATTTTTTTTATTAAGCATCTCGACGGCTTGTTTACTCGATAAAATATCTATTGTGATTGTAAGAATACAAGTTTTAAATAAATCGATCGTCACACATATAACTTCCAAAACAAACCTTTCTAACAATAAACTAGAAAGACCAGGTCAATAGTTCAATATGATGTAACCATGCACATTTAAAAATGCAAATCACATCAAAGGCGGTCAGATACATCCTTAAATCTATTTTTTTGTATTGTAAAACTCGTAGGAATGGTATCAGGCATTTCGCTGTTCTAATATAAAGGAAATCTAATTACATACTACAAATTAATAGCATTATACTTATACTATATAGCATAATGTATAGTTAAGCATATGGTAAATAACTTGAATAGCGATTATTTTATATATGGCCTTCTTCAACTTATATAAATGTTTTTAAATTGTCTACAGGAATTGGTACACAGGCTATTGAATATTAAACAACGATAGAAATCCAAGGTCGTTATTATAAAAGGCATAAGAAGTGATAGAAGTGCAGATTCCAAGACGTTTGTTTTTTTATCAATGGTTAAAATTACTTTTTCACTCTCTTTACAATGTTAAACATGATAGGTGTAGCAAAGATTATTTTTTGTATTTTTTAGCTTAGGGTATAATTATTTACTCTTTAATTCCTTAACTTTTGATTAATTCATTTATCAGAAATTTGTAAATAAGAACGTATAATCACTAAACAATTCTCTTGAAAGACTAAATGATAAGCTACGGTTTAATAGCTTAGTAAAAATATTTAGTGATATTTACATTTCTACATTTTTTTTATTTTCCATTATGGCAACTGTATATTTTTTGATTAAAAAAAAATATTTGCAGCAATCAATCTAAAACATGCAAAGATGTTATTTAAACGTTTGTAACACGAATCAAAAAATTTGATGAGTTTAAGCTAAAATAATATAAAAAATTATATGTATGATACTACATTTAAAAATGTTGGTAAGATAAAATCCATAACTTTATATTTTTTCAAAAGATTCTGTTAACAGTTCTACGAACAACTAATTGACAAATTACTTGCTCTTGGCTTAAAAGTTGCCATCGATGTAAAAAGTGACATTTTGGCAGAAAAATTTAAAAACAACGTGCAAAAAATGAATACCGACATGTATGTAAAAGAGTAAAAACACAAAATGACGCCCATATTAAAGACAATAATACATGTTAGGAAGGTAATCTACAATTGTGATATACACAGAATTATTATCTGCATCGGCTGATTCTATATAAAAATGATCTATATGTGTGGATTTAATACCAAAAACAGCTTAAACGCCCTAAATTTTACATCATTTCAAAAATACAACGAAATTCAATTTAAATTTACCCGCTGATTATGTTTTGATTAGATTAATATAATTGGAAGTAAATCGACACAAACTGTATTTTGTTATAGATAAAGGCATGAATTGGATTGTATCTAATCTCTTGGAGTAATTTAAAATAATGAAATACACTATTGATTAGTTTTTAGCTGATTTTATCCACTATATATTGAGAAGCTTTATTTACCAACATAAACTAAAACGAAGTTTTATTACGTGTAAAATGGTAATTTTAAACATAAAACATACTAGAAGATAAAGTTAACCTTTAACCAATACTATTACGTTGATTACTATATAACAATTTTTTGTTATTTAATAAAGTCAATTATTAAAAAATAAAAGAAAATGCCTATAGTAGGTAACATCGCCCCTATGTTTTCAAGTTTGTTTAAGGCGGCATTTAAAATAAAGTTGAAAGGCGTAGATCTTCCCGGTTATATACTTAAGATATCTTGACGATATCGTAGTTAAAACTAAAAGTGTAAGATGGACTCCATAAATTCGACAAGATCTTACAAACATTTTCTCCCACATTAAAATATACATTAGAGCATAAAAAAGACATGCAATAATTCTTAGACTTGAAAATATATCTAGGTGAAAAATACAAAGACACATATATTCTAGGTTATGACTTGTTCGAAAAAGAAACGAACAGGCACTTATACACTCATCCTGACAGTGAATGCTTTGAAAATAACGTACAGTTGGATAACAGGTGAGAACATAAGAATACTCAGAAATTCTTCAAATAAAAAATTGTTTATGAAAAATATGAGTAATTTCATATGTAATCTTTTAAAAACGGAGAATTCAAAAGAAATTTGAAAATCTTTTAAATATAAGTATTAAGATAGATAAAAAATCATGGATTTATCATCCGAAAAATTCCAGAGTCTAAGAAATACATAAACGTCGAAAACAGCATAGTCGACACAAGTATTTCTGCCTTTGTTAGAGATGCATGAACAGAATGCGTTATGCCTTTTATTACCGTTATTATTAATTATAGCAAGGTGATGGAAAACGTTAATAGCGGCGCACAAAAGGTGTTGGTAAACAAAAACTCTTGTTATAGTGTTTCGTGGATAAAACGCGACTTGTCACAATCCTCTTGTCTTTTTTAGAGAAGATGAGAAAACCAATAGTCATTAATCTTGGAAACTGGTGATAAAAAAACTACGAGGCTTATAAAAATGTTTTAAATCTAAATTATCTTACACTATTATATAAAAGCGTAGAAACATAATTAGGCAAAACCATAGTTCCTAATGCTCACAAATACGAATGCTATATATTGAGAAAAAACTCAACATATATAAAAATAATTTGAAAAAAACTATTTAAATCGAGAATGAAAAAAATCCGATCAACCACGAATGTGGTACAAAAATGTATCCTAAAGTTTATTAATGCCCTAGAAATACAACTAAAAAGACCATGATTAGTTCTGAAATTACTTTTTCTTTTTTGAAAGCAGGCCTCATTCCTAACCTAATTAATGTCTAATCCTTAACCATCTCGTTAGGTTTACTTTTTGTGGTAAAAAAGCACGAAATGTTTGATAATGCGAACTCTAGAGTAGTTTTGCGTAAAATACGTCAACGATATGGACGATTAAATCGAAATAAAGTCTACTCTTAAATTAGTATTACTAAACTGGACAAAACTCTGAGTAACTATTAAGTTAGGCACCTGAACCATACTAGTAAACATAATCTTTTCCCTAATGATCTGTCAGAAATAATGAGTTCAAAACCATGATAAAATATAACATTTAAAAATGTATTTTTTTATCCCTTGTAACTCTGACTAGTGTCTGGACCGATTAGGTTCACCGAAACTAGAAGGTGACGCCCCTAGTCTGCTGTATACAATATGAAATAGTCGAAAGACAATGAAAAGCTGTGTTACAACGGGCACGTTTATAAAACTCCTAACCTATACATGCTAGTTGTCACACAATGAATTGATTTTCTCTGTACAACTTTACCAAAAAGGAGCATAAATTTCCAAGTCGTAATATAATATCATATTATATACACCATTAAAATTTTTCTTTTTATTTTATTATATTTATATTATTTTCTAATTTTAGTTATGAAATAATATAGCTTAATAATACTCTGAACATCACTATGATGTTCTCAACATAAGCACTACAACAGAAAACCAAAATATCAAATATAAATATTCTGTTCTTTATGGAAAATATTAAAGGAAATAAAAAACAAATATAAGTAATTATATTGTTTCTACTATTTCAAAAAAAATATTTTTCGGGTAAAGTCTTCATCAAAGACTATAAATAAATTATAATTCATACACCTTAATAAACAATAATAATTTTAATGCGCTCCCATACATTAAAAATAGCAGTCAACAACAACAAACAGAAGGGACTCATATTCGTCTGCAGGACATTTGTTCTTACAACAGGACACACTTATACAGCAATTTTCAAAGATGATATGCTTTCTTCTGCTGATCGCCGACCAAAGTATTACTATTATACCTTTTGTGCCGTAGTTACTACGAACAACAATCAGATGTCTTTGATATCAGCTAACGCTGATAATAAAGTGTTCCTCGAAGAAACTTATTATAACTTTATCGAGGATGCAAAAAAGTATACTTCCCTTCTTCAAAGATCGGAAAATACAGCAACTATTGAGTTTAAACCACTCATACAGTCTCATTATATACCAGGAATTTTGAAACAGTATAGTGAGTTCGCAGAACACGAACAATTTGCCGTTTTCAAACAATTAACCAATGAATTGGCAAAAATTGAAGAAATGTTTTATCGTACATCAGGCGGTTTTAGGACTGACAATGCACGAAATGACGTGAGGTATGCACCGGTCATATAAAGATATTACTGTCGGATCATGCAATCGGTGATGCGACAGCTCTTGGTAGAACCTACTGTGGTACACACGAGCTCTCGAAGATCTCAAAATAGGGGCTCCTTTTCAAAACAGTTTGAACCGGTGAAATAATTTTCCGGAAAAATAATAACTATAAATAAACTTGGAAAAGGGGAACGTATGCCTCCACACGACACGCATTTAAATAAATACTCTACAAATAACTTTTTTTATAAACCGTCGGCACACGGCATCTTGAATTCAAGGCCAACGCAAAAGTCCGACACAGTCTTACAAACATTTACATTCAAAACGAAAATAGGCGAGGACGAAGGACCAAGCGTGCAAATACAATGGCTCGTCGATCCAAAAAAAACAAGATCTTCTGCGATGGATTAAGGAGTCCCATTTACCAATAGAATCGAACCAGTGGGAGGAGAAAAAGAACTTACTAACTTTGAGCCTTATAACCGACACGACACTGCATTACATCTTTTAAAATACTCGAACAATCGAATATGCACTCGACCTAATAACTCGTAAATACTACAAGGAATGCGACTTTACATAGTTCGAAAAGGCATTGAAGAGAATTAAATCGTCTTCATTTACGTCTATTAATGAAAATAGCTAGGAAATATGTACTTAGTCGAGAAAGCAAACATTTGCGTCTCTAAAGACGACGCCCTTACAAGAAGAGAAATAAACTATTATTTTACAATGGACTTTCTATAAATAAAAAAGAACAGTGATACAAAACAACACATCCGATTTGCAAGAAGGTGTAGAGATACATAGCAAGATGGAATGTTTAGAAACAGATATAAAAATTTTTCACTAAAATCCAATCAGGATTATATAAGCAAAAATAACGAATTTAAACATAAAAAAAATGATTTAGAACCAAACGCGACCAAAAAATGGTGCAAATTGAATCGATCTAATCGTCACTCCGATGCACAGTGCCTACGGCAACGAAACAAGAAAACAAGACTAAAAATGAAACCTATACATTAAGGGAAAGAATTGCTGATATTGAAGCTATTGACTGGATGCGAATAATGCCTAACATAATTATAAAATCTTAGTTGATACTGGAGCTCAAAAGAATTACATCACAAATAAATTAGTGGAAAGAATGAAACTGAAAAGAAACGTGTGTGATCAAACGCAAAATTAGAATGGCAGATGGAACGTAAAACTCGGTGAAGGAATATGTCTACATAGAATCAAATATATTATCATTTAACGAAACAAGATTTAAAACAACCGCGTTTATATTACTGAACTTACCAGGTGAACTACATATTGGCCTAGAATACCTAAAGGAATTAGATGCTATAATCGATCTGCGAGAGTTAACAATAAAACTAAATCATAATAAATTTCAAATAAACAATTCTGAAGAATATAAGGAATCACCAGACAGAGAATTTTATGACAAAGTAAATACAATTAAAACCGAAGAAAATATACAAAAAATTGTTTCTAAGCATATCGCAACAAACCCAACTCTATGAGAAATACTAAACGTAGAACATGAAATAAATCTTAAAACTAAACAAGAAATACGTTGCAAACCTTACCAAACCGCAATAAAACTTAAAATTCCACTAAAAGAAGAAATAAACGAACCGATAAAAAACAAAATAATACGAAATAGTGAATCAAAGTATGCGTTTCCAGCTTTCACTGTTATTAAGATGAATGGAAAAATACGATTAGTAATCGATTATCGAAAACTAAACGACATAACAATACCCGAAAATTTCCCATTCCCAAACCTACGAAATCAAATTAATGATCTTAATAGCTCAACAATATTTTCTCAAATCGACTTAAATATAGGCTACTACCAAATCAAAATCCGAACAGAAGATCAGCATAAAACCGCTTTCGTAGTTGAAGATGGACATTATGAATTTATACGTATTGCTTTTGGACTTACAAATGCACCACGATCGTTTCAGAAAACAATGCAATCTATATTTAATAACCTGGATTTCTTGAGAATATTTTTAGATGATATTTTAGTATATAGTAGTGATATCGAGAAGCATTGTTTACATTTGGAAGAAGTTTTAAAAAGACTGCATGAAAATAATATAAGCATATACTTTACTAAATCCAAATTTTGATGTAAAGAAGTTAAATATCTCGGATCAATTATCAACCAGAATGGAGTAAGCCTAGACACCTTAAAGGTTATTCAGTTTTACAATTTTCATGTGGACTCAAAACGCAAACTGCAAAAACTCCTAAGATTTCTCAATTGGTTTAGACCACTGTAAAAAATATGAGCAGTAAAATCAAGCGATTAACCAATATGCTAACCGAAGAACAGCCAATTAAATGGGGAAACGCAGAAAAGAATATTGTAAAACGCAAAATCGACGAGATACTTACTTATCCAACATTGCACTTTCCAAACGTTAAACTTCCCTTTGAAATATTTACTGATGCAAGTGACATCGGAATAGGATCCGTACTACAACAACAAGGAAAAATAGTTGGAATGTTTAGTAAAAAACTAAATTAAGCATGACAAAAATATACTGTAATGGGGAAAGAGTTATATACTATTATAAAAAGTCTTGAACATTATAAAACCATTATTTATAATACCGAAATAAAAATATTTACACACAATGCTAATCTAATATTTAATATACAAGCTAATAATAGTAGAACTCAACGATGGAAACTTTTATTAAATGAATACAACCACCAAATTTTTCATCTACAAGGTAAAGATAATTAAGCTTCCGATTTCCTATCAAGAAACCTTTACGTATCAGAAAATATAATCGAAAACGAACAAAAAAATATTGAACTAACTTAATATAAGTCGAAAGATTTTAATACAAACATCTATGAGATGCTTAAAAAATACGAATACGAAAATGACAAATTAATAATACCACATGAACAAGAAAAATTTTTAATCAAAAAACTACACGAAGAACTTCAGCTCCCCGGAAATTCAAGATGCTACAACACTATTAAGTCCTATATAAAACTTCCATACCTACGACAAAAAATTCAAAAATTTATCGAGAATTGTTACGAATGTCAAACCAATAGACAAAAAAGGAAGAATGAAAAAGAATCACAGGGACGAAAAACTGCTAGCACAAGTTTCGAAAAAATAGCAATCGACATTTATGGACCAATACCTGAAAAAATCTTCAGCGGAAGTGGTGGTAGATTTGTACTATCAGTTAAAGATATACATTCAAGGTGGTGTAGCGGAAACTTATAAATGATATAATAACATGTACCGTTATTCACACATTAAAAGAAAGTTCGTTGAACATCTATCCTAAACCATCTACCTTATTATCGGACCAAGGACTACAATTCGTATCACGCGAATTTAATGAAATGTGTAAGGAATTAGATATAAAACACCAATATGCCTCGATTTACAACCCTACCGGCAACTCTATAGTAGAACGAATACACTTGACCTTAAGTAATTCATTAAAACGTGGAAAAAATCAAAATCTCATGATCTTAATAAATAAAATTGAAAACTCATTAAGAATTTCTTATTCAAGATCACTGAAATGTTCTCCTTACGAATATATCTTTCAAACAAGTCCATTCGATACCTTAAATAAATATAAATGTTTTGGAAAAGATTATTCATTAACTAGTAGCAAGAAAAATGAGATAACGTCAAAAAACAAATTTTAAATATTTGATAAAGTGATTTGTAGGAAATTTATTAGGAATAAATTTGACCCTTACTATATAGGACCATATGAAGTTATAGGAAGAAAAAATACGGTGTATCTGATTGATAAAGGATATTGTGAAATTTGGTGTAACCAAAGGCATTTGCTGAGGTGGAAACAGTGTGGTAGGTACTTGCAAGCTCTCGAAGAGCTCAAAATAGGGGCTCCTTTTAAAAACAATTTGACCCGGTAAAATTATTTTCCGGAAAAATATATAACTATAAATAAACTTGGAAAAGGGGAACCAATGCCTCCACACTTCACACGTTTTAAATAAATTTTCTACGAATAAAAAATTTGTTTATAAAATGTGCCGGCACACGGCACATATTGTTTATAAATTAATAAAAATAATTATATTTTGATATTTTTGAATATATTTTAATAAAAATATTTAGAGGATAATTTTTAACTATCTTTATATTATCTTGAATTAAATGAACGTTTAAATAAATCATGTTACTGTATAAATTATTATTGTCTATGTCTATAAAATAAATAAATTTTTCTAATGCAATTTTTTTTAATTTTTTCGCAGCTGTATAAGACGCTTAATAATAAATTAAAATACATATATAGCAATTAAATAAAAAAATTAAAATTAAAATGTAATTTCATTAATCTTGAATGTATAATCACTGCACATAGAATAGCAGTATGATTTTTTTGATAAATATTTTTATCTTTAATAGTCTACTTTTATTATAAACGAAAGTTAGCTTTTACATTATCATTCTTTACAATAATTTTTTTCTAACAAATAAACTTGAATTGATAACATATTAAGTCTATGTTAAATCGAAATATATTTTTTCAATTAACAGATTTCGCTGGAGTCAAGAGAGTCATCGAAAATATAATAGTCAAAAATATGACATGTGAGTGATCGACCACTAGAGTCATAAGTTACGAGAGTAACTATACACTTAAAAAACAAGTTTGATATAGTCAAAGAGTCATTCATAAGATTAGAGAAAGAAAATTTATTTGGTAAAAAATACGATACATGTGTCATCGATCACTAGAGTCACAAGTTACGACAGTAACTAGTTTCTTATAAATTACAAAGCTGCTGGTTTAAAAGAACCTCAAAATAGCTAAAAATGCTATTTTTAAGAGCCACCCCCCACACACTTTATACCTCCAAAAGTGACATTACAGTAACCATTTACGGATGCCAACCCACACCACATTGGTTTCAAAAAACCCAGTTTAACAAATAACTTATCACCTGCAAACAATAGAATTTGAATGTGAATATAAGTTTAAATGATATATAAAAATAAGATTAACGTTTTTATTTAATACCTAAATTCAAAAAACCTCTTTTCGCCTCACCTTTAAAGCGTATTTGCCCAGATCTTATATATTGGGGGTCATCCTCCAACATTCCACTGTTGAATTTCTTATTAACGAAATTTATAACCTGCTCGACGTAATTTCTATACTCTTGACCCCCTACGCGAATAAACTCATTAATGTCTTGTGAATACTTACCTATTACATAGGTAAATGTCACGTGACTCCCGGCATGTCGATACAGAGCAGTATCACACCACTCCAAAAAACTGTTGCGCCTAGTGAAATATTTTTTCAACAACCCTACAGACTTTTCCGGGATTTTATTATATTTATCGTATTGTCCAACATACGACATCAACTTCACTACGAAGGCTTCGTGTATCCCTGTGTCGTATTTTATGAGTTCTGCTTTGTCCGCATCTAACTCAACTTCATTTTCGAGGCTTGCCCCCACCTTGAAGGTTGTGGGGAAGTCTATCACAACTATTCGCCTATGAATTGCATCATCTAATACGTCGAATTTAGGAAAACTATTTAGCGCGAACAGCGTAACAAACGAAAGCTGTGCCTCTTTAAGGTCTTTCTCATACAAATTACGGTATATAATATTATCGACACCCGTCAACAATTTAAACGTAGAAGACTCCATTCTATTCTTATATGGTTCACTCAACAGCGCGACCCTCGTCTCCACGAGTTTAGCTAGAAATGGAGAGGCACTCTCCCCATTTTTCAGTCCAGATGTGAAATAACCCTGGGGGATAGTGGTCGCATATGACCCCAGGGAATTTTTTATTAGTGAAAAAAACGTCGTTTTTCCATTTGCCGTATTTCCAATACAGAATAACGAAACGCCCACCGGCGTATTCGAAAATATACTCTTCGAGAGTATACACAATACGTAGTCCTGTGTTTCCTTATCCGCGAATATTGCGTCAAGAAATTCCTCTAACACGACACTTCTTCGGTATGGATCGTATGTCATATTAAAGGGTTTTGAAATATAATCATCCATACTATAATCGCGCATCACTCCCGATTTATAATCGAAACAACAGTCTCGAAACGGGAATATATACCTTTTTGAGTCGAGGCGTCTAAATTTTGTCTCGTCCCACATCTCCTTCATCAATAATTTTACAATCGTGCCGATTGTATTATATCTACGTATGTTATAGCATCTCCTTTCTAGGAAGGCCGTCACTTGTCGATTTTCGGATTCAACAGAACGCCTATAATGCGCCAGACACTTGTCGAAAACGCCAAGAATGAAGTTGGTGACGTACGCTATGATTTCCGTCCCTTTCGATGATTTTTTCCAAAGGTTGTTTTCACCCAGGATGTACCAAAATCCATTATAACTAAAGAATTTCCCCTCTAACAAGGGGTGGATGATATCAACCAGGTCAGTCTCCACGCCACCAAATAGAAAGGCGACCAACTCTCTCGTCTTAGTCGATAATAGGGATCGTCCTTGAAAATGTCTATTATAAATTCCGAAAAGAGACTTCCAGCCTTGTTTATATCTAAATATATCTGTTTTGGGTTTGAGGGTAGTCTCTTATTAATCCGATTTGTTTGCCATTTGTTATAATAGCTTATTCACGCTTTTGTGCAACCAATTTTGTCACACCACCTTCTTTTTTTTGTAATTTCCTTTACATTATATATTATATTATAGTTATTTGTAATGTTTACAACCTTAACAATTATATCTTCTGTACCTTATGTGCTTTGTAACGCCGTAAATGATTTGGTTTCATCACTCATATTCTTTATACAATAACTTTCTTTACCAAATACATGGACACTTTCCCCCAGGCCAAGTTGTTTTTTTTACTTATTTGATCAAATCTTGTGTCGCCCTTGTTTCATAACCGTCTCCAGTTTTCTTAACATATTCTATACCTTTATCAGTTTCACTCTTTATATATTGTGATATAGCATTTATTTTTTGCAGGGAATCAATTTCTGATATATCATGTTCGTTTTTTTCTGGCACTTCTTGTAGAACGTTGGGCTCTGGTAACTCGATAATTTGTTCTTTCTTTATGTAAATGTGTTCAATCAGTTCTTTTATATCCTCTTTTACTAATTTCTTCATTCGTAATTGCTTTCCAATCACAAGTGCAATTTTTGTTAAGATTACTAAAACTTGTAACATATGGTCTTCGTATTCGTTGCATGCGTTCGTCTAAATCTTCCGGTTTCCAACATTTCTATTTCTTCATCAACGGAATTTATTTCATTTTCATCGATTTTGATATTATCATTATTAGTCGAAGGTATATCGTCCGTAAATGTGTTTATAAAATTTGTGTTCGGGCCAACAACATTTATCACTTTTTTGGTATTACGTTTAACTTTTGGTTCTTTTACCATTCTTATTTTTATTTTTTTATTTGTCACATTTCTTTTTAATTTATTACCTTTCTTCAATTTAGGTGTCTTGGCTTGACTATTTTCACCCGTACTTAGTATTTCACATTGTTTGGCTTGTTGTGTACTCATATTTTCAGTTTGCTTGCTTTCCCCTTTCTCTGGGAGATTTGTTATATTATCTTTTTGTTCATCAGTAGTCTACTTACCACCCCTTCTTTCTTCTCTTTTGAATTTTCAATATTAATAAAATTACCATTTTATATTTTATTTTATCTTTTAAGAAAAAGAAATATAAAAAAAAAAAAAAAAAAAGTATACTGGTATTCATAAAAAAATCTACAAAAAATATATTTTGTATATAATTACTTGGAAAAGAAAATATTTTAGTCAGATGGTAATATATACCTGATATTAGCATAAAATATTTCTTATTATAGAAATGCCAGGTAAAATGATAATGTCAATGGAGTGTAATATTCTAGAAGGGGTAAATTTCGCACCCGACTATTAGTGTCCCTTAGGGACAAATGACCCTAGACCCCTAACCCCACCCGAATTGGTCTTCTTCCCCCCCTTTATAGTCGAGGTGATGGCACCTTTTCGAATATAGATACATAGCGACACAAAATTATACTGTTCTTCTAGATATCAGAATTTGGCAGCTCAAATTTTTTGTAATATATATTTGGATTTTTATAATTAATTAAAGATTAAATAATATCTGGTGAATTTCGAGGTGTAGGCGCTTTTCTAGATATAATAAATAGACATAAAATTAATACTATTGACAGTGATTTCTGAAGTTTGCAGCTCAATCTATTTGTTATTTATATTAAATTTTTTCATTTTTTTTAAAAAGTAATTTAAAAAAATCTGGCTATTTTTGAGGTGGAGGCACTTTTCTAAATATAGATATATTTACATATATAATTATTCTACTCTTCATGATATCTGAACTTAATAGCACAAAAATTTGGAATCAAATATTTCATTGTTATTTATTATTGAAAATATAAATTAAATAAATCTGGCTAATTTCGAGGTGTAGGCACTTTTCTAGATATAGATATCTATACAACTTAATTAGAGGATTTGACATTTATATCTGAAGTTTGCAGCTCAAACTTTTTATACCATTTATTCAATTTAAATGAAGCTCTTGCTCCTAATTTTTTAGATATAGCTTCCTACGGCTATTTACCACGTTTAAAACATAAATAAAATGTAGAAATAATTGAATATGTATGGTGTAGCTATTCTTGTTATTATTGTCTAGCATCAGATAATTTCTAACACTTAGTATCTAGAAATATAGATTTTTATACCACATATTTCATCACATTTCGCTATGAGCTTGGATGTACAGATAATTTACCTTCGTTTGTTTATATATAAACTGTATTTATTGAAGAATGACATTTACTATAATATTTGTTCTTTTTCGAAAAAAAAGATTATTGGAATATTTGTCAATATTTGAACTATAATAAGTCATTAATAACTTTAAACGTTGCACTGACATGTAAATGTTAAAATTCTACCATTATTTTCACGATCGTATATTATTTTTTTTTAATATGAATGCATAATTAATTTTGGATTTGTAATATAAAATATTGCAGTGGTTTGTACATTTTAAATTTTGATTTTTCAAATAATTATAAATTTGACATTCAATTATTCTTATGTGTGTTTATATAGTTA
Organism: Rhyacophila brunnea; assembly: GCF_057557595.1. Classification (NCBI taxonomy): domain Eukaryota; kingdom Metazoa; phylum Arthropoda; class Insecta; order Trichoptera; family Rhyacophilidae; genus Rhyacophila; species Rhyacophila brunnea. The sequence continues at coordinate 1,108,701 of NW_028233335.1, forward strand.
TATTATTATTTTTTAATTTTTTTAAATATACATAAAGAGGATATCATCATAATTCCTTTTTAAAAATATATTAACACTTATATTTATAGTTTATTTCCTTTGTTACATTTTATAATATTATTGATAAAATTATACATTGAGCATCTATTATAGTAAATAAAAAACATTCTGCTCAATTTGTTTTTATATCTAAATAATATACGATTTCGATACTTTTTCAAGCTTATTACTTTAGAATTTGCTATATATTTATTTAAATCATGCCCAGACATGAATCTTCAACGGATGCAGTAACCCCGAGAAGAAATCGGACAATCATTCCCCTGATTGTTATCGATAGGGTAGTATAACCCGAAATCTAATTACTGCTGCTTGAGGGATGGCATTGGCGGGAGATTTGGGACCTTTCGCCAGGATAAATTTTTTGATGGATGGGAAGTCTTGGTGAGAGATGAGAGGTGGTGCGGGTGGTAAGGAAGAAGAATTTAGAATTGGTTACAATTTGGTTGCGCCGAAGGCTGTGCCAAAATTTTGTCTGAACTTTGATGTCCTTTTATTCAAAAATTAATCAAAGTGAAATTTAATATTTAACCTAATTTAATAGTTTCGTTTACTATTCATCTCTAGGAATTTTCATTTCTACTTCTATCATAATATATAAATAACATCCTGATATGAACTAAAATTATATTATATATATACTTCTATCCCATATTATTATTATTAATAATATTAATTAACTACTCATTCATTATATTTTAATTTGTTTATTAACATCTAATTTTTAATCTAACTATTATATTTATGTAAATAATTAATAATACTCCCAGCTATTCATTTTCCGAACGGTTTTATAATATTATATATGAGTGAACTTTTTAACAATGTTATGCTGCAACTATATTTATTTATGAATAATTATTTTTTTAATTATTTATTTTATTTAATTTGCGAATGGTGAATGTATTAGAAAAATCCACTTTCTCGATTTTATGATAATACTTCATATTTTTTTAAAAAAATACCGGCTATTTGATTATAACATCTGATGTTTTACAAAATATTTAGATCTTATGATATGAACTAAATAATAATTATGCCAAGTACAACCTTTTGGTGTTGAAGGGTACTAAAGCTTGTTTTATAACATATGTTTGAGACATTCAAATTACTTTCCAATGCAAGAAATGTATATTATATTTATGGTGAAAAATCATTAAAATCAAAATTTATATTCTTCATTCATATAAGAGACAATTAAAAAATCAATCCGCTAGAATATTTATTCCATTAAAAAATAATAATAAATTATTTTTTTATTTCTGATACATTATCTTAATTTATACCACTTAAAAAAAACTAGATAATTAAATCTAACATTATCTTGCAAAAAAAAAATTTATCCAAATATATTGTAAAGAGATGTTGCTGGGCAATCAAATAAAATACAAGAATTGGCGTTATATTATATATTTTATTTTCAAAAAATAATCTCGCTATGAGAGCTGTTTTGTAATACCGAAATTGAAATTAGAAGAAATTATAAGAAATTTGCAATTATGAATTTATAATTGTATATATGAAGAATGATAGATTAATATGAATATAAATGTCGAGTTAAAAAAAAATCTTTATTATCTAATGATAGTTATTTAGTGGTTTTTTGCATAACTAGCATATAAAATCCAGTGTTTACACATGTGTATTTTTTTGAGATGAAAGATTATCATTATTATTCGGATATTGTATTAATTTAGGTATTTTATTTTTATTCGATTAAAATATACATCATATATTATGATTTGTTATGAAAATGAAATGCATAATCTACTATCTTAAACAGGATGGCTCGTTATGTGTTTTAAAATGCTTTTTTGTCCCTTGTATCTTACAATTTTTCTTATATTTCGATTTTTCGATAGTAATAACATCTCCACATAATTTTATGTATTCTTTCGATATTAATTCTGCTATTATCATATTTCATATCTCTAAGGTAACAAGATTCGAAATATTGTTAATTCTAGATTTATTTTTAAATAAGTTGTATTCTATTATTTTAATTGTCATGGATTTCTTTATTCTATTGCTTATATTTACCATTCTTAAATAGTAATAGCAACTTATATATAATAAATCATCATAAATATTATACATCTTTATATAAAATCTACCGGTGCAGGAGGCATGAATCTGCAAATTAAATCTATACAATGCTGTAAATTAATTACTATTGATTTCGTCATTAATGACGTAGAACAAAATTCAGATGCGATATTTTTCTGGGAATTTGAATCAGTATCATTTATATTTTGCTTATTGTTATTTAGATTGACTGGACAACAAAGTTTCAAATCTTGCAGAGTTTCATCTTTTTCATAATCATCATTTATTTTTATTCTTATTTTTAAATCTGATTTTTCGTGAGAAGAACGATTATAACATATTTCCGGTTCTCTTTCATCTTCTTTGTCCTCAAATTCAGCAGCAATACTCTCTTTGCTTAGTTGTGTATTACGATCTTTTAATATCTTAATATCCTTGTTTTCTTTATTCTCTATATTAGACGTAACACCGTTCTCGTTTTCAAATAATCCATTAGCAATATCAATGCAGCATAAAATCTGTTTCATAATATCCAGATCCTTTTTTTTTATTGCGAATTTTTGAGCTTCCTCGTTATCTTGAAATTTATCCAGAAAATTTGTTGTTTCTGTACTCTTTGCAATATAAACCTCTTTCATATTTTCTAAACATTTAATTAATTCCCTTTTTTTGTCTGTGTGGCTTGTTTCTGATGTATCTATCGGCGAAATTATATTCATACATTTCATATGATTTGCTTTTTTATGCATTTCTGCTGGTGAATCATTAATCTGTTGAATTTTTTGTTCTCTTTCGTTGCTTAAATCCATGTTTTTTATAACCTTTTCTGTAAATTGTATACGCTTTTTGGTGTCAATGCTTTCACTTTCTTGAACATTTATATTATCTTGTTGTAGTTTTTCCACAATAGACTGAACATGAGCATATGTGTTATTGGCATTTTCTAAGAATGAACTAGAATAGGGCTCATATGCTTGTATATTTCCAGGGTTTTTGTTTTCCGGTGATACACTGTAGCCATAGTTATTGCTATTTTCAGTTTCAGAAATAGATATGATGCCATTTTCAAAGCTTTTTTCCTGATTAGATAATGCAAGATAGTTGTTATTCTGTGTTAAGGTTAAATCCAAAGTGTCATCGCTGTTTTTACTTATGTATGTTTCATCACCAGGCCCATTATCATAAAAATCAAACTCGAATGATTCATCTACTGGTGTATTGTCTCTTAATGGTACAATATAATCAGATATCATTGTATCTTCATTTTGCAAAAGATCATACGTGATTTCCGAATTATATACACAATCATTTTCTTCAATTTCCGCAGAAAGAATCTCATCAAAGTTAAAAGCACTTCTCATCTCATTAAAAACATTCAAATTTTCTTTTCTTTTGACTCTTGATATAAAATAAAATTTTTAGTATTTTTTAATATATTTTCTGAATATGAATCACCAAGTTCGTTTTCCCGATCTGTTAATATATCATCATATATAACGAATATATCAAATTGAAATAGTTCTTGAGCATAAAAATGCATATCACGCTCGATGAAAGGTTGATTAGACATTTGAAAGATCAGCATATCAACTTTTCTTAGCAGACAAAATGAAATTTCAACCTTTTTAATTAAGTATGGTGAAAATTTTCTAAAAACATCAATTATATCAATCTTACCAATTTCTATGCTATTAGCTTAGGCGATTAAATCACCGACAAGTTTCTTTTCTGCATCAGATCTTCGAGAGATGCTTCTTAAAATATTTCGAAGCTGTGTAGGAGACAGAATCCCACAAAGACCTAATCTAGGATCATCTAAAAGTATATGGTAATTTATTCTTAAAAGTTCAGTATGATCACAACCTAAATTACTTACATATATATTATAGCCTAACCAAGCATTCCTTTTCACTTCCCGCGAATTTCTAGTGCGTAAACTTCTGACTTTTATCTTATTTTGTATAACCCATTCGTATAATTGCTGCATGATATCGGCTTTGTTTAAGTTAATTCCTGAATGTACAAGCCTTATTAACCATTTCCCTCTTTTTATGTTTCTATCTGCTAATTTAAATCCAAATTTATGTGATTTTCTTATCATAGCACCACGTAAACCTTTTGCCACTTCGTTATTTGTTAAATTATGCTCCTTTTCAAGTAGATTCACTATAAATAAAATGATAAATTTTCTTTGGATTTTTTGCTCAGCATACACAGTAAAAAATACTCGATCGAATTTTCAGAAGTACAGATCATAAAATATTGTAAAATCTCATCTTCACAATGATTCCAAATCGTTGTAAAATCAATACCAATATAGTTTGATTGCATTCTAATTAGATTTTTATAAATCGCATCATATATATAAGGAAGATCGTTATTCATTAGATCTAATAATTCACAAGCAGTATTACGCACATTTATATTTAATAGCAAATTATGCTGAATTAATTGCTTTGCATTCAAATATCTGTTGCAAATTGTTTCTCTCTGTTGACAGATTTCTTTGATCTCCTTACACACACTTTCATCAATCGTGTAGTGTTGGCCACGGAGATTCTCCTTTTCAAAAATAGGCTTAAACAAGGATCGATATATTTAGGATTTTTGGAATCTTTTATGTATTTTTCCACAAAGAAATTCTCCAATACTACAAGATATAAAAATTGATTGATATCGAAATAATTCTCATTTATTTGCACCATTACGTATTCAAAACTAGCTTCAACGGTATTGAAAAGCTTATGGCTATCTATTACATTATATATCATATTTTCGTATAAATTTGAGTAAATACATTTGCAATTGAAAAATGAAGATTGATCGATCGTAGCTTCAAATCTCAGTTCATTTTTAGATGACTTGCTATCTTTATCTTCTTTCTCATATCTTCAACTAATTTAGTATTTGAACATTTATTATCATTCATTATATACTGAAACATCCTGTTAAAGCTCATCTTTTTTATATAACTTTCCCGATAATCACGTGGAAAAATAAATGAACCCAATGATTGATATATATTTAACTTAATATATCTTCTACCACTATGTAAACATTCCTTTTTTACTATCTTCATGTTTTCAGTGTTGTGAATCAATTGATTTTGCACGCTTACGCAACTGTGTGATATAAATTTTCGATTAAAATTGGTTATCAGATCAGAACAAAATATGTTATGGATGCTTGTATGATATTTTTGTTTAAAGTTTTCATACACTGGACTTATGATAACTAATCGCTGTTTTTTTTTAAAATCCTTTTGTTCTATACTAATAGCAAAGTCATAATAAAATACGTTCTTCAGGCTAAAAATGATATCCTTACCAATTGCATAAATTAGATCTAGAAAATTAACATTTCTAGTTTTTTCCCTAGAACCATATGATTCCAAAAAGAAAAATGCATCTGATGTCTTTACCTCCATTAAATCCCACTTGTTATAATAAAAACAAAGAAATTTTTCAAATTCTTGACTGTTGAATGTACATCTTATTTTTATATTTGATTTATCTTCGTGTATCACAGATTCTTTATTATCATTTTCGACATTGTATTTCTAGAACATCCATGTATGTTCATTTTACACTCATTGTAAAATTTCTTTAAGCTTAATGCAAATTCTGTATATTTTGAATCGAGGTCTTGAGTGTATAAAATTGAAGGAACGACAATATAGAGTTTATATATGATTGCTGATAGATCTATTTCTCCAACATAGAAATGTGATAAATTTTTTATATTTATGCATCCATTATCTACCAGTGCCATATAATTTGAACTGCACATTTTTCTTTTATACATCGTGGCATTATTCGCATTTATTTGAACTTCTAAAATTGGGTTTACCAATCTGTATATTCATGAATTCTAAACGCTCCACTAAATCCATCATAATCATAAGATGTTGTAATATTTGGTTTTAAACTATTGTAATCACTTTTTTCAAATAAACAACTTTTTTGCTTTTCTTTCATAAAAGATACCGCCATTTTGGTTTCTTTTTTACTTTCTTCGACTTCTTTGTCTGTATGCAATCCAGTAATGGTACTATCTTAATTAAAACTTATTATAGGTTTTACTTGTTCAAAACACATCGAGTCATCTATACAAAATAGAAACGCGATTTTTTTTCTTCAAACAATTTGTAAATATATTTATGCATATAGATGTGATCAATTTCCTCATTTATTCCACAGCTGTCATTTGATATATTTTCATAATGCACGTTAAGCGAGTTCAAGTTGTTTACTGTCTCTAAAAAAAATTATTTCTATTTTCTTTTGTAAAAATATCACATGAGAGTATATCATTATACACGCAAAATGGCTCAGATAAGTAATTTTTGTTTTTAAATAGCAACTCAGGATCATCAAATCTATCACAGAGTAATTTCCTTCTCGAAATCCAGGAAATTTATGCTCAATATACATAACAAGATCATCTGAGCTCTTCAACATATCTTCTTTAACCCCTGATATATTTTCGAGTAACCTAGTAATGCCGGAAAATTTTTCGATCTTGTGAATTATATATGTAAAATTCATTTTAGATTTTTAAAAATATGTGAATATATAGTTATATAACTTCTGGAAACATTCTAAGCCAACGATTTCCTTTTTTAGGCAAAATCTTTTAGATCAAATATGTATTTCAAAAAAAATATCTCTAACACAATATACAGCTATATCTTATATAAATATATATAACATAAAATACCATTCAGAATTTATTTTTGTTTTTTATACAAGATCGAGCAATACAACCTGCTCATTAATTTGATAAAAATTTGCGATTATTACATTTATAGTCGACATTTTATTTTTTTACTCGTTTTTATTTTATTTTAGTAACGCTATTTGCAGTAATAAACCTTTAAAAATTAAAACAAATAAGCAGTAAATTTCTTGTCTTTTAAACAAGTTTAAATGGTGAATTCGAAAGGATCGATAAATATAGATTATAATTGTATGGTATTTTTTGTAATAATTAACCCCTAACCCTTATAGTGGGCTATGACGTTAATTTGCTTAACAACTTGTTGATAAAATTGTAATTAACTTAATATTATAAATTCGCATTTTAAAATAGCGTTCGTTTTTTATATAAAGGCAAAAAATGGTATTTATTTTTATGATCGTGTCTTACATGGTTTCTTTTGGTGTTATACGAGTATTTGAATAAATTTCGTTCTAGGATTTTGTTTCTTATTAATATCACCATTAAAAATAGCATGACCTTAATATTTCATATATGAGTTTAACACGGTAAAGAGTCCGAAATTATATATATAAATACGCAATATAGTTTTATGTTATATAACTTTATTTTATAATATTGAGCTTTAAGAAAAGTAACTATTTATATTTTTAATGGCATGATTAAACAATAAAACATTTATCTGGTTTTAATATAATGGTCATTGCGTTTTAAAACCATTCTAATTATTATTTAGTGTTTTTGGTTTGTTTTTTAGACAAATAACGTGATTTAATCTATATTTAAAGCCCACATCGAAATGATATATGGACGAAAGAAAACAAGACTTTCGTCCAGAAAAAATAGAAGAAAACTTGTCGGGGTAAACGATAGTGAAAGTGACACCCGAAACAACTTTCCTGCTGCTTGGGGGATGGCATTGGCGGGAGATTTGGAACCTCTCGCCAGGATAATTTTTTTAAAGGATGGGAGACTTTGGTGGGAGAAGAGAGATGGTGCTGGAGGTTTAGATATGGAACACCGAGTTCCGATGATTTTAGTTGCGCCGAAGGCCTTGCAAATTTTTTTTCTGAACTTTTAGACCTCTTTTAATAAATATTTTTTAATCCAATTATCATCATTACTATGCTTTAATATAACTTAATAATCATTTTAAATCTTCTTTCATATTTAACATAATGTTTTCTATAAATCTTAAGATAATGCTATTAATAAACTCTGATTTAATCATGTTACCCTTTCCCTTTCTATTAATATTTATATATTTAGTTCAAACTAATTATTATTATTATTATTTTATAATGTATTAAATTTAATTATATATAATTCTAATTGTGTTTTAAAATATTAGTATGTATAAATCTGTTAAACAGAAAAATCAGAAGCAGAGCACTACAAAGATAAATCATGCGAACTGCGGCTGTAACCGAGAAAAAAGATGTGTTGGCAACGGAAAATGCACAAACCTCCTTAAAAACATCAACAAGACATCTGACGCTAGAATCGATCTTTACTTCAACAGAATCTTCGTCGGATGAATGGATTCAAGATGCCTATGCGGCAATCCTTTTACGCTTCCATTGTATGCGACGCTTCGGATGGGAAAAACTCCAAAAATATTACAACGGAAAAATCCAATGTAATTTGTCCTTACAGGAACTCAAAAGACGAGCGATGAGAATATTAATAAACCAAAATGGAAAGAAGTCGATTGTCAAACGATTTGATGCCGAAAACGTCAAAAACCCTAAAAGAGCAAAATTGAGTGATCCATCCCATTTTGGAATTGAAGAGTATAGAAGAGTCGACTTATGTAGAAAGGAATTCAATGAAATATACGAAAGCTTAAAAAAGGCAAATATCGTTGAATTTGAAAGGACAAGGAAAATCCCATACTAAAAAGTTGGCACAGTACTTTCCAAACTATTAATATGATAATAGGGACAATTACATCCACCCAGAATCCCAAGAATATGTCCGATGTTGCAGTGTTGCTACAAACCGCACAACAGACTTAAAAACGCCTCACAAAACAACCGAGAAAAGACAACAAATATATTTCAGAAAAAATCGAAAAAATTGAACTTTTGGAAATAATAAGAGATGGACTAGATATATATAAAAATAAACGCAGTGAAGTTAAAGAAGAGGAAGTAAAAAATTAAGAAAAATAATGCGATCAAGTAACATGATCCTAGACATAGATGATCATCTTAAAACTGTGTTAAATATCTATACAGAAAATATTAGAATATTGCAGAAAAAAATGAGCAGTACAAAAAAATATGTGACTTCACCAGAGAAAATAACAGCTTTGAGCTTAATAGAAGACTTTTTTTACAGAGAATTGACACAAAACAAAAAATATGCAATCGAAGCTTCAGATGAACAAATCAAAAAATTTTAGATGAAAATGTGGGGAAAAGGCACGGAAAATCACAACAAAAATAATTATAACATTTACCTATGCCCATTTCTACCTGTTCAAAAACAGGAAAAAATTTGCTTCATAACAGAGATTGAATTTGATAATATAATAAAATCACTGCCAAACTGGAAAGCTGCTGGACCAGATGGAATCTTTAATTTCATCATTAAAAAAATGACGAGTCTTCATAAATATATATCAGATCATATCAGAAGAATGTTTGGAAGATAAAAACCAGGAAGAATGGTTTTATTCAGGCACTACATACCTTATACCAAAAGAAGATGTCAAGATAGGAAATGAATTTAGACCAATAACATGTATGTCTAATTTATATAAATTAATGACAAAAGCGGTCTCAAAAATAATTCAATATGAAGTAGAGACAAGAGAATTAATTGCAGAAAATCAGTTAGGGACAATAAGGCGCGTTCAAGGAGCAAAAGAACAAGCTCGTATCAATATTGCGATAAATAAAGAGCATGAAAATAATTTATATAAAACGTGGATTGATGTAAAAAAGGCGTTTGACTCAATAGAACATGCCTACCTCCATGCATGTATTAAAAATTCGAATCTACCAGCATGGATAACATCTTTCATAAGAAAGATTACAAGTAAATGGAGTATATCGTTAAGGTTAAATATAGAAGAAATCATGAATGAAATAAATAAATAATAATTGACAACTACATGGAGAAAGTTTTTCACTTTTTTATTCGTTCTATGTATTGACCCCTTAAGCAGAAAATTAAATGAACGCTTTCCCGGGGTGAGTATACCGAACGATGAAAACTCATATACAAAGAATCACCTACTCTTCATAGATGACCTCAAATTAATATCAAAAACATCAAGAACTATTAAACTCATGACAGACGAAGCACTAACCTTCTTTAATGCAGTAGGCCTTGAAATAAACAAAAACAAATCAGCCGCTAACCATGAAATATGTGCAGATGTAGCAACATTTATAGAAGGCCCGGCAGCCTACAAATATCTTGGGGTAATTGAGAATAGCAAATCAGAGCTAAAGCAAGAAACTATAGATATAATTGCAGAACAAATATTAAATCGAATAAGAAATTTATGTAATCCTAAACTTAATGCCGCGAATTTATTTAAAGCCATTAATGAACATGCGACGTCATTCATAAATTACCACATAGGCGTATTAAAATTAGAACCATAGGCATAGAACTTGATGATAAGATAAGAGATATTTTAAACAAATTTTCCATTCACTTCCAGCCTAGTAATAAACAAAAATATATATAAAGAGAAATGAACCTGGACGTGGGCTATGTAATATCGAATTTAAAGCTGAGAAGATGATCTACCAGCTAAAAAATCTGCTTAAAAATAGTAAAAACAGCACACCGAGGAGGGCCGCAATTCTAAAAGTAGAAAAAGATAACAAGACACATCTCTCACTAATTGAAGTATATCTTAAAAATAAATATCATGCTAATATCACCGACTGCGAAACACTGGAGAAAAAGCAGCAAGAAAGTTTATTGTGTAAAATAAAAGAAAAACCATTACACCAAAAACATTTTGAAGCTAATAATAATGATATGGTTGATATTGTTAGATCATTAAGATATATAAAAGATGGCAACATTAAACCAAGTGAAGAAGGAAAATTATGTTTTATTCAAGACAGAAATGTGTTTTTTGGCGAGAGGATAAAATGCCCACACTGTAATGAAGCTATGAAAACAATTGATCACCTTGCAACAAGATGCAAGAAAATGTTAGGGAATGATTACACGTGAAGACATAATGAAATCGTAAGATGTCTTCATTTCCTCTATCAAGACGATACAACTTCAAGAAAACCAAAAAGATCAGAACTCACTCAGTACAAGAGATCAGCGAAAACGAAAATGCAGAAATAAAAGTTGATACTCGAATTAAAACAGATATTTAGATCAAACAAAATAGAGCTTCTATTTTTCTATACGACAAAAAAGAAAATACGATTACGCTGATTGAAATAGGTATAACGAGCCTTGATAACTTGACTGAAGTTGAGAATGAAAAATATAGAAAATATGACATCTTGGCAAATGAACTTGGTTCTATTTACAAATGTAAAACAAGAATAATACCATATGTGATGACTTGGGATGGGGTAGTCACAAAATATCATAAAAAATATGTTAAGGAGTTAAAAATTCCGGACGAAGTAGAAGCATACATGCAAGCTCTCACACTCGGCAAGACACTTGAACTCATCTTATTTGAGAGAAGAAGAGCAGTTGATGAATATAGATCAGCGGAAGGTGTCAAAAGATGCATCAAGGAGTTGTGCAATATTCCCAACACGCTGAACACGTCTAAATAGATAAAATCGATAAAAAGAAAATTAATCCATAAATAAATAATAAAGTATTAACTCATTTTTTAGTTGTGAATAGTTTTTAAAAGTTATTATTTTTTATTAAATTAATTGATATGTTGATTAACGATTTTTTCTATATAAAAGATAGATATTTAATTTTTCTAGTAATAAATTGTTGATGCATTCGTATAACTGAATTTAATAGAAAAGTTATTTGTAGTTTTATATAATAAAATATAGAAATATTTTGTTTTATATGCTTCAAACATCTATCTTAAAAAAAATGTTTTTTAGGATATGAACAAGGAATAATATCTGTAAAAAAATCATTTATAATAATATAAATCATTATGTTTGTTTATTTATCTAAGTTTAGAATCATTTAATTTTTTTATAGATCTAGAGATGTATATTACGAACTAATATTGCTTTTGAATAAGATCACTTTACCAAATATAAATGTATTACATTAATAAGATGAAAAAATTTTTTTTTACTATTATTTTTATAGCAATTTATTACTAAATATCTTCTAGCTTTGGAATCACTTTTTTTTTGTTTTTGTAGCTCTTAATCTTTAACTTCATTCATTTTTTCCTCAATAGTTATGCTTAGGAGAAACAAATTTCCAGTAAAAATATCATATTCTACCTTATTATGTTTTTTTCTAGATATTTTTGTTATCGGTTCAAGCTTCGAGTACCATTAATTTCTTTTTTCGAGATCGTTCTATTTAATTAAAAATTATCTAGCTATTATCGAGGTGTAGCAGCTTTATCAGAATAAGATACTTAGATGCACATAATTATGCACTTTCTCATATTATCAGAAATCGGTAGCTCAAAGGTTTTGTCTCATATATTTAGCTCTTTCTCTTAAATTAAAAGGTAATTTAGTATAATCTAGCTATTATCGAGGTGTAGGCACTTTTCTAAAATTATACATCATGACATAAAAAATTATGCTCTATCTCATGATATATGTATTGATGGGGCTCAAACTTTTTGTTGTACTAATTTCATTTATATTTAACTCTCATACTAAATTAAAGAATAATTTTATTATATATATGGCGATTTTCGAGGTGTAGGCACTTTTCTAAATATAGATAACTAGATATATAAACTATTGCTCTTTCTCATAAATCATATATTTATGAGCTCAGAAGTTTTGTACCATCATTATCATATATATTGAACTTTCCTATTTAATTAAAGTATCATTTTATTATATATGGCGATTTTCGAGGTGATGGCACTTTTTCGAATATAGATATCAAGAGTTAAATTATTATGCATATTATTATAGATTCTGAAATCGGAAGCTCAAATTTTTTGTTGTTTCATTTTTTCTCATTACTTAAATAATAAATTTAAAATTATCTAGCTATTGTCGAGGTGTAGACACTCTTCTAAATATAGATATCAAGATTATAATAATTATGCTAATTTTCTTAATACATGAAATTTGATGCTCAAACTTTTTGTACTATATATTTTAGCTTTTTATTCTAAATAAATTTGCAATTAATTATCCGGCGATTTTCGAGGTGTAGGGACTTTTTTAGATATAGATATCTAGACACTTAAAATTATGCTCTTTATTGCGATATCCGAAGTTGTCAGCTCGAAATTTTTGTGCCATTATGTTCATTTAAATGAAGCTCATGCTCCTTATTTTTTTTAGATCGAGCTTCCTAGGGTCATTTACCCCGTTAAAAATATACGAAAATAGTAGAATTAATTTAATTGTAAAGTGTAGCTATTTTTTATTGTTATAATTTTCTATCGTCAAATATATTTTTAGCTTTGAATATCTAGGATTTTCATTTTACCTCCAAAAATATGACGTCACGTCATTCGATTTTTAACACCAACCCAATTAGGTCCCAAAATCCCCTTTATCTAAAAAGCCTGCTGAATTTAGAATTAATTCGTGAACATGTCAACATAGTTTATGCATCTCTATTAAAACATATTGTTAATGTAGATACAACGTTCTTAAACATTTTAAAGCGATCCTGTCTTCAGGATATTGAACAAACGGTTCATCATGCGACTAACTCTTGGCATAAACATGCCACGGCAGTTAAAAAATGGCTCATAAATGCCAAATTATGGTTAAAAATACGCCGATAAAAATCTAGGAATGACTGTTATGGATGTAGATTGGTACAAACAGAAATGTATAAACCATCTTAATGATGATAGTACATATCCGGTAGAAAATTCGAATGAATATGACTAAAATCTACACCGAAATTATTTCAATCCGGAAAGAGATTGAATAACAAAGTTTCTATAAGGAAATAGTGTATAAAAAACAGTATATAGACCCAAAAATCTATAAGATGCCAAAAATAAACAAAAATCCAATGGGGAATTCGCCCTACTGTGCCATGTTTTGATTGGATTACAGCAATAGTAAGTAAATACTTACATAAAATGTTGTGGCCTATAGTAAAAGAAATAGACTGGATTGTATCTAATTCTTAAGAAGAATTTAGAAATTGCAAGATACACCACTCATTGGTTTCAAACCAATACTATATACTATAGATGTAGAAGCGTTACATACCAACATTAACCAGAATGAAGGTCTATTACGCGTAGAATGGTTGCTTCTTATGAAGAAAATACCTGAAAAAAGGTAAACTTCTGGATGAAACTATTAAAATAGGTACTAAGTAATAACTTTTTGAGTTTCGATGGAGGGAATTATATACAGATCAAAGGTAAAGCCATGGGGAGTAACTTCGCCCCTGCGTTAGCAAATCTGTTTATAGCTGCATTTGAATTTAACTTAAAAGGTTAAATCAACTAGCGGTGATTTACCTGGGATATCTTGATGATATATTAGTTATTACAAAAAGTGAAGATGAGCTCAATGAGTTCAATAATAGGCTGATACAATTATCACCCCCATTAAAAGATAAGTTGGAGCATAAAGAAACAATGATATCTTTCTTAGACTTAAAAATATATCTAGGCATAACTAAAAAACAAACATATTCTGGATTATGACCTGTTCTAAACGAAATGAACAGACACTATATACACATCGTGCAAGCAAATGTCCTGAAAATATGTCTTATAGTTGGACAGGAGGTGAGAACATAAGAATACTCAGAAATTCTTCAAATAAGAAATTGTTTAAGAAAAATATGAGTAATTTCATATGTAATCTTTTAAAAAGGGAACATTCTAAAGAAATTTGAAGATTTTTAAATATAATTATGAAGATAGATTCAAATTTATGGACTTATCAAACAAAAAAATCCCAGAATCTAAGTAATATATAAAAGTCGAAAACGGCATGGTCGAAACACGTATTTCTGCCTTTGTTAGAGATACAGGAACAGCGTATAGAATGCCGTTTCCCCCTGTTATCTGTAATTACAGTAAGGTAATGAACAATGTTAATTTCGCCGCGCAAAAGTGTTAGTAAATATTGAAACTAGTACTGCGGTTTCGGCTATAAAACGACTTTCATAATACACTTCGTTCTTTCAAAAAAAGACGAGGAAACTAATAGAATATAATCCTCTTTGACAGGAAATAATTTATTTGACGAGGATTTTATATGGACTTGAAAAAGGTAACATTTTTCTATTATGTTAAAACGTAGAACAATAATTGGGTAAACCATAGTTCCTAATGCCCAGTAATGGGATAGCTGTGAGATGAGAAGAACTGAACAAATATATATAAGATATATATTAATACTCAAGTAGAATTAAAAAACTACAAATTACAAAGTTTTCGTGATTGGAAACAATGTATACCGTATTAAAAACAAAAATTTAATACGGTTTTATCAGTATATTTTTCTGACATATACAAAAAAAATGATAAAACAACAAATATATTAGACATATATTTATCTCGAAGTTATGTAAATCGAGAAGGAAATGCTCCGGTCAACTCGAAAGTGGTACAGGAATGTATCCTAGAGTTTAATACTTATATTTTAGTATATAACTTCTAAGTGTGAGATCGGTCTCCGTTTTTAGTTTTTCTATCAGAAAGAGAATTTAAAGAAACTAGGCCCCATACCTGACCAGTTAAAACTTAATCCCTGACCGTTAGGTTCACTTAATTGTGTATTAATGCTCGAAATGTTTGATAATGCGAACTCATGAGTAGTTTTGCGTTCAATCCGTCATCGATATGATTGATTAAATCGAAATAAAGTCTACTCTTAAATTAGTATTACTAAACTGGACAAAACTTTGTTAAACTATTTTGTTAGGCACCTGAACCATACTAGTAAACATAATCTTTTCACTAATGATCTGTCAGATAAAATGAGTTCAAAACCATGATAAAATAATTACATTTAAAAATGTATTTTTTATCCCTTGTAACTCTGACTAGTGTCTGTACTGATTAGGTTCACCGAAACTAAAAGGTGACGCCCCTAGTCTCCTATATACAATAGGAAATAGTCGAAAGACAAGGAAGGCTGTGTTACAACGGACACCTTTATAAAAATCCTAACCTATAAATGTTAGTTGTCACCCAGTGAATTGATTTTCTCTGTACAACTTTACCAAAAAGGAGCATAAATTTCCGAGTCGTAATATAATATCATATTATAAAAAACATTCGAATTTTCGAATTTTTATTTTATTTTATTATATTATTTTCTTCTTTAGTTATGAAATAATATAGCTTAATACTCTGAACATCACTATAATGTTCTCAACATAAGCACTACAACATAAATGCTAAATAAAACAAATTAAATATTCTTCCTTTAAGAAAAATTTTAAAGTAAATAAAAATCAAATATAAGTAATTATATTGTTTCTACTATTTCAAAAAAAATATTTTTCGGGTAAAGTCTTCATCAAAGACTATAAATAAATTATAATTCATACACCTTAATAAACAATAATAATTTTAATGCGCTCCCATACATTAAAAATAGCAGTCAACAACAACAAACAGAAGGGACTCATATTCGTCTGCAGGACATTTGTTCTTACAACAGGACACACTTATACCACAATTTTCAAAGATGATATGCTTTCTTCTGCTGATCGCCGACCAAAGTATTACTATTACACCTTTTGTGCCGTAGTTACTACGAACAACGATCAGATGTCTTTGATATCAGCTGACGCTGATAATAAAGTGTTCCTCGAAGAAACTTATTATAACTTTATCGAGGATGCAAAAAAGTATACTTCCCTTCTTCAAAGATCGGAAAATACAGCAACAGATGAGTTTAAACCACTTATACAGTCTCATTATATACCAGGAATTTTGAAACAGTATAGTGAGTTCGCAGAACACGAACAATTTGCCGTTTTCAAACAATTAACCAATGAATTGGCAAAAATTGAAGAAATGTTTTATCGTAAATCAGGCGGTTTTAGGACTGACAATGCACGAAATTACGTGAGGTATGCACCGGTCATATTTCGTTATCACTGCCGGATAATGCTATCGACAATGGGACAGTTCTTAGTAGAACCTACCTTCTCGATAAACCTCCGTAATTACAGCAATAAGCTGAATGACTTTATCATCACAAGACGATTACTAACGAGTATTGAAAGTGAAAATGTTAGTATTAAAAAATCAAACCAGCAACCAGAAGCAGAAGAAAATTGAAAAAGGCTCAACAAAGACAGCCCCTGCAAAAAATGGAGGCTTAGTAAAGACGGCGAAAGAAGCTGGCTCGAAAAATAAAAAGTTAAGCAAGAAAAGAAGGAATAAGGCGAAAAAAATATAAATAAAAATAATTCTTACTACTTACCTCTTACCTTTAATTTAAACTATACTAAAAATTGGTTTAATAATATTTCTTCTGTTAATAATCCCCCTAAATATGTTATAGAGTTTCTAAATCTTGGATGTAACTTAATTATAAAAGCCTGCTGAATTTAGAATTAATTCGTGAACATGTCAACATATTTATGCATCTATATTAAAACATATTGGTAATGTAGATACAACGTTCTTAAACATTTTAAAGCGATCCTGTCTTCAGGATATTGAACAAACGGTTCATCATGCGACTAACTCTTGGCATAAACATGCCACGGCAGTTAAAAAATGGCTCATAAATGCCAAATTATGGTTAAAAATACGCCGATAAAAATCTAGGAATGACTGTTATGGATGTAGATTGGTACAAACAGAAATGTATAAACCATCTTAATGATGATAGTACATATCCGGTAGAAAATCCGAATGAATATGACTAAAATCTATTCCGAACTATTGTCTTTCCTAAAAGAAACAGACGAACAAAGTTTCTTTAAGGAAATAGACATTAAGAAACAGATATAACCCCGAAATTCTATATAATGCCAAAAATTAACAATAATCCGATGAAATTCGCCCTACTGTGCCATGTTTTGATTGGATTACATTAATGGTAAGTAAATAGTTACATAAAGTGTTATGGCTTAAAGTAAAAGACATATACTGGATATTATCTAATTCTCTGGGAGTAATTCAGAATAGGAGGGTACACCACTCATTGGTTTCAAACCAATACTATGTACTATAGATGTAGAAGCGTTACATACCAACATTAACCAGAATGAAGGTCTATTACGCGTAGAATGGTTGCTCTTTATGAAAGTAATACCTGAAAAAAGGTAAACTTCACGATGAAACTATTAAAATAGGTACTCTGTAATAAATTTTTGAGTTTTAATGAAGTGAATTATAAAAGATCAAAGGTACAGGCATGGGGAGTAACGTCGCCCCTGCGTTTGCAAATCTGTTTATAGCTGAATTTGAATTTAACTTGAAATAAACTAAATCAACTACCAGTGATTTACTTAAGATATCTTGATGATATATTAGTTATTACAAAAGGTGAAAACGAACTTAATGAGCTCAATAATAAGTTGATGCAACAATCTCCCTCATGCAAATTCACATTCGAGCATAAAGAAACAATGGTATCTATCTTAGACCTGAAAATATATCTAGGCAAAAAAAATTTAAACTCATATATATTCTAGATTATGACCTGTTCGAAAAAGAAACGAACAGGCACTTATATACCTTCCTGACAGCAAATATCCTGAAAATATTCGTTATAATTGGATAACAGGTGAGAACATAAGAATACTCAGAAATTCTTCAAATAAGAAATTATTTAAGAAAAATATGAGTAATTTTATAAATAATCTTATAGAAAAGGAATATTTTAAAGATAAAATTGAAAAATATTTTAAATATAAGTATAAAGATGGATTCAAATTTATGGACTTATCATCCAAAACAATCACTGAATCTAAGAAATACATTAAAGTCAAAAAAAGCATAGTCGACACACGTATTTCTGCCTTTGTTAGAGATGCAGGAACAGCATATAGAATACCGTTTTCTCCTGTTATCTGTAATTATAGTAAGGTAATGGACAACGTTAATAGCGCCTCACAAAAGGTGTTAGTAAATAACGAAACTGATATTGCGGTTTCGGATATAAAACATGACTCGTCGACATCCTCTTGTTCTTTCAAGAGAAGACGAGAAAACTAGTAGAAATTAATACTCTTTGATAGGAATAATATATTTAACGAGGCTGCTTTACGGACTTGTAATATAAAATTAGTTTTTTATTATGTTAAAACGTAGAACAATAATTGGGTAAAATCATAGTTCCTAATGCTCAGTAATGGGATAGCCGTTGAATGAGAAGAACTCAACAACTATATATCATAAGATATATTTTAATGCTCAGGTAGATTAACGAACTTCAAAATACATAATTTTCTTGATTGAAAACAATGTATAACATATTAATTATAATAAATTAATATGTTCCTATCAGTATATTTTTCTTAATTATACAATCCAAATGATAAGACAATAAATATATTTATCTCGAGATTATTTAAATCATGAAGGCAATGATCCGGTCAACTCGAAAGGGTACAGAAATGTATCCTAGAGCTGCGTAATTGATTAAAAATACAACTTCTAAGTTTAAGATCATGTTTCAAATTTAGTTCTCCTAACAGAATGAGAATTTGAATAAAATTGGCCCTCTCCCTAACCTAACAGTTAGGTTCACTCAGTCGTGTTAAAAAAGCTCGACAAGTTTGGTAATACGAACTCAAGAGTAGTTTTGCGTAAAATTCTCCATCGATATGGATACTAAATCGAAATCAAATCTACTCTTAAGTTAGTATTACTAGACAGGAAAAAATTATGAGTAACTATTATGTATGGCTCCTGAACCATACTAGTAAAAATAATCTTTTCACCAATAATCTGTCGGAAAAAAATGAGTTGAAAACCATGAAAAAATTTAATTTTTGTAAATTTACTTTACAGCCCTTGTAACGTTGACTAGTATCTGGATGATGAGGTTCACCGAAACTAGGGAGTGACGTTCCTGTCTCCTATAGACACAAGGAAGGCTTTGTTACAACGGACACCTTTATAAAACTCCGTAACTTAAGCAATAAGCTGAACGATTTTATCGCCACAAGGCGATTACTAACAAGTATTGACAAAGAAAATGTTGGTATAAAAAAATCGAATCAGCAATTTGAGAAGGAGCTGAAGAAACAGAATGATAAAAGCTCAGATATGACAGCCACTCCAAAAAATGGAGGATTAGTAAAGACGGCAAAAGAAGCTGAGTAAGAAAAGGATGACACGAAAGAAGAAAAATTTAAATAAAAATAATTATTATTCTTACTTACCTTTTATTTATAAAAATATTATCTCAACTAAAAATTGATTTGAAAAAATTTTTTCTATAACACATCCCCCTAAACACATGTTGTCAATTGCGCTGTTAATTATTGAATACTGGTCCGCATGAGGGGTCATAAAATAATATTTTTTATATCTCTAAATATATATAGGACATCTCTTTCCCGCCTTTTTAAGTAACTTATGACGAGTCAAGTTTGACAAGTGATCTGTTTATAAAGCAATATTTCTCTGTATTTGTTACTATATACGCATCTGAATGTATAGAGTTTTAAAACTTATATCCCGTATGCCATTTCTATTTAAACTTACCTGATAACATCTTTTTATATATAACCACATGATTTTAAACATTAAGCAGTTTCGTGTTGTTCCTTTTCCTTTACAATTGAATGTTTGTATTTTTAAAACTAAGCATCCCGCTTTAAAAACTGCACATCTTTTTTACAAAAACTATCTTTAACATTATTCTTCTTATCGAGGCTTAAAAGTGGAAGCATTACATATTTTAGAATATATGGTTATATAATATTTGCTTTATGTAAGATAATGCTGTGCGCTTATTTTGCTTGTTCTATTTTGCTTTCTCAAGAGTACTTCCCGAATTCTGGGATTTTTAAAAAATAATTCATTAGGGTTTGATGCCGCTCCACTATCCCAACTTTTTCTTGATGTTTTGGCGATCATAATGAAATTTATCTATTTTTGGTCGCAAATCGCTTACATTTTCATTTTTGAATTCACGAGTATTGTCTGTTAAAAACATAATTGGTGTACCATGTTTCTCTATATAGCATTCTAAAAAAATCTCTATAATTTCTTCCGCCTTTTTCTTTTCTTTACAGGTGTTTCCATCCAACTAGCATAGTAATATATCGCCACTAGTATAAATTTGTTTTATCCGCCTGTATCTTGTATTCGACCTATAAGATCAACTTCCCAAATTTCGTTTGGATATTTCCAATCGATTGTTCTTTTTTTGAGTTTATAAATGTCTTTCTATTTCTAAGAGATTTTATACCACTCTTAAGATACTCCTCAACCTCTTTGTAAATATTTAGCAAGCTGTATCTTTTTTTATTAAGAAGATTATATTTGCAGCTGATCCGCGATCCGAATCAATCCATATTGCTCTTAAACTTCTTTTTTTCTTTTTCTTATATTTCGCGAGCCATATTTAAAAACCCTTTCTTCTATAGGGCAACTCAAAACATCCGAAATGTTAGTTTCACGTTTTATGGAAATAGTTGTATATTGTTGAGCTTAAGTGCTCTTCTTAATATTCTACCATTTCCATTACAGACAGTATTAAAATATTGAAGAGCTTGGTTGTCTGTTTTCCGCATAAAATTTTCCCCTAAAAGATCATGCTTGAAGTGCCGAATACTTTTGTACTCGTATGTTAGTTCTAAATCGTTTATGGAATAATATTTTCAACTCTTATTAATTCTTGCTACAATTGATTCGTTATGTTTATTTCTTGTGATAACACTGCCCCCATAGCGATGTTTGATGCTCTGTTATTAAAATGAACGGTGCTCTTAGGTCTATTTGTGAACGGAATTAATGTCAGAAACTAGTGTTTTGTTTTTTACATGAATTTTTTACTACTTAATTCCATTGTATTTTTAACTCCTTTCAGAATTTCACCTTTTAGAAGAAATGCTAAAGGTAATGCAATTGTTTCGTCATGTTGTATAAATTGTACTTATAGGTTACTTAGTCCTAAAAAAGATCTTAGAACTTTAAGAGTAGTCGACAAATTCCATTCTTTCAATAGCTGATATTCTTTCGAAAAAAAATATACATTTGGCACGCTTAAGTGTTAGAACTGCAGACTTTTTTTTGTTACAAACGTTCTCAATTTGAATTTCATGTTCTCTTGTTGTCTGTGTGAACTTTATCACATCTTCTAAATTACAAAATGCTGACTTCCAATTTTCGTGACACAAGACCGTATTCATAACAGCTTAATAAGTTGCCGGTGAATTACAGAGCCCAAAGGCATTCTAGTATACACATATAGTATCCGTTACGTAACAAATGCTGTTCTTATATGCCATTCTCATTCATAGCCATCTAATGGTAGCCTACAGTCGCATCTATAATAGAGAAGATTTTCGCCTTGAAAAGAGTGTCGAAAATCTCATCGATTCACGTAATAGATAATCTAATATTCCATATGTTATTGATGCTTGGAAATCAATAAATTCTTGGTTTTCTGTTTGCTTAGACCTGCTACAATTTAGATCTAAATGCACTGTTAGATTGTCTTATTATCCCCGATTTCAAGAGTTTATAGATATTTATTTTCCATGCCTAATCTTAACGCTAAAATTGGTTTGACATAGAGGAATATTGCGCCATAGTCTGTATTTTATGTTTCTAATCATGCAAACTTAGAGGGTGTGAGTTCCGATGAATTTTTTTTTTTAAATTTTTAGTGTAACATTTCGGTCTGGCTTTAGACAAATTTTTCATCTATTTTGATTTTGATTGCTTTGTTTGTAACATCTGTGGTGTTTTCGAGATTTATTTTAGACTATCTTATCTTGCATTTCTATCGAGATTACTTTATGGTTTAGTTTCTTAAGTGGTTCTTTGTTACCCTTTATAATCTTTGCCGATAAGCTAGAATAACCCAGTATGTCCGGCGCATCTAAGAGTATAAAACGAATATCTAGCCTTTTAATAAAGCTATTTGTATTTTAAGGTTATATCCTTAATTTTTATCATGATATTTTTAGTTTTTTCGATATATTTTGTATCAGTTCTGTTTGCTGCAAATGCTTTTTCATAATTTTTCCAATTCTTGTATTTTTTATTAAAAACCTTTGTGCTATTAGCGTAATATCAGCACCTGTTTCGATATATATCGGATCTTGAAATTTTAAACTTATCCCGTGGAGAGAATGAATTTGCTTTGGGTTTTTTTTTGTATTAAATATCATATAATAGTTTTTTTATTTTTATTGATATCTTTCCGAGTGTTAGAGTTGTATTTTTTGTCTTTTTTCCAGCCTAATTTTTTTATATTTTAATGCCGATTCATACACTCATAACTAGTGTGTTCTTTTACTTCGGGGAGATCCCAAAATTTTCTGATAAACAACTTTTTTAATTTTTATGTGTAAAAGAGAATTTCTGGGCTGGAGTTCTGTTAATAATTTCCGGTGGGTTATTTAATGGCTGGCTCATACTTCCTTCTTTTCCATATGTCAACCGCACCACTTTTCAGCTGCTTACATCACCTCAAATATGATGAAGTGTTAATGCTAGACTCCAATATGCTATTCGTATTTCCGATAGAGCACTCAAAATATTCTTTTCCGCAATAGCCTGCATCGAGATATAGAGCTTTTTAAGAGATATGCGGCGTCTCTTATCATTTCGAAATTATTCTAATGCTTTTTGGGATTTCTCTTGCTGATAATCTTTGCGCAGTCTCCATAACTTCGAATCTGCTTGGAATATTTCTTCTAGGCAGCAAAGTAACTGTTGTGCATTTGTTGTCGGTATTGGTGTAATTTTTCCCTTCGCTAGTTCGAATGCTCTTCCTCTTAAGGTCGGGACTAATTGCCTTGATGCTGTCTTCGTGTTGCAATCGTTTAGCTGCAGAATATATCTCGAATCGGAAACTTCATTCACTTACATCTTCTTGTGATGTTCCGCTTAATGGTGGCAGAAATCTCTTTTTGCTGTCGTCATGTGAATTATATTGTTATTTATTATATCCTAGTCCTACATATAGGGTCATAACATGATAGTATAGATATGTCTAAATATATATATACAACTATACTTTAAAATTTCAGTCTATTTCTTGTAACTCTTGTGATCAGTATAGTGAAATTTCTAACCTCTTTAATAAATCTAAATTTTTTTTATCAAACATTACAGCTTGCATATTTTTTTTTGTAATTACTTATCTTTTTCATAGCCGTTTATTTATAGTTTGCTTATAAAAACTTATTGTTTTATTTATCATCTTGTTAATATAAAACCACATCAACGCAAAATATGCAGCAAGTGTTGGTCCACAAACATGGTATTTCTATAAAATATGAGACTTTCTATTCTATAAATTTTGGTGAAAAAATCATTTAATATTATTAATTAACTTTCTTTTTATTTACTTTCCTTTCTAAACTCTTGCATCCGTTGTTTTTTTGGCTATTGAATAAACTTGTTATATCATTTGCTCTATTCTTTTATAATTGCAATGACTAATTAACTTCCTTCCGCCATTTTATTATGATATGATCATTTTCTAATAATATCCCTTCTTTATCTTTCTTCAATGTTATAATTTCTGCTTCATCACATAAAACCCCGCCATATTTGAAACTTACATACATGTCTTCTCTAGATTTATTTTTATGACGTTTCTTATGATATTTTCATGAACTTTAATAGTTCATCATGCCTATGTTTTTTTTTAGCATGTATTTTTATGTCACCGATATATACACAAGACTATTTCCAATAGTAATAATCTAATTTGAAGTTATTGCACGTTGAAAAATATTTGGCGATCTTATGCACCTCATGAACATGCTATTTTATTCGTAAAATTTTCTTTGACTTTCTATGCTGTTTTAAATACATCACTTTCTTGTATTTCAATACTGTAGAATGGTTGTGGGCTCGCTAAGGCCTTTGTGCCTTTTAAAATTACCACTGTGCAATTTTACGGCCTCCTGAGCTTATTCATATATAATTTATTGATCTAAACCTATTTCATAGAAAATTTTAAAAAAATTAATGCCCCTAAACACTGAATTTAAAATAGAAGAAAATATTTAGGTTGATTTTAAACTTGATTTTTCCCTTGTTTCAGCAAAAGGCAACATGGTCTGTTTGATTTGTTATGTAATTCTCTTTACGTAGAAGAAGCATAATGCAAATATATATTATGCTTCCCACAGAGAATATAAATACTTTTGTTAGTAAGAGAAGCACGTAAACAGAAGCTTTTTGAATATAATGAAGGCAAACAAAAGCAAACTAAGCTATTAACAAACCTTGTTAATTATGAAAAAAATTATACATAGGCGATTTACAGGCTAGCCTGTCTATTATGAAGATAGGGGTTAATAATATAGCCATATTGTGCTAATCAAGGAATGCATAATAGAAACTGTGATCTGTAATAATCCGGATACAATTAAAAAAATATAGATCTCTTTCACTATCAAGAGGTACCATTACGAAACGACAGCATGAATTGTTAGTTAATCTTAAAAAAAATAGGTTAATATTTTACAAAATGAGCATAACAATTTTTCCATTACTGTCTTTAAATCGATCGATACAACAGATTCTGTACAGATTCACTTTTCGTTTGCTTGATTACTAAAGACTTTTCCCTTTATGAAGATTTATTGGTCTTTGGAAGATTGGATTGTATAACACGAGGGATTGATTTTACCAAGACTTCATAGAAAAATGTAGAAATTCAAATGTTAATTTATTAAATTTAGTAAGTATATTTACAGATGGGGCACTTGCAATTAAAAGCATATGAGAATAATATATTGCATTGATAATAAAATTGAATCCGATTCTAAATTTTTTTTTCTAATTCCATAGCATTTGCATCAACAAATCTTTATCCTCCGATTACTAATTTATATAAAACCATTTAAGACGTAGTCAAAAGCGTTAAAGATACCAGAAAAAGCGCAACAAGACATCAACAATCATAGAATTTACTGATTTTATAAAATAAAACATGTAGTATATCTCGCCTTACATTCATAAATTAGTTGGGTCACTAAATAGACATGATTTCGAAATTCTTTGGCTTTAAAAGACATAATTTATCTTTTTTTAGTAAAATGAACGAACTCTGTAAATTGCAAGATGAATCGATTTGTAGCAACTTTGCTTTTTGTGTGATATTACACATAACAGAATGAGCACAATTTGTGCCTAGAAGGAAAGAAAAAAAATGTCTTTTTGCGGCCTAATATAAAATCTTGCAAGGGAAACAGTGTGATTTCATAGAGATCTTATTTCTGTTAGAAAGATTGAAGAAATACATTATTGAAAATGGCATAACTTTGAATGCTTTGGAATATTACCGAAATAGCTGTGATGGAAACATATTTCAAAGAATTGGAATTGCGGATCATTGAATATGATAAAAGATCTAAGCTTTTTATAGAACAAAAAATTAGTAGGCAGCTCGTGTTATAACTACAATTTTCTAACATAATGCAGGTACCTAGTGTGCTTCAAATGGTGATGTTAGACTTACCAGAGAATGATATTGATGAATCACTCTTTAAAGATAAAACAGATTCATTATATATATGGGGAAATGCAATGGTGTATCCTAGATTACAACAAAATGCACGTCGTGTATTTTCGTGTTTTATAAACACTTATTGTTGTGATCCTATCATTTCTTATCTTAATACAAAAAAAAAACTATACCCAATTAACAGATATATATTTAAAAGATTTATTAAGATTTATAGAGTGTGGATTTGAGCCAGAATATATATTATTAGTCTAAGAATAGCAATAGCACAAATTTCATTAAATTAAACGCACTTTCAAAATGTCTTTTATTGTTTATATGTTAAAACTTATTAATATATTTTAAAATTAGAAACCGTTCGTGTGGTCTCATGACCATCCTCAAATCACGCAAACGGCCTAACGGGCCAAAAAGATTACCCGCCCCTGTTATAAAAGCTTTTTAGATTACAATGCAGAAAAGGTAAACAGATCTTTTGCTTATAATAAGATATTTTTATAGGAGCATTGAATTTTTAATTATCTAAATTACCATACATCATGCTACAACAAATAAATTATTTGCCGGAGATCCTTTTTAGGCTTTGCAATGGACTTGATTGTATTCTTTTATCGCTCTTCAAAGCACTTATTATACACTAGTATTCAAATAATCTATATATTTTTTATTCATTGTATGTGCTTGTGGTATGTGCACGCATTTTTCTTGATTTTTTTTGTCACGTTTATCTTAATCCTACATTTAATAATTTTGCAGAATTAATTTTCCTTAAAAATTTCGACTATTTATAGATAATTAACTAAATTTTATTATAGTCTAGTGATATTATACTATTCTTAAACCTCTTATGTAATTTTTTATTATTTTAAAACGCTATAATTAATATTCATTATACAAAATCACATTATAATATTGAGCAATATACTCTTACTTGTTGCAGTTGTGACATACTTTTTTAGATGATATTTGAATCCTTCCGAGAGATATTCTGTTTGATATCGTATCGCACAAATTCCATTTATTCACATATTTTTTTGTTTTCGGATTTATTTGTCTACTTTAATATTTTTTTATTCTTTGTCTACAATTTTATTATTTTGCTCCTCTTGTTAGATTATACAATATTCCAAATTCATAATTTAATTTTTCGCGTTAAAATTGCGCTAAGAATATTTTATTTCATGATAAACAGTTCATATTAAGTTATTGTGCGGCATATTTTTTTAATCTCATGTCTTTTGTTGTTTCTCTCGCTTTAATCATGAAGTTTCTACTTATTCTTATATCTTATCATTTTCGAGTATTTAAATTTTTTTTTATAATTCTTGGATGACTACTTAAATGTCTACACCGATTTAGAATTTTTACAGTCATCTGGCCATGTCGTATTTATCCGTCTCCCTATAAGTTTATCACAAACTATACATATAATAATTTTTAACTCTATCTTCTCTAAAAGAAAAATATATTATATGTACTCCTTTATCATTGCGATTATATATTATGTCAACATCTCCTTCCAAAGCGCTATCTAACAACAATTTTCTACAGTTCAATTAAATTTTTTTTACAATCCTTCCTGTATCATCATCTTTTTAACAAAGCATCATTTTTATAGAAAAAAAATTTTTACAATTTTCAGAATCCTATTTTCTATAGATTTTTTTATATTTTCTTAAAGAGAAACTTGTACTATATCCCACCAATAAAGTTCTTCAATTTTTTTTTCCTATCCTACATATTTTTGCAATTTATTGAAGATCATAATAATTCCAAAGGTCATCCCAAGGAATTCTTCTTATACTTATGTGGAAAATATTGTCGTATGTTTTTTTTATTTTCAAAAAAACTTTCTACAATATGTTTCCCAATGAATTTTATACGAGCGCTTATACACTTTTCGGTTAATTCTATGATTTTTCGAACTAACTATAATATGTTCTATTCAATATTTTTTGTCAACAATTTTTATATCCTCGTTCATATAATATTTACCATTTTCATCTATAATTTGTTATGATAAAAACATATTCGAACCAATTTCCTTAACGTATCACATTTTTCAAACCATTTTTTTCTTATTTTAGCTGTTGCGACGTACCTGATAAAATATTCCGTTTTAATCTAAACATAAACATTCTTATCTCTAACTTTCATAAAACTATCACAGATTTCTCTTATGACGTATATGATTCTATATATTCAGAGGGTGGCTTATGTTTACGATTATTTATAACACACATCTCACTTTTTAACACATAATCTATTTTCTTTTTAAATCCTGGCCAATTAAGCTTTTGTTTTAAATCATGATAAATGTACTCCGAAGTTCGGTACCAAAATCAACGTGTATCTCATAACACAACGCATCTCTTTCTTTAACATTCAAAATTTTTGCCATCTTTCCATCATCAAACTTTCTATATTCTTGATCACTTTTCTTATAATATTTGATTAAAATTTTTATTATTTTTTTGTCTCAATATTTCCAACTTTGTTCATATGTAATCAAATTTTTTTTTCCTTCCTCAAATTTCCATCTACAATTATATTACATTTTTTTCAATTGATCTTTTAATTTGATCATTCCTGATTTCAACTTTATACTATAATATTATTAATGCTTAATGATTAGTTTCAATATCAAATTGTCTCCCTCTAAATTCATAACCAAATTTTATAATTTAAAAATAACAACATGCATCTATACTTCGTGTTTTTATATCCCGATTACATCCCTGTAATTTTTTTACCAACATATTCTAATTCCCCCATTTTGCCGTGTTTCAAGATATTCTCGCGATATAGCACTGCCCAATATTCATGTGTAAAACATCCGTTTTTAATATGAACATTATATTGTAATTCGGCTGCTTTAGCTTATCTAACATTGACATTCTTTTTTTAAATCTTCAAACACTTCTTTCATAAATATAGCCGATTCCAATCTTCCACTTTTTTATCTTAAACAGATGTAAAATCTACTGTTTTAAAAAAAGAATCCGATTTATATATTTTCTCAACCATACAATCATACCTAAAAATCCAAAAACAATTTCATTTTTTTTTGGTTTTTCACCGCAAAAAATTGCATTTCTTTGTTCTTTCACTATGAATAGCTTAGTATCATCTAAAACTACTCCTAATATCTTACTTCTTTCTTTGCGAATTGGATTTTGTTTATATGTATTTCAAAGGTGCTCTTTCTAATCTTTTGTACACTAAACCTCTGAATCATCACGTGTACTTCTAGTATTAGCGATGATAACAATATCAGCTAAATAAGCCATATAGCCTTTATATATTAAATCATGTAAACATTTTGTCATTATTCTTTGAAAAATAATTGTGGGTTCTCAAACCATGTAAACATACCATTCCTATATTAATATATTTTTAGAGATTATTTTTAAATTAAACATTTATATGTATTTCTACACAATAAAATATGGAAAGAAAGTCTATTGCAGTGTAAAAATTTGCACCCTATGTAGCTCTAAGAATATCTTGCATATTAGACGTTAATGTGTTACAAAATTTGACAAATTCGTTTAACCTATGTGATTTTCATATTACTCGCCTTTAATCATTCAGATCTTTAAAAATCTTATTAAAGACCGCCAATTTGTATATTCTCTTTAAATAGTTTATCTTGGTTTTATTTCTTCTAGATACTTCAAATATTTTCCCTCTAATGCATGTGGTATTATCGTTCCTTTTGCGTTACTGTTTTATTAGATACAGCAACAATATTAAATTTATAACTATTTAAAATTATATTTTTTTTTTCGTATATATTTTCGAACATACTTTGTATATTCGTAGTGATTGGCTTGTCTTTTTAGTAAACTTTTATAATTATTTTTTATAACAATGGTTGATTATAAAGTGGCATCTTTTATGTTCATTATTGCAATCAAATAATTTTTGTTCCACTCTTCCACATCTGAAACATACTACCTATTGAATTTCTAGTTCCAAATCATCTGACTTCATCTTGTATTTAAATCATAGCAGTAAAAAATGCAAATTTGTTTCTTTGCAACCGATACCTTGTTTTGTCTGATCAATTTTTGTCTTAAACCTTCTAACAATTCTATAGAATTTACCGACTCGTTTGTTTACATAAACCATGTTATTTGCCATAATAAACTACTAGTGCGTGTTTCCATCAAGTTCCCAATACAATAGGTTTAAGCCTCGCGTTTTTTTCTTCTTCTAAACAAAAACACATCATAACGTTATGATCATCTCAACTAACTTTTTTTCAACTTTCCGATTCCCATACATCCTTATCAGAATCTACACGTTCCCCAGGCGTAACCCCGTGATCCCTTGTCATTGTATTTTATGAAGGATTTAAATAATATCATTTTATACCTTTACCGAATGTTATAGAAATCGATTCTTAGCATAAGATATTCTTTGTGCTCGTTTTATCGTTTGAAAAATATATTTTATCATTAGTTTAGTTTATTGTAGACCCAATGATATGTTGGCCATGTGTATAAAAGAGCTCTGCTATATAGTAGACATAATTTATAAATGATTGTCCTATGAACTCGTTCAGGACATTGCAATTCTAGTATAATTAGGAACTTTTTTTATTAAATAAAACGGAAGAAGTGTTTCAGAGGGCGCAAATCAAATCATTATGCCTAAAGTTACAGAAAAATTTTCCCAAATACTATAATATAACTCGTTGATATACCTTTTCCTAAAAATTTCATAATTAATCAACACATTAATATACTATTTTAGTTTTTTTGTTTCTTATTTACATTAAAATAGCGTAACTTTAATAGCTAATCCCAGGGAAGACTGATGGAATTTGTCATAAAAGATGTGAATAATTATTTTACATGTATTTTTCCATAAAAACATAAGAATCAGCACTATAAAAATGGTTTCTCGAAACAATCTTTTTTTAAGATTACGAATAGTGATTTTATTTACGTATTCATTAGTATTTACTGGTACAATTTTCTTTATGCTATATTTTTAAAAAAGCTGGTATATATATTATTCGCATATACAACTTTATTTATGTTTTCTTTTGTTATATAGCTTTGCGGTACATCCACGTTATCATCAGTTTAATTGAGTTCACTATTTTCGATTCCATTAAGTAGATAATGAACTTATGTTTATCTTGTGATCTAATATTTTAGGACAAACTCTTGTTAAGAAACATTTACATAGATATAGACTTTATGATTAGTGTTTGAAAAATTATCTTTTATTTTCTCTGACTATTTTATCAGAAGTGACTTGTTTGTCAAAATCACGTATAATTTTTTACAGCCAAATCTACTTAAATTCCCGCTAATCTCTTAAGACATCATATATGCTATCCAAAGTATGTTTAATGCACATTTGTTAAATCTTTCAATATAAGCTTTGATTTTCAATTTTTTTGTGCCAAGGGTGATTCCACACATACCCCTGATACAGCAAGCATATTTATAAGAACTGGTGGTTTATAGCAACTATGCACAGTTACAACCATCATCAAATACCAGGTTTTTCTTGTTTTTGTTAAAAAATACAAATTGCAACCTTTACTTCTAGGAATTATTTAAAGTTTAATGTATAAAAATTTTATCAGATTCCGCTGGTTCAACAACATACAATGAATGTCTAGGAATCTTATCTGTCGATTTATTTAAGGTTTTATAGCTAATGTAATTCCATTGATTCATTTCTTGGCCTTTTTTTCATATTTAATTTTCCGCCTATATAATCGTTTATTTCTATATAACAATTTAAACATTGGGACTCTAAATTGTATTACGCGCAATTCAAAATATGTCAATAATTTTATTATTATTATTAAGAAATATATTTTTATATCATCAAACATTCCATATAAACATTTTATTACAATTGACATAAAATTAGGTTGCTTAAAGATAGAAAAAAATTACAAATAACAGAATTATACCTCTAGGTAACATTACTTTAGTGGCTTCTGGCAACACTTTTTCTGTATATCGCTTTTTTATAAAATTAATGGCTAAAAAAGTTCCTTCAATATTTAGAACTTAGAACCATATACATTTTTTATATTTACAAGTGTAGCTGATGATTCAAGATGGATAAAAGCATTTTAAACACTTATTATATTTAGGTAATACTATATATATTCTATGATTTTATTAGTTAATTCATACGTACTAATATTCATTGACAATCTTATAAAGTGCAGTATAATAAAATCTAAGCATGATGAAATTTATTTGCTTTTTCTCTAACTTTGAAAATTTTGAACTATTCCATTAGCAAAGTATTTTTTGCATATTTTATTCTGCATGTTTTTCTTTTACCCCTTACATATATGATTCGTTGATAATTAGAAAGATGCGCATGCATACTCGCAAATGTGGGCGATCTTAGATGCCATAAATTTGTACAAAGTCACCTGAAGGTTTCTTTGCACCTACGTATCTATATTGCCGTAATTCACAATCTAGATTTTGTTAGATATTTTATACCAGCACAATCATATTTTTATGGCACACTTTATATAATATATTTTACGAATTTATACATACATATATTTCAATACAAATTTCATTATTATGCTTAAAATATTATTATATTAGATGATATGTGATAAAGAAAGAACAGTAGAGGAGAACTACACTGACAAACATTCGACAACCGATCCCATAACGATAATTTTAGCAAAAAACTTGCATAAACCTCACGCAGTAACGCGTATAAATACAACGGCTCTTCTTACTATTATAGCTATCAGCAAGAATACACCAGCCATGAAAGAGTATTAGATCAAGAGGCTTATACCTCGATCCTAAAAAGATCTGGAAGAATGCCATGATATGGCTACAATAGTTCCTAAAAAGTTACAATAAAGACAAATACCCGGATATGAACATATCTGAAATTAAAAGCAAATCATCAAACGATCTGTAACATAATATCGGGAAAGGAAGACAACTACATAAGTTCATAGAAATAGAAACAAAAGAAGAAATAAAAGCACTAGGGAGGAAAACTGTTAAAACAATAAGGTATTGCACTTACCTCGATAAATTCAAAACTTAATCTCTTAGAGTACTGACAAACTTAAAAAATATAGACACCATAAACCTCCCGAGAACAAAGAAAATACCATATACTAAAGTTAAAATAGAAATCATTGAAGGTCTAAATCAAGCAGTTAATGGCATATCACAAACAAACACCCAAAAAATATGTGCTATAATCCAAGGATCATAGAAGCTGTTCAAAAGAGTTACGAAGAATTAACATCGAAACCTGGCCAGGAAAGATTAAACTGAGTATTAATCAAAGAGAAAATATAAAAAGGTGCGATCAAATAAGACAATGCCTAAATCTCACGTAAAAAAACTACGCAGAATTAAAGAAAGTGAGACGAGGTTTCTAAGAAAAGTCATGAGATAACAAAACAAGATACTTGACAAAAAAAAATGACGTTCTTACAGTGATTAGTAAAAATAACGATAAGATAAGGATAATAAATAAACAGATAGATCAATATGAAAAAAAGAAAAGAATTTACAAAAATAAACTGCCAGTTTGAAGTCAAATGAAGACAATTTTATAGAGCATTCAGAGATATGGTAAAACCAAGAATTAAGGCAGAAAAAAATAGTATTATGAATTTCTTTTCAATATGTTGATAAGAAGCCCAAAAAATACAAACTTCATTGCTTATCTGCGCAAAAACGGTTAGAAAACACACCTTAAATGTTTTTATCACAGAAACTGAATTCTTCAGATCATCAACTACGCTCCTGACTTGAAAGGTGCAAAATGTGACTGAATATACAACTTTTTTAGTAAAAAAAACTGGAAAATTGCTATAATGTTATATAAAATAATCAACTAAAATGCCTTGAAAACAAAGAGGTAAAAAGTTGGTTCTACTCTGTGATCACATATCTCATACTCAAAAAAGAAGTTTGCAATCAATCAGAATTCACGCCTAAGACATACATGTCAAACTTATATAAATTGAAAACAAAAACTGTCACAATTATACCACAGAAAGACTTTCAATCCCGTAACTACTATCGTAAAACCAATTTAGAACTGTCAGACGAGTACAGGAAGCTAAAAAGAAGGCAATGATAAACGTCGCAATAAACAGTGAACACAATAATGAATTACACGATAAATTGTTCGGCATAAAAAAAACACTTGATTCAATATACCACGAGGACTTCTAAGCTGCATAAAAAAACTTAGCATACAGGAATGGATGATTGTCTTAATTTCTAAACTAACAAAAATTGGAATTTATCTCTAAGATTGCAAAATGAAGAAATGTACTAGACAAAATCGATAAGTGATTATACAGGGGGGATAGTTTATCTCCAGTACTGTTTATTCTTTAATGGATCCGCTAATCCGCTGTTTTGCCGATAAGTTCCTATACGTATTCATTAATCTCGATAAGAAGGGCTTTATCACCAATCATTTCCTTTTCATTGACGATTTTATAATTTTGGCGAAGAAGAAAGCAACTTAAAACTAATGTCTAATAAAGCAACGCAATTCTTCAGATCCATCAGAATGGAAATAAATAAGGTCAAATTGGCGGCTAACATAACAAATTGCAAAGATATTGCCACGGTCATAGAAGGGGAAGATGGATGAAACATTTATAAATGTTGGAAGATTCCAATACGAGAACTAAACCAGAAACGATGGATAAAATACGAAAAAAATGGTACAAAAATTTATTACCATATTTGAAACAATACGTAATCGTAAAAATAGCTTTATAGAATTAAATGAATTTGGAATATCACTAAATGACTAAAGTTGATTTATTAAAGCTAGAATCAGAAGACTTTAGTTAGCTAGACGATCAAATTAGGCAGATACTAAAAGAAAATGGAATACACTTGCAACCATCTAATAAAGAAAGATTTTTCTTTCAAAAGAAATAAACTAGAATGTAGACTCGACTATACTGTTTAAATCCGAATGAATATCTTTCAGCTAGTCAAATACCTTGGCTAAAAAAGAGGACAATCACCAAGAAAAGCTGCAATATTAAAATTTAAAAGCGAAACGCGACTTAACTTAAAGTAATAAGTAAATTTCTCATTACAAAATACAGACAAGATGACATAGATCACCCAGTACTGGAATTAAAACAAAATATGTGTTTATTGTGTAAAATACAACAAAAAACACGATATCAAAAACTCTTCAATGTGCATAAAATTTATGCTCGAAATATTAGGATCCTCAAATTGGATACAATATGAAAATATCAGGCCATCAGAAGATGCTAGGTTCTGTTTGATTCGGGATATAAACATTTTTTGAGAGAAAGATCAAGATGTATGCACTATAACGAACTTTTTAAAACTGTGTCCATTTGGCAAGCAGTTGTAAAAAAAATACTTGATCATGAATATACAGACACAAGAGATACTAAGATGTATTCATTTTATTTTGACGAGAAAATATATTTTATAAAAAAACGAAGAAGATCCGCTGGCATTCTGTACAAAAAATAATGAAATAGGAAGGATGAATAAAAGTAGATGCAAGAATAAAAACAGACATCAAGTTATCGAATGAAGGACTGATATTTTTTCATATGATAAAAATAAGAACTGCATCACTTTGATCGAAAGTCGGATGAAAGTTATCGACAATCATAAATAGTTGAAAATATATAATTGTAAAAATATGGCCTGCTAACATCTGAGCTGTCATTAATGTAGAAATGTAGGACAAAATTATTTCAATTTTATAACATTGTATGTGTGTGACACGATATCTTAAAGGATACTTGTCGGAACTAGATCGATGCATATATAAAAATTTTTGGGGTAGAGAAAAATCAATGGATTTATAGGTCTCAAAGAGGTGAGATATTATAGAAGACTTTGGATAGGAGAAGATAACTAGAAATATAAATACGCTATGTTCGGAGGGAATCAAGCAAGTTGTGCAAAAGAACAAAAACTAAATTATAACTATAAACTTAGTCCATAAATAAAAAATAAACTATTATATTTAACTTTATTTTTTATAGTATTTAAATTTCTAGAGACGTGTTCATCTTTATTTATACTTATTCTTTCTTTCCGTAAGTTTGTTCAATTTGTCACTGCACTAGGATTAGTGCCTATGCAGTTGCTTTTATAATTTAACCATATAATTGCATTTCTAGAGCTAAGATGAGACCAGTTTTGAGGTATTCATTCATGCACTTCATTCTGTTCTTTGTCACTTTATTCTATTTTTGACTTCCTATTAAATTGACCGCTATTATTAAACTTTCTAATTCCAACTGTATATTTTAGTCCATCTGCGTATTTCATATCAAAGTTTGTTATATTGGCACTATATTGCTCCTGATTGAAAGTTTGAAAAAGCTTAAGATATCTCGAACAAGTCCACTGTAAAATTTTTCAGCTCGTTGAACAAGTCGATCTTATAATTTGTCTCTATTACAGTTAGTAAAAACTTTCTGTTTGGCTTTATGACCCATAAAAAAGCGTTTACGCACTCTGTCTAACTTTTTTTAATATTTGAATTAGACTCTTCCCCCAATCTTGATGGTCTCCATCATCAGGTTTTAAGAGTGTCTGTCTTTAGATCGACAATCTTATATACAGCATTTTGTGCCTCCATTCAACTAATTGTTATGTTTATTTACAATACAATCTTGTTTTCATCCACTTGACCTTGTTTGTTTTGGACGTCATCATCTATAAATGACTTTTTTTCTTTACCATTATCAGAGCCGCTTTTTCAAAGATCTTAAGTTCTTCTTCTGTACATACAGTTCTCTTGTTAAATATCTCCTCATTAAGTTTCAAGGAGAAGTTTTAAAGAGTTTTTATATGTTTGAAGTTCCTTTTCTCACTATTCCCTTATGTGGGTATTTTTACGGTGATTTTACTATAAGCAGCGCTTGTGGAACAGGTTTAGTGCTACCTGCTCTTTCATTTTTACGGGATGTATTTAATTGTGAATTTTTGTTTCAATTTTTCACATTACTTAGTGTGAGTTTTTAGATTTATTATTATATTTTCAGCCTCGGTTCATCCATCAGATTTAGACATATTAATAAATTTTTTATTTTAATTTTCTTGCTTATGTTTACTTTCGGCTTTTTATAGGTAATACATTTGAGAAATTTTTTTATTTCCCTCTTCTAGTTTTTTGGTTGTAAGCATAATTTTCCTGGTTTTTTACCATTAGAATGATTATCTCGGATCATTTTTTTCCGAAAAGAATTATAAAATAAATGTCATTCTTGCCTTTCGATGCTACAAATGTATTTTTATATTTTGCCTTCTTACTTAAACTTTTTGCTAGTCTGTATTTTCATTTTTTGCTCTTAGATGCACAAGCTTTTATAATTTCATAAAAAAAAACAGTAAATTTTAAGTCAAATTAAATAAAGTTTTATAGTGGCCCTGGGCGGTTACGGTTTTTTTGTATTTCTGTTATTAGAAATGTTCGAATATTCACTGCTTTTCTGAAGAATTTTTGCTCTTTTACCTGTATACCATTGATCTCCGTAGGTTTGTATTGGCACAAATATCCGACAGGGATGATTTTTTATTGATTTTTTCCTCTTTATTTAAGCTTACCACCATCTGAACATTTTTACTTGTTTCCGATTTGACTCAAGTTACTTTTCTTTTTCGTTTTTCCGTTTCACTCTTGCCCGAATTTATTATAGAGTTAAGGAGTGAATGATTAGAGCGTGCCGATTTTTTGCAATCTGGTCCATATACATCGAATCCATTGGATATATAAATTTTTGGGATTTTGAAGAAGGTAAAATTTTAATTATTATAGTTTTGTGGACTTGAATTGCATTAACAATCTCTAATTTCCGTTTTGATCATTTTAACGTGTTCCTATTATCGCGAAAGAATACAATTTGTTCCACTGTCTTTAAGAACATTCGTTATCTCCATCTCTCGGGGTTTAAGAGCCCATTTTTAGAACTTGCCTCTAATTGTTTACAATTGGTTTTTTTTGAACTTTCCACTTTAGATGTACTATTATTCGTATGAGACGGATTTGGCCGAATACATTTATCCAGCACAATTTAGATGGTCTCTTTAGTTACACAGAGTGTCTCTCATTGCCTATTGGCTCTTTCGTGAATGTAGTTCTCGCTTTGCTTTTTTAGTTAAGCCTTCTATGTGCCGGATTTATCTCATCCTACATTTCTGTGCTTCGATAACTAGGGGAAAAGATGTGGGTTGTCTAGCTAAGAACTGCTAGGATTATCCGATCTGCACGTTGCTTTAGAACCGTACTAAGTATTTGATTGATATAATACGTACACATTTCGATCCTTCATAGGATCTTTTGACCCCCTTTCATGTGTATTTTCAGTAAAAAAATCTACACTTTATCTCTGTCTTTGATCACACGGGCAGCTCTCTATTCGGATAGTATGCACATCTTACAATGTCTTTTTCTCGTATAATCTTATTATTTTTGTCGCATGCATCATGTAAAAACAGTCTTCTTTTGTGCAAGTTTCATAAAAATACACATCGATCCTGCCATAACTCCAAAGGCTACTTTATGCTGTTTAGTGAGCATTAAAATTCCCGTAATTATCGTAACATGCCATTATTCTTTTTTATACCAGTAATGCTGTTAACTGTAAGTTCTTTATAGCTTACAACTCTTCAAATTATACTTTCGACCAAAGTTTTATTTATCGATCATTCTTGCGCATCTACAAAATCTGCAATAATCATTTTAACCAGCTACGATGACTTTTTTTGGCTTACACATATCAATTGGGTTGGTTTTAAGTCAAGCGCCTGTTCCTTTCGTCCATGTCTTATAATCGGCTTGTGATAGAATTATATCGCAAATCAAAAGTCTTGAAAAATGCCATTATATTACTTCTCTGGATCTACTCACCAGCGAAAAAATCACAATCGACGAAATATTTAACAGTTCATTCACTCTATGCCTTGAAAAATACTTCTACTAGAAATGTGTTTAAGATAACATTCTATTACATATTCTGGTCCATAGCTCTTTTTTGCTTCATTCTATAGAGCCCCCATCCAAATAGCATTATTGATATATGAATACTCTATATCGGCTTAATTAATGTTCCAACCACAATTTAAAGTTAATCAAAGTTGTTATCAAGCTATTCGACGCTAATTTTCCGATTTGTAATTTAAACTTAGACGTTATGCAAGTGTAACTCTGCATTGAATTTACTTCCAAAAATGCACATTCATATATAACTGGTACTTATTCATTTACAACCATTATACAGAGATCTTGAACTATCTTGTGATTCTCTCAAACCCTTTGTGCTCACATTAGTCCAAATTTTGCTACATTAAACAGCATACTGCGTTTACAAAGCCATATTATGTGCTCATTCACAACTGCATCCTTTCTGTACTGCATAAGACAATCATTTTATCATCAGCATTCATATGGCGTTTTAAACGGATTACAAACCTTGTACACCCGTAGGTGATATTTTATATAATATAAGTCATTTTAGTGTTTTATAGTAATGTGATAATGGGTATCTTTGCAGTACAATTTCTCGCATACTCAAATTTTCACACAATTATCTTTCGTATTTAACCCTTATATATATGTGTATCTACATATATTTTTAATCATACCTACATGCTAATCCCTAATATTAATTCTAGAGAATTGAGACGAGTTCTTTATGAGCTACCGTATTATGGTTTCTAATCTGAACCATAACATACAAAGGTTTTCAATTCACGTATATGACCTTCTGACAGCTTCCTAACAGAAATACTGGTTGTGTCATATATTGTTCTCTCCTCATAAACCCTGGTTGTTCACGTATTATCATCCTTGTTCTGTATGCTATGGCCAATATACTGTTTGCTAACACCTGCATACGCAATTTTGCAAAGCAACTTACTAACATGATAACACGATGGTTTTCGGATACTTTTTTCGTCTTTTT
Source organism: Rhyacophila brunnea (assembly GCF_057557595.1). Lineage (NCBI taxonomy): Eukaryota > Metazoa > Arthropoda > Insecta > Trichoptera > Rhyacophilidae > Rhyacophila > Rhyacophila brunnea. The sequence continues at coordinate 1,149,237 of NW_028233335.1, forward strand.
GTACACTGAAACTACCAGACATTCTTTCCATTCAATTGAGATTTTTCCATCCCAAAAAACTTTTTTGATTCCTATAAACACACATTTCGAAATCCAAGCTACAATGGTTATAGTCTTCGGACAAAGTTAACAAACTCCAACAGAGATTAGGTCTATAACCTAAGCCTTATTATTCGGTGCGGTAAACACACATAAACAAAACCTAATATGATTATTGAGTCAAAAATCAAATAAAGGATATTTAGAGCATGTCATTTGATAAAAGGACCTTGACCATGTGCAGATGCGCTGAAACGAGAAGAATACAGTTTTCACAATTCATCATTTTGATATTGTAAAAACAACGTCTATATTTTATATTAGATTCAAAACAATATAGTTAGATTAAAGATTACAGTACTTCTTTTATTTTATATTTTTCGATTTCTAATAACAAGATCATAGAAGGTAACTATGTATTCAAATATAACGCTTTGTTATTTATGACTACTTTAATAATAATCTTTATCTTAAAATATTTAAATGCGCTATATTCTATGATATAGAAGGCTTTATAATCGATTATTTAACTTATTAACAAATTTACATATAAACATGTTGCATAAAGAAGATTCATGATCGAAATTTTACAATAAATTTGATGTGTATATAATTTTTTTTGTTTAGTGTGATACTAAATGGCAAACAATATTTGGTAAATGCAAGTTTATTTTTATAAACAAAGATTTCGCTGTATATAATATATTAGCTGTTTATTTTAGTTTAGTCTGTCATAAGATACAGTTAAAATAAATAAAATGTACAACGTTTGATGGAAAAATAGCCATTCAAAATACTATATAGTTTGGCGTACGTTATTTTTAAGTGAAAAAAATACTTGGTTGTAGCAATACTGCTGACATTAAAAAAAAAGTAGCTTATAGAAAAAAATTGTATTTCCAATAAAAAAAATTATTAATAAGATATATTATAATATTGACGTAAATTTTTTTGCTTTACATTATGGTTCTTCAATAAAAACAGCTTTATGTATTGTTTTATTTATATAATCATTTAAGATGACATACTCCAGGCAAAGATTGACTCTCCCAATGTTAATTTTTAAAGGTATGTAGTCTTTGAAATGTTTTTGAAACATTTATGAATGCGCAAGTAAAGATAAAAGTTTGGATTTGCTGTATTTCACAGATAAAAAAAAATATCTTCTCTGGTTTTCTCAATTAAGTACATGTAGGGCTGTTTTTTGTTTAATTTACATGATGAGTGGATATACATGTAGAATATCACATCTAAACGCAATAAATTGTATTACCTGAAAGATATTTATAGTAGCTATCGCTGCGAACACTGAAGATTGAAAAAACAAAAAATTAAAAATGTCAAAATGCTGATTAATGAACTTTTTTTTTGCATTTTTATAAATTAGATTATAATTTAAGGATAAAGTAAAAGCTTATTGGTCGGAATTAAAAAGTTATAGAACGCTAGTGTTTTATATACCATATGTTTTTTTTATTCAAGGTAACATCAGAAAGCATTCGCATAGAAAGAAGCTTATTAGACATGTTACTAAATTTATATAAAATAATAAATTTTTAGCTGAAAGACAATACATCTTATAATTTTATCTCTTTTTTATGATTTTGTCAAACAAATGTGCTGCAGTATTCCTTTAAATGCCACCATCAAGATTTTCTGATATATAGTCCTTATGCATAGTTGTCAACCCTGTCTTATAATACACAAAGAATATATATGTTCAGATTTGTGCCTATAATCTCAATTATAAAAAATCTATTTTATTTTTTCACAATGCATCCGACAGCTCAAGAGTAATGATTAGACCGTTTAAAACAATAATGTAATTTCTTATGATTTTAAAACAAAATTGGTTATTGAATGGGTCATATTTTCCGAATATTTATACTCGATGTATATTATCTCTATTTTATATCGCTTTTGCTATGATTTTTATTCTTTGTAAATTGAAATTTGTTATTTGCAAAAAACATTAAGCCAAAATAAAATAGTTTTCTAAATAATTTTATTCATAACTTAGCTTTTGCGATGTACTCATTTCACAAATTATATTTGATAATGATAATAAATCTATAGATGGATCTTTTAAGTATCTGTGTACATTAGTGTTTAAGTGAAATACAAATCATAGATATTCGTCTTACAAAAGATAGACCAAAAGAAAATATACTTAACGTTGTCAAACATATATAAAGGCAATAAAAATATTAGAAGAACTTCTGATCATAACCAAGATAATTGATATAGTATAAATGTGAAGTTCATTACAAATAATAGATTCATATAAAAAATATTTTATAGATTCTCTAATGCGAATTTAAATATTTTAATCATCTGGATTACAAATTACTTTCTGAAAAACATAAATATCATTTGACAAAGAAGAAAATAAGCATATTTGTGAATCTTCGATTGATAAATTTAAAGATGAGAAAATTTATGATGTATACATATAAACGAATTATAATATTCATTTGGCTTCATTATGTACTCCAAACATGGTTTTGTCTTTTTCAAATATCTTAATATCAATATTTTTTTTTCGTACGGACAGAGATAACATATATTGTGCAAAAGATACTATAAATGATATATCTTTTGTATTATTTACAATTCAATGCGTGCTTCATCTGAAATCCAAGAATGATTATTGCGATATTCATTCTATTATATATTTTCTTTTCTCGGTAGAAGCATAAAAAAAGACGTTAAAAGGGTTAAGTGATTTTAAATACACTACAAAAGATACTTTATACAGAAATTATAATTTTATAAATCTTTCTTTTCTATAATCTATCAAGAAATTATAAAATCTTTACAGTACAAAATACGAATATTAACGATTCATCTTAGACTTTGACTAAAAAATACACTAAAAACCGAAAAAATCGATTGCTTTAAAAGTTTACAATCCGGTTTTGCGTTATATGCTGGTTAAAATTTTTGTTTTTTCCTGCAAAATAATCGACTGATCATGTATAATATATTCCAAATTTGTCTACTGTTAGTTTAGATATATAATCTCGCTAAATTTTCATTAAATAGGAATATAGTTGGTTTTAATAATTCCGTGTGAATTTCATACATCAAGAAAAAATGACACTATACAACACTCTGTTATGTTATATAAATTTGAAAATTTAGTATCTTGCTAAAAAAACACATTAAAAACCTTTTAAAAGCTTATAAATATACAAAACATCTTCATAGAAACATAAAATACTTTGCTTGTATGTTGCAAAGACTGGAATACACAACATTGAATTGATCGTCGATAAATTTTGTCGCTTGTAAAAGAACGAAAATTTTAATAATATTAGTATTTTTAGCATGTATCTTAGTTATTTGCAAAGTAGAAAATGGTAATAGTGATAACTTTTTCACGTATTTTTTAATCATCATACAATGTATATCAATTTAAATAAATAGCTAAGCTTTTCTATGAAAACACAGATAAAATTTAACTTAAAATCTAGAAATTAAAAATATATATTCCTTTGATTTGCAATCTAGGTTGAATAATATAAAATTATTTTCTAAAAAGTCAATGAATGTGCGTTGATTTCATTATGTAAAATCATATTCACTATGTTAGCACAAAAAAAAGAAATTTTTATCGATAAAATTAAGCAATTAGATTCTTAATTGTAATAAACTTTATCCTAGAAATTATTTTTCGTTTATACTTAGATCGACCTAGTAATATACGTTAAAATATTTTATTTTGTGCTAAAAAATGCTTTTAATTATATATAAACTTTGGTTAATATTGAAAATATATTCTTCCTATGTTTCAAAAAAAGGCATTATTTATATATACTGCATATTCTCTGTTCTAAATTGTAAAATAATTAAGAAATTTATATAAAAATGTGAAATCAAAGGTAAAAATTTTAAAGAAACATGGAATATGTGTCTAATACTCTCGCGAATATAAGTAAATTGCAATTTACCTTGGAAAGATCTTAAATAGAATGTAATTGCATACAAACGTCTTATTTTGGCATTTGTTTACATTAAATATTTCAAAGGTTCTATAATTATAATTCAATCATTTTCCAGGTCATAGGCTCCATCGGTTAATATACAGCAAAAAACGTCACTGGCATCTTCAATTTCAGTTATTAAGGTGTTACACTTAAATTATATCTGACAGATTAGATAATATGGATATCTAAATCAATTAGGAGATCAACAAAAAACATCATGCATGGCTGCAATGATATTTAATCAAAAACACAGATGAATGACTTTTATATGTATAAAATACTTACTCATTCGGCTTCGTGTGTAACGCAAACTAATATCGCACAAATGTAGTCACTATTAAATATCTTACAAACACCCATGCTCAATTTTGTTCTTTGGGGCATTTTATTAAGTACAGCTTTTTAAGAAAAAATTGAAAAAAATTGTGCTAACACAGAAATCTTTAAATACTCCACTCGCCTGATATCTTTGCAGTGAAAAAATATTTACAAGCTCTGGTTGGCAATTTCTCTGTATTTTCTAGTTTGTAACTATACTTATACGCCCCTATTCATAGATTAATTGTTCATTCACAGCTGTAAAAACTAAGCTTTGTTGAATTTTACTTAGAACAACTTCCTTTGCTCGTCATAGAAAAATATAAAAGCAAGGGAAAGAAACGGTTATAAATGAATCTTGTAGATTACATACATATTTTTTTACGTATTTTAAATTGATTTGATATAAATATTTGTAGTATTTTATTTTTAAAATAGCTATCTTTATATTTTATTCGTGTTGACTGATTTCCTAAGCTTTAAGTAGTCGATACTATCAATTTTTTACCGATTCTAACGTAATAATTTCCATTATAAGCAAAATATTTTTCTTTCAACAAACTGTAGTATGAAAGCAGTTTATTACTTGATCTTATTCTTTTGGAGTTTTATTTTTTGGGATAAACCTAAGTGTTATTTCAGATACTCCTTTTATCGTCGATTGTTCTCAAACACACGCTAAAACTTTCTGTGCCATATAGTGGTAGCCTATGAGCGTTAATAATTCTGTAACGTACCATATATTCCTTCCTAGTCTTTATACTTTGTTTAATCACTTAGAGATATTAAATTCGTGTGTTTTTCTCTACTTTTAAATGACAAAACTATTTTTGATGCAGATGCATTATAACATAGTACTTTTATTTATAATTCTTATGTATGTATTCTTTAATATTTAGATCCTATAGGTTGATTTAATGCGGATCTGTTTTTGAGTCCCAGAAAAAAATATTTGAAAAGATCTTTTGGTATGGTTTTAGTGATTCTACATCTTTCTTTATAGTAATTTTTGGTATTTAAAATTTCTTTTTTTGTAAAGATTTATTTTATTTTATTTAATTTCATCCAGGCACTGTTTGTTGCTTTGTGCGAAATTCGAATCGAAGATAAAGGGATGTTTTTTCATTTTCGTATTAAATTAACTATTTCAATATCATAAGTCTTTGCTTGTAGCATTTTTAAATATTATACAAAGGTTTATGCTTGAAACCTTTTTTTTGCTTACAGCATCTGTAGAATTACACTGAAATACAAAATTTTATTTATTTTACTATTTTTTTACGGAAAGGTTTTTAGTAGATTATTATTGTTGAAATCTGCAACCGAACTTGGGTAATTTTTATAAAAAAATTTCATGAATCTATTTTTGGAACTCTAAAAACGGTATTTACAATATCAAATACTGTTTTGTGCATTATTATTTAATGACGTTTATAACATCATTAAATTTTAGACAAATGCGTCCCTTTTTAGCTAATCTCTATTGTAGTAATTTAATTAATATAAACCATAAACTAGAATTATCGCAGAGCACTTGCATTTTTCCCTTTTAAATATATTTTCTACAATTGCTTGGTTATAACCATTTTAAGTTTATACCATTTGATTTAGTTATTATTCTGTCTTTTTTTCAATAAAGGCTATTTTCTTAGTTTGCTGCCATATATCTACATTTATACATGAACTTTCTGTAAATATAATAAAACTTTGTATGTCTTTCTGATTCGGTGCCTCTGCAAATATCTACCGATTCTCGCAGATACTACATAAACTAAAAATCTGATTATGTCTGAATTGGAGATAGTTCTTTTTAATTAAATTAAGATCCACCGAAATCCCTTTAACTCTATATCAAAGTTATTTAAACTTATGTATTGAAGTGATCGATTTGTCTAATGTGTGAATGATCCATGCAAATAATTCGTACTATATCACCTTTTCGTATATGCTGCTGGTTTTTTCTGCCCTAGATATGTCCTTCTCAGTCTCTATATTACTGCTACAATACCTAGTCAGTGTATTATTTTCTACTGTAGGTTCTTTTTTAAACAGTGTTTGTATAATTTTTTTGAAGCTTCTATATGGATATTGATTTTATATATTTTCATTTTTTTTTTATTTTTTTTTATTTTTTTTGGTGATTGTATACTATTTAAACAATTTTATGTTATTATGATTGGAGTTAGTGTGTTAGGATATATATTCTCATTGCACAATATGTTAGATTCCTGCGCGATAATCTTGAGTATAATTTCCCTTTACCGTCTTGTTGAAATAAATTTGTAAATAATTATTTTATCTTTTTATCTTACTGGGTGTTTTCTTGATTTTTTTGTAAACTTAAGATATATTCAAGACCAGATAACTTTCTCGTCTTTTTTTATGCTATTTAATAAATTAATCACTAAAAGATTTTTTTATATGTATTAATTGGTTTCATTTGGTTTTTCTTATTTAATTTATATACAGGTATATATTTATGTTATTACTTGGTTTATACCGTATAAACATTAGTATTTTCGTTATTAAATATGAATCATAGATTATAACATATTAAAATTCAAAGCTGTGATTTTGTTGTTTAAGAACAGCTCGAAAGTAATCACGCAACATCTTATATGTCTCAATAACCGTTTCTGTTTGTAAGAGCAGGGTTTTCATTTAGATTCATTTTATTAATCATTTTTTGTTGCATCTTTCATATATTTATGCATATTGTTACCGATTAGTGCCGTAGAATCGTTTTTATCGGCTTGATAATTTGCAATTTAGATTTTTAGATGCAATGTATATTGACCGTTATTTTATAGTTTTCTTAATTTCGCTTTTTTATTGCATGATTTTATGAAGGTTTTGTCATTTATTAGTGGTTTTTCTCTTTGGTTCAATAAACTCGGTAAGCCCTGATCTAATATGTGCATAAGTTTACCATTTTTTGCATTATTGTCAATCAAAATTGCATTCTATCTTTATTTAGTTGGTTGTTTCAATTGAAGGTTAAAATTGACGAGTTGTGTTATATATGTCTATTTTTAGTTGGTTTATCGTTATTCGTCTAAATTTATGTCTTCCGGATTATATTTTACAATTTCACTTTTTTTCTCATACTAGCCTTATTCTCTATGATATGATTAAATTGTCGAGTTGTGAAAAAAATTATCTCATTGTAAACGCGCTTATTTTTATAAAATAAACTCGAAATTTTGTTTTGCATGTCAAACAAGGTAACTGCAATGAAAAAGTCTTGCAGTTATATAAATTGTGATTTTCTGTTTTATGGTTTATCAAGCTGTAAATTTTTCTTCTTCATGTAAGAAGCTGTCTGCAATAAATATGTCTTTGTAAACAAATTTCACCCCATCACTTTTATTGGAGCTTATTTTCATGAAATAAACTTTTAATGTTTAAAACTATTTTTTACAAATATCAATCTAATTTATATGATATCAATATTATATACCTTTGATATTATCAAACAAGTTCGAAAATATGCTTAAATCATAGGAATCTAAAAAATAGAGTTCTTTTTTATATTAATTTCTCTTATTTCTTGGTCTAACACTCATATTTAGTAGTTGCACGTTCATTATGAAGTTAACATTATTACATAATACAATGATAATAAATCCGCTTCTGAGGTCTTATAAGGTACGAAAAAAAGTTTGGGCAAAAAAATTGGATTATAATAACTTGAAAAAACGAAGGTTGCACATTTAGATGTGTTTTTATACATAAATATAATCGGAAATACATTTTGTGTTGATCGCTACTGTCACAATAATTAAAGAGCCATTTAACGCAAGAAAAAAAATCAAAAAATAACCTATTAGTGCAACACAGTTTTAAAAAGAATTTCCACGGCAAATATAAACACAATATCGGAGACAAATATTTAATAATAATATGAGGTTGGCTAATTACGATTTAGAGGGTGGAAAATACTACTTAGCGAATAATATAATTTTTTTAAGGAAAGAGCTATAAATAATTCATTCGTATAATTGTCCGGTGTTTTATAAAAAAATTACTTTTACTGTACCGTTTTATATGAAAAAAGGTACCTAGTTGCCGCAAATAAACCATTAAAAATTGTATGAAGATGATGAAAAGAAAAAATAATGCCCAAAAATATTGCGATATAGGCAATTTATGTATAAATCGAAAAGTAAAATAAAATAAGCTTGATTAATATTAAATAAAAACTTGGTGATTTGATAATGAGATAATCGTATAAATCCCGAAAGAACCACATAAAAAAGGATTTCTTCAAAGGTTTTTTCCGATAAATTTTTTAACAGAAATTGCGATTTTTTATTATGAAACTATAAGGATTGGTATTATCTATGAATGCAAAAAGATTCATCTGATGTAAAATCTAACAGCGAAATATACGAAGTAACAATTCAATAAATCAAGTAAGACGAATTCGTTTGGACCTCTAGTCGATTTCTGAAAAGGTTTCCATATATTTGCTAAGCAATGAATTAGTTTAAAATTAAAAAGCTGGCAGTCGTTGATTGTATAAAGAGTGTATTATTTGTTTAAATAGTACAAGATAGAAAGATCGATTATAAATATCATAGACCAGATACAACATATAAATCTGTAGTTTACCTATCAATATTATTTTACGATAAAACTTGTATCTATCTGAGAAAAAACACTCAACAATACTGTGCTTTTATAAAAAAACAACAAGTATTGCCCAGAAAAACTAAAATCGATTGAATGAATCAAGAGAACTACAAAATAGCTTTACTAAAGTGTAGAAAAGAAAAAAGGTATATAAATATTGTTATTTTTATTATTAAATATAGACTGAGAGAAGCTTGGGATGACAATCACTTAAGCTGCTACATTAAACATAATAAAACAGAAAAGTAAAGATTAAAAAAAAGTCTAAAAAAGATGTACTTAATACGGATAAATAAATATTAAAATATGTTGTTGAAGGGGTAAATACGAATCCATAGTAGGTTTTGTTATAGAAAGCATAATTATAGAAATCATGGGTCGGTAATGATAAGCATTGCATGTATCCGTCGATATAAGTAGATTTGATAATGACTTGTTTAATTAAATATTATACGTATTGATGTGAAACCATCTTTAGGGTATGTAATATATACTTCTCCGAGTCTATTAGTAAATCAAAAGACAGTACATTTATAATAGTATGATAAAGTGCAATGAGTAATTTTATATGCTTCAAATGGATTTAATTTATGAATCTGGTTTGTGAATTTTTTAATTTCTAAATTGTATATTATCTTTGGTTTTTCTTTTTTTTAATTTTAATATAGACATACTTGGCTATTGAATAAATTAGCTAAGAAATTGTTGTATAATATTTTATTTATATGATTTTTTTATCTATGAATAATTGAATTGCAAAACAATTTATTTATTGGCTTTTTTAAATTTTATATTCGAATGTGTGATAATTTAAGTATGCAATTATTGATATGTAATTTCGGTGCATTTATAATATTTAGTTATACTCTTTATATTGTATATATTCATATTGATAGTTTTATGAGATGGATTTTAAGTATATTGCATTTTTATACGTGATAAATTGTCCTACTATTTTTATTTTACAAACTCTTTGATCCTTAAAATGTGAATACAACAAAAAATCTTCGAAATATGTAATTATATGACTATTTTAGATGTAATTTGGTTTTTAAAATTTTTAATTTTATTGAAATAAGTGTTTTTTGTCTTGTTGTTCTATAAAATAAGCTTATTCGAAGAATCATTCCGTATTTAACTTAGTTAATTATACAAAGAAAAACTTATGACAGAAACTGAAATAATACCAAGAGTAAAAAAAACCAAGAAAAAGCTTCCAGCTTATATTTTCTGATGTCTTTACAATTGTATTATCAAGTCAGAAGAAAAAAATATATATAAAAGTGGTATCAAAAAGTTCTTGATAGAAATACTACACAAAATTAGTTTACAAATTAAGATATTGAGATTTTTGTGAAATTTTAAAAAAATTTTACACAAGTTAAATATCATCGCGGAATTGCACCTTATAGGACTTTTTGGAGGTTGGCATTGCTATAACCCTTTATCATCACTAAGATGATATATGAAATAGATGCAAAACAGAAGTTCTGATACTTTACACCCAATCATGAGAATAATATAATATTCAAAGACGAATGTTCACTCACATAGCTATTCTATTTGCACTAATATTGAAAATGCGTCAATTTTTTACAACAAAAACTTGTTTATCACAAGCACAATGTCGGATCAGTGTAACAAACGTTCATAATCAAAACATATATTTTAGATCAAAAAAAATGTTTCATATGTTATAAGTATTCAAACTGTTTGCAAAAATCCTTTCCCGTTTTATTATGGTGTTAATTCTAATATGAGATGAGTTTGATTGGAATGTTTTTAAGGATGTGATGGTATTATTTGTAATAGGCAAAAAGAACAAATCATGATTTTCCCTATACTATACAATATCTAAGTATAATAAAAATTTGTTGTAATATATTATCATTCGTCCATATTTCATTTTCTTGTGATTATAAATAACCAATTATTTTCTTCCCACAGAAAACCCCGTTTTATTCACTTTCCTTTATAATAGGGTTCTCACCTTATATTTCTGCAATGAAAAATACTAGCATAAAATATTTGGTTGCTTAATTTTATAATATTTTAGGGTTTTCCTTAATTTTATTTTTATTCATTGAATAATTGTCTTAATGTTTCTATAGTTTAGATTATTCTATCAATTTTACCTTTTATATTTTTTTTAATGCAGTTGGTACAATTTTTTTCTTTTGTGATTTTTATTTATATTTTTTTGTATTATTATAGTAAATAAATTATTACCATCTTGGTATTTTATGACTATATTACAGAGTTGTTATAATTGTCATCAAATATATTAGATCTTATTTTACATCAATACTAATACTATGCATTCAATTTACCACCTGTATAATTTATTATCGAATTTATTTTTATCATTATTTTAAAATTTAATTTATACTATCCCGTTGTATTTCAAATACCAACTAACGAAAGATTATAAAATAAATATAATTGTAAAATTTATATTTTTATAATTATAATTTTATGCTATAGAATAGTTTATTATTGAGTTTATTTATTTTTGATTACTGATTTAATTAAAAAATCGTGTTATACAACTTTCATTACAACCACTTGTATTTTTTCATTCTCTCTTTTTTCTTTTTCTGCCTTTCTAGCTTTTTTTGCTTTTGCATATGGTGTGCTTTCTTTAAGATGTGGATGAAAACAAGGTGGGTAGACCTCATAATCGAATTTAGGATCGTAAACTATACCATCATCACCCCTCCCAATTAAAAACAATGTCCAGGGACTTCCAAGTGTTATTTTGAGATTCTGAAATATACCCTTGTCATATGGGCTTAAAGGTCTTTTATAGTGAAAAAAGTAATAATTTTCTCTTTCCTGATGCTCCCGATAAGTCATATTTCTCGATATTGTTTTCCATATATTTCGTAAATATTTATATATTACGATGGAAATAATCAATGAAAATATGTCAGTGACCCCTATCAGGAAGCTCATCAAGTAACTATTCGACAGCTCTTTTTTCCACCAAAGCATTACAAGAATATAAAGGAAAACGAGGGTTAACATCACCATGTTAATTCCCTCGAAGAAAATGAAACGGGCATAGTGTCCCGTATTTTCTTCGTTTACGCATGTGCCCACCCACATGCAATGATGGTTCATCTTTTTTATGCACCTGCCACATGCAGCGCAATGATGTGCCCTTTCAACTTTCATATGCTCACATCGCCGACAATACCTTCTTGGACTTCTAGCCGTTTTCCTCAAAGGCAAATCAATGCGCCCACAAGTCTCCTCCGAGATCCCACGATTTTTCATCGTGAAGACCATGTATATATAGGCGAGTATTGCAGTGGTATTGAAAACCCAAAGGAATACTCGCCTATATGTGCAGTCCTCTACATACACATAGGTAACTATGTTACCTAAAAAGTTCAATAGGAACATCGTCACTATTGTTATTGAAACTTTGCATGAATGTTCATTTGTCACTTTCTCGAAATACATTATTGCTTATGATATTATTTAATGACATATTTATTCTTTTGACAAATCTAAGAACTTATTCTTTTCAAAGATTTATGCACTACCAAATATGGAAATTAATTTATTAGATAAAATAAGACCGTTTTATAAGCCGATAAATTGGTCGTGAACCTATTTTTGAGAGGTAAAAAGGGAAATATTCTTGTAATATCATTCTAAGAACAAAAAAAAACAAATATATCAATATCAAGATTAATTAAATATTATATAATAAATTGAAAATGGATAAATTAATTTTTATGCGAGTAGTGTTTATTTTTTATCAAAGTTTCTTTTTTTTACTAGGTCGTTTATTTTTGTGTAAGTATAAATATTTTAGATTATAATTTCCTGCATTATTTATGCCTTTTTTCATTCTAAAAATGCTGTAGATAATATAAAGATTAGATTTAGTCTTGAATACAAATCTTAGAGTCTTTGATATAATAAATAAGATTTGTTACACCGAAGTATCATTTTAGAAATAAAATATTCTAATACTAAAAACTTTCATACATTAAATTTTATCTGTGAAATAATATATGCCTAACAAATTACTATTTTCAAGTCTTATTTATTATTTTAATTAGAAAAATATGTATATATAATGGTTGTCGTATTTATAATCGAATAAACAAATTAATTAACTTCTCATAAATTTTATAAGCTAGATTTTTGTAATATGCAAAATATAGAATATACTTTCTATACAGACTTTTTGTATTAGTTTTAATTATTTAAAATTTTCACATACAAATTTTCTCGCGTTTTTTATTTTTCACTCACAGATTTTCCTGTTAATAATTTAATAAATCAAGCACTTACGACAATATATGCTTAATAAACTCAACCGTAATAAATATAGATCATATCTTCATTTTCATCTTTTACTATCTAGATACGTATATTTTGTACAACGAAGGCTATAGTATTTTTTTCTGCAAATTGATAAATAAACTAAATTTTCATACAAAGTCTTTCTATAATTTTATATTTGAAATTAGCTTTTTTTTTGCACTCTTTTATTTGAAGCTATATAATTTTTTGAAACTTTTTTTTAGATATAGTGTATATTTATGTTTGACTACTATCCAAGATACAATTGAATTCATATATTTAACTTAAGAAAGGTTTCATACCTCAAAAGTATATATATTTTACTTATCAAACTATTATTTGAATTTAATTAAAAAAGATAAGAGAAACTGGTCTATAGTCGGAAATCTTTCGTAGGGCTAACTGAAAAATATAAGTTTAAGTACCACAAAATTTAAATATTATATCTTATTTGTGTAAAGGGATAATCTTTTATCCACAAATATAATATCAAAGAATTTCTATCATGAAAGATTAAAACTATGGCACTTAACACTGCAATATATTATGCCTTATGCATACAAAAAATCATAAAATTGACATCCAACTTTCCATAATATCTGTAAGACAAATATAAAAAATCATAAAGTCATATATAAATGATGTCTAGTACTATCGTTTCCAGATATAAAAAATCATATTAAACTATTGGTTCTATTAGATTAAATATAACCCCTTGCATAATTATTTGATAAACAGATCCTTAAAACTCAAAATAAGGTAATATTAACTGTAAAGTTGGTTTGATATGATAGAGATGGTTTTCTAATAATTTATTTTATTTAAATAAAAAACCACTACTGAAAAGTGTAAAACTTAATGCACATTGTAAATATATTTTTTATTTGAGGTATCAAAAAGTCATTCTATTTGTAGGATATATATTATTACTTTTTAGTGAATTTTAAAAATTCCAATAAACTAGTTTTAAATAAAAACATAAAGTTTTATTCACCAATAAAAAAAAAGAAGTTATGTAAAAATACTAGTTATGTATCTTCTCCTCAAAAATATAAAAAATTATTAGTTTTATTCATATAATCTATTGAATATAAATTATGATTATACCGGAGTTAAATAAAAAATTAACCCTACAAAAGATTTATGCATAGTTAAAAATAACGTTAAAAAAGTAAAAAGATTATTCTCATGTTGTGCGGATTTGTTTTAAATTGTAATTTGTTGATTAAAATAAACAGAAGTTATGATTTATTTTTCTAATATAGAAATATGTCGAATTTTTATTCTACTGTATTATCACTTATAAATCATTAAATTTTAATTTTATTTATAAAAAAGCATGAAACAAGATAAAAATTCACATACAGAGCAACAATTTACATTATTTTATATGTTATTTACATATGAAATAGCTGAAAATAGATATTTACAACTCTTTATAGTTTTATATGATTTTTAAGTTTAGTTCTTGTTATTTTTTTAATGATGAATAATTTAAGTAATACACGGTGAGGTTTCTTTTACAAACGAAGATAAGCTATAGAGTAAATTTTCGGAAATCATTCAAATTCTATATATTACACAATAAGCACTTCTATTTTTTTTTTTTGCAAAAATTCCATCTTACTAAACACCTATGTTCTGTATTCCATAATAGATAAATAACTAAGTGACCCATCTATGAGAGATCAAAAATTTCGTATTTTTTTGTATAGATATAGATCATATAATCATATAAAACTTTTATTTTTTATGACATGCTTAATTACTGTGGGTTGGAATTATTACCATACAATACCCGCCTGTCATGCTGTAAACCCTTTAAAGCTTACTAAATTCTTTTTAACCAATTTAATATTCTCCCGTTTCACCATTTAAGAAGATAAAACAATTTTTTAAGCCCATAAATTTAAAATCTTTTTTCCCAATCTTTATCAATATATTTCTCGTTGTCCTCTTAGATTATTGTAACATTTATTCCATTTTCGAATTTTTTTCTTTCATTCTTTAATAGATTTTTTCTTACTATATTGGTTATTTTGGGATTTTAACACATCATACTCCACTTTGTCCCATACTACAAATGATATACACCATATCGATGTAATTAAAGTTTTATTATACTTATAGATTGCATATTTCGACTGTTATATTAAGTTAATGCGATTTTCGAAGCAACGATTCTCTTAATGCTCTAGTAAGACATTTTTACTTAATTACTCTGGTGGAATTCTACATCAGTTCGATGATGATCAATCCCTTTTTTCGTATAAATTTCTAGAATAAAGAACAATTACTTCTTTAACATGATCTTTATCATTTTTTCAACACTATTAATTACAAATTATTCGCTTAGATTCAGTATTACTTTCCTTTTTTTACTATTGATGATATCTGCAACTTTTAATCGTAAAGTAGTTGATTTCAGTGAGTAGGCGGCCTTTATTTTGATTTAAAACAAATATAGCAACAGCAAAAAAAATCAATAGTTATATGCATAGTATATGTTTTCTTGCTTTTCAATTAACTATACTATACATCTCGCATCTCCTTTTGACATTTAATGCCGTCTTTTTATCCCAGGTCAATAATAATATTACTTTAAAACACAATAAATACCCACAAACCCAGTAGTTAAGTCCAAAATTTTTTTATGCCCCAATTCTCTCTATGCTTTATTTCTGGGTAGGTTTTGTTATCACCAGATTTGATTATCCTTTTAGAATCTACTTCCATTATTTACTCTAAAATTTTTTTTCAAAAGAACATAACATATTCATTTTTGTCTTCTAATTTCTGCTTTTTTCTCAATGCATTCGCCTAAAGGAATTTATCTGGATTTTATATATAATTGCACAATCGATTCTCTATTTTTAAATATACCATTCTTGGAACGAAGGATTGGTTTTAGTATACTTTACTGTTTTTTGATTGTTTTTAATTTGTATCTTCTTTTATTAATTCATGCTCAAACTAACAAATTCCCTAAAAATTGCATTTATTTTTTTTTCGTAATTTAAAATATGTATTAGAGGGTGTAAGCTTTTTATTTGCTTACTCAATAGGCCTTACTTTCTTCTAAAAACTTATAGATAAAATGCACTAATTCCAGTGTTAGGTGCATCTGATATAAGGACAAAACTTCCAGATGATCGAGTGAATTTAACACCTTCATATTTCATACTTTTGTTTAAAATACGTTTGTTCATGTACTAGTCTATTCAATGCTTTGTTATTCTTGTTCAAACTTTTTGTCAAATGCATGAATAACTAAAAAACGCAGCAAATGATTCAAATCACATTGCAAGCTTCATCTACTATCTTATAATCTTTAACTTTCTGTTTTCAATATTCTATAATGATCGTTTTCATTTCTTCATTTGCTTTTTTTTGTTACCCATAGGGTCTAAACACCGGCTCGTAATAATTTTTTCATTGTTTAGTTTACTTTAATTTGTTTTCTTCAATGTTTCTAGTTATTTTATGAATAAATTCATGTTCTTATAGTGTTTCCGAATTAAAATTAAAATCAACGGGACATATCACGGTATCTTCTTTCATATTGTATCAAGAATCGTAGAAATAGCTTTTTACGATTCCTAGAGAATTTATAATAGCATATTCTCATGAAATTCCTATTTATATACCCTTTACTCAAATTAAATGTAGTTTTATGTCTATTTTTTTCTTCTATTTCTGTGCCATAATATTCTTCTTTTAAATTCAAAGAGTAAAAGAAATTTGGAAAGAATGAAGAGAATAAATTCACAAAATAAATCATAAGGTGGTTAATAAAAGGTATAACACCAATTTTTAATGTAAAATCAAATAAAATCTATTATTGATAAAGGTTTAAAATGTTTTCTTTTTTTTGTAAGCGATCGTATTGGTAAATTGATAGAAAATTCAAATAAGCATATTTCTTATTCCTGCTAACATCATACCCATTTCATGAAGTTTAAGCACAACAGCCTAGATATAAATAAATACCAGACATTGAATAGCTAAAGTTCTTGGAACCTATTATTCATGCTTGAAACAAATGTTGATAAAATAAGTCTTATTCTTAGATAATCTTGCCTTTTTCGGTAAATAACAAGTTATATGGAGGTAAGAAATTTAATTTATCCATAGCTTCCTCTTTTAGATATTTAAGAGCTGACACTGTGTACTTGGGAGCCATATATTTACCTTTTTAATGACACATGAATAAATTTCGACCATAGCTAATAAAAATTTTTCAACGAATATTTTAAACTTTATTTGGTATTTGACGGCTCCGATATCTAATCAGCGATAATTTAATATTTTGAACATGACAGCGATTACAATTGATATTACGCTGTTTTCTGATACGTATTTTTTTAATTATAATATTCACAAGACTTCTGCTATATTTTATATCAAGTTATTTGCATATGCATAAAAAAAAATCTATCAGGATCGTAAGTATAAAAGCTTGCATATTTAATAATTTTTATTTGATATTGCTCTTTTACTATTTTTCTGTAATAGCACATATTGTATACATAAAGGAATAATATATGGTTAAATGAAATATTTATCCTTAATTTACAAATTTTTGTTAAGAAAATTTAAAATTCATTTTCATAAATTTTATCTATAAAAGATCGCTTTTGGGATTTACTCATTCACTATGATTATTTATATTGATGTAATGCATAATCTTTATAATAATTTCATTTCTTGCCATCAGATACTTTTCGTCACCCAAATTTTCTATAATACGAAAATCTAAGTCTATGTTTATAAAGCACAATGGGAAACGTATAATATTCGTATTAAATATATATTATCGAAAATGCTTTTATTAAATTTTATGGACTAAACGAAAATGCATTCAGATTCTATTAAACTAAAAATCCAGTTCTATTTAACAAAGAAAATAATTAGTAAATAACATGATGAAACTATGTTTGAAGCCTATATAAAATAGAATCATATAATTTATTTTATAATGGCCAAGCAATTATTTTTATAGAATCTTTTATAAATAAAGAGCGCATGTAAAAAATGATGAAAAATTATTATTTCATAACATTTCGATAATATGTTCGTATACAGAAAGACATAATATTTTTTAAACTTTGATATTATATAGTGAACAAAATCCTAAGATGATCAACTAAAAACGTTATTTTTATAAAAAAAAATTGGCTAGTAAAAAGAAATACTAGGGAAAATGTTCTATGAAAGTAGACATGGATCGTTTATCTAAATATGATGACAATAGAGGCACTAGAAAACCTTTAAGTCGCAAAAATAATAGAGATCACAAGGTAAATTTGTCTTTTAATCTTTCGAGTGATATAATTTGAAAAATATTACGACAGCTCTATAGAAAATAACAAAAACACAGACTATTGTGCACAAAAGACTACTGTTTATAATATAAATGCTATGCGGATAATTGTATCATTCATCTAGCCATGATTGATAACAGTCGATAACTACAATGTATATTACTACCAAACTGTTGAACATAATAAAATAAAATATTATATGCAACTGAACTCTTTATAGCTTTCATTCGAAACGATACTGAGCACGTAAAAATAATTTTTCTACCGGGTTCTGTAATGATTTTAAATTGCATATATGAAACCAATGTAGTATTTATTTCCAATCGAAACTCATATATGATTGCTTTTTATTAAACCTATTTATTGTGTTTGCATTAACGCTCCCGTATTTGTTGATTGATAGTAAATACATAAAATGATTATATTTTAGGAATAACCATCAAAATTTGAGACATAGAAGCTTCCAACTTTTTAATGATCTGGTATTATATATTATAAAAAGTTATCTGTCAATCTAATTGTATATTGAAAATACATCAATTCTGCACATTTTTTTTTGATTATCGACATTCAGGCATTCTTTTTAAAATAATTAAATTCAAAGGAAACTAACGATAAAACATTAAATTCTATTATCCAATAATGAAGTCTATTTTTCGCTTAAGCACTAAAAAGCTTGTAAATAATTAAGAATAATTATATGAATGTTAAGATATATTTTGAGCAATAATTTTATATTTTATATTTTATATTTTAATATAACTAAGTACATATATCTAATGCTTGTATAATATATAATCTATGTATATTAAACATTATGACTATACATATGAAATAAAAAACATTTCTATTATAGTGATTTGTTATTTTAGCGGATAAAGTTTAATTATATATACCAATATAGAATATCTTGTACTTTGCACAAAATATAAAATTTTATATTTTGTGATAACATTTTTAGATTTATTGATGAGTTCAATAAAACACATTTCTAAATGAAAGAAAATATAGTCAAAAAGAATAAAAATAAATACATGCGTATGTTTTAGAAAAAAAATAGTAACTTATTACTTGATAAAAAGAATTAAAGACAAACTAGATCACCCACAAAATGACTTTGTGAGTAAGTTATACTTAGATCATTATAAATTTAAAATACTATTCTAAGTAGATAAACGCCTAATTTTTGCTTCCGCTTATAACAAAGATCATAGAATAATTTGTTGGTCATAGCTATTTTTAGAATCGTCGGGAAAAGCACATAGATAAATATCTTGAAAGTACTTTCAACGCATGTATTTGACAAAAACATTGTATAATTACCAAGAAAAACATTTTTTTTGTAAAATTGTTATTTTATTGTTATTTTTACATTATAGTGATTATTTTTTATTTATTTTACCTAAAAATTCCCCTATAAAACTATATAATTACAAATTTCGCTATCTTTTAATCTTTAAAAATGATTGTGCACATGATAAAAAAGAGTTAGACATAAATTAAAATCATGTATAAATAAAATGTGTAGTTGTTTCGCAAGATAATTTTTTATTGGCCTGAAGCAAGATAGATAGCATAAACGATACAAATAGACACAATGTAAAAACAAGTATGATTTTTGTATTTATAATCCTAGAAAAGTTTTATTTTATATACTGTATTTAACGTTATCTGATGGCTTTCTCATGAGAAACAAAACTGTCTAGCTGTGAACCTTTAAGTTTTTCTTATAAATTTTACACGAGTATTCTTAAGAACAATTTTACACTATAAAATATTATATCCTGTAATATTTTCGTAAGAAAGAAGGGTCAGGAATTGAGTATGACTAGATAAAATATTTTTGGCGTATAATTTGTTAAATAACTTCGTGCAGACATTTATGTGGTTTTTAGTGCATCTTAGCAAGTTAGCACGAAATAGCTTTAATACTCTTTTAGATATAAAGCATAATATTTTTATCAAAATTTTACGATAATACCCATTAAGATTCAAAGATTGATATGGGTTTTGAAAATAATATAATTGACAGAAAATAGTCTGTGCAAGACTTGTAAATGAATACACTGAATTGCTCCTGCAACCAAATACAGAGTTAATTGTAGTCATGTATGAGGATATCTATATATAGAGCAAACTTTGTCGATCCAAAACAGAACAAATGAAATGAAAGGGTGTCACATTTATATTTTAATTTAACCTTAAACACAACGTAAGACTGCAGTCATTATTTTTTGCAATATATTTCGGTTATAAACATGCATTTGTTAATAAAATCTACAAAATGCTATTATAAATTTTTTGGTACAAAAGAGTGTCCTCAAGCATTTATGTAAACATATAATTGAAATTTAACAAATAAAATCCTGCTAAAAAGCACAAAAGTCGGCTTTTATTATATATTCATAGTTGAAAAGCTCATTGTTATCTTTTAAAATCATTATTTATCTTTCAGTAAAAAAATATAACTTCATTATGAATAGATGTTGCTAAGGATAATATGTATTAAGCAAAAAATAAACAACGTTTACAAGATATTCTCATTGTACATCAAAACAAATATTATTATGAAGTATTATACATATAAATTGTTTTTTCTCGACATCTCTATTTATTATAGCTTAGTAGAAAGAAGTGGTGCTACGATTCAGATTTGATTCATCTTCTATTATATTTGGTGATAGTATTTGACTATTTTTTTGTAACTGCGACATAAAAAGTCATGGATAAAAAGTAGGATCAAAAAGATTTCTAACAGAAATTGAAATTTTATAGGAATATACAAATGTATAAATTAGGGTTTGATACAACTAAAATTATTGAAAAATTATATAGACACGTGAAATATTTTTTTTAATGATAAAAGCATTGTTTTTGGCAATAAACCTAAAATACTAGATGTAAATCCTTTTGCTTTAACACCCCAAATATAGCCTAACACGAAGTTTACGTTTAAAAATTGAATTATAATATCATCTAAAATTAACTATCGATGAGAGGGGAATTTTTTTACGCATATAAAAAATAGTTCACATTAAACTTCTTACAATGTAAATTTTATAAAAGAAATATCGATGCAGGAACTATCCGGTTGGATAGAGGTAAGAAAGGATTTTTTACATGAAATTTTTTTTAGAAGTCAACTCTAATAACAGACTCTATATAAAAATGTTTTTTTTTCGATCTTCAGTAAAATTTTACTAATGTATAATGCTTTAAATAAGAATTCTCTTATATGTAATAGCAAATAGCACGTTAATAATAGAACATCAAGCTTTTATGTAAAAGTGTTGTGTTTACTTTGACTGATATGTTTTATGTAAGAAATTATTGAAGTTCTAGAATCTATATGCTTTATTATTGCATCATTTTATGACATTATAGAGTAACATGATATTTCAAAATAAGACACATGATTTAAATAAAAAACGGATAAATTCGATTCTTTAATATAAAGGGGAAAACCCATTTTAATATTAAAAGCTGTATTTAATGTTTTTATACATTTTAAAGACTATAATATAAGTCATATCATAATATCCGATTTCACAAGAAAAAAACATATCAATTTTTGCAGCTCATCATTATTTAAATATATCTATGGCAGTCATATTTACGATAAAGGAAGATATTTATGTCTCACTTGCGACAAGATCAAGAAGATTAAATGCTCGTATAATAATAAGTTCAAGCAACATCTTAAAGTGTAATTTCGATTGGTTACGCGTAACGCACATATTCTATGTGTAAAAAAATATAAATGAGAATTATTTCTAATTTTTTATCCGTAAGAGATTAAAATTTTTGCAGAGATTAAATAAATAAACCTTTATTTCAATTTTAAACAATGTAACTACTAATATCCATAAAAATTTTAAAAACCACAGTTAAGGAATTATGCGGCTATATATACATACCCTGTTGGTAATTTCAAACCAATCAAATCTAATTTTTAAGGGGTATTTTTAATTTGATGTAAGTATATGTAATCATGAAAAAAAACTTATTAATGATGCACAAGATACTGTAATCGAGGTTGTTTTAATCATATTTTATTTTTACGGGTTTTCATTACTATTAGTATATACTCACTAGCTATTTTATTGATTAGATATATGTTAATACCGCTTCTATTTGAAATAAAAATAACAAGAAAATGTATGCATAACTTATGCCATGAATCGCAAAAAATTGGGAAACCATAAGGAATTGTATTGTATCTTGTTTTGGTTTTTAGATCACAATATATAAATTGAATCAAACAAAAAGTAATAACATCATTTTTTTATAAAAAAAAATTTTTGCTGAAATTCAATTAGATCATTGCACTTATGTATTATCTGTAACGTATCTTTTCTAAAATCTTTAAATGTTGTTTGGAGATGAAAAAGCATTGACTGTTCACAAAATCAATAAAACTAACTATATATACAAAAGCATGAGCATCCTAGATTCTAAGACAGTGTAAATAAACAACTTAGCTTAAGTTCGATATATTTATAGCAAAATAAATACGTATCATCAATTTAAACCATTTAGCATGACTACTATTTGTGTTCTGGTTCCGGTATCTTTCTGTTTCTATAATATTCTAAAAATTAAAATGCACATAGTCTCTGCGAAAATATAGTAAAAGGGAATCGACTTTTAAACTTTATTATTCTAATCATGTATATGCTTTTTTTATTGATGGTTTATTTAAACTGTAAACAAATAAGCCGCTGTCTATGAAATTCAGAAAGTTAAAAGTTTTTTCAAGTGTCGTACTTGTAAAATTTTATACCGAAAAGTGCAGCATTTGAGTAAACTATTTTTTTAATATATTTTACATGTGTGTAATCTACAATCAAACCATAGTTTACCATAATTTCTTGACAAAAAATTAGAAGAAATGCAAATAGTGCATAGTTTGTAAACTAGAAAAAATAAGCAAGCTAATATTTTCTTTGGACGTAACATCTTAAAATCTTTATTTCTTTTTATATTCAAAATCTAACGACGATTTCAATTACATGCATAATACTGGTTCAGTTGGCATAAAGTCAGACATCTTAACAAAAAAAAAATTTTTTAACATAAATAATAGACCAAGACAAACGCAAACCAATAAAATTGTTGTCTATATAATTTTAACTATGTGTACAGCCCAAAAATTCAATTTATGTAGCCAAAAGCCGTTCATTCTTTCCTCAAATACTACAACCCGGATTCCCCCATCTTACGCTTGCGCGCTTCGTTAACTGGGTGAAAAAATAAAGGTCTATCTAATTAGAAACTGCTAGTGATACTAATCTTCTCTTTTCTTCGGCATCTTACTCAAGTAGTTGATTCACGAAGTATCTACACATTTCGATTTTTAATGGGCTCTTTTGCCACCTACCAGGTTTATTTCTAGTAAATATAATCTTGCCTTTATCCCTGTGATTCGTTGCTCAGACAGTCCCTTCGTATAACATCATTTTTTCTCGTTTGCACGAAAATTATTGCTCACTGGCAACAATTGCAAACAGTCTTTTTTCGTGTGTTCTTCACTACCAAAACACATATAGATCATGTCAATACTCGTTTTGCTGCTACTAGCTGTTTAGAATAAAAAAAATTCCGTTATTATCGTAACCATTTTATTATTCTTTTAAGCAGCAGGAACTTCGTGAACAGCAAGCTTAATATAGCTTACCACTCTAAAATTATATTTGCGTGCAAATTTTGATAATACCTACCATTCTTGCTCATCGATATGATCTTTTTTCATTCTATTCATCAGCTACTTTCCACCACACTTTCATCAATTTTGAGCTATTTCAGTCACGCGTTTTTTTCTTTTGTCTATTTCTTTTTCCTTGGCTTAAAATCGGTCGTAACTGTATCAAATTCACTAATCAAGAGTCTTGAATTTTGCCATTTCATTGCTGCACTGGCATTACTTAATGCTATTAAACTCATAATCGACTTTAATTTCAATTATTCATAAACTCTATGTCTTATTATATTCTTCTGCTAAAAATTTATATTAGAGTTCAGTCTAAGACACACTTCTAAAACATTATTCTTTTTTGTTTCCTTCTATAAAACTCACATTTAAATAGCATTATGGATATCAAAAATATATTTATCAGCGTATTATTATGTTCTAACGGCACTTTAAGACTAATCAAGTTGTTATCAGAATATCTTACGTATTTTTTTCGTTGAGTTATCTAAACTTGGCAGTTATTTCTGTGAATAACTCAGCGTAAAATCTGACGCACAGATATTTGATTTACTATATACTGATTCATTTCCGTCTTTATATAGGGCTCTACGAGCTGTCTTGTATATTCTCTTGCTTCATTCGTGCTCTCATGAGTTCAAATTTTGCTACATTAAACTTCATACTGCGCTTCGAAAGCCACATTATGATTTTTATTATTCTCAGATGCATCTCTTTTGCACTGCCCGAGACAATATATGTGTCATCAGATAAATATGGCCTTATATCGGATTTTATGCCGTTTAAACCCGTAAGGAGATTTTTTGCAATATAGAGTCAATATGTATGTTGTAAAATATTGGTGATGCTAGGTATCATGGCCATACACTACTTTCTTATTTAAGTTTGTACACAATATCTTCCGTATTACAATCTTATATGTATTATCGTGCATATTTTTCTTTAGACCAATATTCTGCGCCCAAAGCTTTTGTTCTAGAGCATTTTGACTAATTTCCTTATGAGGCCCGTAGTGTAGGTTCGGTACAAATCTAAAAACATGAAGAAAATATTCAATTCACATATTTATCGCTTCTGACAGCTTTCTAACAGACACTCTTCTCTTTTCGTTTACTCCGCTTGTTCCCGTCTTGTCTACCTTGTTCAGTCTGCTATCTTCATTTATCTATTTGTTAACACCTTTACAAGCCATTTAGTAAAGCAAATTTTCAACGTGATACCACGTAAGTTTTTAAGCTTTAATTTATGCCTTTTTTATACACTGGAACTACTAAACATTCTTTCCATTCAATTGGAATTCGCCTTCTTAAAAAACCATATATTATCTATAAACACACATTTCGAATGCCTAGCTACAATTTTACTGTTTTTCAAACAAAGTTTATGAACCCCAGCAGGGATACCGTAGATAACCCAAACCTTATAAAAAGTTGCGGTTCACACCCACAAACACAACCTAAATATGATTGTTGATTCAAAACGAGAACATAAGGTTTTTAGAGCATGTCATCTAAGAAAGGCTTTGAACATGCCAAATGCACTTCAAAAAGAGCATAGGATTTTTTTAATTCATCATTTTGATTTCTAAGAACAATATCCACATTTATTATAGATAGAAAACAATATTTAAATATTAAAGATTGCTTTACATTTTTGTTTTTCATTTTCGCATTTTTTAAATAAAAAGATCATAGAAGTAAACTACCTAAATATTACGCTTTATTATACATGAACATTTTAAAAACAATCCTTTATGTTTAAATGAAAAAATGCACATACTTTGTGATATAGAAGGGTAGATAATCGATTCTTGAACGTATTAACAAATTTACATAAAAATTTGTTCCATAAAGAAGATTCACGATTAAAATTTTACAATAAATTTGATGTGTTTATAGATGTTTGTGTTTAGTTGCGATACTAAATAGCAAACAATGTTTATGTAGTTTCACTTATATTTTAACATACAAAAATTATGCTGTATAAAATAACTCTGCCGTTTATCTAAGTTTAGCACAATCTTAAAATACATTACCATAAATAGAAATATACAACATTTCGTATTAAAATAGCTATTACAAATAATACGAGTAGCCCACGTTTTTATTAAGTGAGAAATAATCTTTGGTTGTAAGGAATCTTTTTACATTAAAAAAAAATGTAGTTCTATAGAAAAAATTATATTCCCAATAATTAAAAAAATTTTTTATTAGATAAGATACATTAAAATTTTATTTATATTTTTTTGCTATGAATTGAGATTCTAAGATAAAAATAGCTTATTTATTGTTTAATTTTAATTATCATTTCTGATATCATACTCCACGCAAAGATTAACTCTCCCAATGTTAATTTTGTAAAATATGTGGTCTTTGAACTGTTTTTGAAACAATTTTAAATGCGCAAGTAATAATAAAAGTTCTGATTTGTTGTTTTTGCTATAAAAATACACCTTCTCTGGTTATCATAATTAAGTACGTGTAAGGCTGTTTAATGCTTAATTTACATGATCTTGGGTATATATGTATGAAATATCTCATCTAAATATAATAAAATGCATGATCGGAATGGTATTTCAAATAACTATCGATGTGAACACAGAAAATTAAAAAACCAAAAAGTTGAAAATATCAAAATATTCAATAATTTAAAGTTTTTTTGTGCATCTTAATAAATCAGACTACAATTTAAGAATAAAAGAAGAAAAACGGTTGGTCTATAATAAGGGCAAAACGATAGCGTTTTTTAAAACATATGTTTTTCTATCCAAGGTAAAATCGGAAAGCATTCACATAAAACAGTTTATTTCACACGTTGAAAAGGTTATATAAAATAATAAATGTTTAGCCGAAAGACAATACATCCAATAATTTCATCACTTATTTATGATTTTGTCAAAAAAATGTGCTGCGATATTCCTTTAAATGTCACCATCAAGATGTTTTCATATATAGTCCCTATAAATGGTTTTCAACCATGTCTTAAAATGCGAAAAAATATTTATGTGCAGATTTGTGCTCTAATCTAACCTATAAAAATCCACCAGTCTTTTCTCATTACATCCGAAAGCTCAAGAGCAATGATTGAATCATTAAAAACCATACAATTATTTCGTATTATTTTAAAAACGAAATTAGGATTCGAATGGGTCATGTTATATGAATATTTATACTCGATGCATATTATCTTAATAATATATCGCTTTTTGATTTTATCCTTAAAAAATTTGGGCCGAAATTAAGTAGTTTTCTATATAATTTTATTTATTGCATAGCTTTTTAGATATACGTATTTTACAAATTATATTGGATAATGAAAATAAATCTTTATATAGATCTATTAAGTATTTGTGTACATTAGTGATCAAGTGAAATACGAATCACAGATATTGGCCTTACTCAAACGGACCAACAGAAAATATACTTAAAAGTGCCAAACATATATAAATGCAATCTAAATATTTTAATCATCTATGTTGCAAAATAATTTTTTGAAAAACATAAATGTCATTTACAAAAAATCAAATGAGCTATATTTGTTTTTCTTCATTTAAAATATTTAAAGATGTTTAAAACATATGATGTATACATAAAAACGTATTATTAATTTATATTTGGGTTCATTATGTGCGATCAAACATAGTCTAGTCGTTTTCAGATATCTCAATAAAATTATTTTTTTTAGTACGGCAGAGACAACACCATTGTGAAAAAAGATACTTTAAATGGGATATCTATTGTATTATATTTTCACATTGTGAGCTTCTCTGAAATCTAAGAATGGTTATTTTGCAATTCAATCTATTTTATATTTTCTTTTTGAAGTATGAACATAAAAAAGACGTCAAAAAAGTTAAATATACAGTGTTATACACTATTAAAGGTACTTTATACATAAATTATAATTGTATAAATATTTTATTTTCTATAATTTATCAAGAAATTTCAATTCTTCACTTAATAATTATGAATATTAAGGATTCATATTGTACAGTGGTTGAAAAATACACTAGAAACCAAAAAAAATTAATTACACTAGAAGTGAATAATTTAGTTTTACGTTAATGTTGGTGAATAATTTTGTTTTTTTTGCCAAATAACTGACTGATCATGCATAATGTATTTCAAAAGGTCGTTATGTCAGTTTAGATATAAAATTTCGCGAAAATTTTTATCATATAAATAGTGTTGATTTTATTAATTCCACGTATAATACTATTAGAAATAGAAAAAAAACACACTGTAAAACAATCTGTTATTATATATAAATCCAAATTTTTAGGTATTTCGTCAAAAAAACATAGAAAACCATTTAAAAAGCTTATGAATATACAAATTGTTCTAATTGCATACATCACTTCGATTAAATGTTGCAAAGCCTTAAATAAATAAAGATAAATTTGATCGTTGATGAATTTTTTCGCTTGTAAAAGGACGAAATTTAAATAATATTAGTGTTGTTTTTATTTATCTTGGTTTTTTGAAAAGTATAAATGGCACTAGTATAGCTTTTTTTAAGTATTTTTTAATCATCATACAATGTATGTCAATCTAAATAAAATCGCTAAGCTTTTTTACAAAACAGAGATCAAATTTAACACTGATCTAAAAATTAAAAATACATATTTGATTTGCAATCTAAGTTAAATGATTGGAAATTATTTGCTAAAAAGCTACGAATGTGCATTAATTCCATTATGTAAAATCATATTAACTATGTTAACTTCTAAAAAAAGAATTTTAATCGATAAAATTAAACAATTAGATATTTGATCTAAAAATTTTATGCTAAAAATTATTTTTCGTTTACTTTAGATCGACCAGCTATGTGCGCTAAAATACTTTTTTGTGCTAGAAATGATTTTAATTATAAATAAACTTTGCTTAATATTGAAAATAAATTCTTCCTATGTTACAAAAAGGGCATTTTTTTGATATACTGCATATTCATTTAAAATTGTATAGAATTAAGAAATTTGCTAAAAATTGCATGATAGAGAGTAAAAGTTATAAAAAAAATACATGAAATATGTGTTCAATACTCTCACAAGTGTAAGTAAATTGTAATATACCTTAGAAAGAGCTACAATGGAATGAAATTGCGTATGAATGCTATATTATAGCATTCATATACATGAATAATTAAAAAGTGCTTAAATTAAACTTTTATCATCTTTCAATCATAGGTTATGTGGAATTAATATACAGCAAAAAACGCCACTGGCAATACTCTTCTTATTCAAGTACTATGGTACTTCACTCAAATTATATCTGACTGATAAGACAATATGGACATATAAATCAATTGAGAGATCAACAAAAATAATCAAACAGTTTAGCTGTAATGACATTAAATCAAAAACGCTGATGAATGAATGACTATCATATATAAGAAATACATACTCATTCGGCTTCATGTGTGGCGCAAACTACTTTTGCATAAATATAGTGACTGCTAAATATATTATAAACCCCTATGCACAATTATTTATATTTATGCATTACATTAAGAACAGCTTTATACGAGGAATTTAAAAACATTATGACGTACACAGAAATCTAAAAACATAAAACTCATCTAATAGAATTACAGCGAAAAAATATTTAAAAGCTCTGGTTGAAAATGTCTGTGCATTTACTAGTACGTTCTTATAATCGAAGGTCCCTGTTATTAGCTTTAATATTTATTCACAGCTATACAAACCAGTGATTTTCTGAATTTCACTTAGAAAAACTGTCTTTTCTTGCAATAAAAAAATCCAAAAGTAAGTGGAAAATACCGATTATAAATGATCCTTTAGAAATCCTCACATATTTTTTTAAGTATTTTTTATTGAGCTGCCATAAATGCTTGTGTGAGTAATTTCAACACAACCATCTTTATAGTTTATTTGTGTTGCCTGATTTCCTGGATTAAAGTGGTAGATTTAATTTATTATTTATTTATTCTAACGTAATAATTTCTATTCTAGGCAAAATAGTTTTCTTTCCACAAACTGTGGTTCGAAAGACATCTTATTATTTGATCTTATTCTTATAGAGTTTGCTTTTTTGCGAAAAACTAAGTGTTTTTCAAGGCACTCTATTTATTGGTCGAATTTTTCAAACTAATTCTGAATATTTCTGCGCCATAGGGTGCTTAAATAAGTACATATTTAATGAAAATGCTTCTAAATAGTAATTTTGCCGCAATATTGTATGTAAACATAATAAACATCTATTTTTTACTCGCGATCTCGTCATCCCTTAAATTCGAGTACCTTTGTGTCTATGGTTTATGTCTTAAGGTATTTTTTTTTACCATAATTTTTAAACATTTGTAATTAATTTTGTAATTATTATGATCGTAGCCAAATTCATTTCTTTGTAACTTAATTTTTATATTTTTTTCTATATGATTTCCTATTTATCTGTTCCTGACATTCCATTAATCATCGTATTTCAAGACATCTTTACTGTTACATCGGTGGCATAAGCAACAAGAAGACACATATATATTATAGTTTCTATTTTTCTTCGTTCTTCTGGTATACTATAAATGTAATTGTTGAATATTTGTAGTTTTGAGGGCATTCTTGTTATTCTACCATATATATTTATATTCAATGATGGTCTATTAGGAATAAGTTTTTTTTATTTATGTTTTTTAGTAAAAAATTTTATTAAGCGTTGTCTAAGTTTATCCGAGAACGGTTTTTTGCATCATATCATAAGATTTATTTCGCCTAAAAGGCATAGGAGGGTTTATTCGCTCTTATTATTTCTGGTATACTGACTTTAAAGTTTTTTTATATTCTTAAACCATATTCATGCTGAATAGATAATATTCTATTTTCCTATCTAGATCATAGTCTGGGAAAGAAACTTGAAGTTTGTAGTGTATTTTTTTATACCCTTTGGGCAAAATACATGTAAACGATATTTCTCTACACTCGAGGGATCAAGTTAGGCTTCTTTTTTTTTGTGTCTAGTAAAAGCAAATTTTCTATAGATGATATTAGATAAAATCAGTGTAAATTACGCGAATAGCAATTTTACACTTACTTTCTCTTTTTTTAATGTTAATTCGCTAGCATTAAAACAAAATTGTCTTAAATTTTTCGATATTTATCAGTTCCTGCCGATACTACATTTCGCTTATTATTAAAATAACCTGGTTCGTAGATTAATGTTTTTACATTGCATATATTAGTATACTCTGTCGATTAAACTTCCTATTTAGGTTGTTACGTTTCACCTGTGTTTTTTATGGGTTCGGTAGTTATAGAAATATCGTCATTTTATATAATTCCGTGTCGGAATGTATTTAAATTCATGGTTTTTGTATTTATAATACAGTTCTAATTCCCCATATAGCCCTATGATGAATGTTTAAAAGATAAAGCATTTATATTTAATATTGTGAGTAACGCTTTTCTCTTAAATAAGTTTAAAACTTGACTTTTTTTACACTTATGAAGCATCTTATACATTTAAAATGATTAGAATATTTTGGCGAGTACTCTATATATATTTTCCTGTATATTACTCTTAATAGTCTTTATGGCAGCAATTAATTTCCTATGAGAGTATATGAACCAATTACTTTTTATCAAAGAGATACTTCTATGTTCTTGATATAGTGTAGGATTCTTTTTTATAATTTGCCCCGCAAACCGTGAACATAATATAGCAATTGAAAGTCTTTTTAGCATCCAATATTTTTTTTGAATCGAAAACAATAATCATATATGATATTTTCAAAAAAAAAATTTGTATGTTATTTTATTTTGAAATATTTACTGTGAGTTTATGACTGCACAGAGTTGTTTGGCTTATGTTTGTTTCGACTGTTCTTTTCCATCAAAATTGGCTTTTTTGCCTTCTATTTATTAATAGATTCTTCTGTCCCATATAAATCCAAATAGACTATAATTTTAGCTTCTGCAAAAGTGATTCTTTGCCTTAAATTTTTTAGTTTATTCTGGTCGTTAAATGTAATGTTTTTTTTTTGTTTTTCATTATTAAGAATATATAACATTGACTTCTATGCCTGTTAACTATTGGATATTGTGGGATCAGCACGCAACTATAATTTCTATTTAGCATTGATGATCCTCTAATCATATTGGATTTTATTACCTGTTTTGGTAATTTTGAGTTTTTCGAAATAATAAGCTTTCTAAACTAGAAGAAAGGCCATGAATTGTTATTGTTTACACGCGCGTTAATAATTATGTAACGTACCATATATTTCTTCTTTGTCTTTATACTTCGTTTAACCACTTAGAGAGATAAAATATCGTGTTTTTCTTTACTTTTGCATTAAATTAATATATTTTTTGATAGATTAAAACATAGTACTTTTAGTTTTAGTTCTTATAGTAAGTAGTATTTTGAATTTACGACACTATGGGTTTATTTTACTGCGTATCTGTAGTTAGATCGCGTATTACATTCTTTGAAAAGATCCTTTGGTATTGTTTTAGTGATTATGTATCATTCTTAGTAGTAATTCGAAGTATTTAAGATTTTTATAATCCTTTTTTTGTAAATATTTATTTTAATTTTCTTTAAAATCAACGAGGCTCTTTTTGTTGATTTGTGCGAAATTTGAATCTAAGATGTAGTGATATTAGTTTCATTTTTGTGATAAAATAACTATTTAAATATAACAAGTCTTTTTTATTCGATTTTTAAAGATTATACAAAAGTTTATGGTTTAAACTATTTTTTTTATCAGTATTGCTTTTTATGCTTACGGCATCTGTAGAGTTACACAGAATACAAGATTTGTCTGTTTTA
The DNA here is from genome assembly GCF_057557595.1 of Rhyacophila brunnea. Classification (NCBI taxonomy): domain Eukaryota; kingdom Metazoa; phylum Arthropoda; class Insecta; order Trichoptera; family Rhyacophilidae; genus Rhyacophila; species Rhyacophila brunnea. The sequence goes on from NW_028233335.1 coordinate 1,182,358, forward strand.
CTATTTTCTTTCATAAATGTATTTTTGGAATTTTAACAATATAAAATATTGTTTTTGGCATTATTTAATTGATGACATTTATAACATCAATAAAATTTTAGACAATCTTTCACTTGTTTAGCTAATCTCTCTTATAGTAATTCAGTTAATATAAACCATAAAAAATACTTATCACAGTATAATCGCTTTTTCAGTTTTGAAATATATTATTGTACCTTTGCTTTTTTAAACCATTTTAAGTTATTTTTTATACCATTTGATTTGGTTCTTATTCTATCTTTCTTTTTCAATAAAGGCGATTTGCTTAGTTCGCTGCCTTATATATTTACTGTTATATATCAACTTTCTGCAAATATAATAAAACTTTTGTATGTCTTTCTAATTCGGTATTTCTGCAAATTTCTACCGATTTTTGCCCTATACTGCAAAAACTAAAAATCACATTTGTCTGAATTGAAGATGGTTCTTATTATTTAGATCAAGATCCATCATAATATTTTTTAATATATGGTAAATTGATAAAAAATTATGTATGTTGAGTGATCTATTTGTCTAATGTATGAATGATCTATGCAGATAATTCGCACCATATCATCTTTCCGTTCATGCTGCTGGTTTCGTCCGCCCTAGATATGTCCTTCCCGGTCTCTTATTCATACTATTATACTCAGTCAGTGTATTATTTTCGACTGTAGGTTCGTCTTCTTTTTAAACAGTGTTTGTATGATTTTTTTCAAGCACTTATATGGATTTTGATCATATATATTTTCATATTTATTTCTTTTTTTTTTCGAAGACTTGTATACTATTTTCACAATTTTATGTTATTATTTTTGGAGTTAGTGTGTTAGGATATATATTCGCATTGCACAATATTTTAGATTCCTGCGCTATAATCATGAGTATAATTTCCCTTTTCCTGTCTTGTTAAAATAAATTTGTAAATATTTATTTTATCTTTTTTTCGTTACTTGGTTTTTTCTTGTGATATTTTTTAAAAACTTAAGATATATTCAAGCATCAGATCTTTTTCTATGTATCTATTGGTTTCATTCGGTTTTTCATATTTTATTTGTATACAAGGCATATGTTCGTGTTATTACTTGGTTTATTACGTATTAAGATTATTTTTTATGATTCATAGACCATAGACTTTTCAAATTTATGACTGTGGTTTTGTTGTTTAAGAACTTTACCAAAGTATTAATGCTTATTTTATATGTCCCAATAACCGTATCGGTTTATAAGTGCTAATTTTTGTTTTTAAATTAATTTATTATTTATCTATTATTTTGTGCATTTTTCATATTGTATGCATCCTGTTACTGATTAGTGCCATAAAATCGTTTTTATCAACTTGATAATTTACAATCCAGTACATGCTGTAAATATTGACCGTTATTTTACTGTTTTCTTAAATTCTCTTTTTATCGCATGCATTTGATGAAGATTTTGTCATTTATTGCTGATATTGTTTTCTTGTTCTTTACACTCAGTAAGCTGTGATCTATCATGTGCATAGGTTTACCATTTTTTGCATTATAGTCTATGAAAATTGCATCCATCTTTATTTAGTTAGTCATTTCAATTGAAGATCATAATTGACGGGTTATGTTCGATATGTATATTTTTAGTTTGTTATTCGACATACGAAAAAATTTATGTCATCAGGATTCGTTTTCACCAATTCTTTTTTTCCCTTTAATTAGACTTTATTCTCTTAGCTATGATTTACTTGTCGAGTTGTGCTTATACTTTAAAAAAAAATCATCTTATTGTAAACGCGCTTATTTTTAATAAAATATAATTGAATTTGTGTGTATATATACATGTTAAACAAGGAAACTGCAATAGAAAAATTTTGCGGTGTTAATAAATAGTAATTATCTGTTTCTAGGATTATCAGGCTCTAAATTTTTCACGTTCATGTAAGAAGCTGTCTGTAATAAATATGTCTTTGTAAACAAATTATATCCCCATCGCTTTTATTAGAGTTTATTCTCAATGAAATAAGACATATAATGCTGCAAACTATTTTTTAAAAATAAGATTCTATCTTATATAAGTACTAATATTTAATGCTCAAGAAATTAGTGAAAAAGTTCGAAAAAGAGTTAAATCATAAAAATCTCTAGAATAAAGCTTTCCTTTTTTATTTATTTCTCTTATTTCTTTATTAAACATTTATATCATGTAGTTGCACTTCTATTATGACGTTAACATGATTACATTTTAAATCATAATAAATCCACTTCTGAATGCTTATAAGATTCGAAAACAAGTTTGGGCAAAAAAATTGAATGATAATAACTTTATAAAGCAAAGGTTACATATTTAAGTGTGTTTTTTTACAAAATAAAATGAAAAATTCATTTTGTGATGATCGATAATGCCACAATAATTAAAGAGCCACTTAAAGCATGAAAATAAATCAAAAAAATAGCCCATTAGTGCAACAGAGTTATAAAAAAATTTTCCAAGGCAAAAATAAACTCGATATCAGCGACAGGTATGATATAATAAATTTAAGAGGTTGATTAAAATAGATTTAGAGGGTTTAAAACATCACTTAGCACATAATTTAATTTTTTCTTTATTGATAATGTTATACATAATTAATTAGTAAAAGTATTTAGTGTTATATAAAAAATATTTTTGTATTTTACCATTTTTTATGTATAAAAAACCAGGTTGTCTCAAATAAACCATCAAAAATGGTATAGAGATGATGAAAAGAAAAAATATAACGACATAAAAAATAAATGTATCAAACGGAAAATATTTTAAAAAAGTATATATTATAAATAAAAACTTTGTGTGATTTGTTAGTGAGACAATTGTATATATACTGAAATAACAGCGTAGAACAGGGTTTGTTCAAAGATTTTTCCACATTTTTATGGGATCATTTATCATGAAACTATAAGGATGAATATTAATATGAATAATAAAAGATTTATCTGATGTAATATCATAACTTCGAAATATAATATTAATAAGTTAAGAAATCAAGTAAACTGAATTAGTTTGAACCTATATTTCATTTCAGAAAAGGTTTTCATCTATTTTTTAAGCAATAATTTATTTCGAATTTAAAAATCTAGCAGTTATTGATTACTATAAGTCGTATTATTTATTTAAATAGTACAAGATAGAAAGATCGATTACAAACATCATAGAACCAGATACAACATAGAAATTTATGGTTTTCTCATTTGGATTGCACAATAAAAATTGTATCTATAGTAGAAAAAACATAATAATATTGATAATATAAAAAAAAAGGTATTCCAAGAAAAACTAAAATCGACTAAATGTGTCAAGAGAACTACAAAATAGCTTTCGTAAAGTGCAAAAGAAAAAAAAAGATGTATTTGAAAAATCTTATTTTACCATTAAATATAGACTGAGATAAGCTTGGGATGATAATTACCATTTGCAGCTATTAAAAATAGCAAAACCGAAAAGTAAAATTTTAATTTAAGAGGTCTATAAAGATGTGATCTTAAGGAGCTACAATATAAATATAAAAATTGATTATTAAGTAATTATGTGAATTTATCATATGTTTTATTATAGAAATTATGGAAATGTTAAGAATACATGTATTCAGTCGATGTAAGTTAATTTACGATTAACTCAGCCATCTAAGATTATACCTATTGTTTTGACGTGATCTTTATGGCATGTGATATATACTTTTCCGCGAGTCTATTAGTGAATAAAAAGACATTTCATTAACATATTATGATAAAGAGCAATGCGTAATTATATGTACTTTAAATGTTATTCGCTTATTAATCTAGATTATCAATTTTTAAAGATTTATATTGTAAATTTGTCTATTATATTTATTTTTTCAACTTTTTTGCAATTTTAATATCAACAATACTTAGTCATTTTTTAATATTTTAGCTGATAATTTATTGTATAACTTTTTATTTTTTTATATTAATAGATAATGGAACCGCAAAATAATTATTTATTAGCTTTTCTAAACTTCATATTTATACGTATGATCCTTGCTCTATGCAATACTGATATGTAATTTCGGTACTTTTTCAATATTTAGTTAATCTCTTTGAATTATAAATATTCTTATTGGATAGTATATAGAGAATAAATTTTAAGTATTTACATTTTCGTATTGTGATTTATGAACCTACTTGTTTGCTTTTACAATTTCTTTGATCAAAAAAATGTGCGGATGATAAAAAACAAACAATTTTCGAAATATATTTTATATGAAATTATATTTCTAATGTCATCTGGTTTTATACGTTTTGAATTTTCTCGCAATACCTGTTTCTTGTGTTGTTTGGTCTATTAAGATAGTTTATTTAATGAATCACTCCGTGTTAATCTTAATTACATTTATGATAAGAAAATATTTACGCCCGCTACTGAAATAATACCAAGAGAAATAAAAATCAAGAAAAGGCTTCCAGCTTATATTGTCCGATATCTTTGCTATTGTATCTGATCAGAGGGGAAAAATATATTTAGACGTGATATCAAACAAAGTTTTAACAGAAACACCCACACAAAATAAGTTTACAAATGAGAATATTAAAACAGTTGATTCTTGATGTTAATCATGTAGGATTTCGATTTTTTTTTAATATTTGTGATTTATGTATGTTGATTTATGCACAAATAAAATATCATCGCTGAATAATAGCATCTTATGGCACTTTTTGGTGTACGACATGTGAAACCCCTCTATCATCACCAAGATGATAGATGAAATAAATGTAAAACAGAAGTTCTGATACTTTACTCCAAATTATGAGAATATTATAATAATCAAAGATGATTGTTCACTCATGTGGCTATTCTATTTGCACCAATAATGAGAAAGAACGTTGTATCAGTGTAGCAGACGTTCACAATCAAAACAAAAATTTCTGATGCATAAATGTAGCGTATGACTTAATTCATGCAAACCGTCTGCAATTATCTTTTCCCGGGTTTATTTAAGTATTATCGTCATAAGATGAGTATAATTGGAATGTTTTTAAGATGTGTGGCATTATTTGTAATAGGCAAAAAGAACAAATAAATTTTTTTTCTGCCCTTAACAATATCTAAGGGGAATAACAATTTGTTGTAATATATTATCATTCGTCTATTATTCATTTTCTTGTGATTATAAATAACCAATTAATTCACTTCCCACAGAAAACCGCCCTTTTATTCACTTTCCATTACATTAGGGTTCTCACCTTATATTTCTGCAATGAAAAATACTAGCATAAAATATTTGGTTGCTTAATTTTATAATATTACTTTAGGGTTTTCCTTAATTTTATTTTTATTCATTGAATAATTGTCTCAATGTTTTAATAGTTTAGATTATTCTATCAATTTTACCTTTTATATTTTTTTTAATGCAGTTGGTACAATTTTTTTCTTTTGTGATTTTTATTTATATTTTTTTGTATTATTATAGTAAATAAATTATTACCATCTTGGTATTTTATGACTATATTACAGAGTTGTTATAATTGTCATCAAATATATTAGATCTTATTTTACATCAATACTAATACTATGCATTCAATTCACCACCTGTATAATTTATAATCGAATTTATTTTTATCATTATTTCAAAATTTAATTTATACTATCCCGTTGTATTTCAAAAACCTACCTACGAATTATTTAATATCATAATTGTAAAATTTATATTTATTTTTTTATATCGATAATTTTATGTTATAGAATAGTTTATTATTGTGTTTATTTATTTTTGATTACTGATTTAATAAAAAAATCGTGTTATACAACTTTCATTACAACCACTTGTATTTTTTCATTCTCTCTTTTTTCTTTTTCTGCCTTTCTAGCTTTTTTTGCTTTTGCATATGGTGTGCTTTCTTTAAGATGTGGATGAAAACAAGGTGGGTAGACCTCATAATCGAAATTAGGATCGTAAATTATACCATCATCACCCCTCCCAATTAAAACAATGTCCAGGGACTTCCAAGTGTTATTTTGAGATTCTGAAATATACCCTTGTCATATGGGCTTAAAGGTCTTTTATAGTGAAAAAAGTAATAATTTTCTCTTTCCTGATGCTCCCGATAAGTCATATTTCTCGATATTGTTTTCCATATATTTCGTAAATATTTATATATTACGATGGAAACAATCAATGAAAATATGTCAGTGAACCCTATCAGGAAGCTCATGAAGTAACTATTCGACAGCTCTTTTTTCCACCAAAGCATTACAAGAATATAAAGGAAAACGAGGGTTAACATCACCATGTTAATTCCCTCGAAGAAAATGAAACGGGCATAGTGTCCCGTATTTTCTTCGTTTACGCATGTGCCCACCCACATGCAATGATGGTTCATCTTTTTTATGCACCTGCCACATGCAGCGCAATGATGTGCTCTTTCAACTTTCATATGCTCACATCGCCGACAATACCTTCTTGGACTTCTAGCCGTTTTCCTCAAAGGCAAATCAATGCGCCCACAAGTCTCCTCCGAGATCCCACGATTTTTCATCGTGAAGACCATGTATATATAGGCGAGTATTGCAGTGGTATTGAAAACCCAAAAGAATACTCGCCTATATGTGCAGTCCTCTACATACACATAGGTAACTATGTTACCTAAAAAGTTCAATAGGAACATCGTCACTATTGTTATGAAAACTTTGCATGAATGTTCATTTGTCACTTTCTCGAAATACATTATTGCTTATGATATTATTTAATGACATATTTATTCTTTTGACAAATCTAAGAACTTATTCTTTTCAAAGATTTATGCACTACCAAATATGGAAATTAATTTATTAGATAAAATAAGACCGTTTTATAAGCCGATAAATTGGTCGTGAATCTATTTTTGAGAGGTAAAAAGGGAAATATTCTTGTAATATCATTCTAAGAACAAAAAAACGAATCTATCAATATCAAGATTAATTAAATATTATAGAATATTCGATACTAAATTGAAAATGGATAAATTAATTTTTATGCGAGTAGTATTTATTTTTTATCAAAGTTTCTTTTTTTTACTAGGTCGTTTATTTTTGTGTAAGTATAAATATTTTAGATTATAATTTCCTGCATTATTTATGCCTTTTTTCATTCTAAAAATGCTGTAGATAATATAAAGATTGGATTTAGCCTTGAATACAAATTTTAAAATGTACGAGATACTAAATACTAAATAAGATATGTTGATCAGAAGTTTCCATAAAGAAATAAAACATTTGAATACCTCAAATCTTCTCATGTGAAATATATTTTAGGAAGACTATTAGTTATGTTATTTTTTCATTAGAAAATTTCTTTTTAAAGACTAAGGGGTTATGGAGTAATGATGCAGTGAATTATATTTTCTTAAACAAGAAAACTAAGATTTGTGCTGATTGATGAGATAAAAAACGAAACTATATAAAAAAAGAATATATTTAAAGTAGATAAACATAATTTTTAATGTGATAGAAAACTTTACAATTGCGTAAAAATAAAACCCTGCAATTATGATTAAAATAAATAATAAAAAGATAGAAGATCAATATGCGATGACAGTTACTATATGCCTAAAAACATAATAATCTAGGATCTAACAGGCAGTTTTAAATTTTCGAAAGCCCTGATCATTCTACCGTTTAAGTTTTTTTATCATTTCCTAGAAATTTAACACTATTGTTGGAATATTCGACAGCTTTAATATCTACTCTCGTCTTAAAATTTTACAAAATCTTGGATGTAACAAACTATACCATGATTGTTTTATTTTTCCTTAAGTTTGTAATGGGATTTCTTCTCACCACTAAAAATATATTCTTTTGGTAATTCTTTGTTCGATATTATTTTTATGGTTTCGTTATTCTGTTTGAAACATGTATAGTCGTTTTTATCTTCGTATCATATTAAGCGATACAATAAGCATCTGTTTATTTGAAGATGCCCTGTTTCTGCATGATTCGTTTCAATGACATAGAGCCGTTTCATTAACAGGAACAACCTTATCGATGGCCTCTTTAAACGTTTTAGAATTTTTATTTTGTGCTAGAAATATTACTATGATTTTTTTTCGTATTTTCATTTTATTCTAATGTTATCCTAATTAGAAATAATGAATTTATGTCCTATTTACTGACCATCAGTACAGAAGACGCGAAACTAAATTTATAAATATTAAGAAATTATAAAATTTGTCATGCGTAGTACTCTCTTTTTTATATTATAACCATTAGAAACCAAATGATTGCATGTATAAATAATGTATATCTTTAAATTTTTATTTAATTTAAAATTTAATAAATTCCATATCTTTTAATGTTACATTTCCGTTAAAAAATATGTTCTGTTCACTAAAAAGTTTGAACAACTATTTTAATCTGTTTCATTTGAAACAATATTTTCTGATCTTTTCTACAACAACTAAAGAATTTTACGCGATTTTTTTATTTTTTATCATCCTAATAGAAAAGCAGAAAAATTGTTTTAAATCAAATTTGAACAGATCAAAAAAATATTATCATCTTTTAACTAATTAATCTGATTTTATGGTACAAATTATCAAGATAAATTTTTGAGAAGCAATTTCATAATAAATGTTATGCCTTCTAGGTAATATGTCGACCCCCATGGTAACTTAACAGCACAGTGTAGAACTGTTGTAGGATTAAAAACCTTTAAACCTAGACTATTATTGCTGAATATTTATTTAGAGATTTCTACACTGCATCTTTAGGAGTTCTTTGGTGTTTTTGTTCTTTGTCGTTGTTTTTTTTTATTTTTTAAGTTCCAACAACTCTAAAAATTACCCACTCCATCTATAAAATACCTTAAGATCGGTTCGTTTTTTCGGATGTGTCTATTGCATCTTTATCTCATAATTTGTCGATTTCTTTTGAAAAGACTGCTCAAAATTATTGATTTCTAGATTATGGTTTTGACCCCATACAAAAACACACGATCTTGTAAATATTTCGTGTTGTTTATGCATCATATTATTCAACTTATTTTTTTGTTGTACGGGGTAAAAGAAAGTTTGTATTTCTTTATGTTCAACTTATTTTGTATTGGTTTATATTTCCTTTATTTCTATATATTATCTTTCTTTTTTTTATTTCTTTTTTTGTTGTTTTTGCTTTCTATAGTATATATTTTTTTCAATCTTACAAGACTTTGGCTTTTTTTTATTCATTTGAATGGACGATAGTCTCATATGCATCAGCAAAAATATAAATCCTTTTTATATTTTTTTACCGTATGCCGAACTCCAACTCTTGCAGTACCAGCGATCAATGTAGGATTCATAAGAAATATTTTTGAGATGGAATGAATATGCAATTACCTGATGGTTTTTTTTGGTAAACATTTTATCTCTAACAGCAGCGGTCTGTATTACTTAATTTATTTATGACAATCAAAAATTATTTATTCTTTGTACTTTAAATTTTTATAGCCGTGGTAAAGCTGTACCATAGGTGAATACAAGGATTTCTTTTCCACGTACAAGCTTTTGCTAACACCGCCTCGTTCATATCGACGATGTCTCTCTTGTTACTATGACTTGGTCTGGACTGATAGAGTTTAAAAGGATTTTTCATTATTTCTTCCCTTAAATTTTAAATACTATTAAAATTTTTTCACGCCAAAAAAATCTTTCTTATACCATACATTCTATCTACTTAAAATCTTTAAAAAATTTTCTACAATGTAATGTAAACTGTAAAAATGATTACAGTATAATTATGTATTTTTGTTATGGATACTTCTATTAGTTGTATCTTCTCTGGGTCGACCCATGCATCCTGTAACCTCGAAAACTTCTAGAATTCTAATTTATGTATCACACACAAATGTCATTATATATACGTAATTTGATTTTTTTTAAAATGTTTCGCGTTTTTTAAATCCAAATTTTATGAAAATGGGGATACCTCTGTGTCAAACATTAAACATGCTTCTATCACTCTTTCATAAAAATGATATTCTTGTATCTCTACAATATTTTCGTTATTTTACTAAACTTAACCTTTTCGGGAGTACAATAATTAATATGGTGAAAGCTATGGGGAGTGTGTTTTTTTGACATGGAAAATAAATACATTTTTTGTTATCATATTATGATATGAGAATATAGAAATAGTAAAAAAATAGTAAAAAAAATATTATTCACGTTTTTATAGCTTTATCTTAAAAAAACCGATTACGGATTTCAGGGAGCACAAACCATCAATACACACTAAAGACATTTACACTATTTTAGTACTAAAATGTCAATGTATTAATTAAATTAAAAATGTTTTTTTGTATGATAATCTTTAAAACATGGAAAAACACATAGTTCAACATCATATTCAATGGACATGAAAACGGTTGCCTTTCTTTTTGTCAGTCTTGTTGAAGAATGCGCGGACACATAACACCGGGGCCGAGTATTTCTTCCCTTAACTTCTGTTTGTGGAACTGGTTCTAGGATGTCTTTCTGTTAATCTGGTTGGATTATAATTGATTCGTCTTCCAACTGATGCTAGTGCTCGTGGAGTATGGTATTTCTCAATGATCTGGGCTATGAGTTTCTCTTTAAAGTCCTCAAAGGATGTGTTTTTGCATTTTACAGTACGAAACAGAAAGAATGCATTGAAGATTGAGATCTCGAGGAGCCTGAAGAATACTTTTTTATACCACTTTATGGTTTTGCTTCCAACTGCTACGAGTCTCAAAATTCTATAAACATTATCAGCGCTACCCATATTTTGAGTATAGTCTACGACTGCTTCTGGTTTTTGTTTTTTGAGTCCAGTACTATAGTAAATCTTGGTAGTTTCGATCATTGTATTAGCATGCATGGTGGTTAGCATCACTATATCCCTCTGTATCGCGCCATTTCAATGCCATCAGATTTTCACTGTTGAATGCCACTACATCCCCCTTTTTTTTATCAAACTTTAGCATCTGTTTGCGGTTGACTCTTTCAGTTCCACAAGAATGTGTTTTTCTTACAAAAAGAAAATCAAATAAAGCATGGGACGAATACCAATTGTCCACGAATAGGCGATGTCCGCGATCAAGGTAGTCTTTAGCAAAGACAAAACCATAGAGCCAGAAATTCCTACATCAGAATGGATCTGAATATCTGATTCAGCACCGGTATAAATAATTAGATCTAAAACGTATCCTGTCTTTACATCGCAACAAACAAAAATTATTATTCCGAACTTGTGTCTTTTCGATGGAATGTAAATCTTGAAAGACAGTCTACTTTTCCACAGCAACAGACTTTAATCTATACACAGATTCTGGTAAGGATAGAATGAATCTTTCAATATTTTCCTGAGTGGGTCTAAAATCTGTCTTATTTTATAAAGTCTATAATAACTGTTACACAGACCTGTAAAATTCAGACATCTCAATATCACAAGGAAACGGTCCTGTGAGAATAACACTTTGAAAAATTACGTCTCGATAGGGCATTATTTGTTCAATATTTTTTTATACAATTTTTTCCCACCAAACACATTAAAATAATGGTTTCCAGAAAAACGTACACTTCTTGTGCTATTGTATTTACCTAGTTTTTCATTTTGGATAATCCAGAAGATTTCTGGGACACAGCCGTGGCATAGATATTTGTTTCAATAGCTATAACGCTCACAATATATTTGGTAAAAAAAAGTGCTGAAAGAGTTTCAACTCGAAGTTACCCCCTTGCACGTTCAGATTTGCTTATAAACCGAATTTAAACCCATCAAAATCAAGCAGAGTCGGAGTAAACATGGAGTTGTTCCACGTTCTTGGTTCTTCCTGCCTGCGTTTTACCTGGGTTAAATATCTAGTTCATTATCATCATCTGAAGATGATTCATAAAACTCCATCGATATATCGTCAATGCCTTCGTTGTGTTCTTCTTCATTGTCCCTATTCATTAATACTCGTAATTCCTAAGTCACTTTTTTATTTTAGCAATATGCATCAGTAAAAACAAATCACGGCAGTAAAAATTCCGAAGTAAACACAGAACGCATAAAATAAAAAAAACTTAAAATGAAGTTAAAATACAGTACGGCACTGTAACTATAAAAATTGCAAGAAAGGTATGATGTATTGCAATTCACATTAAACTACGAAAAACATTATAAAACTTTCAAACCTTGCGTGGATGTTATAGAAACATGCAAGATTAAAACAACAGATCACATAAAGACACTAATTAACGGTAAATCTTCACAAAACCGCAAAAAAAGTATGATTCAACTCTGCACAATGATGAATTTATATTAAAATATGTAAAATACTAAAATAACTTTTGAATCTTTCGAGATTTTATAGGGAAATACACAAGACAAACCAACAAATTACGAAAAAATACGCTAAAAAAACAGTGAAACTTCACAATATCGCGCGCGCCGAAATCTAATATTTGCAGTATATGACTTGTGGGTTTGATTGCATGCAAATGTCAAGTGGCATACGGTAAAGTATATTTTACTTGTTATTAAATTTAGTATCTGATCTGAAATGGTAAAATAATACACTTGGATGTTCATAGATGCCATCATAATTCATACTTGAAGGATAAATACACCATTCGCCTATATAAATGTACTGTCGTATATATAAGACCACACACCTTCAAACAAAAACGCGCCGTCGTGCGTATACAACCACATTCTTCTAAAGGTTAATCCTGTTAGAGTAAAATATTAGAGTTTTATTTTTTCTAAATCGTGCTTTGACTTCTTCGATAGCGAGCCTAGAAAAGTGTTAGTCTTAACACGCTTAAAGCAGATATATAAAATCATAACATTGTTCACATCATATTTTTGTTGCACAAATTTACGTATGCTTCATTATATACTATATCCACATTCTGAACATCATAATAATCTCTTACCTGTAGATTTTAAAAGCTAAAATGGTGACAGATTTTGCTTTTTTTTTGCTTATTTATTGCATCCCTTCTTTAATCCTTCTAAAATTATTGATTGAATTCCAATGACATGTTCAAACTTTTTTCTTAAATCATTAATTATTTTTTCATTGCTTCTTTTACCCATTCCCTTATCATCAACTCTCTGCACTCTAACGAACATGGTGGTGGTTACATGGGTCGACATACTGTTCAAATGCAGATTCTACCTACTGCTCTAGCAAAACAATTTTTTTTACATTTCATCAATAATTTTCGCAATTTCAATAGAACGTTATAATTTTATATTATATATTGTTCTTCCATTTTTAACCCATTGAGAGTTATACCAATTGCTGTCTGATTCTTACCTGTTGCATCTCCAGCCGCAAACTTACTCTCTTTAAAACAAAATGAAATCTGTAGAGCAGTAATAAAATATTAACATATAGTATATTGATGACATCTTTTGTCATATACACCATCTTTTTTATATATTTTCGGTATCTGGGGGATGTAATTCTTAACACCATATGAGTTTTCTCTAATTTCATACTAATATGAATCACATGTTATGGTGATCCATAAATAGGGATTTAAAATTGACCGTATATACTCATATCATCATGCAAACGCTTTAACTGTATTCTTAAAGATCCTTTTTTTATGCCTCATTGACTGTTTTTTACCGCTGCAATATCAGAATCATTTTTGATAATAAATTCTATCAATCATTGATGGTGTTTTCTTAAAGCTTATTCTAAATCATTGCTATGTAGTCTAACTATAAGTCACTAGATTATAATATTTGTTAAATCCATTGCTGCAAAAACTTAGGCGGAATAAAAGAGATATGTAAACATATTTTTTAAATGTAGTTTTAGCATATTAAATTTTAACATCGATATTTTTTACTTTAGTTATTTTATATATCCTTTGTTACTATTTTTCGGTATTATACAAAGTTTACTATATATAAACAATGTTTATGCTAACGCATTCATATCTGCACACGAAATATTTCTTTTAGCTTGTTTTTTTAAGCACATACCAGTTATACCCATTAAAAAGGAGCTCCTTCATCTATACCACTAAATAATTTTTTAACCATTAACAAACATTTTGTTTCGCTTATTTTCTATAGACAAATTGAAAATCAAAGTTATTGCTAAAAAATTTATTTTATTTGTTAAATATAAAACATTATTTATATTTTCTTGGGATTTTGCATATGGATTAAAGGATCACACTAAATTAAATTTCTTAAAACTTGCTTAAAACATTTGAAGTTGAATTTATTGACTAAAAATATTGGTTGTCATGCCAGAGGTTAGTGCACATGACTGTCGATTTTTTCTACACCATTCACATATAATATTGTATAAAGGACATGTATGCCGATAGTTCTGACCATGTATAGTTTTATTCTTTAACCATTAGAAATATTTTAGATCTGGGTCACAAATAAGCCAAACTAAAAACACCGTCTAATGATCTTACATGTTAAAATTTTGTAATCTTTATGTCTAGTTTTACAAAATGAAAATTTGTGATATTTAGGAAAATTTAACTTTCACATTGCATTCTATTACTTTTAATTCACAAGTTCCAAGAAATAGATATGTAAAACCCCCCTCTCTAGATGGAGTCTCATTAACAAGTAACCATACACATAATATTACTATGTCTTTTCTTATCCATTGCACTGCATTTTTATAAAATACGAATCTTCAAGAAACTTCTGTAATGTCACACCTCTATCAACATACCTACTCACTTGAATCTATATTTTACTCCCCAAATTTTCCTGTCTATCTGCTTTTTGTTGTTTATTCACATGGTTTTTATCTTGGTATGCGTTAGTTATCAACTTATATACCTAGCTCATACGCCATTCTCTATCGCTGCAATGCCTTTAAAATCATCAAAACACTCATATTAGTTGCGATTTATTCCCCTATGATACGAATTATTTTAAGTTTTTTTAATGTTTTTAACTCGTTTATTTATGTATATATTTTTTCATTGAGTCATGATATAATTGTGCATATAACACATTAAACTCGATAGTTGCTAAGATGCGATTCCACCGTAATTTTTTTATGCTAAACTTAATTTAACACAAAATATTTCTCAAACTCTTCACCCATCAAATCTTTCTGCATTATCCGAGACTAGAATCCCCTGAAAACCATTGAAATAAAAAAATTATACATATTCTCGTTCGCTACAGAATCTTATTTATTACTTTCATGTAAATCTTTACAATTTGCGTAAAGTAATCGTAAATCAACAATAAAAAGGTATCATATTGTTGTAAAAAACAAATATATATTACGATATTTATAAATGGTCTGCTGCCCGTCACAGAGTCCCGCCCTCTTAATGTCTTTTTACTATTCATATTAATAAATTGAATTTTTTTAAGTACTTCTTATATCAAGTCCTTTATTCCAGGTCAAGAACATTATTTCTTTATATCTTATTTTTTTGTTCGCACTCCTCTATGTTTAAATTTTTCATGGCTTTCTCTATTCATCCTAAATTTCTTTTATCATTCCGTATTTCCCTGTAACCGTGCTATGTGATCTCAAACAAAGCTTCATCGTCTACTTGTATCATGTGTTTTCTTTGCTTCCTTGAATAATCGCTTTCTAGCGTTTTATTTGTTTCATTTCTTTTTTATAATCTTTTTCATAAATTCTACATAAGGCATCTGGTACTATAATTTCACTTTCTTTTATTACTCTAATGTAAAATTAAAATCGTATGCATGTTCTACCTATCTATTTATTCTATTGATATTATATTCCTCTGTTCTCGAATATGCTCGAGTGCTTTATGATTAAGGATTCAATAAATCCTCGCCCTCTTAGCACATATGAAAATAAATTCATGCCCTACATTACAGCGTACATTTCTTTTTAAGAGATCAAAGTTTGGCATTCCGTAACAGACGAATTTTTTTCAATAACATGACATTAAGCCGTGTGTGTCTAGTATATATTTGAAGAACAAATTTTTTATCATGGTCTGGTGGTTCTTGTATTTTACTTAATGGTATTTTGTTTGTAAAAAGCCTTTTTACACTTTATTGTTAGCCTTATTTTTTCTTCTGCATTCATAAAAATCCTTGCAGTATCAGCAACAATGATATAAGTTTACGAAACTATCATGCTATGCCTAAAATTCTTTTTAACACATAAAAACAAATAGTGGGAATTCAAGAGTCCCATTAAGTTTATTTCGAGTGGCATTATTTTTTGACCCCCAACCTTCACACCTTATGGTTAAACTTCCGAAAGTCTATATTAGATTTCAAATATTCACTTTAGAAATTACTATATTCTAGTCTTTTTAAAACCTCTCTAACTTATTTCATATGTTCTTCTTGCGTCTATGAATAAATCACCGAATTGGCTAAAAATACCTACACACCATTATTTACTAAGTCATCATAAAATATTTTACTCATTATTGTCTGCAAAATCAAAATACTATTTTGAATCCTTATGAGAACGTCAACCCACCCATGAACATGGCTTATAAATTCAAATGACGTTTTATTATGATCCTCTGAATCTATTCTAATAGTTAAATACGCTTCTTTAGTGTCTAGAATAGTGTAAAAGCTAGATCCACATGTCTTGCATTATAAATGTATTTAAAATTGCCATTTTATAATTTTGTAAAATTATTAGTTATCTAACATCATTTTCATTTTTATATATTTCCCCTATCGGGCTCCTTCACTAAAAATTTGATTTTCAAGACATTCTATATTTCAATAACGAATATACATAAGATTCTGCGTGATCTAAATATTTGTGATATAAAGTTGATTTTCCGACATATCATTTATCCGGCGAGATAAAATTTACAGACGAATTGTGAGTAAATCATGTCCTTCTTATTATGAAAATTATTTTATTTGTTTTATTTTAGGATATTTTGTAGTTATTTTAGTTTTTATTTATTATTCTAAAACAAGCCTCATTATAATGAGCATTGGTTTTGCAATATCTGAATTATTTTATCATAGGATATTTAGGTTTGCTTAATTCACCTAAAAACGTTGTATTATTGAAATTTCCGAATTTACAATCATTACTTCTATTGACTTACATTGCTAATTATTTTAAAGCCAGTTAATTGTAGTTCAATTTTTCTGTCTAGTTCTGTGCTTTAAATATTTAAATAAAAAATCGAATTTATTTGTTTTTCTTTATTCCTTCCGTTGGTGAAACCAAGAATTCCTTCCCACTTGTTTATTTATTCACTCTAATCATCAATTAAAAAAAATTTATCTGTCTTATCTGCCTCGTAGTAAGATTTATAATATTTATTATTATTGAAAAAAACGTTTTAAAAAATTTGGCAATCGTTCTAGGATCTTCTATTTCAATATAATATGTGATAGTTTATTTCAATTTTTATACCATGGTCTCATCATTCAAAATTACATGTTTAGAAATCACACTAAAATCTTACATTAATTTGAAGCAATCTCTATTTTATTTAGATAGTTTTTGAATCTTAGGTATCGTTGATATTGAATTATTTGAGAACTTAATCCTAAATTTTTCATTTTTAAATTTTTTTCTTCGAACTTGACTTTTTATAAAGTAATGTGGTGTTCCATCGGATATTTTTCTTTTATAATATGTTGTTTAGTTACTTTGTTGTGGGGATCACATTATGATCATATAACATTCACCTCAAGACGATGTCTAATCTTCTTTTAATATACCTCTCATACCCGAATGCCAGGATTTTCCAATGTTAAACTTATAAAAAAATATCCCCTTTTTAAATCCCTGCAATCTTCCTTCATCGACAATATTCCTTTAATTTCTTTCCATCTTTCCCAAGTTTTAATTCTTGAAACATCGTACTAGTTGATCTTTTCTTTGTATTTCTCTTTCTGCTTTATGAAATATTCGAACATGACTTCTATTCCTCTCATTTTTCAATTTCGCTTTCTTTGTTATATTTTCTAAGCCACATTTGGTGTACATCGAATTCCAGTATGAAATGTAACGTTTTATATGCCCCTTATTTGTATAAGTCTCTTCCCAATTGCCCCTTCTTTATTTTTTTTCTATATATTCACGCATTGTCAGTATAACTCGTTAATTCTTCCGTTCGATTGATGATTTCAATTATAAACCTTATGATGTTTATTTTTTTTATTCTCACAATTTTTTTTAAATACTTTTGAACAGAATCTTTAAGTGCTATCGCTAATACTAATTTCTTGATATATGTTTTCTTTAAACATCTTATCTAATTTTAGTATCACTTCGTCACCTCTTCTATTCTTTGAAATTCGTACATATACTTTCCTACTAAAATAAACAACAATTATTAATTTGTTTATCCTTCTTTCACACAATATAAGATATAAGCGCACCATTTATAAAAACTAGATGCGCATACGAATTCGCGTATTCATCGTTCTTTTATTTTTTATTTTTTATTTTTTGCATGTTCCATTTCTTGTATTACTTTCTCAATATCACTCTTTATCCCAGGCCGGTAGTAGTCATTTTTTAAAACATATTGCACAGGTTCCATTCCCCAGTCCATCAATTATAAATGTAACGCCTTAATCTTTACTTTTCATCTCAATATTCGAAATTCCTTTGATTATTATAGGTTCGAATCTCCAATATTATAAATCCCCACATTGTATTGTGCGTAATCCAAGCCTACCTTCTACAATTTTCAATCCTATTTCTATTCCTTAAATATTAATAAGCTTTACATTTCTTTTAGCATCTTTATCTTCTTTCTATATTCGGCATAGAGCACCCGCGGTGATTAAATATGCCACCTTTCTATATTCAATTGAAAAATCATAACATTTAATTTTTTCCACATATCTATCAATTCTACTAAATTTGAATGATGGTTTCGTCATGATTCTCTCCAATCTTTATGATACGTTATTAAGTAGAACCGTCTATTAATTAACTTATATGAATATCGGTCAAAGGCCCAAACTATTGCCGAAATTTCCTTTTCTGTAATAGTATATCTTCGCCCGATCTCTGCTAACTTATAGGATACCAACCATATTAGGTGCAGTTTTCTCCTCATTCTCTTGTAAAAAAACAGCACCCAATCCATTATCACACGCATCTGTTTTTAATACAAACTCTTTGCTATAATGTGACAGTCTCAAGCTTTTCGCCTTCTTTGGAAAATCCTTTACATTTAAAAATCTAATTTATGCCTTTTCAGTCTAATTAAACCCTCTTCACCAAATAACACTTCATATAACATAATTGTAATCACTTCATCTTCGTTTATGAATTATCTAAATCATGCGGCTAAGCCAGATAAATTACCCCAATTCTATAAATATTCGTTTTATAGAATATTCTAATGTCTCTGCTTTTGACTTTTTCTGGTGTATTATTCTTATCGATTACCTCCTCACGTAGAAGCTTTACCTCATTTTGTGCAAATTAAATTTTATTTATGTTTATATTTAAATTTAAATTTAAATTATATTATACCAATAATCTCAATACTTGCACAACCAATTCATCATGTTTGTACTTTTTTTGGATGTATAATCAAATCATTCATATAAATTTATACATCCTTCCCAATAAATCTACGAAAATAGTATTCAAAACTCTCTGTCAAATCATAGCGGCATTTTTATGTCCCATGACCATCTTATTCCATTCATATACTCTATCCTCAATTCAAACGCCGTTTTATGTTTATCGTTAACAACTTTTTATGCGATAATAACTATCTCTAAGGTCCTGAATTATAAAAAATTCTGATCTTACTGTTTATTTTTCCAAATGATTCCTTTCGAGCATTAAATAATTATCATTTCCCATTATGCTGTTATCAGATAATTGCTCACTAAACGTATATATTTTTTTGGTTTAGTCAATACATGAAAGGTTTCCTTCAACTTAATGTTGACTTTTAAGAATCCCTATTTTTCTCTAATGTATCAAAAAAAAACCTTTCCCTCTTCTTAATCCTTGTGGAACAATTGAACCTCTTTTTACAATGATTTCACAGTCAATTGTGCCTATTTTATATTTTTCTATAGCACAAAACTTTACACTTTTAATATCATTTATATCAAAAACCCTTTTAATATATATTTTTTTTAGTCTTGTAAGGTTTTTAAAAAAATTTAATTATTACTTACATTTACAATATAGAAATCATTACCATCTAAACCTAAATGAGACCTATCGTTTTGTTCTAAGTTA